>NW_027411605.1:6575677-7236748 GCF_049639745.1 Rhodnius prolixus | reverse complement strand
GAAGTCCATTATCAACCACAAAAAAAGGCGCACCCTTCTTTTCCATTTAGATCTCTAGTTTCAATTTTGCAGAAAAAAATATTTTTTTACAGGTGCCTGTAAAATTCGAATTTATTAAGAAGTTAGATGACGCCAACTATTGCAAAGATTGGCTAAGGATCGAACCATATATGGGTGATGTTAAACCAGGTAAACTCTACTTTATTGAAGATTTCAGTAAGAAATTAGTATTTTGAGCATTTACTATTAATGTAAGTGAATATATTGTGGAAAGTTTAATGCTTGTTCTTTTTATAAAAATTATATTCGCTACTTCGCTAAACGCCTAGCAGTTAAAACCCTTTTGGGGCTTAAAAAAGAAACAATAATAATAATAAAATGGCCGTTTCACCCTTTCGACGAAGAATAGAAACTTGGTTTACTTTTTTGTGGAAATCGCCTCCATCTCTAGGGCCAATACTACCTGGAACACCTATCAGGACAGTTGTTGTGTGTACATCTTTGAACACGTCTCATTTTTTAATTTTTGACCATCTTATACACACTCTTACAGGAAAATAAATACTCAGACCAATGGGATATTCACGTCTTGAATATATAGAGTATTATTCATGTCCTCTTTCTATTTACCCATAAATTTCTCATCGTTATGTAGGGATGGGAGTCTTTTTTAAAAATTAAAAAAGTTAGTTTAGATTTATTCTTATTGAAAAAAAAAAATCTAGCGATAAAGTTCTTCTTTCTTTAGTGAATAGTCACCTAAACATTCTGAATAAAAAAAAAAATGTAAATGAGATTTAAAATAATAATGATAATAATAATACTGATAAAAGGGAAGGGATTAGCTATGCGGTTAGCGTACTGCACTCCCACGCGGAGATCCTGGGTTCGAATCCAGCAGCTGACCCCTAGATTTTCTATTCCTAGGAGCTTCTTACAGCTCACTGTCCTGTGATGGACAGTGTTGTCTGTAACGAGAGAACATTGTCCGGAGGCCGGCAGTGCACTGAGAAAAGCTCCGGGCGCCAATAACCTTAGATGTTGACGCGCCTTAAATCATTTTTTTTTAAAAATAATAATAATATAGTTATAATTTTTTTTTTGTAATGTTTGGTTAGGAGAAAAATGTGATATAAAACTGGAGGTGTTAGTTGACAAAAAATCCGCTTACAAACTGAATTCCGGTCAGGATCATTTATACGACATCTTGGTACTGCATCTGGTTGGCGGCAAGGACATATTCATCACAGTTACAGGTACTTAATTCTGATTTTGTCGTTTATTTTCTCCTGAAATCCCGGACAATTCAGCTTGTAGTATTTATCTACAAATTTTTGCTGCAGTTGTCTTTCTTTTTTAGGTGAGTATGAACGCAGTTGTTTTGGAACATCATTGGAGACACTATCAAATATTCCTGTCCCGATTAAGGAAATACCACTCGGCAAACTTGTAGAAATGGTGAGAATTATTTATCAGTAGGTACTAATTTATGAAAATTTAAAATTCCTTAATTTCGGAATTTAAATTCAGGTAAACCGATAAATTAAACCAACTCACAGATTATTGAGCTCTTTTTCGGTAAATTTCAGAATAGGAGGATGCTCCTCTGTAAGCGAAGTTAAATAGGTCTGTGAATAATTAGATTTTTATTTACTGTTAGAACAAGGCTTGCAGTTAATATAAAAATAATGTGAATCACTAACCACCGTTCCCCGCCACTCGCAAAAAAAAATGCGGAGAACGGTGACGGTTTTTAATACGGAATAACATTAAGCCCTGGTTCTGTAAAGCTTTCCAAAATTTGAAAATATTCAATATTATTCCCTCACATAAACTTTTTGCAACGTTCACTAATACTGCTTAGTGCAACAAGAGAAGAAACCACGAAAATAGCATAGATCGCGAAAAAGAACATTTTGAAAATTCGTACTTCCTTTCAAGCTGTTTCTTTAACCTAGTATTTTGTCAATTCATTAATGTGAAGATCCAGATTTCAAATTTACATGCTATAAGCCACTACTGTTAAAATTTCCGCAGATGGGCTCCAAGGGCCAATATTGAAGATAAGGAAGCGCCTAATTCTAAAAATCATGTGCTTATTATGTGCGCAGGAGAAAAAAAGAAGTGTAGGAAGTTTAGTGGCGCGAGAAGACGGAGGCGGAAGTTATCCGGTTCCAAAAGAAGTCTGGTTCTTGGTGGATCACCTTCATAGACATGGCATGAAGCAGCCACATTTATTTATCCAGCCAGGTCTACCGTCGGAGATCTCTGCAATCAGACATTGGCTGGACAATTGGTCTCTTGTGCCGCTTCAAGGAAGTGTTCACTCTGTTGCAGAAGCTCTATTACTGTTGTTAGATTCCACCCCAGAGCCCATTGTACCTTATGAAGTGCACCACAGAAGTTTAGAATCAGCGTCCAATTATCTACAGTGCAAACAGGTATGCATTTATGGGATTCTAAATCGGTGGAATGTACGTTCAATTACTTATGCTAAAGGAGAAAACTAGGGTTCTGGGCAAAACTCAATTGTTTTAAGTTCTCGGGATCCCGGCTTAAGGCGGGTTCCTGCCTTTCTAAGGGGAGTAAAACTTGATTTCATTTTTAAATGACAGTCATTTAATTAAACAGCTACCTTTTTATTTCACAGCGAATGTTCCGTATTTAAATTAAATGAAAGTTTCGTACATGTGTTTGTATTGCAGATAGTACAGGAACTCCCTTACCATAGTAAAAACGTCTTCATCTATTTATGTCTGTTTCTCAGAGAATTGCTTACACATTCCGAAGATAATGGACTAGACATTAAGACTTTAGGTATGTTTGTTTGTTTTCATTTTTTTTAATTTTAAATTAAATTATCATATATTTTTTCAATTTTCAAGTTTACAAGATTTTCCTAGTGATACGAGTACTACCACGAATCTGACCCAGTTACAGGTGATGCTACTGGTTCTGTTTGAAATAAAATAACTTGGGTTCGGCATCCTCCTCCATGGCAAATAACTCACTTCAGTTTCTCCTTACAACCGTAATTACAGTGAAAAAATGGCGAATCCCTTCTAAATGTACGGATAGTGAGCTAATTGTATTGATTCATCCACTAGTAAGGATTAGCTTTTTTTATTGACCTGGTTTATCGGAAGCTACACCTCTACATACTTAAACTTATCCTCATGTATTCAACAGTACTTCACTAGTTATTTTTCCTTCGTAAAAAATAATTGAACTATTGCTTAGTGAAGCTTGACAAAGTCGAAAAAAGTTTTTCGGTTGTCTATATGAACGCAATATTTTCTCTGACACTACTTTCCCTTATTACTATTCTCAAGGTAAAAAAAAAAGGTTTTGCGCTGAAAAGTAATGGCACTTTCAGCCTTCTGGCAACTTTTGCTGTCCGGTGGTACACTTTGGATTGTCTTGATCTCCGTCAGACGTGTAAGCTACTTTTGCAAAAATTTAGAAAATTGAAAAACCCTAATGGTACATTGATGTGGAATTTTCCTTAACTCAAAACTTTCGAACATATTTAATTATACTTAAAAGTTTGATGGTTTGAATCTATTCGGTTATGTGGTACTTCAGACTGTTCGCTGGGTTACACCAGGATCCTCCCTTTGTATCCAATCGAAATAACAATTTTTAGCTTCCTGCGAGTTTTCATCTGTGAGATAGTTTGATGAAACGGAAATGCATAAAAGCCTCTTTCTCACTCGGGCACTGCACACCACAAAGATATATCTGTTTAAATCTCGGTGTCAAAAATTGAAGACGATCGCTATACAATGCTTTTACCAGCAAGAAATAAAATTGTGTTATGTAAATAAGTAGTTCAAAGTTATAGTTACTTTACGTTTATAGATTGAAAATAAACATGTCCGAAATGTATTTGAGAAATATGTACTCATTTTCAGAGGAAGTAATCAGTTTTAGAAAACTGAAAAGTCCTATAATTTTTCTCTATCGATTATATGTCGTCATATAATGTTACAGCTACGGTATTTGGAGGAGTCTTCTTGCGAGATCCTCCGATGGACAGCACCAGAAGTCAGACGGCACAGAATTTCGCCTCAAAATCTTCTTGGACATCTCACATTAATTCTACGGAAAGAAAAAAATCTACTTTTGTGTCACATTTTCTTGTCAATGAAGATCCACATTTATACCATACTGTAGCCGCTTTAAATTAGTGAATTATTTTTTAAGTATTTAATTTCTTTTTTGTTAGTGTACGATTATGAATAACCTTGTTTGGTATTTAGTAAGCTTTAAAAGCTATTGAAAAAGCTTTTCGTAGCTTTTCTACCAAAATATTTTCGCAAAGCATACTATACTTCAATGTAAATTTGTGTCCGGATTTGTACATAAATTCATTTCAGTGCGTAGTTCATTGTAATAGATTTTCTAGTTTAAAACTCCCAGATGGTCGATATTTGTATATATAAATTTGACATGAACCGTATCATGCAATGTATATTTAGCCTGACACATTCCGCATTCTCGTATAGTCCGCATATTCCGAACATCCTTGTACAATTACATTAATAAGATACATGCCTTGCTTTGAATTTTTTATATTTTAATTATGAAACATATCATTTCTGAAAACTTTAAAGATTCCATTAAATCATGGCCATTTAAATTTAATATATTTAGCTTGTAAGTTGTCTGTTTATTTATATATAAGTATGCCGAAATCGATGAAGGGTTTCATCAACCTTGTGAATGATCAGTGTCTTAAAGCAAGCTTCTCTACCTTGAGAACTTTCTAATGTAGAGAGCATCAGCTGATTCTCTTGATTATTCCAATGGTCTAATAAGATTTAAGTAAACGATGACACCGTGTTTTCTCCAAATTCAGGCAATTTGGAAAAGGTTAAATATTTTTTTTTTTATCTTAACGAATTATTTGTTGAACGCAATTTTGAGTATTTTACTCTTGTACAAAGGTAGTAAAGGTTTTAGTTCATAATTGTAGGGCAATCACAACATTGGTTTAGCGTTAATGTATGCATATTTTCTGAATTTTCATATTGTCTCATTACATTTATTATTAGTTAAATCATGAAATTTCACCAAAGTCTTTCCCCCAAAGGAAATTTTCAGCTCTCTAAAGTGAAATGTGAACTGCTTTCAGGTGAAAAGCAGTGTATTCACTTCTGACATGTAAATAACACTATTAGCGAATTTATTTCTGGCACGTGGACAAAGTGCAAAAATATTTGCTCATATCAAATATTTTTGTTAGAAGTAACTTTGTTGGTGGACATATTCTCCCTAAGCTTTGGGCACACAATATACCTTGGTTGCAGTGCATCTTTATATTGTTGCTTTGAAATATTTTGGAAGATAAATTAGTTTTTGGGCATAAGCGTCCTTACGAAGTACTACTTCATAACAATGAACGGTTTTATCAGTTATATAAACCTAAAAGTATGTTTGAAATTTTGTCAACCGCAGAAAGCAGTATTTTTATATAAAAAGATTTCGAATGCTTTTTACAAAACTTGAGTGATATCTTCAGAATATAAACTTACTTATGTATCAGAAATAAAACTATGGAAAAATAATTTCTAAGAGATAATTTGGTTTAAGAGAGATAACAAATTTAATGAAAAAAGAAAACAGGTTATTTATATCCAGTCATATATCTTGGCTGGAAGCTTAATAATCTAAGAACTTATTTTTAAGAAAATTTGAATTACTCTTAGTTTTAATTAATTTGTTTTTCTAATTAGAAAATTTATGAAAACAATTGTGTATAAGAGAAAGTATTGTGAATCTTCAAACCAGATTTTTGTTTTTGCCCCTTGTCAACTATTTGAGTACTTTGTAAGTCACTAAGTACGAATAATTGAATAGTTTTGTGCTGATGCTTTGTGCTGATTTTTATAGTCTTCTAATTTGCAAAAAAAAGAAAAAGTTTTTACTATCCAATTATATATAAAAGACTAAAAACTTTTATAGCTACCATTTGCATAATGTGTAAAACATGCCTACTATCTACTTGAATTAAGTAAATAATCAATTTTTTTTCTTGTGCTAAAAGTACTTAACTGTGTGTTGATATTATTTTAAATATATGTACTTTTTGTGTGTCTTCTTTCGTAAAAGCTTTTCTTTTTTTTTTTTTTTTTTGGCGCATCAACAGCTGAGGTCATTAGCGCCCGGAGCTTTTTCCAGTGCACTGCCGGCCTCCGGACAGTGTTCTCTCGTTACAGACAACACTGTCCATCACCGGACAGTGAGCTGTAAGAAGCTCCTAGGAAGAGAAAATCTAAGGGTCAGCTGCTGGATTCGAACCCGGGACCTCCGCGTGGGAGTCCAGTATGCTAACCTCATAGCTAATCCCTTCCCTTCGTAAAAGCTTCTACTAAATTTTAATTTTATGTCAAAACCAAAATAATGACTTACCATCATAAAGTTTATGTTATCAGCCTTATTACAATTAACTTAATCAAGAATATTTTAAACATTAAATTCTGTGTTTTACAAGTTCGCTTCCTATGGAATAAACAAAATATAATTCTGCTTGATTCAAGCAAATGAAGATCTCAAAAAAGGCTCTTTATGTACTCCTGTTTCACCTTCCACGATTGTTGATGGTTATAAGGACCGACTAAAAGACATTTAAAGACAGGAAGCAAATACAATCATTCGCAAAACAGAAATAGGGTCAAATGGAACTAGGCATACAGATCCTTCACGAGGATCATTCAATACCACAGATGGAAATATGGTGAAGTCTCCAAGAACACCTAGAGGAGCCTCAGACCTCGCAACGATCCTCCAAATAAAGGCGTAAGATTTTTCATTGCCACTTCCTGTAAAGGGCAGGCTTGTGTTTAGTAGTCACTTCGATTCTTTCCATGGTCCCAACTAAGTCGTAAAAAGAGAATAGAATTGTGGTAAGAATCAATATAGAATGGGTATCAGCTCTAGAGCTGTAGCGTAGAAGTAGAAAAAGTTGATTATATCAGGAATTTGATAAGGTTAAGTAAATTTATATAATACGTTATTATAAAATGGAAAAATTTATAAGTTAACAATATAAGGCAAATAATTTACCTAAATAGTTCACAAACTCAAAATCAAATGTTTTTTTAAATAAAACAAAAAAAAAAGATTAGAAAAATTATTAAAGAGGACGTTTCATTTTTCTTGTTTTTCTTTCCGCTGCTGCACCATCTCCCGCAGGTTGTTTTCACTCTCCTTCATCGACTTCTCCAGGAAAGCTTTATTGTTCTACAAATGATATCCATTATTGGATCAGAAGTGTTAACGGAATAAAGAAAATATTGTATCTTCCAACAGTTATTGTAAATAACGTACTAACACTAGACTGGTTCAATATTTTTTTAAAAAATTGGTGTAAACGCTTTTATGAGTTTATCTTGTCGCAACTAACGTAATTAAATTTTATCAAAACAGTAGTTAAAAAAAATAGTTGACTTGATTATTATGCAAGTCCATTGTTACTGTTAATGGAAACGTGAAGTCAAAGCTCCCCAGGACCTTACAAAAATCAATATCCCTGAGAGAAAGATTCCAACAAAGTTATTGGCTCAGACATTATGTCCATGTTCAAATGAATCCATTTGGCAACTACTTAGGAAAGCCTCCTTGCAATGTCGCACTTTCGGTTATTTATTCTTTTTATACAGAATTTTAATTAGACATAGCATATTCATAAATATAGTACAGCTGCTAGAAATTGTACAACATTCTAAAATGAAATTAGAAAAGTGCTAACCTCACTCCTCCCTAAATAAACTTTTCTGGAGAATATTTCAATATTTGGGTACAGCCGATCTACGTGGAGAGTAAACAACTTTTTTAAAAAATTTAATTTAAGACATGCTTAACCACTCCAGAAACTTATTGGAAAAAATGATTAGGTAGGGCAATAGTGCAAAACCGTAATTGAAGTCCAAATAGTAATTCCTTCATGTTCATCCTATAGTAAAGCTTAGAAGACAGTCGAGTGGTTATAAGCGTGGCCCTCAAAACTAAGGTATATGTATTGTGGTACTAGGTTCGATTACCAAAATAGACCTTGGATTTAACTTAATGGTTAATTTGAGACTGTTGCAACCCCCTATGCCCATGACACCTAATCGTTAGTTGGAAATAAAGCTCGCCGAAAAAAAGGCACTACTTTTAGTTTAGTGAATCTTAGGAGATTAGAAAAATCTCAGGATACTGACTTACGCTTCGGTTAAGGTTGATAAGTTTAGGTTACTTTGAGCCCTAGAGAAGTTTGGATTACCGTATTTCTCACCCACAGGAATGAAGGTAATAAATGAAGATGAAATACATGAAAAACAGACGGAAAACCAGTTTAAAGCTGCGTACAATTTAAAAATATAAAAAATATAGTCAATCCAGCTTCACCTCTAATGATTTTATTTGCTCCGCACACGCTGCAGATCTAGTGCTCAGGTTTTCTAAAACAGTCGGTATTGGCGTTCTAATGAACATTCGTCCGAGCGACTCATATGTCATTGTATTTTCTGGGAGTACCTGCAAAAGAATTAATAAATATGTACGTTCCCTGGCAGCTATCGCATTCTATTATATGTGATACAGGCGGCCTGATGCGTGCAGGTAATGAAATAGCACCTAATATTTTCATACTGTCCTTCAGTCTTTCAGGAGATAATGAGAATTGAAAAATTTGTTTGATACTTACCTTTATTTCAAGTGTTGTAAGATCTGCACGTTGCCGACTCCGTTTTAAAGATTCAATTTGTAAATCTGCTAGTTTCACCTTTTGTGTGGTTTCTAACATCTTCTGTTGTAATTCCGTGAACGCCTACACATAAGAAGTAATTCTTGAAAAAAGTGCTAGGTTTGGAAATTACCTGCTATCTAAAAAATTGATTATTTCGTGACTTACAATATGTGATAAATCATGTAAAGATTAACATTTTTTGATAACTATAATTCAGTTGAAATAAAAAGTTATAGATGGAATTAGTGAAAAAAATAAAGAAATGAGTTCGGGGGATTTGATGTTACCTTTTTTAATTCCATATCAACTGTCATTGACATTTTGTATTTCGTATTTATCTACTAAAATTAACCACAAGAAAACACTATAAACTGTTCACTCAGAGAGAGGTTATCTAATAATGAAAAGGTTAACCAAGGTTAGAAAATTTCTATTAGAAATTTAATTAGAAAATAAATCTGGGAATGCCCATTTTAAACTTGGTATATGTCTATTATCTAAATATCAAAATAAATTTGACTTTTTTATAAAAATAAATGTTTAAAAAGTTAATTATAATTTATTGTTTTAATAAGAATCACTTTCTGAGTAAAATTATAGTTAATAAAAGATTCGTTCAGTGGGAACTAGATTTGTATCCATTATTGTCTTTTTTGTTCCCTGCTGATGTTTTAAGTGTTCAAACATCAAACACGTCTTGTGTTTGTAGAAAACTAATTTATAAATATTGAGAGCGCAAATAAGATTTGAAAATTTTATTTAAAAAATTAATTTTAAATTGGGCCATTAAACCCATTTATTGGTCAGCGTGATGAAATCTGTTTTTTAGAATTACATATTTAATTACTATTTGTTATTATCCCCGTTTAATTTGCTCCCTCTTGAATCTAAACAGGTTCTAAAGTATAAAAGTTCTTCAATCCATGAAATTGGACTAATACAGATGGGTGGATGGATGTTTACATTTAGATACCTGTGACTAATTCCTTAACAGTCATATGTTATTTATTTTAACCTAACTAGCTGAGTTCCAGAAAATTAGTGCGTGTGTTATCATCGATACTTGCGTAATATTACACATTACCTGTGTACATAGAAGTAATTTTAAAACAAGATGAGTTTACAGTGGACATTAGTTGCCGGATTTCTTTATTTAGAAATTTTTGTTGTATTTATATTAGTCTTACCATTTCTCTCGCCAAAGAAATGGCAATCATTTTTCAAATCAAGGTTCCTCCAAGTATTATCCAATCAGACCCAATGGTATTTTGGTTTTATTGTGCTTATTCTCACATTATTCCTTTTGGATGCAATCCGAGAGATGAGAAAATATACTAATAAGGAGCATTCTGAACATTCACATTTGGAAAGTGAACTGCAACAGAGTATGCGTTTGTTTCGTGCTCAGAGAAATTTCTACATCTCTGGTTTTTCGCTTTTCTTATCATTAGTTATTCGCAGATTAATTTCATTGATTTCTGCTCAAGCAACATTGATGTCAGACAATGAGGCGATCATGAAGCAAGCAAAATCGGCCACACACACTGCTAGAAATCTTCTAGCAGCTCAAGGATCTGGTGAAGCTGCACAGAACAGTTCAAACGAGGCCCATCAACAAGCAATTGACAAGTTAAACAATGAAATTGATTCCTTGAAGTCTGAATTAGATAAAGCTAAAAAAGATAAAGATGCTGTACTTTCACAAGCGAAAGCCGTAGAAAAGGAATACGACAGGCTGAATGAGGAGCACAGGAAGTTACAGTTAAAGTTAAGGGTTCAGGGCGATGAAGAGTCCAAAAAAGATGAATAAGTTTTGAAATATTTAAAATTATTGAATTGTAAATATTATGGAGTATTCAATTTGAGTTGGGAAGACTTTATTTAAATATCCTTTAACATTTACTGTATGTAATGCTTATCAAATAATAAGTTTCTTTAATCCAAACATACATTAATACCAAAAAAAGAAATAAAATTGTGCCTTTTATCTTTAAATTTAATACAAAGTTTTATTGTAATTATTTCTTTTCGTATGCCAAGGATTGTTAGCTTTGTTTTTTTAAGAGGCATTTCTTTGTACTTATTGTGTTTAAGTAAAAGAAAATAAAAGTAAATTTACTGTTTCTTATTATTGAGTGGTTTGACCTGGAAGTCTACAAAGAGCTGCACCATCTTTCAAATAACTGATAATTTTTATAACATTCTGATTGTTTTAAGTAATATTTCCTAGAATTTATTTTAGATAAATGTATAAATCACTGAAGCTTCTGGAGTCTGCGACCTAAGGCTGCTGGAGAACTGCTACTAATTGCACAATGTGATCTTAGCCCTTTATACCGAGACGAAGCTGGTGAGGCCACATTTTTTTTCTAGTGTGTATGCATGTAATTCTTAATACTACATTTTATAATAATTATGATGACAGTTATTTACATTTTTTAATAAAGCTAAGTGAACATGCGGTCACTACATAAAATAGATAATTGGGAAGTTGTAGTTAAAAGTTCATTGGTTCAAAACAGAATACCAATTTTTAACTTTCTAAAACTTATTGTTTTGTGGTGAAAACTCAATTAGTAGAAGCAAAAATATAGGTTGTTGTTAACGGATTTTAATCTATGTAAGTTCTGTAGATACCTCTGCATGTCTGAAAGTCTTTTTTTTTCTTTTCTGAAAATAGTGTGGTCTGAAACTGAAAAATCTGAAGAAATGGCAAATTAAAATTAGAAAATGGTCTTCGAGGAATAAATTATTTCTATTTGTTGCTATTCAAAGAATAATATATGGAAAACTTGAACCTAGTTATGAAAGCACTTATTTTGTCAAGTCAGTTCTCCAAAATGCTCTTCGGTTCATTGTCTTATAACTTATTGAGAAATCACTTGAAATCTGTAACTAGATCGTTACGAATGATGATGTACCAAAATTGCGAAACTGCGCATTAAACTTTTGGAATTACCCAACTGAAAAGCCTAAATCTCACAATTGGAAAAATATTTGACCTGTATTTTAACAGTTTTGCTTGTGCCAAGATTACTTGATTATTATTGATTTATTGAATGAGAATATAATTTTTGATTTGGTTGCTAATTTAAAAATAATTATACTATTTAAGCCCAAATTATTTTTAGTTAGAATCTGCGAATATCTTATTGTACAAAAGCCCAATATGTCTCGATAAAATGTAGTCAATGTCTGAACCAAGAATCATTCCAATACTCATGGCCACTGAAAGTCGAGTGCCTTTCATACTACAAAAAAACTGTTTTTGACCAAGATTATTTCTTCAAGTCTACTTAAAAATGGTAAGAATTTAGAAAAGGAAGATTGGGACAGTCTACCATAGAATGTATAGAAAACCACACCAGCTTCATCATGTCAAGAATTGGTGTGGGACGTTGTTTAGAACGTCTAAACTCCTCAGCACTGAAATTGCTATATGACAGTCCCGCAAAGTTGAAAAGTTAAAAGAGATGATATTGGTAAAAGTGTAATATTTCAATTAATAAAGCTCAGCTTGTAGAACGACTACCTTCTGATGTAGTCACCGCAATGTGTGCACCGAAAGTAATTAGAGAAAGTAAAATTGATATCCAAATCTTGAACGGATTCAACGATAAGCAAATTAATATCATCTGTTTTGAATTGGTTGAGCGTGTAGAATTTATCTGCTAAATGATATTTGCAAGCACTTGGTTGAATTCATAGTACGATCATAATTAGTTCACCAGTGATGGAACGGAATCGTAATGATTGGCAGAATAAACACTTCATCTCATTTATTAATATTATTATTTTCTAATTTAAATCATCTGCCCACAAAAAAATTGTCCCATATCAGAGAATATGCAAGATTTTGGAAGCTTCCTTAGCGTACCTCTAAATTAAGATACCATTCTCAATAACCAACCAAAACACTGTTGAGAACCTCAAGAAGTTACAATATTCAAGATTATTTACAAGATTTAGTAATACAGTTAATTCTAAGGAGGATCATTAATACATGAACCCTTAGGACAGCTTATTTCATTTTCTAATATTCCGCCCAGTTAATTCTGAATAAGCGAGCATTTAAGCAGATTTCATATTTTGAAACCAATGCAATTGAGGTGAGATATAACAATATGGTAACAAATGTACTTATATTAAGGCAATTAATCTTAAGTGATAAAGGTCAATTGAATGTTAGGGAAGGGATTAGCTATGAGGTTAGCATACTGGACTCCCACGCGGAGGTCCCGGGTTCGAATCCAGCAGCTGACCCTTAGATTTTCTCTTCCTAAGAGCTTCTTACAGCTCACTGTCCGGTGATGGACAGTGTTGTCTGTAACGAGAGAACACTGTCCGGAGGCCGGCAGTGCACTGGAAAAAGCTCCGGGCGCTAATAACCTCAGCTGTTGATGCGCCAAAAAAAAAAAAAAAATTGAATGTTCAAAAAATATGTTTTATCACATCATTCATTTTTCACTGATGGAATGTTTAAGTGCCTGTATGCTAAGGGAAGAATTACTCATGTAGTTCACTCGCTTTGTCACTTTTGGCCAATCTGAGCTGATTGATTGCTATGCCTTGTCCTCCAAGAAATTTTCAAAATTAAGCCATTTACTTTTTGAACAAAATGGTTACTCTAATCGATAGCGCTCTTTTATGGAATGTTTTAGAACTAAAATTTCTCTCAGGCTCATCGACTATTTATTTTATACTTAAAAGATAACGTCTATTGAATATTTACTATCAGCTATTGCTTCTTCTTACTTTCTCTCACTAGATCGCACTGATCATGCCAAATTGAGTGTTATCACTGGAAATATTCGTTTTGTAAATAATAAATTTGTATTTATTTTCAAGTAAAGATTACTTAGTTTGTTTTCTTTTATATATTACTATTTTAACAAAACAAGCAAAAAAAAGATTCTAATAGGGGGGCCCTTAAGGCCTACGCACTGCGACGCTTTTGCATCTATTGTCGCTAAAAAAAAAAAAAATACTTGTACTTAATTTGCTTATAACTTTTAGCTAACTCCCATTATGATAGATTCATGCTAGAGAAAAAATACTGAGAAAATCTGGTTGTTGCATATTCAAATTCAACCTTAGTTTCTAATAATTTTATTGTAATTAAGATTATGCTGACTACGCCAGTTTTTCATTTCGAACAAGATTTCATACATTGCATTTGATTGAAGTTGCAGTTATCTGAACTTTTGTCCAGCTTTGTTTTTTCCGTCTTACTTTTACAGCCAATCTTCACAGTAATGGCGGAGAAAATTTACAAATATATATACATTTAAAAAAGTAATTGAGCATTTCTTAAAATTGTTAAAACTAATTGCACAGGCTCTCTCTCCGACCTGTACTAATTTACTAAATATTTATATATAATATACAATCATAATATTTTTTTATTACTGAGGTATAATTTGTACTTTCTTCATTTAGTAGTGAAGGTAAGATGAAGTTATTTCCACTTAAAGTTCCTACTTTCCGTATTTATGTTCCAACGGATTGAAATTCCCTGAGGTCAGGGATATTCAGGTAAAAAATGGTTCCATGAAATGGTGTATGTGTTTGTTGATAGAGTTGACAATTATAAAATAATAGTAATAGTACAAAAATTTAAACATTTGGTGTTTAAAATCACATAAATTGCTCTTATTCCAATTATTATAATTTGAGAATTTACAATTTTTATAAGTCTAATTTGTTAAAGTGCAGACACTAAATAAATGCAAGGTGAGATTTTAGTTAAATGTTGTTGACTAAATTTATGTAAGCATTCTCGCGCAGAAAATTCAAAAGATCAAAAAATAAAGCTCCAGGAAAATGATTTCAATTAAAATTATAGGTGAAGATGATATAAATTAGATTCAACGGATAAAAGAGCATAAATTTTGCTAATAATTTTAGATCAAATTCTCTAAAAAAAACAGAAAATTATTTTTTGTAAAGTAGGCATTTTCAGCTGGCCGACTTTCCTAATTTTTGATTTCTTAGTTATGCTTTTAACGTAAGGTGATACAATAGAGGCAGGCGGAAGCAGTATTGATGAAGAGAAGGTTGAGGGCCAAACTTGACAGACCACTATGTTGTGCTATTTTGAGTTATGTACAGTCTTATCTGTTCTACAAAACATTTTGAAGGAGTTTAAAGGAGTTGCTATTGTTAAACGTACGAGTTTGAATCAACTTCCTCCGGAGTGCCATTACACTCAGAGGATGTGTCACCTTTTGATATTTTTTCGAAGATTTATTTATTTATTTTTTCCTTTAAGATCTTCACCTAATCTCGTGTTACGTTACACATACACACACACACACATATATATATATATATATATATATATATATTGTATTTATCACAGCTGGCTTCCAGTTTGATAAAATCTAATAGAGTTATTATAGGTGAAGAGGTACGGATTTTTGGTAGTTGGGCAGTAGACTTTTTGGAAAGGATAATCTATACTTCGACGAGATTTTGCACCTACAGGCTCTAACAAGTTGTTCCATAAGAGATTGGCCGCTGAAATAAAGAAACAATTTTTTTAGATGAATAAATATCTTGAGTTTTTTGTCTAGAAAAAATTTCTGTAAAAATAAGCAATCACTATTAACCTAGAGCGTGTCCTTTCTGACTGAAATGGAAACAGTCATGAGTTATGTAAGATATGTCGATGACTTCTTTATATCGATCGGTGGCATTAGACGGCGCATTAAAGAACGTCATAAAAGGTTGGATGACTACAGTGAAATCATCTTTTCTATTGTATCGACCGCTAGAAATCTATGCAACAAGTTAATATTAAAACTTAAATTTTTGTGTTTTGAGGTACAGTATGATCAGAGCTAGGTCTTCATCTGCATGAGAGAGAGCGAACTCACCAAGACTTGTTCCTGATCTTGGTACTGTCTGGTCATGGAGATGATGTTGGACATAACGTCACCAGACCTGTGGAAACATGAACAGAACAGCATGTGAAGCATCCTGCACACCAGAGATCGCTTGATCCGCACACTCACTGACACATCTGGAACGAAATTAATATAGTAATGCAAGTTTTCTGGTTATGAAAACGCTAAAGTAAAAGATCATAAGTACATCCTGTAGATGGGATTATCTGTGTACCTCTTCAGTGCTCTAAGAAAGATTAGATTAAGTTAGGTTAAAGTAGCCTCGAAACTTTCACAGCCATTTATACATTAGGTCGCTGAATTTCGCTACCCCTGTTTAAAATATTCCTTGACGCAAATACTATAAGAAGTATAATAAGATAGAAATGGTCTATTGATTTTTTTTCTGTTCTATTGTTTGCTGATAACCGACTATTATGGTAGAAGAGAGAAATGAAATGACGATGGCTTTATTCTGAGGGAGTCTTGGCTTAATGGAGGACTAGGTATAATTAGGAACTTTTAACAAGGAAGAACACATTTGTTTCGAACGGTGAGAGAAGTGATAAAAGAGTGAAAAGTGGAAAACGAAGAAATTTCAAGTAGAAAGGAAATAGAATCAGGAGATTTATAGCCTATCGAACCCAGGCTCGTGATGATAGCGAGTGCTTGACGCGGAGAGAGTTAGGAACAATATGATGAAGAGGATGAGTTTGAGGCGATGGAAGTCAAGCTCCTTGGATGATTGGAACATTAAAGAGAATGGAGGTAAGGGTAAGATCAGATCTTGCTTACCTAAAACTGGCACAAGGTTCACCAAAGTTCTGGGCAGATTCTCATCTAAGTAATCCAATGCTTTCATTAGCTTGTACGCATGCGCTGCAGGCGTAAACTGCTCTTTTTTATAACATTGGCCAGAACAGAGATCGTTCGCTCCAAAAAACAAGGTCACCATCTGTAAAAAGTGATTCATTAATGTTTATTTCTAATATTAAATTTATAAAAAAAATAATAATTAAACACAATCATACCTTCCAATCATTTTCAAAATCTATGGCTGGCGATTGTTTCATCTTAAACACTAAAGATTTGGCTTGTGAAAGGGCATCTTGATCGGCTGAAACGGGAAAGGCTACGTTCAGTGCAGTAGACGGAGTCAGAAACTCGGCTTTGCCCATGGAATAGCCAGTCACCCGGGGGTTGAACTCTTTCAGCAAGTTCGGCAATGTAAGATACTCTCGCCAGGTAGCATCTCCACCTACAAATTCAGGAGTTTTTCATTTTACTTTTGTTTTCGATGATGTTACATCCTCAGGATATTCCTGATAATCTGTTCCAACCAAAGATCCAACAATCCATCGTGATAAAACGGATGTTTCTTCCACAATCACAATTTGGCTTTCGACAAATAAAAGGAACAAAAATATATATTGTTTAATAAATAAACTCAAATTTTTTAAAACTTGCCCAAAGTCTTACCTATTTTTCCCCAATCTCTTAGAATATAGTAATTGATGTTAGAGGGCACAAACTGAGAAGTCCGTAAAACTGACAAAAATATAAGTTTACCCAACCAAAAATGACCCTCTATATCCACATTATCGCTTGAAAAATTATGTTTTAATTTTCAATTAGTTTGAGAATAAAAATAAATCCATAAATGCTCTTGAATCTTTCTTTACTGATCAAAGAAAGAAATTTGGGGGAATTTCTTATAAACATCAAGCGAATTCAAACATTTTTACGAATTTCCCCGTAATTGGTACCAAAAATACAGGAAACCAGGTAAATTCAAAATTACAATTGGAGTAACTGTGTCAACAGGGAGTAAAAAAAGCAAACAAAAAACAAGTTTTCTACAAAATTCCACTAAACCTTGGTTGGTTGCTTTTACGTAGTGGTGTGCGCCACACACCTAATTCTAAATGTAACATTTCACTGCTGCATTTCTAGTTCAATAGGTTTTTTAAAATCATTCTTAACGATGAATATGATTATCAAAGCAATCATTGCAAGCAAAGTATGGAATAATGTCATGAAATGGTATGAAAGCTTGGTTTCGAATTTTAGTTTGGGATTGTGCAAGCGCTAAGTGCGAGCCGCCACAAGAAGCGAACACATTGCACATTCAAAACACATTCGCTTTGTACTATTGCGCATTAGTAGAAGGTGTTGTGCTTATCTCGCCCTAGAAAACAATAAATATTTGAAGATTTGGTTGCACTATTTTTCCATAAATAATAAAAAAAAATCACGAATTAATATTTAAAATAAAATAGAAGCGTTTGGGGTTGAAGCCATGGTAACGACAAGTTGGACAATAGTTTGTGTAGATGTTGTTAAAAAATGGTGGACGACGATGAGCAGCAGTCTGGAATCAGATTTAAGAGAGCTACGCTCGCTGCAGATGGCCACAACCTCCTTGTCAGAAGACTCGCGCAGCATCCGATATGAATCCAATCAGTCGCAGGCCGTTAGCACTTCAATCTTGGCGCCATCGTATGATTGCAATTCAATGGCCGCCAAAACATTCATAAATGACAGGTTAGTGCTAAAATCCAGTAAATTATGTAAGCCAAGTGTGTCTCGTGCCTAAGAAAACTCTATCTTACCATTTTTTAAAACAAGTCCATTTTTGTCCTTATTATAATATTGCTCTTCCCAACAGGTTAAGATAAATCATAAAAGTGTAAAAATGCAAGATGTTATCTTTTTTTCCCTTAAGAGTCCGAGATTGCTTAAATGTTTGATCCGTTTTAATTGGGATCTTTTCCCCAAGAAAGTATTTCTTCTAGCACGACTCATTCCAAACAGAATAATCCAAGGGCTCTACCTGCAGTAGCGACATTTGCTCTTAATTAGAATGTTACAGCTTTGTAACGGAATATGAATATGACGGCCCGATTCAACAATCACACGCTTACGTTCTGTGCATATATTTTCTAGATCTCGAAACGGAAGGCAAAAAGGAGTACATAAAATGACAAGTGTGGCTAAGAAGACCGACTACTGCTGGAGGAGAGCTGCCAGTAAGTGCCACTAAGTACATAACACTCCATTCAGCGTAATTGAGAGTCGATGTTGTTTTCTTTTAACACGTGGGATCGGTATAAGCAATGGGTAATGACTAAATTAGGAATTAACCTTGCCCGGAAGAGTTAGAATCCCCCCCCCCGTAAATACTATTAAGGACTGGAGAAAAAGATGAAAAGAACAACTTAGTCATGGACGCCTAAAGTGCGATAAAATGTAATGCGCCTTTTTAGTGAGAAATAGAGTCGAGGCAGTGAGCTTTCAAAAATCTACTCGGAAGTAGATTAAGGTGGATGACGAACGCCTTCTAGACGCGGAGGTCAGCGGCGAATAAAGGTATCTTAAGTGTATCATAGACAGTCCCGGGCGAGAGGATAGTACGTAATAGCGCAGGAACAAAGATCGTCATCATTGCATCAGTAAAAGACGAAAAGAAGTTGCAAATGATGAGAGAAGAGAAATCGCTCGCATGTTAAAGTGGGAGAGAGTTAGCGGGGAATCCCTGAAAGAAGGGGAACCAACTGAGGGAGCCACTATTCGGAGTTTTTCCGAATAGTTGGAAGTGGGAACCTTCTCCCTAGTAGCTTACTTTCAACACACATGTGAAAGTTTATTGCTCTTCCGATATGTTTTCTACACAAAATTGAACTTCCTTCAATGGGAATCGTGCTTCTAGGTAGTTTGGAAATGATGCCTCAATTACCCTTCTGCACTAACAATTCTTCTGTCCACAGGATCGTCGACCTACCATTATGTGGCTCCAGAACCTTATCCCAAGTACAAGCAGAGCGTGTACAAGGCGCTGAAGGCCAGTCTCGGTATGTACGACCTGTTGGCTCTGGTACACTTGGTGCCGGCGCCCTGGGACCACGCTTTCAAACCGCCCTACTACCCCTCACTTCCCGTCCCGATTACACTGCAGTTCGGCACCGTAGAACTCGAGAGAGACTGTATCTCAGCAATTTGTACCTGACAATATAGAAATCTTGCAAGCCAATTAAGAAATAAATTATACAAATTAACTCAGAGGATTGTCATTTACTTTAATTAGATAGATAAGACAGTGCTATGTAAATTATTTGTAAATGAAACTGGGTAAAAAACGCGTACGGTCAACATCCGATACGACGATGGAGGCAGTTGGCATGGTACTCGTACATTCGTCGCTCGTTTTGTACGGAGCCAGAGATCACCTTTGAGTATTACAGTGCGAGGATACCCGCAAGAGATTTAAGGTCACTGAACAAGTGATTCACATTCCTTAAAGCACAGCAGTGACATGGCACAATATATTTTGAAAACAAAATTAGAAATGGTCAAACAGACCAACGATGCTTGATTTGCGATAGAACTCCATGTAATAAGGTAGAAGGAACTTACCAATCGCCCAGGACACACCTCTGGATTCAATGAAGGTACCTAAAGCGTAGTCCTCAGTGGCACCATTGCCGGCGATTAGGGAGTCACCCATCGCTGCAACCACATCTACATCTCCTGGCCTCAGTCTGTGTACGGAGAGAGGTCGTCTGGAAGATCTGTACAAGCCATCGCCTGGCCGGCAAGGAAACTCGACGGATTCCGATATAAGTGCCTGCCTTCGGAACTCTGATTTACTTTGATCGCACAGTGCACTCTGGTCCTGGATTAAAGGAAAACTTGATTATTATTTCATTAAATTGGTGACCAGTGAGTTAAAATGGAATTTACTAGGTTTAGTTCTTAATAAATGTTGGAATACTGGTGAATTCAGAAGTTGTTCTAAAAAACTAGTCAACATCAATACAATACTCTGTTACTAAAATAAGTGGAATTTGTGGTAAGAAGCTTGACGAATCTTCCCTGAACTCGGCTCAATTCAAGTAATTCAATTTCAAACCAACTAGTAGCTGGATGGTAAGCCCCGCCTAAAAAAATAGGCGATTAGTTTACAGTTGGTCCGTTTTTGTAAAAACTAACTTTCATAAGTAATAAACTTTAAAGCGGGTCTCAAATTGGAAATCTACACGAAGGCATTACTTCCTTAAAGATTTAACCATAAGTAAAAATTAGATAATTCGTTTTTGTGAAAACTAACTTTCATAAGTAATAAACTTTAAAGCGGGTCTCAAATTGGAAATCTACACGAAGGCATTACTTCCTTAAAGATTTAACCATAAGTAAAAATTAGATAATTCGTTTTTGTGAAAACTAACTTTCATAAGTAATAAACTTTAAAGCGGGTCTCAAATTGGAAATCTACACGAAGGCATTACTTCCTTAAAGATTTAACCATAAGTAAAAATTAGATAATTCGTTTTTGTGAAAACTAACTTTCATAAGTAATAAACTTTAAAGCGGGTCTCAAATTGGAAATCTACACGAAGGCATTACTTCCTTAAAGATTTAACCATAAGTAAAAATTAGATAATTCGTTTTTGTGAAAACTAACTTTCATAAGTAATAAACTTTAAAGCGGGTCTCAAATTGGAAATCTACACGAAGGCATTACTTCCTTAAAGATTTAACCATAAGTAAAAATTAGATAATTCGTTTTTGTGAAAACTAACTTTCATAAGTAATAAACTTTAAAGCGGGTCTCAAATTGGAAATCTACACGAAGGCATTACTTCCTTAAAGATTTAACCATAAGTAAAAATTAGATAATTCGTTTTTGTGAAAACTAACTTTCATAAGTAATAAACTTTAAAGCGGGTCTCAAATTGGAAATCTACACGAAGGCATTACTTCCTTAAAGATTTAACCATAAGTAAAAATTAGATAATTCGTTTTTGTGAAAACTAACTTTCATAAGTAATAAACTTTAAAGCGGGTCTCAAATTGGAAATCTACACGAAGGCATTACTTCCTTAAAGATTTAACCATAAGTAAAAATTAGATAATTCGTTTTTGTGAAAAAGTACAATAGTTTCAGAAAAGTACAATGCCTCTAGTAATTTGTATTTTTGTTTTAAATTCCGCTTTTCTGTGGGAGCTTTTATGTAATGCTCCTTTTTCACTTGGGCATGGCGCCCAATACCACTGACAGCTGACATCGTCGGAATTCGCCTTGGATCATCCTCTTTCATTAGGCATTATCAGCATAAGGTTGGTTTTATTATTGTTGTAAATGTGAAAATTAACTCCCATTATCTGTTTTCCCCAAGTACATGAACAGTTTTACTTCATCTTGAAGATAATTTGTTTTTGCCAAGTCCATTTTAGATCATTGTGATCTTCCCTGTCGTAGAATCGTTCTCTTCTAGGAAATTCCGAGAAAATTCAACTTGTTTCTTAGGATTTACTGTTGTGCAAATTGGAAATTAAATCAAGACATAGAAATACTGACCATCTTATCAGCGACATCATGTGGCACGAAGACGAAGCTGTTTAGACTGCGACCCCTCTTGCTTGATCTCTTGTTGGAGGCGGCAGATCTAGTGCCAAGAACGTCCGCCGGCAGCAGCACCACCAGCACCAGCAGTGCCGCCCCCCTCATCACTGTCCGGCTGTCATCCACTCCTGCAAACCCCATGCCGCTCACACTTAATTATTGTTTTATTTAATTTACTTAGATATTAGGATAGTGATCGTCAAAAAGTGCACGAAAAAGCGTAACAAAGAATAACACCCAACTTTGATTTTTTTTTCTTTTTTTCTATAAAAGATAACATTCCCAAACTTTCTTAATAATATAGAGCGAACCTCGTTTATAACTGTAACTTTTTTTGCAACAACCCACATTTAATAGATTTCGGGAAAAAAGTTGCCGAAAATGAGCAAAAACGGCATTTTCAGAAACTGTTCTTTTTGCTACCTTTTTTTTTTTGTAAACAACGTAGCGCCTAAAGGCACGAAATTTGATATTTGGTTTTGGTGCCGCCATCGAACCCGAAAATAAGCTTTGACGCAATCACAACCAAACGGAAGTGGAACCTCATTGAAGCTATTTTCCTATATTTTGGATTTTTTTTCTAAAACCGTCCCTACAATTTTCCTTAGGCTTCCGCCCCAATTGGTTACTATGAAGGTAAAAAAACTTTTATTTCAGACATTCCCTGAAAAATCCATTTATGCACTTTCGGTGGACGAGTGGAGGAGTTTTTCACCTAAACTACCATTTCAGTGAAATATATTGAATTATCACTTGGGTAATATTAATATGGATTGTATTAAGTAAAATCCAGATATGTATAAATTTATCTAAGCGGATGTGCTACTTTTCCGAATATATTTTTCAGTTTTTATGATTTTTGGTTTTTAATTTGTACAATGGAAATAACCTCCTCTTTGTCGTAACCTTAGGTGCAATGTGCGGCTTTACCATTCAAAAACAACAAAGGGAGCTTTAGATGAGATGCTAAAGTTCCGAATTTGAAGAAAATCCCTTAAGTCGAGGCGGGCGGGAAGCTTTCCGCTTGTAGATTGCCATTCCCAGCTGTTAGAAATAAATATCAGAAACTCTGAATTTTCAGTAATTAGCAAGAAAAAGTCGTATAGTGTCCTCAGTAGATTAGTATTACTCATTATAATGTTCTCATAGATAAGGCGGAGTAAACTAATACGTGCTGAGCACAAAGAGGGCGCTCCGATTACAGAGAAGATCTGCTGCAGTTATTAAGAACATGCACAAGGAAGGATGTGCCGACCTTAATAGCTAGTTATCATAGTAACAGTAGGAAAAACGTTTATGTTATACAATACGTATAATATATGTGTTAGTGCATTACAGACATCCATCTTGTCTATAGAGATAAGGTGTCGCTAGTTAGATGACCCAAGCTAGGGAAACTAACGGCTCTCAGAAGATACTCATAGTAAGAGCAACAACCGAGCAGATCAGTAGTGAAGTACTCACGCTCACATCCAGGAAGTAAAACTATGGAAGTAACCTATACAGCGTGTAATTTACCTGAGGCACGTATCCATGTTATGTGTGACAAGTGCGAAGAGGATGCCAACATTTCCCAACATATTGATTATTGCATCACTACTGGCCCTCTGTTTACATTTAAAGACGTACGGAAATTTGCGCTTTATAACAGGAACCACAGTATTTCTAAACATAAACACTGAGAGTAAACTTGCTGTAAACGCCATTCTGTAAACATCGCAAACTTCAGTGAAGCAATAGTACCAAATCTCACTAAGTACCCACGGATTTTGCTTTTTTTAATTTAAGGCGCATCAAAATGCCTATTTAGCGCCTGCTTAGAGTCTTATCAGTGCACTGCCAGCTTCCTGGCAGAGTTCTCTCGCTACAGACTACACCGGACAATGTTTTCTCGCTAGATACTGCCTAGTAGCGTAAGATATTTCGGGTGCCCCTTCAAAAAGGAAGGAACATCCTATTTCTATCCATAGCCCAATTTACATTATTCCACTATTTGTTAGGAATAGTTAGTGATAGAGGCTTTTAGTGTAGCTAGAGGGCGAGAAAAATCTAACTCGTTGGAGCCAAAACCTGACTATGGGGTAAGGTCCTCTACTCCACTACACACTCGATTCTTGATTCACTACTACTACTACTACTTGATTCACACAAATCTATTACTTAAGATTGGAAATATTCTAATGGTAGGAATAAAGCGCTGAGAAGGCCATTGTCTAATTGCCTGCTGAGCGTTACATCCCAGCCACAAACTATTTCACAATGCTTACTAAACTTCTTCAAAATAGAACTTTCTACATCCGGTCACGAAAACTGTCCACCATAATACATTCCATATCACTTGGCATATGTTTATATAAATTCAAAACAATTATCATGGAATATTCAGTTTTAGAATATAAATGAAGGTAATTGAAAATTATACCAAACTGTGAGATACCTCAGACAGGACTCCACACTCCTCTATCGCGATCGTATAAAATTTTCTATTTCTTGTTTTCAACAGAAATACCCCTGAGTTTTAAAAGTGTTTTTTTTTTAAAGAAAAAATAGCCCATTGTGTGTTTGTCTGTCTGGAGTTTATGATTTCAATATCAAATTTGATAGATGGGCTACTGCGCGTCTTGTCAAAATCTTATACCGGAGGTTCAACTAACTGAATCTGTTTTTCGAATTTTTACTCACACACTGGTCGGATTATTTCGTACTGTTTTGATTTGTGCAGGTTTATAACATATAATTAAAACCTTCTCCTAGAAAACCACACATAAGCAAGCACTTTTGTGTAAATGGTTGGCATAGTATTCTCATTAAAGGGCATAATATAAACAGAATTAAGTTACAATGGTGACTAGAGTGTCGGCTTTGTACACAGCTCACATAATAGTAGTAATGTTTGGTAACAACGCTTCCTAATGATAGGTTACACAGTCTGCCTGTACTAAATAATCATTTAGCAGGGAATCTCTCGAATGCTAATACTCTTTATTATGTAATGTCAATTTGTTCTTTAATAAATCACTTTAGTAATTTCCCAAATTGAAGCATTTTATAAATCATTGCCTGTGTTTGCGCCCCCTCATGGTCTCAACAAGAAAATAGGATTATTTTACATTACTGTGGGGAAGCAAATGGGGACATTTCTCATCTGTAACAAGCAATCTTGAAAATGGATGTTACACAATCCTGGAGACAAGAATCTGGCACTGTCGCATCGCACCCTCATTCTTCTAGAATCACCGTATCTTCATATTCTATTCCCTTAAGACCTGTATAAAATTTAAAAGAAGCTAACGAGGAATAACACAATATATATGTTTCCAAATTTGATGGCAATCATCTGTTATCCAAAGTGCCATTCTACAGTATCTACTTTTCAGTTTTTGGAGTTTTCTCCAAAACGGCTCCAGCGATTTTCGTGAAACGTGCTGTCCTTTTGCAATCGGAAGTGAGAAGTGAGAGGCTGTAGACTGTGAAGTATGTTAGACCGCTTGTCCCATAGAGGCGTCACACTATGTATCAGAAGCGAGAATGAGCCACTCACAAAACAAAGAGATACAGTAATTAAAAAAACTTAGGTAAGTATTCGTATCGTGAAAAAGATCTAGTTCTTTTATAATTAGCTAGACACCTGTTATGATACAAGCGATATTTGTAAAGTGCTTAATTTAATGTAATTGTCTTAAAACAGCTTCTAAAATAATCTGAAGTTTCAATGTTTAAAAACAAAAACAGGAAAAAAAGAGAAAACAGGAAAAGGGAACTACTGGCTGGCTTTCTCTTTTCCTCGTTCTTAAATTCAGTTGGGCAAATTTCATTCAAACCTACCGTGTTTTACATCACTTTTAAATTATCAATCCTAACGGAACACTTAGTTGAGGGGGGGCCACTGAGCCCTGCGCTCAAAGCGCACGTTTCTCACAAAACTTTACCATCTCAAGTTTCCTACTTCTCACAAACACAAACTATGGTGCGACCCTCACGACTTTCTAACTTTCCTCATGACCATTACCACAATCAATGCTCACCTAAAACTACGCCTCAAAGAATAGTGGTCATTGCAACGTTCTTTCTCGAACTTTTAGTAAAAGATTATTACTTATTTGCTATAAAAATAAATACATTAAATAAAGCACAAGTATCTGGCATTATAATCTCCAGATGAAGATTGGCACAGTAGAGGACTCTTTCTTTGTCTAAGTGTGGAACAGCTAGGTCGATGACAAATCAGTTCTGCGGCGTGAAAAAATTTTCGAATCACAAACGGGGCACTAAATTACATCATAATATCTGGTAACGACGATATGAATGGGAAATTCTTCTACTGCTTCCATGAGCAGAAGACAATTACTAACCACAAAATGGTGATAGCGAAGGAGATAATGGGTGCGAATCTCGTGGAAGCTTATGTCTCGCATTGTAATCAACAGATCACTTGTGGAATGTGGCTCAGATCTAGGCTAGTTCTGCTTCCATATTTACGCCAAGCAGATGTAGGACATTATCCGATCTTGGACGGGCACAAGTTCCAGACATAACTGCTATCTAAATTCAAACCATGAACTTGGAGGGCTTCTATTTTGGGAATGATTCCAGGAAACTTGGCGGAGAACAATGGAAACTCCATAGCATGGACATCTCTCCAAAGTTTTAGTGCTGGCCTATTTCTATTTCTACTGCCTCTTCACTTGTCTCCTACGGGAATTCCAGATATGCAGAGTGGGTCATTCGGGCAGAGACGACTTGCACGCTAGTCTGCACCTCACCGCTCGTATCTGTGACCTAATCTTAGACATGAAATAGTTGCAGTAACGCTACTATCGCAGACAAATAATTCAAAGGGCAGAGGTCAACGGCTGACATTTGTATCCGCCATAGAGTCAGAGTGATCAAATCTCAACTAAATTAGAATGTAGTACTCTAGCTTCAGCGGCTGTTCAAATTTCTCTCTTACCTCAGTCAGACGAAACTCTGCAGTTTTAAGGAATTGGGTTTACAAGTGCTTTTTGGTTAGGAAAACCTGGTCGATTTTTAATATAGAAGGTAATTATCAAGCAGAGAGTTGATTAGTCTAGACAATAATGGGAGTTGTAGCTTTCAGATCGCACTTAGCTCTCTACATCTTGCTGTCGATTAAGACTTTTTGGAAATTGCTCTGTTTTAGAATCTCTCGCTCTTATAAATGAAGCGAATTTCGCTAATCAATCCCTACGCACACATTCCTTAGAAACTTACTATTGTGGGTAAAACCGTAAAAGACTACAAAATTTATTCGTAAAGTGGCACTTCCATTAAACAATTTGATTAAAATTTGTAATTATACATGACAATATGAATGCCTATTAGTGTTGTAAAGGAAGTGAGTCTGTTGATGACACTTAGAAGCGAAACCTTGTCCCCACTTCCTCCAGCACTTGGTCAAAACAAGGACTTTTCCAGTAAAATTAGGTTTCCACTGAAAATATTGAGCGAGCGGTCGTCACATCACCAACAGATTGCAGTGTTTGTTTACTATCAAAGGATATGTCGATGATATTGAGGGTCCGCTTACCCGCCACTCTCTTCACCCCGCCCAAAACAGACAATCTAGCTTTTCTCTGAACGTCCTTAGCGAAATTTATTGATCTCAAAGTGAAAAGGTTTTGCCTAACCATTGCCACAAAAAGAACCTTCCAAAATAATGAAGTGTGAATTAAAATATTAAAGTTTAAGGAACGAAAAATGTTGCCAATCTGGTTTTTACCACTGACAAGGTTATTGCGACTGCGCTCACCTGATACTAAATTGTGCCAAATGTTTATTTTACACTTTCTCTCACTACCAAGAGATTCAGCCAAGCCGATTTCCGATCTTCATTTCCAGAAGTAAGGCCCCGTTTGTTCGAAAAAGTGATTTTTAGGAAATGTTTCAATAAAAATGAACATTTTACATTTCAAAAACCAAAACTCGCCGGAAGTTCGAACTTTGCGGGCCTGACTCTGATTCAGCGATCAAAATGCTCCCTCAAGCGGAAGTGTTTACAGCTTCCCGTAGAGATTAATGATTTTCTCACGCTTTCTTGAATACTTTAAATATACACATAGATAGATCTGTCACTTCATTGCAAACAGCAAAGTTATAAAGCTAGAATTCTGCTCACTGTTTTGTGCCTTTGGGTTCCCTAGTTGGTTTAGGAGCTACTGCCAACAAATTTTCGTGGAAATACCGTACTCATTTTCTTCGGATTTCTTCTGAACGATTAATTGTAATCTCTTTTTTATGGAGGTATGTCACTTTTCCTTCAAACATTTTGAGTTCAGATATGTAGCAATAGAAGATAATAGTGCCCCCTCCCAAGGTAGTTACCGGCTAGATATCGAGGCTGTAGATAATAGAGCCTAATTTTGTAATAGTTAAAAGCGATAAGAGGCGATGTTGCCTGGAGCTACTCGTTGATGTGCGCTAGCCTCTTTATCTCGGCCCATCCTATTATACGGAGTTAAGGGACCGGCTTACGTAAGCCCGAGTATTCGATGCAATAACAACATAACGTCAGGTGGCTACAGAGAAAAGTAGTAAAGTAATTGGATGCGTTAATATGCACGTGGCAGCAGACGAGAAGCGCCAGAAGTCAACGTATACCTGTATAGATAAAAGAACACTAGAATACCTGTGAGATATATATACAAGGTCAAGGAGGCCGTGAATGCAGGAGACGGTCAGTCGCACGGCTAGGATGCAGCTGACACCCGGACTGATGCAGTACTGAATGAAGTGCCAAGCTCCTTGTATCTCTACTGTGCACCTCCCTCTATCAGCCACGCTACTCCTTCCAGAGTGCCCAGGCCATCCAGGTCACCATTACCAACTATTCTAACGTTTGCTAATCAAACAATCCCCGCCTTATTGATGCCAGCTGAGACTAGCCGTTTGACACTTAACAGAACTCATACTACTATCAGCAACCTTTAGTTACCCTTAAAGAGGACAGACACCTTTGGCTCTCTCATGACTGTTTATAAAAAAATTGCTGAACAAAAGTAATACAGATTAAGGAGGTTATTTAGGATAACAGAGGACTGACTGGATGCTAATTCTAATCTCTTAAAGAACATTTAACTAGAAGATGTTCTGTCATTGTTCACCCCACTCCGGTTATGATCCTCAGCTAACTAATTCGCTTACCAAATTTTCTACTTTTCTCCATTTAGACAACAAATAAATCATTTCACGGTAATAACTGCCTCATTTGGTAATCGCAGATCGTATTTCCGTTACTCATTTAATCTCGGCCATGCCCCACATTTGAAACTGGTTGGGTGATTTATTTAATTTATCATTTATGAGAGCGCGTTGCAATTGAGCCAAATCACCAAATTATTGAATTTCCAAATGGATTGATCAGATCCGCGCCATACTCTGTTACCGTCTAGGCAGTCGTGCCACTTATTACATGAACACCTAAACATCTCGGTGCTCGTGATGGCTGCATCCTGGATTCTAGAAGGGCAGAATTGATTACACTTGACACTGCTTTTCGTTGATATCGATAAAGTGGGGTATCCTATCGACGACGGATTCTTGGTTCTTGGTTTTTCACTAAAGGAAGTTCATCCAAAGTTCCCATATTGTGCTATGGTTTATTAGTTGGGATAATATTAAGTTTTTGACTCTAACAGAAAATGCTGTAAATTTTCAACCACTTCTAAATTTCTCAGGCGTTAGTATGGAACTTGGGCTCGTCTGAATGGTCATGTCACATGTTGAGCTGGCCAGAGAAATAAAGCTGCTGAAGCAGCTAAACGATGAGGTCTCTTTGGAAACGGCTTGTTGGATTAGGTAAGAGGTAGAAATCCTCTTTATAGAGATCAAAATTCCAACTTTGACGTCCTGTTTGATGCCCACAAACAGAATGCCCTCAGTATGACGTACTTCCGTAATTTGCACATGCCTAATAAAAGGTTGACGAAGTGCTGCGATATAGTTTCGCGTCTAACGGCGAGCAGTCCGTCAACAGTTTCTGCAAGAGGTAACACTGACGCAAAAATGTTTTTTAAAAAAAATTCATAGAAATATCTGTCGGATTGTACGTCCTACAGTATTTAGGACAACTAGAGCTCGCCGCAAGTAACTAGTTCAACATTCACTGCGGTTTATTGACTTGTTCACTTGTGTTTTTGTGTACGTCTAGTTTTTTATTCATCTAACTCGAAAGTTCACTTATTCTTGCAGTGTCAAGTACTAGGCTTTATCTGACGGCAACTTCACGTAAACTTCATATTATTGGCAAAATAAAACCAATTTCATTCCAAGAAGTCTTCTTCAATTTCAACTGAAATGAAATCTGCGGCTGAATTAGAACTTGGCCGCACTTCTGTTGGACATGATCTCCTCTAAAGAACATACTGTAAAATCGGCAACATATCGAGAAGAAGGTAACGGCAACGAAAGATGTAAAAGATGTAGCTGACACCGTCTGCATATCAAAAGAAAGAGTCTGGTCCATTATAGATCAAAAAGTAACTTGATGAGAATGCTTTGGGCACACTCACATGACGTTGTCTTACTACAATTCTCTATGTTCTAACTCATAATTTTGAATTTTTACAAAGCTTAAATTGGAAAACTAAAAGATGGCATCATTAAGTGGAACTAACCCTGGAGTAGTTGGGCAGAAACCTCAGCATTCTCATGAAATTAGAGTGAAAACACCACTTCCTCTTTCTTCTGGTGAGAGAAAGTAAGCAGAATAGGAAACTAAAGTTCTCGACTGTTAAACTACATAATTACTATGTGTTGGTCGTTTGAGCTGCGTCTTGCGACAGAATGCCAAACATAGAACACATTGTCAGGTTCTGCACGCACCGAATCGAAAGTGTATATTTAATTAAGAAATTTGTTTAATAGATTACAACACTGGAACTTAATATGTACCGTACTGCTGAGTGCAGAAGTGGTGAAATTGTTGGACCCTTTTACATAAACTTACTCTCGTAACTTTCTCTTACCCTTAATCACTTTCTCTTTACCTTCAGAAGTATGGCGATCGAAATGAGAGAAATCACGTAAATCATGACAAGAGCGTTCACACCAGCATTGTTTCAAAGAGTTCTCTATCCGCAGAAAGGATACACCACTACGTAATAACAGCATGATCGTAAGCCTGATACGAGAACAGCACGGCAAGTCTCGTGTCCAAGCGGCTAAATGGACGGGTCAAGGTGTGTCGGTACCACTGTCATTCACTCAGTTACTCTAATCACAGTTCACCAGCCCATTTCAATGCAAATTTACGCAACGCAGACACTCTCAGATGTATTTATTACTATTTTAATTGCTAAGTACTTATCGTTTCCAAATTCCTGCAAGTTCCAAGTATGTCATCTCCTTCACCTAATGATATGTATTCTAAATTTCAATCTTTAGAACACAAACTGCAGTGACGTAAGCAAGGTCCTTATATAAATTTTACCCAATAATTTGTCAAACTTGAAATGATAATACACTACGCATGACTTTCATTTCAATTGTAATGTTGACAAATTTTCTGCTAATATTGAACATTTCTCAACTGCTGGAAGGGCTGACTGTGTTGACAGTTTAGATTCCACACGAAAGTTGGACTGGACACCTACGCCACTGCGACCTAGATGGTTCATTGTGGCTCCCACTGTCAGAGCACTTCCTCCAGTTCTCTCAGTTTAATTAGTATTAGGAGTGCCGAGCCAAGAATGGAGGCCAGGATGTTTCTTAATCGAACTCTAAGACGTAACTGCCCTTTGCTCTGACCCACCACGTACATGCTGCCACTGTTATGTAAAAAAAAGTCCCAACAAAGTGTCTGTGATATTACTGATCTGATCAGTCTTCTAAGATTTGACACAATCCCAGTTCTTCCGTTTACTTGAATTAAGGCGAAAAGAACAAAATAAAATATGAGAAGATTGTTGGCGTATCCTTTCTTGAACCAGCTTGATTTCTATCAGACACTTGTTAAAAATGTTGTTGTTTATTTTACTTATTACTTTACAAAGTAATATTACTTAATAATAAATAAATAGATAAAAGAAACAAACAAATTGATAAAACAAAAAATTGTGGAAATAATAAGTTACAAAAGCTGGGGGTCTTTTAATAAAAGTTTCTCCTTTGTTTAGAGATAGGTGTGTCATCTCTACTGTTCCTTCCTCAGACAAAACAAACTTTGGCCACACCCCTGCAATTGCATTGCCGACAATACAGGTAACAATTACCTTCCTCCTCATTACAAGTACAATCGAGTCTTCCCTCGCAAATATTCATTCATTCAATTCACTCTACTTTATCAATCGTTGAAGGAAAAAAAGATAATGTTCCGTTGTAGTTGTACAGTTAGACAGTTCTGATCACGTATTTCTTTGTTTACTTACTTAATGGGTACCGAATGGAGATCTTGAATAGTGTTTAGAACGCACACTGTTGTTGAGTACTAATGCACTAACAAAGCAATAGAAATTCTACATCAATATAGTGGGTACTTCAATATAATCTTCTTCCATCCACTAAGAGGAAGTTTTTCAGTAATTGTGTAACAAAACCGAATCTCTACGGCGGATCCAGAAGCAAGCGCGGTCTAGAAGAGGCAACCGTCCCTCCCAAAATTAATAGAATTTTCTTTAATTATTACCTTTAGAACAAAATAATTCGCAATGTACCATTACTTTGTACAAAGAGGTGAGTAATTCTATACTCTGCCTCTCTCTGTTCCGATGGTAAAACCGAGAGAATTATATTGGTATTATAACAGTCTGATACGTGGCTTCTGTTTAAATTTCTGCCAAAGTAAGGAAGTTTAAGCCTTTAATATAGCAATGTATTCCATCAGGAAGTAGAGAGTTTATTTTTCCGGACCTAAACTTTTAAGCAGACAGTTTATCAGATGTTTGTTGAAACTCAAAGTAGACAGTATGACTTTCTTGCAGCAACATCAGCTGAATTCTGGCAATCTAAATTTCGCCTCAATTGCGCCATTTATAAAATAAAAATTTCTACACTCTTATTGCAACTAGAACCCTAGACGGTCAAACTTAAGGTTATTGCGACAGTAAAGTTGATAATTAGGTTTCTGATCTCGGTACTGATCAAACTGTCAATTCATTCAGACTTGTGACTTCTCTTTGTCAAAAACACTGATGCATTGGCTCACTTACCATATCCTAGACTACCTCTTATCTAGTAGATTCTTTTCTTCGCGCAAGGATGTTCTAGACACATTTCAGTCATGAAGATCCGTTTACGACAGGGTGGCTCTGCAATAGTGAGGTGTTCGAACATATCGATATAACCTTGGATAATGACAATAATATTGAAGGGAAGGCAAGAAATATTGATCAATACAACACCTAATTACCCACTATCTTATTGATGCAAATCAGAACCATATTAATAAAACTAGCTAATGCACGCAATTCATTTTCATTAAAGTGCAATTTAAAAATTACATTACTTTCCCTCATTTCTAGTTTCAAGGTCTTTACTTATCCATTCCTGCAAACTCCGAGTAAATGAGTTTTATTTGATTCTTAACAACATCACGCACTTGGTAAAGCTACACATTACACGAAATGTAACCTTTCAGGGAATCCTACTAAAAAATCACTCCTTTTCAAAAATGGCTCCAACAGGAGGTTTTATAAAAGAAAGAATAATTGTAAAATTTACAACTCTGTGTCTATGAATGTAAACACAAAGTTTGCTGAAAATCCCATTTTCGAGAAAATCTTGAACTGAAAAAAACCATTGCGTGAGTTTAGGAATTTTCTTCAAACAAGAAATTTTAGCCACATAAATATTAAATTAAACCCTCCTCGATAGATCACCAGTGATGAGAACGAACTTAAAAAGCCTTTTAAGGAGAACCAAGCCGCCTCATCTCCTAGAACTTCTCTCTATCATATTTTGCGGGAAAATCTATAAATAAAAGTTAGAGATCTTACGAGGTACAATTACTTCCGATTTAAAGAAAATCGTTGGATTTTTTTTCAGAGAATATTCTAAATAACTGAAAAACTGATACTAAAAAATGCCGTATCCGATTGATAAATTTGTCGGCAGTGCCGATATCTTCTGGCAATACTTAAGTGAAATGTCAAATTGCAACTTGATGCGAATTTCTTTTTGAGTTAGTTGGATACTATGCAAACAGACCAATTAGCGATAATCGCCTTTTCGACCTCAGGAACCTTCAGAACTGTCTGACTGTATCTCCAAAACGAAAAAGTAAAAATCGTGTTTTGCAAGTTCACTGCTGCAACTGATTCCGTTGAAGGAAGGTGACGACACCTTTTCCTCTATAGAAAAATTTGTCTCATAGAAAAATTTTCAGTATAAAGCGGCAGGCCTAATATTCGTCATCTAAGACTGAATGAAACTGTTCTAATTATGTGTAAAGTAGTGAATGGAATGCCGTCCAGGTGCCGATAGTGACAGTTTGGAGACCCCCCCTTGCTTGAAGTTTCTCCCGCTCGCCTGTAGAGATTTAGAAAGTTGGTAACGACCTTGATACTTGATTCATAAACATCGTGGCCCCCGCATGCTGCTCCCTTTATTAGCTTGTGCGATCATTACTTTGTGCTTTATAAGCTACTTCTTGATGAAGAAAGTATGGCCATCGTACAAAGTTTTCCCGGGATGTTCATGTTGTCCCTGAACACACAAATAACGCATTGATCTGCAGGGCAACAGAAGTGTAACTTCACTGAAGCAGTTTTCTTGACAATGACCTCATCTATTTTCTTTAAATTTTCATAGAATACCAGTTAAATCTATTTATTTATTTTGTCTGTGGTCCTACTTAATATTTCTAATCTTTTCATCCCCTTCTCATGTTTAATTCCTTTTGGGGGATTCCTTTTTTTAATTAACCATTAGTTAGAGCACATACCACCAGTTCAAGTACAGTACTGCACAAATTCAGATCGTTCATTAAGGCACATTAAAAGGATAATCACAATTATTAATTTTCATTTTCAAAGAAGCAGCAAAAATGTTTAATCTAAAACCATTTTAACATACAAACATTACTTTGACATTGCATAAAAAATTGTCATCAGCTGTATACAAATCTATTTACAATATTACACAACATTTATGAAATGGAACATATTGAATATTATAAAGTGTCAAAAGCCTATTGAATGAATCAAATTTAAAATTGGTTGAAACAGTTTTGATACTGGACAGCTAACGTGAGAGCTATAAAAACTAAATTAGTAGAACGTACTCGAAATGTGGCTCTGCTGTCTGCTGTTAACTGATAACTTATGAGAAAGCGGTTGGTAACGTTGCTCATAAAGTGCATCAATTGTCTCAAGTGAAGATGTGGTGCAGCAACGCTTGCAGAAATCTAGTCAACTAGACTTAAAGCTTATATTTCGTTTAATTTGATGTTTTTATTGGTGTATTTTAAGTTCTTTTCAGACGCCAAGTTTCTTTTTATTTTTAATGTACAAATATATTCAATTTTTAATTACTTGGAAGACCCGCTTATTTTAGCACAATAGAATTAAAAACGCCAGTAATAATTTATTCTGCTGTCGTGTTTAGGTTGAAGTACAGTAGTTTAGGTTCGTACTTTATAACATGTATGTACATAGTTCAAGTCGTACTACATTTTCAAGCTTTATAAGCTCTTCTAGAATCTAATAATTTTCTTTTGCCTTCCTCGTCTTGAATTAAAGTTCTTTTTTTTATGAACTGTAGAATATTTCCAATGGGAAATTCAGGTAAATTACTCCACAAACGTTAAATTTGTCAATTCAGTACTTAAATCAGTCTCTTTCATAAAATTTTTTGAATTTTCTTTGGTTAATTTTGTTAGTTTTTTTATATTTTATTTTTGTGTTTATTTGGGCTTGAACAGTTTTCTTTAAACTGGGGTACTAACTGTACAGATAAATCTCATTTCTGGTTTAATCTTTCTGCATTCAGAAGTCAACTTAAAGAATGTTCTGCAAGTTTAGGAGTCTATTCATAGATAATCTAAGAATAAAGAAATTGAAGAGTGCCGCTAATAGCAAAGCTACATAAAATCAATTTATCACAAGTGCCAGTTTTACTTTACTTTTTTCAGATTCTCTCTAAAATAAAAGTAACCGTTCGCTGAAGGTATTTTGTCATTCCTTTTGCCAGCCAGTCGCCGATGCTTAGAATCACAGGGATTGCTCTTGAAACCATCTCTTCACTTCTTGCTCAGGCAAGATATCTTCCTTCCTTAACCGACAGTTTCTTGGGTTCATATTTTGCATAGAACCGTCTAAACGTTTTTCATTATTTTTTAATTTTATCCCCATTACTTTTTTGTTCCTTAAAAAAAACAACCTGTTGTTTTAGCCAGAAGCCCATTTCGGTTATTCTTACCTTTTGCCTTGGTTTTTTGTGAAATGTCCAGATGTATTCGTCGAAATGATGATTTCAACATCTTTGTTGTCTTATTCGATTCTCCCGCTTTAAAACTTATTCATGTGTCCTCTTCTACTGTTCAAATTAATTCAGCAAGAAGTAGAAGAAGAGAGATAAGATAAGAAAACGTTGGGGGCTAAATTAATGTGCATTATGCAAAATGAATAAATGAAACAAAAAAACTTAGCCAACAATTTTATGGCTGAATTTATAATAACCTCACGAGAGAAAGTATGCGTTTAAATGATAACTAGACCCAGTCAACCATTGCAGTTTGTATCGTAATTTATCTTTGGAAATTTATTATGAGGCCAGATAGAGTTTGATACGACCACAAGTCATGTTTTGTGAAGTCTGAAAAATAATAAATTTACACGGTAGAGTAAAGTATCCTTTAAAGATAATACAATAATACAGGTGTTATTAAATGTTACAGAAGACATCTTGATGATTGTATGAAATGCCAGAAATGAAGAAAACAAGTTTTAAAATACAAACATTAATACCCGTTCAAGACAATTTTCTTTCAAATGGCGATGCTAAATAATTATAAGCCACTTTACTCTCTTATTTCTGATATAATTCAGGCGGGGCTTATCGTCCAACTACCAATTAGGTGTCGGGGACGGAGGCGACTAGCAAACGGAGGCAACCATTTAATAAAATCCAAGGCCTAAGACCAGGAATCGAACCCAGTTCTACAATGCATATTAGCTTTGCAGGTCTCGCCTCTAACCGCTCGGCTACCGTGGCGCCCTTATTTCTGATATATGTTAAATAACATCCATAATCCTTATTTCACACAATCCTCTATTAGTTTCCTTTTCTAGTTTCTTCTGAACAAAACGACCTCATCGTCATGATGCCAATACGGGATTATATGCTCAATTAAGATTAACAGAAAGTTTAGAGTTCCGCGAGCAGAGTTGGTTCTTAAGATTAATTGAGAAAAGTTAAGTTTAAAGTACATTTAATAAATTAAAGGTCCTTTAAGCTAGCATTGTGACAATTATGATTAGAAAACTTTACACTATTCCATTTCTATACTGGACAGATTGAACTATCTGTCCTATGAAAGCACCTCAATCTAAAGCAGAACTAAGTACCTGAAAGTAAGGATGTCTGGAGTGTTCCAGTAAATCTTTAAAAGTAGCTCTGTTATAAAATATTGCGATAGAGAATTTAATTTTAATTAATTAATAAATTTTCTCAATCTCAGTTTACATATGTTAATAAGAAAAGGAGATTATTTATTTAATTATTATATTCCAGTCCTTGCAATCTAAAATTCTTCGCTCTATAGTAAACGCTCCTTTCTACGTCACCAATCAAACCATTCACACAGACTTGTACATTCGTTTCGTCACACAAGATGCAAAAACACGTTACAGAAAATTCCATCTTAACATTCAAACACATCACAATCCACTTGTACAACATCTATCTTCAAGAACATTTCCAGACGTCTTAAAAGACAGTGGTCTCACGATCTCCTCTCTGATGAAGAGTGTCAGTAGAATTTAGAATGTTTTTGGAGTGTTACCGCTGGATAACTTCTCCACCCTGATATGTGAGAATGTTATTTATTGTTATCATTGTTGCTTATAACGCAAAATGCGTTGAATGTAACTAAATAAATGATTAACAAAAAAAATTATATTATGAATTGTCAAATAATAGTTTTATGTTTTTTTAGTAATTTCCTTTTTCATTATGTAGCCATTTTAGGTTTTGAAGTTTTCTATATTAATATTATTATTATTTCGCATCGACTGCCTTGCCTCAGTCATTAGCGCCAGTAAAGCTGTTCAACGTTAGTGCAAGGTGCAAGTGCCCTGTGTCCTCCAAATAATGTGTTAGAATGAATAATCTGTCGAATTCCGCAATCTTACTGAAAAAAAGGAGAGCAATTGAATATGGCAGAGAATATTTTAACAAAGGTAAAAAAGCCAGATAACAATCCCTCATACAGCTTAAGAAGCAATAAAGATAATAAAATCTATAAAAACAGTTGTTTGTTTTTCCCTGTTACTTCTGGCTCCAATGTAATTGCTAGTGTATATCTGAGGTAGTATTACAGAAAGAAATGTGATATAATTGACATTTTATTTTCTAATAAAATTGCATTAAAAAAGTACATAAAAGGTACATAAAATATAGTGCATGTCCAATAATTGCAAAAATACAAGTATTTCTGAATCAATATGGTTATTGCAAAAATAGATACATCTGTGAGGCTAGTCATTTATCGTAATTACAAATCAATTAGGAAAAAATCAATTTAATTTATCATGTTCAACCCTAATAGCTTTATTAGATTCTTGTTCCTCTTACTGCGGGCAAGAGACAATCGATCTTTTAGAGAAAACTTTAGTCCAAAAAAGTTTTTAATGTTCCAACAAATTTTTTTTAATAGCCCATCGCTGAATGCAAGAAATTGAAACTGAAAATGCAGGAAAGTGAAACTTTATATTGGGAAAATCCGCGTCTCCGACCGATCATATTTTCGTTTTCGGAAATAACACTTTACGGGAAAGTTTTAATCCATTTTCTCGGAAATGAAACTTAACATTCTTTAATCTTGGATTAAAACTAAGTAATTGGTAATTTCAGCAAAATCGCATTTGCCTAGGCCGATAGCATCGGGTGGGAGGGTAAAAATAATAGGTTTATTACGTTTGTGTGTTTAAAAGCCTTGTTTGTGTGAGTGGGTGCACGAACAGCAACCAACTGAGGACCATCGAGCCGCCCTCAATGGAAGTGCCAGTTGCCTTGACTACCAGTCCTTGGTATCAGTACCTTGAGGTTAGTCGGACGTGGGAAAGACTGAAGTTTGCTTACTGTCTCTAAAAACCACCTCCAAGGACCGCAGGGGGAGGGTGTCGGGACCTCGGAACTGTCGCCAGATCACGAAGTCTGAAAACTTGGAAGAGTAGCGACCGCCCGTCATCACCACATCCCTAACTGTAAGAACTAGTCTCTGTTACCCTTCGATACGAAGAAATGAAGGAGTGAGAGTACCTTCTTCCGCCAAGGAGAGTTTTACGCCATATTCTAGAATACATTTAGAAGGTTACTAATTGCCTAATAATTTAGCAATCAACCAAGAATCTGTTCCATCTAGTAAAAACGAATCAGCCCAAGCAAAAGCTATTTTCCTAAAAGTATGGCTTTTCTCAAGGAAAACACATTACATTATAAATGCGCACAGTTCTGTTTGTAAAAGAAAAATAAAACCCAAAACAAGACACATTTAATTTAACTAACCAGTCCACAATCGTAACCATTTCTTTACTTGTTTTAATCACTTTATAAAATATATGAATATTAGTAAATAAGTTCATCTAGAAACCTTTTGAAACCTAAAATATCTTGGTCAGCAAATCGATCAAAGCAAAAGTTCAAACATACTGGACGATCAGCTGAACAAAGTCCTGGCATCATCTGGGTTTGGCGGGCGAGTCTTCAGCCAAGTTTCTATGCCGGGCAGTGATTTCAACCGTTGATGGTGCTCCTTCAGTTTGGGATGCTTTTCCAATACAGCCTTGTCCAACATGTACGATATATATTCAATAAACGAAAGGAATATGATGTCCGCATACGTCAACTGTGAGCACAATAAATCCTGCGTTACATTCGATTAATTTAATTACAGATTATACTAGTATAGTATTATTTATTTAAATGTACTTTTACTTTCTCTAATTCCTTAAAACAAGAAGATATTCACGTGGATTTTCGTTATCGAGTTTCCACCAGAAGGGTTTTTGGAAACTGCCATGTCAGTTTAACTTTATTGTATATCTAATCGTAAGCACTATCTTGTGGGAAAATACTAAAAGGCTTATACTAAAAAACACTCATTACAGAATTTTCTAAATAATTTAGGAAGTAAGCGGTGAATTACCTTGCCGATCACCAGATAACCTTTATTGCTGGCAACTTGTTTTTCAAATCTATCCAGATAGAGCGGAAGCACTTCCGTCAGCACGGTTTCTTTCTTTTTCTCTCGTTCTTCACCATCCGGCAGGTAATAGTAGCTGGCCACTTCTGCAATTGGGCAAAAATCTTTGATTAGCACAGATAAAGTATGCTGCCTAAAATAACTGTATGCTTACATGCTTAGTTAGAGGATTAGCAGTTGTGCAAGTAGGACACTAAGTTAGCCGATATGTTTACAGTGCAGGAGCCCGAGGATGTTGTGATGGAATAACTTATGGAATGTATTTTTTTTAGACCATTCAATTATCAGTCAGTGACTTTCAGTAAAAATATAATCATTTTAGAATCTTGATAAATTTCAATGCCCCATAAAAAACTGATTTTAAATTAAATAAAACTACGATTACGTCCAATATTTCAATCTAAACTTGTCAGTACTTTATGGAGTTAATGGTATTTTACAATCAATTATGTTTTATGTTTCTAATGTTTACTAAGACAGGCAGTTGGCAAAGAAAGAAAGAAAAAATCTCTTCCTTTGATCTTTTCTTTCCAGGGCGATTGATCAATTTTGATTTGCAGGATTTTTGACCATACTAAAGAATTGTACTTGAATTCATGCTCACATCCAGTCGATTGCTGTTTACAACGATAATCAATGAACCTACTACTACTCTTCTTCGCCCATATTCCAATGTAAAGGCGCTGATCCGAAGAGTGATAAGACCATCAAAACTGGCAACAGCCTTTCACACAGAACTCTTTACAATAAACTGGTGCTGCTGATATTAAAAGATAATCAAGTCTAGTCGTCATGGAGACAGCTCTACTGGTTACAAGTTCTACGGAGTTAAATGAAGGCAGGCAATTTCAATGAGTATTAGCTTGATGCCCGAGCATTCAAGAAGGTCCAATGACGGCAATCTGCTTGACCAGATAGAGTTCCCTTGGTATGATCAAAAGCCTTGAGTCATACAAGCCACTTCAGAATGCCACTCTAGTGCAGGAACAAAGCGTAGAGTTGCACTAGAAGTAGATAAAAGCTCAGACAAGCAAAAATCCATTATTAGCTTCTCGTCTAATATTGCTCCGGGCGATGGTACACTCTTTGGTGTACCGTCTCTTTATTGCAGACTAAATAAACAGCATTACACAAGCCAGCTGGAGAGGTGTGTCAAGAAGTAGAAGAGTTGGCGCTGATGGAAAGAGAACATGGTCAAGTAAAGGGCGAGGTGGCTCATTAGAAAATGATGTCTTCAAGCTCTACTGAGGAGTCCCTCTTCATCCTGAGAGCATTGGAAGGAATCACAACAAATTCCCATAGTCGCATGGCTTGACTGACCTACCACCGTGGTATGTAATCTAAACTTACGTCCAGTATTTACGATACATTACAGAATTAGTTTAGAATGCAGGCAATCATGTTTCAATACAGATGGAGGAATAATTTATTTATTTCTCTTAGAGCTTGGATTTCCAGAAGACGGGGTACAGTCTGCATCAAAATTACGTTTTTTCTCGCACTTTATTGGAAAACATTAATTTCTCATATATTTTCCCCAAAAGTTAACCCCTAAAACCTTCTCTTTTTTTGGCATTGGCTTTCGCCATACAGCTAGCCACGTGTTACTTATTATTCTAATAACTTTTACAAATTAAATTGATATAATTTCCTTTCAATTATTTTATATTCACCACGTTAAAATGAAGGCCTATTGTTTTATTATGTGTAATGTAGTTGACGTCATCACAGGGATGTGTTTACATCATACCATTATCATATTGCATACAAACAAGTTGCTAGCGTCATACCCGCACACTACAATATAAATCTCTTTAACAAAAACTTACAGTTTAAAAAGTTAAGTATAAGGGTTGATTAAACGCCAAAAGGTACACAAATCAGCGAGTACCCAACATTTCATTAATACTTCATTGATATTTTTTTGAATTTATTAGATGTTTCACAGACCATTTTCATCTACAAAATACTTGTTCAAGTAGAACACCATTTAACTTAGATTGACTGTAATATCTAATCAACAAACTATTAATCACAGGTTAAAAAGAAAAACTTTATTAAAAAAAAAAAAAAAATATGAGGCTAGAAAATTCAAAAACTTTTTTAAAAAAATGCTTACACCAACATTCATCAATGATTTCATTTATTTATTTTTATTTTTAAATAAAAATCGTCGGTTTAAGTTCATTCTTCGATTAAAGTAATTGTTACTTTATGTAGTAGTCAAGCGTTTATAATAATAGGTAATAATTATCTGGCTTTATCGCAAATAATGTAGTTTTCTTCAATTACATTCTCAATCTAGGTATTCTTCCCACAGTATTATATATTTGGAATATAAGATAAACAAGATATGCATATTTTTATGACAGCTAACATAATTATTCCAGTATTTTACTATAAGTAAAATTAGAGGGACTACATTAAATTACAAGTGAGAAATGAATAATTTACTTGATATTACATAAGCGTTATTTGTGCTCACAAATACTTCGGAAAGACGAATTCTAGACTGAAATATTGTTTTAAATCCGTGATTCAAATTTAAATAGTAGCCGACTCTACCTTAGTCTTTTTCTACTTTAACGTGCATGTACATACTCGAACATACATGTGACTACTCAGAATAAAGAGCATAATAAAGATAAATCAGAAGAATAATTTGGAATAAAGCTAAAATTTTCTTTTCTTTTTTGTATGTTTTGCAAAGTTACATATCTGCTTTACAGATTTTTTTAAAATTGGGAATAATAAATTTTAATTTTATCATTATAACCTGAAAAGGTGTTAAGTCGGAGTTACTACCACTGGTGAGATCTTTTTAAAGAATGATTATAGTTGCGGTCCCCCAAACCATCCTCAATAACAATTTTTTTGAGAAAGCGTTTTGAATAAAATAGGAAGGTAATTTGTACATAAATAGCAAAATTAAACTGCGATTCCAGTACTTCCCTTTAAGAGGAGTAAGAAAAATAAACTGCGATTACAGTACTTCTCCCTAAAAGGCGAAGAGGCAAAGATTTTGAATCGAACGACAATTCATTGATGTAAATCGGTTCACTCATTGATAATTTTAACGATTGCAGTACTTCCTCTTAGTAGGTGTAAGAGCATGACGGCACTTCACAGCCACGTAGAGGAGCTTTAACCACTTCTTCTTGCTAAATTTTATCAAAATCGGACTAAGCGTTATAGAAATATTGGTAAACATAGTTTTAGAAAGGGCCTAACTTGGGTGGGGCAAACTCCCCTCCTTATGAGGCACAGCGTCGAGACTTTAAAAGTGCAAATCTGTACAAAATTTCGATTCGAATGACCCTTCATTCATGAAAATCGGTTCACGTTTCGATAATTTGAAACGATTGCTATACTTCCCCTTAACAAGTGTTAGAGCAGATCGTCGCTTTAATGTTACGTAGGGGAGCCCTAACCCTGTCATCCTACCAAATTTTATCAAAATCGGGCTAAGATTTACAGAGTAATTAATGATAATAATTTTGGAGGGGGCCTTACATAAAGGGGGCTAACTCCTCTCCCTTTCCATGTACAGCGTCGAGACCCCCAAAAGGCACATCTACATAACATTCCGACTCGAATGATACCTCATTCATGAAAATCGGTTCACGCGTTTAGGCGCTACGTTGTTTACAAAAAAGGTAACAACAACAACAACAACAACAAGAAGAAGAACAACAATTTTTGAAAATGCCGTTTTTGCACATTTTCGGCAACTTTTTTTCTCAAAATCTATCAGATCTAGGTTGTTGCAAAAAAATTACAGTCATAAAGGAGGATTTGCCCTTTATTATAAAGAAAATTTGGGAATTTTATCTTTTATAGAAAAAGAGAAAAAAATTGTCAAAGTTGGGTGTTTTTCAACGTTACGCTTTTTCGTGCAATTTTTGATGATCAACCCTTATACAACTGTCCTACCGGACAGTTTTAATACCGCATTGAATCTTACTTCCAGTGTAAAACAATTTTTTTTAGAACTAACTAAAGTAATACATTACTTTTCTTAGCGTTCAAAGCACTTCCATTAATGCAGAAATAATCAATCAATATAATTTTACATTTTCGAGATATTTCGATACTAGGGCAAGGTTTAACAAACTGATTTTGAACTGGAAGTAATTTCTTAAATCCAGTTTGAAACGAGAACATTCCAGACCAAAACGTTTGCCCCCTCCCCTGCCAATAAATAATACACGTACACTTAAATGATTACATTTTAATACTGTCTGCATCATACTTGATCTGAAGTCACTCAGCGCATCCACTGTCATGTCAATTTGTGTCTCGGCCCAATTAGATCTGCCATTCAGGTTCAACTGTCTGGCAAGATATCTGCAGATGGCCATTGACTGGAACAAAGTTTTCCCTTCGATTTCCAACATGGGCAGATGGGGCCATTCTAGACCTGCAAACGAAAACAAATATAGATATATAACAAAAAGTATAACATGAAAAGGCTCCATAGCTCAGAGATCAAAAAATTAAAATTAAATAATAATAATAATAATAATAAAACAATGTAGGTATATAATGTGTTTTTTCCTCTCAAATTGTTTCAGCAACAACGTAGCCTATTGGCTCAGAAAAGTTATTTTTCTGTAAAAAGAAATCATTCATTGTCTCTGGTTCGTGGTTTCCTTCCATTGAGTGAAGTAACCAGCAGCAGGTACTAAACTTCTGCCAGAATACTAAAAATGGTCGTTTTGGAAACATCTTTCATACATCAGCGCTAGATGAAGTCATTCTTTAGGCACAAAATAAATAAATAGTTCGGATGACGTAAAATCATTTGTTACATTATTCAAGGCATAAAAAGCAAAAACTGTAGAAAAGGAGTATTGGTCTAGAAATCGAAAGATGACTTGATACCGCATTCTTCGGATCGCGGAATACAATACAACATTTGAAAGAATATTCGGCGGCAAAATAGAAATGTATTATAGTTACTCCAGCGCTGCTGGTTTGACCTAAATCTACACAAAACATCTGATTCGAACAACCACAAGTTACTTGGTTTCTGTTACCCAGCTTGCTCGCAACTAACAATTTTTGGTAAAATGTTCAAAAATAGGCTTCAATATTGAACACTGTAATGTAACAACGGCCGGCATAGAGAAAGCGCGCCTACTTTCTTGAACCAAGGGAGGCTCGGACACCTCCTCAACAAATCTAAGCCTTACATATTCTTGGTACTAAGAGTCTTGTACCTGGTTTCATGGAGGCCCATTCCTCCTTGGTTAGTCGACAATCCTCATACTTAATGTTCCCGTAGGCTAGCATAAGTCTAATCGGCTCTCCTAGGCCAGTTAAATTGAAGTAAGTCAACTTTGGCATAGACATCCTCCTGAAATATAACATCAAACGTTAAAAAATATTTGTTATTTATAGTTTCTTAATTTTTATTTTTCTTGGACGAGAATATAAATAAATATGTTTGACGCATTGATGATATTTTATAGTTAGGACACTATCAAAATACATATTTGGCTTCAATGGCCGGCCACAGCAGCGTCAACTTTCTACAATAATAAATTCTTGTTATTTATTTATATAAAGCCCATTTTGACATATTTATAGATATTATTCTTCTTTTTGATCTTTGACTGAATGGCAACTTTTCATCTTAAAACTATTTATTATTTAAAATGCTATTGATTATAATCATTTATTTATTTAAAATTTAAAAAATAAACTAACTAGGACCTTGGAATTTCCAAAAATAATAGTTCACATAAATCTCAACTTTTTCTCATTTCCGCAAGGTTTAAGTGAATGTAACATGGCTTCATTTGAGCGTTTAGTACATAAAATTTAAAGGAAACTGTGGACCCTTTTCAGAAACAGAAAGAAGGAGTTAAGTCTTATATGTAATAGTGATTTTTGCGATTGACTCTGTTAGACCAAAGTTTGCTTGATTGTCTGAAGAGAATTTGGAGAGAAAAGATAGTCCGAGATGATCCAAATCTTCAATCCCTCTAGTGGAATTAGTTTTTTTTTTTTTTTTTTTTTTTTTTTTTTTTTTTTTTTTTTTTTTGGCGCATCAACAGCTGAGGTCATTAGCGCCCGGAGCTTTTTCCAGTGCACTGCCGGCCTCCGGACAGTGTTCTCTCGTTACAGGCAACACTGTCCATCACCGGACAGTGAGCTGTAAGAAGCTCCTAGGAAGAGAAAATCTAAGGGTCAGCTGCTGGATTCGAACCCGGGACCTCCGCGTGGGAGTCCAGCATGCTAACCTCATAGCTAATCCCTTCCCTGGAATTAGTTAATATACAGAATGAATTTTCTTCAAGGTCATGGCAACCAATAAGTCAGTACCAGATGTCTTTAAGAATCTCATTAACCATTCTTCGCGTGATAATTGCTTGGTACCTTACTAATACACTTTTTACGACTTTAAGGAAAATGGAGTCCTAAGAGAATATGGGTCTTAAAAAGTGGATTAATCAGGACTCTCACTGCATCCACAAACTGATTACCCCGGAATCTCTTCTTTCCGCTTGCCTCAAATGACGCTTTTCTTTTTCTCTCACCTATTTCTTCGTTTTCGAGTGTATCATCATTCGTTGGAACTCTTAATAATCCTGTATCCTAAGATATGTCTGCTACAGCTGATACGCTGCTACATCTGACGCGACGCCTTACCAAGAGAATTAGATATGTTTGAGTTGGTTAGTAGAAGTAGCCTCTCTTAAACTTAAGAAAATATGGTAAATCGATAAATAATCACCACATTTCATATCTATTTTGTAATCCCCTGAAGAAGACAGGCAAAGCTTGTTAAAACGTTGGTAAATTAATCAAAAACTTGAAAAGATATTAGTGTGTGAAGAAAACGATAGCCAACAAAGATGTATGTAAGCGGACAACCATATCTAGAATCAAATATTATTTGCTTAATGTTGGTAAGAATTAAATATGTTTTTGGAATTTCGAGTTTGGAGAAAATAAATGACCTTGAGAAGTTTAGGAAGAGAATGTCGTGTGAGTCATACTGTTTAAATTTATTTTATGTTGAAATTTACATCGCTGATGATATTACGTCACTTTGCCGATAACAAGTACAATTGCTTCTCTCTGATCAAAACAACTCGAGTGCTTTACAGGAGCAATCAGTCATGTTAGAGTGGGTTAAAAAAAATGTGTATTCACTGCAATCAGAAGGAACACACTAGCAATGCAGGCTTAAAAATGGAAAGAAATGAAGTAGGGAGTTTTACTAAAGTGCGATCAGCTTAGTAGGTGCAAGTCAATCTTCTAACCAACTTAGACTTTTCCAAAATACCTAATTAAGTCTGTCTGCGCAAACTATACGACATATCTGCAACATAAACCTCCTTGGGCCCATCTATCGAGTTGAATTTGGCACTTTTATTTTCCTGAACTACTCCAGTAAGAGTACTGCAATGGCACAGAATTTAGATTTTTAGTTTCTCCGAAAATGCACGACTGAGGTCGCCAAAGCAAGAAAAAGCAGTCTTATAAATCTTCTGTGTACGTCAGATGATTTATCATAAATCTGGTTCGAACACTATTCTCTCGGCTTACAGACTCTGATTTTTTTATATTTACTTCTTTTTAAGGGTTACAGAATTGTCCCTCTCTGCACAATATGTAAGGTTTGTTCATTACAAAGTATTTTAAGAGTCCCCCCCAAAAAAGCTCGTAAAAAAATAGGGGCATATATCTTATATTACTATGAGTAAGAAGCTGAAAATAAATAAATAAATAATAATCGGGGCTTCTTTCGATAAAAATAAAACCATTTAAAACCAATCTGTAACGTGACATGTCCAATTGTGGAATTTTCTTAATCTTGAAATAAATTTTAGCATCAGATTTAATCCTCCTAGTGGCGATAATATCATAACGGAACAATGGCTTTGAATTTTCTTGATAAAATATTTCAAATAAGAAATCGTTGATCTACGTCGGTGCAATTAGTATAGGAAGTTGAAGGAAAATCGCTAGAGCCGTTTTTGATGATATTTAAAAAGTTCAGAACTCCAAGTAACTATACTTCTGGTAGAGGAGATCTGGACCGCTATTTACTGAACTCACTTTAATCGTCAAATTTTCTAACATTTTCCGTTTTGAGTTAGTGTTCACTACAGATCACATCCTGAATTCTTTCGACATAGTGTACCTCAACATGGACATAAGAGTGAAAGTAATATTAGGGTTAAAAACAATTAAATAGGCTGCGTAATATGTTCATAGTTTGGAGCAAATCTCTAGAACGGAACGTGAGAATGGGATTTTGATCGGGAAGTTCAGCTTCCCGGTTTTTCGGTCCAAGGTTAGTTCGAAACGAATTTACTAGTAAGAAAAATGAAAAAAAAAACCTGAAAACCTACTATTCTATTCATGCCATGTTATCAAAAATTTAAATTTTCAGCATCTACAGAATAAAGCCACAAAAGTAGCGCTTTAAGTGGCTCCCCCCTGAACGGTTCGGTTAAGGAAAGAAATTTCATAAATTATAACAATTATAAAATAATTTGACAAACTGAAAAATTAAACCAAGCATCTTCTTTTAAAAACTGAACTTTTTTGAGAAAATTTATGCCAACTGCATAAAAATGTAAATTGCTGTAATGAAACCCGATAACAAAAAAAAAGTTAGTAAAAATGACCTTCAGATTAAGTGCTTTTCATTATCACATTTTGAAAAATTGAAGTAACAAATAACTTGTGTTAATGAATAGAGTGCTATGGATGAATGAACTATTCACAAATAGTAACTTTTCAAAGCATATTATTAGAATATGGAAAACCTATCAATCTTTCCTTTTTTTTAAATATAGATTTTCTCACTAAAGATACGGAAAGTATTGCGACCATCTCGTTCACACATTCAAAATGAAGAAGCGCTAAATGAAGATAACAATTTATTTAACTAACCTTATCAAATTGAAGAGCCAATATTTGAAAATCTTCTCAAGTCAGAAACTGTAAACGGATAAAAAAGAACTTGATGCCGGTTGCGTGCGTACCACAGCACACTTCGCTTACAACTCAGGCTTGTTTACACTCGACATCATGTTTATTGAGAGTGCTGTCTGTTCTGGAGGGGAATGGGAAACCAGGCAACCAACTTCGTATTCATTTGATTGTATTATTTTATTCGAATACCATAAATTTTTTTAAAAAAATTACCTAGTTATACTATATAATACATTTTTAATTTTGTATTAAAATTTCTGTAAAATTATTTATAATAAATTTCACCTTTTTGATGTAATCGATAATACGGTATATTACGATATATCAAGTGCAATAAATTGGTTCAGTGAAGGCGCTAAATTCAAACTGGTAGTTAGATACTTATTTCTTAGTTTAGTCCAGAGTGCTAACAAGATGAGTTTTATATGAGACGTATTTCTTTTAATACAATTTTCCCATGAACAATTATCGAAGATTTCTTTATACATCTTGCCTGTAACTTTAACTAAAGAATAGTTGATTTCAATTAGTATACTATCAATTTAGTTTAATATTAAATAATAAAATTAAAAATAAATGTTAAATTTACAACTGAATTTGAATACAACAAACAAATGCATGGGACGATATTTAGCTGAAATCAATTGATGAATACTTTTTATGGGAAAATAGGGTGACTCGGTGGCAGCTTTTCCTTGCATTCAGATTGCATTTGATTGGGAGCGTTATCTTACTTGTATTAGAGATAAATCAGGTCGCAAGGAATAGAGCATCCAGCCACTCCATTCATTGGTCCAGAATATGAAGTTGTAAAACAAAACCAAGGGCATCGTGTGAACGAACGTCTTTCAAACAATTGATATCGACAAATCTTGGAAACTGTCCAAGTATGAGGGTGTTTCAGGCTTGTGTCCGACTTGTGTAAAACTAGAACCGGAAACGCTGAAAGCACACTCACACACACCCATTTCGGTAGACAGCTTATGACCAATACCTAAGCAACAGAAGCGACCAATTCAAAAAAAATGTAAACTACATTTAGCTTCTGTATTTTAAAATATTCTTCTATCAAGAAACGCTCAATGCACCAAAAAAATTCATGTGGATCAAAAAATACATTTCTATTAACTTCAGTTTTGAATATTTGACATTACTGCAATACTTATTACTTTTCAATTATTGCATTCATTTTTTGTTGTGTCATCCAAGGTGGTTTTATTAGTAGCTTAGATCTTATATTCTAATTTCAAAAATTATACATTACACTTGTCGACAAAAAAGTTAGTGTACACTACATAAAAACAAAGATTTTATCTGTCCAATGCCGGAAAAAACCTTCATTTAATGTAAAGCCTAATATAGAAATAAGTTGAACTAAAATATTACAGTTGATTAGAGCCCTTCATTTCGGGTTTGACACAAACTGCTTTTATGCATTTTCTGCGATATAAATACATTCAATAGAATGTAATATTTGAAAATGTACGAAAAAAAATTCAATATTAAATAAAAATAGTAATGTGATAAAAGTAATGAGTATAAACGGCTAATTATAGAGACGACCATGAAAATTAAAATAATCACACATTAAGGTGTTCATGTTTTATTCATAAATACAATCTGAAGTTTATCTTTTTCGTTCCTAATAATGTTTTCTTTTTATCTTTGTTTCTTTGTTTTGTTATTTATTTAGTTAACGAGAGAAGAAATCTAAATGTTTGTGGGTCCTGGTCGAGGTAAAAATGTCTATAAATATTTGCTCTCAATAACCATTATTAGGAGTGGCATTTTAAGTTAATTATTTATTTCATTTGAACATATTTTTAATGGCTAATTCCATGGTAAGTATACAACTTATTTGATGTGTAGAACTAGCTGTTTATAGAAAAACATTAGTAACATTTTATTAATAACCCTCCTATACCTTTTGTTCATATCTGGGAATTAAAATTCCGTGGTACACTATCGAATAACTTGTCTTTTTTTATTTATTTAAATTACGAATATTTAATTAATTGATGCAATTATGTACAATGTGACAAAAAGAGAAAGTGTGTAGTAACAAAATTGAACGTTAAAACGTTTGTTTGAAGTAAAGTACGGGTTTTTATTTATAAGGTAATGATCATAGTTGGGCAACACTGCTCTGTACGGTGTCGCCGCCATTTCGAACTAACCCAGGCTGATGTTATGGTTGCGCACGGCTGTGCGCAGTGTTTGGTGAACTCTTATATGTGAGACTTCTTGCGGAACGTGTGTGTGTCTCAAGTTCGGGGTTTCTTCGGAAATCCGATGTATATTGTGTAATATAAGGAAGAAAAAAAAAAAAGAATAGAAGAAAGAAATTTAGAAACATTTCAGCATGTCGTCGAACAGTCAGAAACTTTCGACTACAACCCGTGTTATACAAAGTAAGTTATACTATTTTTAACTTATTAGTTGTTTTTATTTGGTCATATGTTTTGATTGTGATAAGTAGTCAAGCCCCTTTGTTAGTGTAGCTTGAGGCTCATAAATAAAGAGGCTAAACGTATTAACAGGATTGATTTTCTTGGGTCGCCATTGCCTGCATACTCTCAGCCTTATCGATTACTTGGTGCATTTTGTTTTGAATTACCTGGAGGGAGGCGCCCCCGCAATAAACAAACACATTGAGCGGAGTTAGAATTTGTTAAATTCCTAGATCCTCATTTGTTGTGTGCAAGGGAACCCTTCAGCGGAGAGGGGTACCCCAGGGGTTAGGTTTCCTGTGTGGGCGACAACAGAAGGTGACCCGTACAACCTGTGACTCCTAAGCCTAACCTGCCACATTAGTTTTGGCTAAAGTTAACCTCAAGCAGGCAATAATAACACACCACATAAGTAAACAATACATCGTTTACCCATTACATATTCCTTATCTAGGCACAAAATAGGTGAATTAAGCCCCAACCAAGCCGGTTCTTCACAATGGTGGGGAACCATCCTCTTATCAATGAAGTACCAACTTGCTGATATTCTCAGTTTATTATCACTTTTCCAACTGCCAGGCACCAATCTTGAATAGTTAACATTCTCGTGTAAAAACTGACTCTAAGTTCTCAAAGTATAACTTACAAAATAAATTAATTTCTTACTAACATTGCAGTTTATTAAACACCTCGTTGAAATAACAGGATGAAAACTGTTGTTATACCCCCAGTTCGGCTCTGTTAAGTAAAGTGATTGAGGAACCTTCTTAAACATGGAATTTTACAATAAAGCATTCTATGAGCAGATATTCTACCCAACTATAGGACAATGTACGAAACAATAGGACCATAAATTGTACTCAGATGGCACGTTAGAGGAAAATCAATCTGGCAAATAGTCGACCCAAAAACTCTCACTAAGGTAGAAACCACCACTCTTTACTTTTTCTTGCCATCTAAGAGGGGGCGTGTTGAAATCGTGACTTTTTCTCGCTATCTAAGAGGGGGCGTGTTGAAATCGTGACTTTTTCTCGCTATCTAAGAGGGGGCGTGTTGAAATCGTGACTTTTTCTTGCCATCTAAGAGGGGGCGTGTTGAAATCGTGTCAAAATTTTTGAATAGTGTTTTTACCGGAAATAAACTTATAAAATGTAAAAAAAGTAATTTTTGGAAAATAATTTGTGTGCATGATCAGTGTGTGATCCGGCTGGAGGCTCTGGATCGTAAGGAGCTTAAGATTTATATTTCTTGGTGTAACAACCCCTTGGGACATGATCAGTAACCTATCTGTGAAAGTCCCTCGACAGGAAATTTAAATAGTATGATTGCCAACTTCTGTATTCTCCTCCAACTCCTGCAACCACTTCCTTTAAACGTGATCACTCAGTGCACTACAGATTTACCACTTTAATTTTAATTCAGTCGAGGGCTCTCTTTGGGAAGCAGTGGTTAAGCTGCTCTCTCGAACAGGAGCTACTTCCTTGCTATAGTCCTGTCAGATAAGGTTAAATTCCGAGTAGGAAGCAAATGGCATTTCTGAGAGTGTTTTTTCGAGAGTTTTCCGCGATATTCACGAAAACTGTCAAGCGAAACTTTTTAAACTGGGAACTAAAGGGGATCATTATTTATGATTCGAGCTTATCAGTTTTGCATGGAAGATTTGCAAATTGTTTTTCGGAAGGTTTCCGGAGGAAGAGTATTATGGGCTTCCTTCCGGAGAGACTACTGGCTGCTACATGTAAAACCTTCCTGTGTTAGAAATAAGTCTCTAAAATTCTGAATAGTAGAAGATTTGAAGAATCTTTAACACTAACGAGTCTGTGAGTATAGGAAGTCCTACGAGTGTTACTAGAGCTTTGTTCCAGAACGTTCCGGTGACCTTATATTCCTACCATGACAAATTTCCAAGAAAACATTTATTGCCAGCGATGTGACTGCCAATAACTACTGCACAATAATTTGCCCGATATTGGTGCGGAAAGTTTGTTGATATCGCGGAACTACCTCCAAATACAGACCCATCTCCAAAATAGGGCTGCTATCAGTTCACAGATAGCCAGCAGACTCTACCATTGGGGGCTTCAAAAATAATAAATTAAATTGTCTAAACTTAGCTTTTTTAAGTTCAGAGGAGTTTTTCTAATTGAAACCTCAAGACAGTTGAGGACAGGTGTCTGTTAGAGGTTTTCAGTCATTCTAAAGATTTATTAATAACTCGTGTTGCTAGAGCTGCTATTCCCCAGTTTTCGCAACCTACTCCCAGATCTTATCTTCAGAATAGTTGTTTGCTTCTTAAAATTTTACACAATCCAATAATAATGATTGACTCTTGAACCACAGTGTTAGGATTGAAATTAAAACAATAAAATATGTATTATAACAAATAATAAGCAGATTTGGAAGACATATTAAGATGGAGGAACAGTTGGTAAAATTGATTACTTCTCTAGGAAATGCTTGTTTTAAGGTTTCAGGGTTTTCTGTTCTCCCTTAAGAGGCAGTATTACTATCGTGCGGGCTTATTCATTTTTAATTTACTGCGTAAAAGAAATAAATTAGCCTGTAAACAGTTCAAAATGAAATTTTATTTAAGATGGCGATATCAGATTTTAGTCGATCACCACTGATCATTGAATTTCGAACGCCTGGTCCTTACTTTTCGATTTTTGACTTTTATTTTTCAAAGTATTCGAATAGGGCACATCTTGGTGAGAGGGTGGTTATGTTTACTCTGAACTGCCACAGTATGGACTTACACCTGTATAATATATATGCACGTTCTCTTTGGCCAATACAATCAGTAGGCCAGGCCGCACAAGAAGTATTTGTAAGGATCAAATATGAATCTAAAATCCTAAATTTGAAGATTATTAGTGGGCCACAAGTGTTTTGATTTTGGAGTATTTAGGTTATACTCTAAAATAGTTCAAAAATTGACCACTTAATTTGAGATCTTGATTGCTAATGTTTATGTATTCGACTTTTAGTTGAACATTTTCCTGGGGAAACCATGGAGGATGGAACTAGCCAAACCATTTCTGCTTTGGCAAAGTAAGTTCCAAGACTACGAATACGTAGCGTGTTTATGAAGCTTCCGGAAGTAGTCCTGTTTACAAGTGCTCTGCAATTGAATAGAAGATCGCTACAGGGTTTCTTGTCAAGTTGGACGTGTAAATTAGTCCTAACCTTTTGGGTTTGGAATATTGTCTGAGAGCAACAATTTGGTTGCGGTCTTGATACAAGAAGACATGCTACGCCAAACTGAGCCATAAGACAGTCGTGTTTGCCTCAGTTGATCGGTTTCCTCTTACTCACGAGCAAATTTTACTAACTGCAATAATAATTTCTATTTTTTAGTTTTCAACGACAAGGACACATATCGCTACATTACGTAAAAGTGTTTTTGTACGGATTAAATATTATTAATATTGAAATTCCAAATTTGGCCGGAAATAGCGGTCTTTAAAGTTGCTAACTACATGCAGGAAGATCTATTACGTTTATTTGAAATATTTTGACAGAATACTTCATTTAAGCAACCAGAGGTGACCTTGAGTCGTCTCAGAAGTTCGGTTCTAAAAGCTATAATTTTATGAAGCGAAAGCTGTTATCAAAGTTCAGAGGGGGTGGGTGGATGAATTCCCGGAAAAAGCGACTGCACTCAGCCGAGTACTCTCGCAGGGTTACATTCAAACAGACCATGACGTGCTTTACGTACATCAGTTGGTTTTGAAACTTATTTCAATAATATTTTGATGACAAATCTTTATTCAATTTATATAGAACAAGTACCTGCACAAAGTACGTAGAAGCTCAATGTGCTCAACCTTAATTTGAGCAGAGCATGTGACGTCACGTGATGTTTTGCGCTAGGAAAATAGCGACCACGTGTATTTATCGAGTCTGTTATCTGTTTATCCCAAATCCTAAGTTTCAAACAAATGCTGTTATGTTCATCAAATCTTATTCACACATATTTTGCGCGAACCAGAGGAGGCGGTAATTGGAAGTCGTGGTGTCTTATCAGCAGGCAAGAGGATTAGCTGTAATCTGGGCAGCATTGCCTTACATATAGTTGCCTTCTATTTTTGCGTTATTTTTCACATTTTTGTTTAAATCTTATTAAAATATTTTAAAATCTTAGTTTTGTTTCGCTTCTTTTCTTTTTTATTTAAATAATTAAAGCACGTCAACATTTGAGGTCATTGGCTTTTTTTCAATGTACTTCCGGCCTCTCAACTGTGTTCACCACGGTCCAGCCGACACTGTCCATCACCAGATAGTGAGCCGTAAGAAGCTCCTTGGAAGAGAAAATCCAAGAGCCAGCTGGTGTGTTCGAAACCTGGGATCACCGCATTTGACCCCAGCACGTTAACCATAAAGCTAATCTCTTCAACAATGTATACGTACATGTTGGAGCATGTCCCAACATGTTCCGTCACAGATTGGGTTTCTTTTTTCTAATCTTCCAGGTTTCATGCACTAACTTCTTCAAAGAGCTCTTTGCTTTTTCTCTTCTCTGTATCAGTTAGAGAAGGTGCACATTCTCGATCTCGGGTTTCCGTTAGAAATCTCTTGATATTGAGGATATCTGAGTAAGAAAAAGTTTGTTTGGTAATTTGTGCATGTGTGTGAGTGAGGATGTTTTTAATGTGTGAGGTCATCATAACCGTAAAAACGGAACTTGGCAGCGTTTAAATCTCATTAGTGTAATCGAGTGGTTAAGACGCCAATCAGAGATCAATAAGCTCTTCGCCTAATTAGTCAGCAGGAAATGCATCTTTACTGAATGGATTTGTGGGAGTTTCTTTACACCAAGTGCACACCTGTTGAGCTGTAACTTTGATCGGCATATTCTTGAGCAAATTCGATTAGAAGTACACTGGGAGGGCAGCCGCATTACTCTCGCCTCTAAAGTACAATTTCAGTGTTTGGACCCACGATCTGAGATTGTGTTAACTTCCTGAATGTACAATAGACGCTTAATGGTAATTATCGCCTGTATATAATAGAATGTTCACTGCTGCGACTTTACGGAAGTGGTTTCTGCGAAGACGGTCTCTCAGCAGAGGAAGTATGTTCTTCTAGCGCGCAATCTTATACGTAGTAATTGTAAGTTTCAAGAAATAATATTCCATCAATTGCGGCGGAAGTCGTGAGAGTGTTCACTTCAGATTTTTTACTTCCTGTTATTGCTGGAGAGGATAGTATTATGATCGTTTCATATTTGGTGATATCGAGTATTTGCCGGAAATCTGTTCAGTGAACTCCAGACTTGGGGATTGCGGGTTTTTATAAAGGTGTTTTACCTCAAAGAGAAAAATGTCCGAAACCTGGATACTTTGGTTTTATTGTGTGTACTCAAATGGTACCCAATAGTAACCATGAATGATCCTTCCGGAAGTATCACTTTATGTAAGGTTATTTCTACTCTTGCGAGATTTTCTTCCCCGCCCTCCTACACCCCACGACATTTTCTTAACTTGGAATTAATGCACATTGTTCTCGGGTATTCCTATTTAAAACAACATCTACCCCGATAAACTTGATTTAAGGTGTGAGCGGGCCGAGGCGAGTGGTTGAATGCTGAAGCGCTGTTTCTATGTTTAACCAGAATCCCATATTTGAAGACAATGGCTGACCGTTATTTCGATTTTACGGGATATATTTTTTAGTTCTTAGGCATTTTCCTGTAACATGATTCCCCTAAGGTTACCTGGATAATATCAAGATGCCTATCATTTTAATGCAATTTTAATTGTGTAGAGAATTTAATTATTTACCTTGAGGTAAGAGATAAGGATAATAGCGTAATAAAGATGAAGTTATTGCACTCACCTTACGATATACTTAGATCTATTGAACTAATATTTACGCAGAACAGGCAGAGTGAGAAGATCAAGTGGCCTAGTTCTCTTTGTAAACAGTTAACAAATAAATATCCCCTCAGTGGGAATTAGATATGACGAGCGGAAGTGGTGACATGTGCGAGGAGGAGCCCATGATGGTTAGATTTCCGGCGATGATCACACGAGGTTTGACAGATATCGTATTACCTTGTTGAAGCCATAATTCTGGTCTAATTGGCCTACAGAATGGGTAGTTATGGCCAGATGACCGCCAGTATAGTGAGTGAGCTTGGAGCCGCTAGATATTAATAGAAGCAGCTCCCAACTACACACTGTCACCTTGCCTCGTCACCCAGTTCTATATCCGCCTCTACCGCCCCCACTAGACTGTCTCTAGTACTTTGATAGATTATGTGCCTACAATACTTTCTTGTAATCTGTCCAATTTTTCGACTGATTTTGGACCGGAAGTAGGCACATGTTTTCACGTCACCCGGAACAAGAAAAAAAAATCAATAAGTACATTCAAACTCTTCCCACTTACATATTTAAATATTCCTGCATGTGAGTCACTCAGGAAATCGCTTAAGAAGGAGTTTGCATCCAAAGTGGGAGACCTAAGTAGTGGCAAGTTTCTCAGGAATCATCTGGATCACTAGTTCTTAACTTTGCTCTCCATTTCCTGAAAAAAATCGTTAGAGCCGTTTAAAAGAACATTGAGTAAATAGATCCTGTGAAGTGCAGTTTCGGTCGCTGTTTTCCAGCCTCCATGTTTGCACCGATTCGCCGATTGAAACATGCAGCGCTTTTCCATTTTTCAAGAGCGGTGAGACCTATTTGGAAAAACCACTATTTAGGATCCGCGTAGTGCATACAAATTTGAGGCTAGCATTGCTCACACAAGGTGAAAATTACAAAAAGGAGACAAGTTTGTGGCGCCTCTGGGGAATAGGGAAAAAACTTTGGTCAAAATAGGAAGTTTGCATTTACGAAGGGAATAGCTCACTGTTTGAGATTTACTCTAAAATCAATTTCCTTTTGAACTGTATGGCCTTGATGCCAGTGAATATTTGGTTGGCGAGTTATTGAATTTCATAGTAGCTATATATTAGATAGTAACAAAATTAGTTAATATAGAAAGTAGGCGCGTGCGATGGTGCAAGTTGAAACCTGCTCCCTGCTGTAGGAGTGGCTCTTCTTGCGACACCATATTCTCTGAACAAATCCGCAGGTGATATCAGCCGTCAGCGCTGCTCCGGTGAGCAACTTCTTAGGCTGTCTGTTCTCTTTTGGCCTACATCTTAATGCTGTTGTGGCAAATATTTCTAATAAGTTTTTTACATGTACATCACATTTACTAGGGCGAGGTCTAGCAAAATCCCCGCGTCGCGGATAAGAGCCATTGTAAAGAAGCGTTCAGAGACTTGAAGAGGCAGCTGGCTGTGCTGATACCCTGGCGAACTGCTCGCTCGTGGCGAAATAAAAGACAGGCGCTCATTGAGAACCTGTGTCGCGTGGGACTCCAATCGTCGCTACGACGCAGATTTACGGAAGCGCCTATTGAGACCCGCATGGGCAAACTATTAATTAAGTTTATTACTATTAATGTTAGTCAAGGTAAAGGCTCTACAAGATAACTGTTTATTAATTCTGATTATATATAATTAATTATTAATATTTCTATTTATGTGTCGCGTACCCAATTATTTGCCATTCCATTAGTTGTCCTAGGCTACTCGCGTTACTAGCCTTGCCTAACAGTAGGGCGTACTCAGTTTTCTTTCTAACTCGTCTTAGCGCACACGTTTTTTTAAATTCCTTAGAAAACATTAATTTCACTTCATCCATGAAAGCAGCATTTCAAGACCTAACCAGTTTTCAATATACTAAGTTACCAGTTCTGGTGCTGGCCGACCAAGCCGAAGTTAGAAGTTCTTAAATGCCGAGTACAAGCCTAGGCTTTTTTCAAGCTCTATCCCTGACCTGAGTAGCCTCTGTGAAGCTTTACCATCCTGATACTTGGTTAATTAAGTAAACAGTATTTGTTTTCCTGTTTGAATTAAATTGAACTGGCTCTTAATTTTCCAACTATTAAATCAGAAGATCTTTTCACAATGCTGATGAAAGTAAGAGGAGCAGTAATAAGAAACACCTGTTTTTCGGACGTGTAATGAGATGGTGTTGGTGTCCAGACACGGTTCTCCTACCACAGTTTTTCTATATCTTAGAATGGTATAGTTATGGAAACAGCCGTGTAAGAGTTGCTCCTAATGGGAATTCATTGTTCGAGTAAGGTTGATACAAGAGCTGCAAAAGTGTTGGTAAACAGTAGCTTGAACTGGAGAGATGAACTACAGCTGATTGCATTGATCTCCTGACAGCGGTGATCTTGTTACTGTAAATCAAGTGAAACAGAGCGTACTGATTAGATGATTGCACTACATGATTAGCCGTCAGACCGTATTGTCCAGCGTTTTATTCCCTTAGCACTGTGCCGCGACATGGGGCGGGAATGATGAAGTAGTAGATCCGGGTCCAGACATCTAATTGGTTGTTACTTCCGCCCAACTGAAACGTCGATCACTTCCTTTCGCTGCGGCCAATTTTATGCATTATGCAAATTAAGAGGAAGTGTTGAGAATATGTCAAATATTAAAACTGTCCGGTAGGGCAGGTGTATTAGGGTTGACCGTCAAAAACTGCTCGAAATAGAGTAACCTTGACTTTTCATTAGGAATACCACAGAAATTTACTGTTACCTTGGCATCACAAGATAACCTTTATTACCAGCTACTAGTTTTTCCAAACTATCCACCTAAATCAAGGGCAATCTCTTGTTCAGCTCCTTTCTCTGCAATACTTCACCATTTTGCAGACAATAGTAACTGGCCAATCAAGATTAGTAAAAATAGTGGATGTTACTGACGCATCTTCCTTAACATTCAGTTCACAGCATTCACCTACAATGTTACCACCAAACATTCACCTACTGTGTTACCACCAAACATTCACCTACAATGTGACCACCAAACATTCACCTACAGTGTTACCACCAAACATTCACCTACAGTGTTACCACCAAACATTCACCTACCACCAAACATTCGCCTACAATGTGACCACCAAACATTCACCTACAGTGTTACCACCAAACATTCACCTACAGTGTTACCACCAAACATTCACCTACCACCAAACATTCGCCTACAATGTGACCACCAAACATTCACCTACGGTGTTACCACCAAACATTCGCCTACAATGTGACCACCAAACATTCACCTACAGTGTTACCACCAAACATTCACCTACAGTGTTACCACCAAACATTTACCCCCTTCTCACTAATCCTCACCTTTCAACAACGTAAACAAATCGAACTGGTAAAAAAAACATTATTTAATTATATTTTTATAGTTAATAGCTTTTCTGAATACTTACAATCAAGAAATTGAAATGGAAATTTGGGGTGGTTTATGTTTCTTCTATTTTCAACATCCTGTATCTCATAGTTTGCTCTATAACTGATATTAATGGCAATGTTCTAGTGATAATAGTTGTTGAGATATTGAAAGTAGAATTCATAAAGAAAGTTTTACCTGTATTACGTAGAAGGCTGACATGCCCCTCAAGTGGACTGTTGGAAGAATATTTAGTTTTAGAGTTTTGGTTTCTTTGAATACCATCATCTTATTATAACTTGGTCACTCTTGAAAATTAATAATTTATATTTATTTGATATGAATCCACTTATTAGCATTATAGTTTAAATAGTTTTTTATATATTTGTAGTTAAATATATTATTTAGTTATTTTGTATTTTTTTTTGGGGGGGGGGGGAATTCGGATGTGCTTTATTTTTTTAGATAATTCTGATTCTTTGCTGATAATAGTAATATTCTTAGGTGAATTTATTTGGGCTCACGAAGGTCTTTTACCGCTGACTAATCGGTCTGGTGTTGTTGAGATGTTCGGTATTGTTAGAATTCTTTTCAGTGGCTGGCAGTTACGGTCACATGAGAGCCTAACATTGATGGGGATATTTTTTCCCCCCATTTCTTTGAGGTTAGGTCCTTGTGAAGTAGTTTGTTGGAGCAGTGAAAGTAAAAATACCGGGCTGCCAAATTTCTTCATGCTCGTCCTTGGTGGTGTTGATCAGTGATATTTTTAGTTAAATACCGGCACTGAAAGAAGAGCTACTAGCTGCGGTGTAAACAAGTGGGCTGTATGTTACGTAACTGTGTAAACCTAGTGGTGTATAATATCGGTGCTAATTTGCATACAAACTTAGGAGAGCGAGGCTGCCAGTTCAGTTCTCTCTCAGGTGCCCAGGGATCACCAAATCTGTTACTTGTCTCATCCGCCGCCTTTCATAAACAGCTGCTCTTTATTTCCTCTTAGTTCCGGCACGCTTAGCTATAAGTGACAAGGTTATCTTTCGTATAAACCAGGAAAAGTCCTTTTATAATATTTTCCCAATTATTCCTGCTCTTGCCTACTACTACCTTTACGCTTATCATTCTAACGGCTCCTATTAACATCTATAACTTTTATTCGAATCATTTTCTCAGTATGATCTATATACAGGGTACTTTTGGGTTTGGGTTGAACTGGACTTTCCACTGGAGGGGAATGCCAGGATAATGATCGGTGTCTCCAGTGATTTGATGGTGTTAAGAATAAAAAGTGGTGATACTAAAATTATAATAATGAATCATTACCAAAATAATGGCGAGTGAAACTTTAAACGGCATGCAAGAAGGACCATTTGGAATTGTTTTCCAGGAATGTTAATGAAATTGAGTGTATTATAGGATTGATCAAGAAGTTTATGACAAGTAACAAAGATATTGCACTGATTGATCTACATTCTGTGGCCACACAGCGCTTACAGATTGCGGGCTTTGAGAAACAGTCCTGGAGCAGGCAGGAGCCGATTTCACCTCTGATGGAGACATTTGGCGAGTTTTCAGAGCACATCTTTTGACAAGATGAGACCTTCGAAAGAGAAAGTAGATCGGCTAGACTGGGCATTTCAATTAATTTGTAAAATTTCTGCTCCTTTTTGGGGGCTGGCTGGTGGGGCGGCGAGCTGGCGGAAGTGGCGCCTCAGTAAAGGCCGCGCGATTCTTTCTAATTGGGCGCCACAGTAATTGGTCCTCGTTTCAATTAAATTTTCCTTCTAAACCAATCGGGCTTAATTGGAAATACCCATTTGGTAAAATCGTTCCGTGATATCGAGACTATATTGGTGGGTCGCTTTGCTTTGGACCCGCCACCTTGCTCACGGAATCTCTGCTTGTGGCTTTAATTCCATGCAACTTATTGCAATTCTGTGCAGAGGATTTCTTGTCGCTTCAAACTCGCTTGGCTTCTGGCTAATTCGGCGGAAGAGTTCGTAGTGAATCTCTAGAATTGTGAAACATGACCGGTCTCTCCCGTTGTCATCGCTTAGCTTCTACGTAGTTGTATAACTCAGCGGCTCTTTAACCGTTTTTCCAGGAACACTTTTAATCTGTTCCTTTTTCCCCGTCCCCGCGCGCGTGTGTATGTGTGCCAAAAGAATATCCCAAAAATGGAGAATGGGAAGCGATAAACAGGACAATGGATGCGTACATTCGGCTTGGCTCATACCTCCCGCCTTCCATTTTAGGACTCAAAAAGCCGCTGCCGGAAGTACCACTCCACCGGACGGATTGCTTTCTTGCTGTCTCTTTCTGAAGTTCCCCATAAAACCCAAATGACGGTTTTTATTTTTCAACATGTTCTCCTGATTTGCTCACATTTTTATTTGAAAAATATTTTTCAGTGATCGTTTTCAAGAGCAGTTCCGTGGCGGAGGTTCGGTGACGTAACCTTCTATCGCTAAATTTAACGATCTCATTAAGCGTCGTTTCAACTAAAATCTTCAAACGGGTTTCCAGTAAAACGGATACATCCAACTAAATGATCTTAAACAATTCCTGTTGCTTTGCCGCCGTAACGAGCACAGAGAAGTAGGAGCTTCCTGAAATTGTCCTGTTTGGAAGCGAGACAGATCTATTATATCGCCTAGTGGACCTCCTTACTTAACACCAACTGGAGCAGGGCATTATCATTCACTAAATCAGTGCTTCTTAAACTACAGGTCGCGACCCTTAGAAAGGTCGCGAGAGAATTTTCGGGAGTTGTGATCTGATAAATTAATTTACTTTCCTAACGTTTTAGTAACAAGTAAATAGAAAGAAACAAGGTATTTTGTTTACGTCAGTAACTCGCGTACGTTCAGCTAGTAGTGGGGATATATGTTGTGATCCTATCAGAGATAGCATGCAAATGAAGTATAAGTTTTGTGGTTCTGTGACAGTTCATTTTTCAATGATGTTTATATTTCGTCCAATTGCATAGTGTCTTTTCAAATATATGGTAAATGTTAATGGCTATAAAGTTCTACGTTTCATACGAATTAAAAACCTCCTACACTTATTTACTAATTATTTTAGTTGAATTTGTACTCAGAAATTGGAAAAGTGGCTAAATCATGCGAAGAAATGTGAATCCAAAAAAGAAGAAACCAAAATGACTTCGAGTTCATAGGCAAATAAGTCGAAAATACAAGAAAAGTGCCAGGATTCGTCGAGAAAAAAAATACATACAATGAATCATTTCTGTAATACGGGTTTACTTTTATTTAATAATCACCACGATAAACAGCAACCGCTTTGTTTTGATCTGCAACGAAACTTTGGCTGATGAGAGCATGAAGCACACAAAATTAAAAAGGCATTTTGAAACGAAGCATCCTCACCCACTCAAATAAAACCGACGAATATTTTGTAAGGCTTTTGAGAGATAAAAAAAAAAGAAAAGAAAAACTAAGATTTGATAAATATGCTGCGGTCCAGGAAAAGTACTTAGCATCCTTCGAATCATCAATATTGACAGCGAAAGCAAAAATTACTATTGGTGAGGAACTAGTATTTCCCGTAGCAGTTAAGTAAGATACTAAGTTGATTCATCGAACAAAGTGTACAGCTGAACTGCGTAAAATTCGATTATCAAATGATACAGTTTGTAAAAGGATTACAGAAATTGGTGAGGACTTGTTTTAACAATTAATGGAAAGAATTAAACAAAGCACAAAATTTGCCATTGACACCTTGATGAGTCTACAGATATTCAAGGTTCAGCTCAATTGCCTGTATTTGTTCGATTATGTCATGATAATAATGTATTTGAAGACTTGCTATTTTGCAGGGCATTGGAAGATCATACAACAGGCAAAAGACATATACTTTAAACTAGATGATTTTTCTAAACAAGAGGGATTGGAGTGGGGGTAACTGCGTTGGTGTTTGTACTGATGACAGCAAAAAATGTTGGATTTGTAGAGTGACTTAAAGCAGAAGGTAATAACCATATTATTTATGTCATAAAGAATCAATTTATGCGATAAAAATGTTTACTACAGAAATTAAATTCCAACAGCTCTCTCTACTTGCTCCAATCCTCTAGTACAGTCTCTCGCCTCCTCTGACATGCTTAAAAATACTCCTCGCCGACTGAATCGCCAGTGGCCCCGCGACTTCCTCGCAGTCTGAAGGCCTAAAGGTAGAGGAGTGCTACCGCTGGGCAGTTTCTTTCCTCCTGCTTTTCACGCAACCATGATTTACTTATTGTATATTATATTATACAGATTGTAAATAATGAAATAAAATACAGAAATTAATGTAATTTTTAACTTGAATATTATATTCCAACAAAATTCTTCAATTAAATCAAAATTAGGCTCATCATAATTAAAATAAAACCTATTCTGCCATCATTTATAAACCGTAGTTGTTGGTGAAACGTAAAATAAATGTTCAAAACAATATATTTTTGTTTTTGCAAAATTTCATTCTTTACTAAATACCTATGGAGGAAAAGGTAGTGAAGTACAGAAGTAAGATGGCACTCTTTAAAACGGCGAACTTTAAAACGATTAGTTGATTGGAAAAATGAAGTATTGTGGTTTTTATCAGATAGAATATGAAAATATTTTTCACAATAATATTATTTGGCTTTGTAAATTATGCTATTTATTAGATATTTTTGAGAAGATAAATGAACTAAACTTCTCTCTTCAGGGAGAAAATACTAACATTCTCCCAACAAAGTAAAAACAAAGTAAAAGCATTCATAAAAAAAATAATCATTTGGAAAACTAAAATAGAGAGCAACTCCTATGAAATGTTCAACAGCGTGAGGGACTTTATTATTGATTATAATTTAAGTTTAAGCTGTCTTCAGGAAGTACAATAGACTATACTTGGTCATTTGGACAACTTAGAAAATCAATTTCAGAAATATTTACATTCAGATATTGTCTCTAATCAGTATGATTGATTGTTGAAGTCAATTTAAATATTAAATCAACTTAATTAAAGATCAAGTGCAACATTTATCACTCTAAAGACACCGGAAGAATTTGCAGAACTTCCTGCTGATGCTGAACTCTTAAACTTGTGAATTGCCCAAGAAAAGTTTAGCAACTTTTTTGGATTGGAGTTAAAAATAAGAATATTCAAAAATCTCTTGACGAAGCATTGAAAGTTCTTTTGCCATTTGCCGCCACATACTTATGTGAACTTTAACGTCAATAAAAACACAAAGAACCGTTCCAATATTTAAAATCATTGAAAATGCTAAGAGGCCTTCAATAACAAATATTTATCTCAGATTTAATTTACTGTGTGAAGGTAACTAGCACATCCTTCTCATTAATTATAATTAAACGATTTTAATACGAAATATTTTTTAAGGTTTTCTAGTTTTACAATAAAAGTTTATTTGTGTTAATTTAAACTGTGAAAATATTAATGTTTTTTATCTTTAAAAAGTGTTGATATAGATTTGATGTTTTAATTGCTTTTATAATTATCAATATCTTTCTAAATATATTAGCCTAAAATTAATATTCGGTATTTTTATTTTTACGAACTTCAATTTTTTCCTGTTTAAAAAAATCGAGAATAAATTTATCGTGTTACAGCCTGATGTTTTCATACATAAGCTTAAGTTATATAATCGTATCCAAATATGATCTTAAATCGACTTATAGCCTAATCATTAGGTGTTCGGATATAAAGAGGTCGGCATGAAGTTTTCACTTTAAAAAGGGATTGGGGTCACGAAAGGTTTAAAAAGCCCTGCACTAATCAATTCACTAAACAGTCACTATTGGTTGATCAATTGATCCAAACTCACCATGCAGACTTACGGACCAAACGTATAAACATGTTTTCGTGTAAGGAAACGTTGTTTACAAAGAGATTCAAGACTACTAAATCTGCACGGAAAGCAATACTTGCTCCTAAAAGTAAGCGGGGTGGGGGTGGATAGACAGTACTAAATGGAAATTAATGGGGAAAAACAGAGTGTGTTGGGGGTGGAATGATTTGGTGGGTAAGGGGGCTGTAAATATGACGTGCAGTTAATTGTATGGAGGTGGCAGATTTACTACAACTAGAACACTCTGGCGAGACGATGGTATGAGCAATATCTGCCGCCCCATCGAGTGGGCGGCCAACCGGAACCTATTGTAAATAGGATTGGATGTATTTAGAAATGGAGGTCACAAGATAAGGGAAATATCTGCCGAGGAGGGGCTGACTCCATATTGATCTGGCTCTTGTAAGTATGAATGATCGCCGCACACTCCAACTTAGTACAGTATCAAGTTGGCAGTGGTGCTTCTCCGGAAGTTCGCTCTGCAAGGAAGTTTTACCCGCGACTGCTGACCACTTTTGGGCCATTCTATCGCACACGATCCACTGGAATGAATCCATTTGGTCCATTGAAACTAGTCGAATGGCGGAAAAAGTTACCTTCATTTTTCTAATATACGAGTATATATTAGAAGTTATTGGAATAAAAAATGCGCCATCTCTGAGCGCGGATGAAAACTTTTCACCTTGGCTTAAGGATTATGTAAACATTTGTTTAAGTGTAGAGATGAATTTGGTTAGGTTAGGTAGGTCAAGTAAGGTCGTTAACCCCCGAGTAATTGAACATATTGAGGGACAGTTCAGCCGTTGGGTTGAGTTTCACTTTCTTGAGGAACTAACCTCCAGGAAAACTGCTCGGAAATGAATTGAATAAAGTCTCTCTTTTCCCAAATTCAGAGGTCAAATGTTGAAAGAGAGCAGCTGCGAGGTCCAGGACTGCGCTCTCACGAAAGGTCAGAGGCAATAATCGACGAAATGTTTCAGAGCTCATGAGTTACTTGGAGTAATGCCGGATGGGGTCTCTTCCTTTGCCGAAAAGAACGTCTTCAAATCAAATGTTTCATTGTACACTTACACCAGCGATTCTCAACCTTTTTTCTGTCGCGGCGGCACACTTTTAACAATTTCAAAATTTGGGGCGGTACACTAACAATAAGATAAGTTTAAAAGTATTTTACTTATCCATAATACACTGTGTAAAATAGTTTATGTTTATTTTCAATGTAAAATAAAATAATATTGTACAACAAAAACAACAACAGTAGACGTATGTTTATTGAGGGATTAATTACAAGTTAATAATAAGAATACATTTAATGAGAAATTTGAGCTTGATGTTTTTTTGATAATTACAGTTTATATTTGGTCGTATAAATGACAATGCTACTCTCATATCGTCATTTTTATAGCCATGCATTTCTAAAATTTGGCGGCACACTTCAAAAACTTTCGCGGCACGCAAAAGTGCCGCGCGGCACATTCGTTTAGAATCACTGACGTACACAGGCTGACTCTTTCTGCAGTTTAAATCATGAAACTTAAAACTGTTCTTTTGCAATGATCGCAGGAGCGATAATATCGCGGAAGGATAATAGCTAGCGATGATCATTACGCAGGAAGCAGAGGCCCAGTTGTCAGAGGGGCTGTTGAATTTTGTTGAAAATACCTTCGCTAATTGTAAGCAGAGGTGCTGAATGTTCGATTCGTTAAAATGACAATTCCGGATTGCTGATTGTCCAAAAGCTAACTTAGACTAAAAATATTCGAGGAGCAACACTGTCTCCTACGAGTTCTTAGAATGTAAAAACATTTATATTTTTCTAATTACCGACTACTCATTACACCGAAATGGCACTTTATTAGAGGGAAGCCTACCTCCCTTTCTGAAGAAAACGTTTTCCCTGGAAAATGGTGGTATTAAACAGATGAAAGTGATAAATGGACGCGAATGGCGCGAGTGTGCATACCAGTTTAGAGAAGACATCAACTTCCGCTGTCCTTTCTTAGCAGTACTTTACACTCGTAAAATGGCATTCAGAGAGAATCCTACTTCTCCCCTCTCCAAATAGTGCGAGGAACGTTTTTATTAAATATTAAAATTGATTAAGATGTTCTAAAGGAAATTGTATCAGACATACGAACGATTTATAAAAACACTTTTTTAGGGAAAACAGTCGCGTACTTCCGGAAAAATTCAATTTCTAAAATTTGATTCCATCGCTTTATCTTCAATAACAATTTGTTTTATCGTCGTTAGTGGTCTGCCAAAATTGGTTTTTCCGAGGAACTTCAAATTAGAAAATGAATTAAAGGTCCTAAAAAGAAGTAGCCGAAAAAGAACACACCTTCGTACATAGTTTTATCGTCTTATGTTTCCATAAACGTTCTACTGAAGGATGATCTGCCCATTTCCTCTTTACTTGTGGTAGATCTGGAAAGAAAACTAGTCCTTAAACATGATCATCATATCCGGCAGTGGTTGGTGCGGACTTTGTATCGGGGCTATTTATTTTTGTCCTAGAAAGCTAGATTAGAAGTTTGCCTTGGGTGGCTTCCGTCTGTATGTAAATAAAATGAATAAAGATGTGTTACGAGTGGGTTAGAGCAAGAGAAGGGGGAGAGAGACTGACTTTAGGCCCAAAGCAAAGTGGAGCGACATGCAGACAAAGCCTGACCCCCGGCCCCTGGAGTTGGCTGGAGGCAGATTCACCCAGGACTCTCCGAGGGTGTAGTATCGATCCAAGTCTAAATACACCAAGATAGCGAGAGACATTCACACGAGCCTGTCTTTCCGCGTCCGTACGGCTGGCATCCTTTACTTTCTCTTGCTAGTCAAGTAATAGCTGTCCCGATCAAGTTCACATTTGGAAATGAGTTTTCGCAGATAAGTTGTCTGGATTGGATGGAATCAAAATCTGGTCTAGAACACTCCCATGAATTCCTCTAGCACTGTTCCCAGAAAATACCAAATTCGGAATTTTTAATTATTACTTATAACCTTAAAATTACTTCCTTTGATTGTTACTGCACTAAAACGGATTTTCCCACTTGAGCATGTCTATCTAGGATTCAGTACTAAATAATATATTTGCTAATTATAATATTATTATGAGTAACTTGCAGTTGATTAAAAGAAAGTGATTGAAAATTATGGCGAAGCGTAAGGTAAGGAGTTGCAGGTACAGAAATTTGAGCATATGTCGTGCTACTCTTATGTGCCGTAGATCCACACGTGCTACTCGAGCTTACTGCGGCTTCAAGTAAAGACACGCTGTGATGCAACTAGAACTGGCTGCATGCAGCAGTGGGGTACTGAGAGCTGGCAGTGGCCACAGTTGGGCCACTTGGGGCACTTTGTGGAGAAGGTGGCCCTCTGTGCTGCAGAGGAGGATGCTGCATATGTTCAAACAGAGCTGGAAGTGTATCGGCGACCGAGTGGGCGGTGAGTACAAGCAGGAGTACAACCTGCAGGATCAATATGGAGGAGGAAGCCGCCGGCCGCCTCCATATTCTGCCAGTTCAGCGGCCGAGCTCCTCCTGTCCAGCGCTGCACAGGCTGCGTACTCGCCCTTACTACCGCCTAGTTACTCTCCACTTCAACAGGTTGCTCTCCAGCCTCCTCCATTTCTGTCCGTTGGATCAACAAACCAAGTATTCTCTATCAACAGTTGTGTAGGACTCTCCAGTTATGGCTGTTTTTTTTTTCCAGGAAATATGTCTCATCGACTCAAAGACCTGCCGCCAGTTCATTAAACCGCATAAACAAAAAAGATGCTGGAAACATTCACACAACTCAAACTTACTGATATAAATCTAATGACGTCACTGCAGGAGTTGTGTAAATATTTGCTGCACTTTTTGTTTAGCACTCCTTCCGGTGACCGCTCAAGCACTGATGCGTCACCTTACGGCACTCAGTGGAAATGAAATTTTGAGAAGAGGGTTAATTTGTCTTTTGAAATGGGAGACAGAGAACAGCATTGCTGGTCCCGCAGACAGGGGCCCCAAATCATTTTGCACTCCTTTTTATCAAATTCAAGGATTTTTAACAAAGTCATAATTCACAATCAGACCGGATGTAAGAGATCGCTTCTTCTACTCCTGTCCCGGCCTGCACAGGGGCTGGACCAGAGCCTTAAATAGGTTTCTGCGTCGTCAAAAATTGAGGCCTATCAGGTTGTACGGCCTTTACTCTATAATAATGAAATAACTCTTTTCATATTTCTAATATTTCGTATCAATTGATCTCTTAAATCTTCTCTTGAAACAGCGACTGTATTTCCTGTCGGAGCACGACGCCAAACCTTCCAATCTATTTTCTTTCCTTTAGTTTTTCTTCACAAATATGAACAGAACTTACATCCATTCTATGTCCGCTAGGAAATATAGATATTCCTTGATACTTGAATTTGAATTATAACTGTTAAATCTAAACAAACTGAAGTCAGAGTTTATATCGATTAGAAAGTATCTAGAAATGCATTTATTGATTTTTTTTTTATCGATAAGTGTAATAAGGCTTTTCTTTAATATTAAAAGTTTATATTTTATTTTATTTTATAGTTGTTCGAAGTTCCAAGTTTTGATTTTCAAAGACAACCCCTCAGTTGGTCAGTTGACCTTGAGTGTGTCTGCCAACAAAATATCTTTTTTATTATATCTTGTATTAATTATTGAAATGAATAAAGCGTTTATTATTATTAATACATGTATATAAATATTAGATGACGTATGACTGATGGGGATGGCACATGCTAATAGAGACCGGAAGGAAGTTGATGACAAGCAATTAAGTTAGTAGTGCAATAACATGAACTTGGGAAGGTTATCATCGCTAATGAAATTAGCAATGGGCGGAGAATGTCGCTGTTTCCGACGCTGTCGCCAATCATTTCATCACCTCCTTTTGATTGGCTCTAGTTCTAGCCCGCCCAATTTACCGATGTTGCTAGACATGTGAAATTGGCCACTGTTTACACCCCAGTTTGCCTTTCTATTAGTGCTGTTGTATTGATGTGGTTTTGCACTCCCAATGGGACCCTCAAGAATCAAATAGAAGGCAGCAGAGAGCTTTACCTACTGAGATTGGCCGTAAGCCAATTTGCCCGCACCAAGTTTTTAAGGAAAAATAAAAAAAAACGAGTATCTATTTGGTCAAACGTGCAGATATGCTTTTGGTTGTTTCCGGTGAACCGCGTTACCGTATTTTTAATTTATTAGAAAATGGCGCGACGATTGCTCCCCATATTCGGAGTTATAAATCCTTTTATTTGTCGACTATAATAAATCAAAAGAATTATTTCTGGAGAGTTCTGGATCTAGAAAGATGTGAAAGTTGGTCCAAATCTCAGAGGGGGAGAAGTGTTTGTGGAAGTCCTGGGAGGGGGAAGAAAGAGGAGGGGGTAGCAGTTAGTAGATCTAACCCAGGAACGTTCCCAGTGCAGCTATTAAATTTTAGTATCAAATTTCATAGAGATCTAATAATTCTAATGATCTTTGGTGCGACATGAACTGTACTAACTTGTATAACCCCCAAGTATCTCCCAAAACTAGTTGATATAATGGTGGCTAACCTGCATCATTTTCATGCTTTAGTTTGAATATCATCAATTATTACTAAAGGGGGGGCCACCAGGTATTCTATTCATGGCTAATAAATGCACTATGCATTAGTGCATATGTTAGACTATGGTTTAGACAGAACTAGTAATAGTGCTTTGATCAACAGGTGACAATATCATTGTGAAAGCTTTTTGTTTCATTTAAAGCTCGCCAAAATCTGATTGCACTTTAATTCTTCCAGCTTGAATTTGGACTCTCAAAGCTCACAATATTTAAATAGAAAACTATCGCCAAACGACCTCGTTTCGAACAGGACAATGGAAATGAACTCATTTCCAAAATCAGTATCTCCGCACTGTACCTCGGCCGGAAAATAGGAAAATCTGGGGCAAACTATCCTCTACTCTCTTCAACTACAATTATTCTAGATTCTAATTCATATTTCCTCAAACTGTTAATTTTGAAATCAGATTGCACAGTGTGTTGAAAGCGAACGGAACGCTGAACTGATACCTCCTGACTGGAGGAGGGTCATGCTACGCCAACCCTTTCCAGAGATTTGTCCTAAAAAGGACATTTTTTAGAAAGATGAAAGTAGAATTTATAAAAAAATCCTTAGAAGTCTCTTCCTAGGAATTCTCAAGCAATGGAAAAATCCAAGAAGAATGTCCGGTAAAGGAATTTGGTTCAGACTCGGAAAGTATTAGACTCATTTATTTCGACCTTTGGGTCAGACCATTCAGATTGGGACGTATGTGTCTCCCAGAAATACCTTTAATCGCCTTTCCTTTAATATTTCCGGCAAAAAGGTAGCAAATTAAAGTTTTAGTTTTGTATTATAGTAATTGACAAGTTTAAATAAAACAGTCGTTAAAGTCGATTACGAGGAAGCCTCAAAATACTGCTAAGCTCTTCCTGTGCAATGGAAATTCCTTTCAGTCTATTTGTTTATATTTTAAAATTTAGTCTTACAGTCTTAAAATTTAGTTCATAAGTTAATGAACTTTTTGTCTTTCTAGAAAAGCTAAAACAATAAAATTAAAGAAGTCATGCCATTAAAGTGGTGTAGTCATTGAAGATCGAATTTGGCCATAAATTTAGAGGAGCACCCCCTGGTGCCTTGGTGCTACCTAGGAGAAATGTCAAATTGGAACTTTCCGCGATTGAGTTAGCATTGTCCACACCAATTGGCAGAAACCGTTTTTGCGGACTCCGGATACCTCAAATGGATATTTCGGGGAAAATCTCAAAATCAAAAATCTTCTCGATTACGATACCTTAATGGCGGAAGTAAGTAAAAATGTTACTTAAACGGCGTTATTATTAGGATGGTGCTCCAAGTCGGTCTGGAGTTGTTCATACAAATTGTATTGTTGATACATTAAAAAAAAATTCAGAAATTGCGAAATATTAAAAATTGTAGTGTACAGCATCATTGAATGAGGTAAGATAGCGTGTGCACCAGTTCTGCTTGCATCCGCTTTCGGAATGCTGAGCAGATCAGTGTAGCAGGCAGTTATTACAGCTTCGAACTGAGATCTAATGACTTTATCTCATTCACTGTTTTCTATTTAATGCGATCACTCTAACCAGTACTCAAGGTTCTATAAAATAAAGTTTCTTCAGATTCTGCATTTCCAGATTATATAGTTTAGAAAACTATCCGGAAGTGACATTACACAGTAAAGCTTTCCTCAGATCCTTCCTTCCAAACATCAAACGCTCTAATTAGGTTAGAGAAGCGTTTCCCAAAGTGTAGGTCGCGACCCGGCACCCGGTCGCAGAAAAATTCAGCTGGGTCGTGGCAAAAATTGTAAAAACAAAAGTGTTTGAAACTGTACCACTAATTAATTTTTGGTAGCGCTGTCAAAAGGAATATCCAAGCGTAAGCGAAAAAGCGATACAATTTTTAATGCCTTTTGTCACCACTTATACGTGTGAAACTGCGTTCTCAGCCTTGTTGTACTTAAAAAGTAAGTATCGAAACAGATTGGATGTCGAACCTAATTTGAGAATAAAATTAACATCATTAAGTCCTAATTTGAAATTACTACATATGTGATGAAAAACAACATCGATGGATGGCACTAAGGTCAAAATATGTAAAACAAAATGAAGATAATGGATAATGGATTGTCTTTAATTACTTATGTTTTTGTTATATACCTAATTATTTTGCAATTTTTGTGAATGTCAATAAACAATCAAATAACTTGAATTTTGATTTTTATTAAAAAATAAAATTTGTTTTGTAAATAAATGTTTTTTTTTTAATAAGGTGGGGCGCGAAAAAATTTAAAATCTCGTACCGGGCCGAGGTCAAAAAAGTTTGGGAAACGTTGGGTTAGGGTATCACAACATGTGACGACAGGTATCTAGCGATATACTCCTGTATACCAAGTTCTCAGGTACTTAAAAAAGTTGTCTGATAATTTTTTACAATAAAATGTGTTATTGTAAAAAGGTTACGCATAGGAAGGTTATGAACGCTAGAGAGAGCTTCTTTCATTATTGTTTCTGGAACTGTATCTAACCAACTTGTTTTCCGCATTTGTTTCTTCTTTTAAATAAATATTAGTTTAGTATTATTATTAAGCATAATTATTATTAATTGTAGTATTAAAAATAACAAACGTTTTATAGTCTCAAATGTTTCCTGTAATATTTCTTTCGAATTGTTTTACGAGTGACAAGTCTATTTCATTGCTGTTCCATCTATATAGAAACCCCTCAACCATTTTTTATAGAAAAATATCTCTTCAAATATTGGAAGCTATTGAAAGCTATATATCATTAAATAAAGAATTTTCTGCTAATGAATTAACACATTGAGTGAAGAAAACATCTGATGCTAGCTAGCTAGTAAGGCAAATGTAAAGTTTAAAGTAAAGTCGGAGGAGATAGCTATTAAGTAGCGTTAGGATTAGGGTGCCTAACCAACTAACCTGAGTCTGTCTGTTACAGGTGAGTTGAGGGCGCGTATGTTGCTGTGGAAGAAGGACTGGTAATGTATACACCCCACCTTGTTAGCACCACAACCCCTATAACCATTCACCCTACCCTATCAATATAGTTTAATATTTCAAATTTTGCTTTTACACAAAGAATGCTATGAAATTAAATGAATTTTCTACCATCATAACAAAAAAACTATAACAAAATGAAACACAAACAAAAATTGCGAGTTTGTACCAGTTATGGAGATAACATTTCTCTAGATATCGGTAAAAAATTCATTGAATTCTCATTTGTATAAAATAAGATATAAATGTTATATTAATGTTATTATTAAGGTTATAAAATATTGAACGTATTTGAAAACTACGAAAATTTAACCTTCCATTTCTCTTTAACTATTATTACTAGAATATTGCTATTTGTACCAGGTATGGAGTAAACTATTCTGTACATTTCGGTACAGTATTCATTGAATTCTTATCAGTCTCAAACGAGATATACAGGATTGAAATTTGAACGTATTTAAAAACTACGAAAATTTAACCTTCCATTTCTCTTTAACTATTATTACTAGAATATTGCTATTTATACCAGGTATCAAGTAAACTTTTCTGTACATTTCGGTACAGTATTCGTTGAATTCTTATCAGTATGAAGCGAGATATTCAGGATTGAAATTTGAACGTATTTGAAAACTACGAAAATTTAACCTTCCATATCACTAATACTAATATTACTAGAATAATGTTACTTATACCAGTTATGGAGTAAACTATTCTGTAAATTTCGGTGCAGTATTCCTTGAATTCTTATCAGTATGAAGCGAGATATTCAGGATTGAAATTTGAACGTATTTGAAAACTACGAAAATTTAACCTTCCATATCACTAATACTATTATTACTAGAATAATGTTACTTATACCAGTTATGGAGTAAAATATTCTGTACATTTCGGTACAGTATTCATTGAATTCTTATCAGTGTGAAGCGAGATATACCAAGTTGAAAATTGAACGTATTTGAAAACTACGAATATTTAACCTTCCATATCACTAATACTATTATTACTAGAATAATGTTACTTATACCAGTTATGGAGTAAAATATTCTGTACATTTCGGTACAGTATTCATTGAATTCTTATCAGTGTGAAGCGAGATATACCAAGTTGAAAATTGAACGTATTTGAAAACTACGAATATTTAACCTTCTATATCTCTTTAACTATTATTACTAGAATGTTGCTATTTATACCAGTTATGGAGTAAACTATTCTGTACATTTCGGTACAGTATTCGTTGAATTCTTATCAGTATGAAGCGAAATATACAGGATTGAAATTTGAACGTATTTGAAAACTACGAAAATTTAACCTTCCATATGACTTTATTTATTATTAATAGAATATTGCTATTTATACCAGTTATGGAGTAAACTATTCTGTACATTTCGGTACAGTATTCATTGAATTCTTATCAGTCTGAAACGAGATATACAGGATTGAAATTTGAATGTATTTGAAAACTACGAAAATTTAACCTCCCATTTCTCTTTAACTATTATTACTAGAATATTGCTATTTAAACCAGGTATGAGGTAATTTATCCTGTACATTTCCGTACAGTATTCATGGAATTCTTATCAGTCTGAAACGAGATATGCAGGATTGAAATTTGAATTTATTTGAAAACTATGAAAATTTAACCTTCCATTTCTCTTTAACTATTATTACTAGAATAATGTAACTTATACCAGGTATGTAGTAAACTATTCTCTGCATTTCAGTACAATATTCATTGATTTTTTTATCAGTCTGAAACGAGATATACTGGATTGAAATTTGAATGTATTTGAAAACTACGAAAATTTAACCTTTTATATCTCTTTAACTATTATTACTAGAATAATGTAACTTATACCAGTTATGGAGTAAACTATTCTGTACATGTCGGTACAGTATTGATTGAATTCTTATCAGTCTGAAACGAGATATACAGGATTGAAAATTGAATGTATTTGAAAACTACGAAAATTTAACCTTCCATTTCTCTTTAACTGTTACTAGAATATTGCTATTTAAACCAGGTATGAGGTAATTTATCCTGTACATTTCCGTACAGTATTCATGGAATTCTTATCAGTCTGAAACGAGATATACTGGATTGAAATTTGAACTTATTTGAAAACTATGAAAATTTAACCTTCCATTTCTCTTTAACTGTTACTAGAATATTGCTATTTATACCAGGTATGGAGTAAACTATTCTCTGCATTTCGGTGTAGTATTCATTGAATTCTTATCAGTCTGAAACGAGATATACAGGATTGAAATTTTAATGTATTTGAAAACTACGAAAATTTAACCTTCCATTTCTCTTTAACTATTATTACTAGAATATTGCTATTTATACCAGGTATGGAGTAAACTTTTCTGTACATTTCGGTACAGTATTCATTGAATTCTTATCAGTCTGAAACCTTCCATTTCTCTTTAACTATTATTTCTAGTATATTGCTATTTATAACAGGTATGGAGTAAACTATTCTCTGCATTTCGGTGCAGTATTCATTGAATTCTTATCAGTCTGAAACCTTCCATATCTCTTTAACTATTATTACTAGAATAATGTTACTTATACCACTTATGGAGTAAACTATTCTGTACATTTCGGTACAGTATTCATTGAATTCTTATCAGTATGATGCGAGATATTCAGGATTGAAATTTGAACGTATTTGAAAACTACGAAAATTTAACCTTAAATATGACTATATTTATTATTAATAGAATATAGTTACTTATACTAGTTATGGAGTAAACTAATCTGTACATTTCGGTGCAGTATTCGTTGAATTCTTATCAGTCTGAAACGAGATATACAGGATTTAAATTTGAATGTATTTGAAAACTACGAAAATTTAACCTTCCATTTCTCTTTAACTATTATTACTAGAATATTGCTATTTATACCAGGTATGGAGTAAACTATTCTCGGCATTTCGGTGCAGTATTCATTGAATTCTTATCAGTCTGAAACGAGATATACAGGATTGAAAATTGAATGTATTTGAAAACTATGAAAATTTAACCTTCCATTTCTCTTTAACTATTATTACTAGAATATTACTATTTGTACCAGGTATGGAGTAAACTATTCTGTACATTTCGGTGCAGTATTCATTGAATTCTTATCAGTCTCAAACGAGATATACAGGATTGAAAATTGAATGTATTTGAAAACTACGAAAATTTAACCTTCTATTTCTCTTTAACTATTATTACTCGAATATTGCTATTTATACCAGGTTTGGAGTAAACTTTTCTGTACATTTCGGTACAGTATTCATTGAATTCTTATCAGTCTGAAACCTTCCATTTCTCTTTAACTATTATTTCTAGTATATTGCTATTTATAACAGGTATGGAGTAAACTAATCTGTACATTTCGGTGCAGTATTCGTTGAATTCTTATCAGTATGAAGCGAGATATTCAGGATTGAAATTTGAACGTATTTGAAAACTACGAAAATTTAACCTTCCATATCACTAATACTAATATTACTAGAATAATGTTACTTATACCAGTTATGGAGTAAACTATTCTGTACATTTCGGTGCAGTATTCGTTGAATTCTTATCAGTATGAAGCGAGATATTCAGGATTGAAATTTGAACGTATTTGAAAACTACGAAAATTTAACCTTCCATATCACTAATACTATTATTACTAGAATAATGTAACTTATACCAGTTATGGAGTAAACTATTCTGTACATTTCGGTACAGTATTCATTGAATTCTTATCAGTGTGAAGCGAGATATACCAAGTTGAAAATTGAACGTATTTGAAAACTACGAATATTTAACCTTCTATATCTCTTTAACTATTATTACTAGAATGTTGCTATTTATACCAGTTATGGAGTAAACTATTCTGTACATTTCGGTACAGTATTCGTTGAATTCTTATCAGTATGAAGCGAAATATACAGGATTGAAATTTGAACGTATTTGAAAACTACGAAAATTTAACCTTCCATATGACTTTATTTATTATTAATAGAATATTGCTATTTATACCAGTTATGGAGTAAACTATTCTGTACATTTCGGTACAGTATTCATTGAATTCTTATCAATCTGAAACGAGATATACAGGATTGAAAATTGAATGTATTTGAAAACTACGAAAATTTAACTTTCCATTTCTCTTTAACTGTTACTAGAATATTGCTATTTATACCAGGTATGGAGTAAACTATTCTCGGCATTTCGGTGTAGTATTCATTGAATTCTTATCAGTCTGAAACGAGATATACAGGATTGAAATTTGAATGTATTTGAAAACTACGAAAATTTAACCTCCCATTTCTCTTTAACTATTATTACTAGAATATTGCTATTTAAACCAGGTATGAGGTAATTTATCCTGTACATTTCCGTACAGTATTCATGGAATTCTTATCAGTCTGAAACGAGATATACTGGATTGAAATTTGAACTTATTTGAAAACTATGAAAATTTAACCTTCCATTTCTCTTTAACTATTATTACTAGAATAATGTAACTTATACCAGGTATGTAGTAAACTATTCTCTGCATTTCAGTACAATATTCATTGATTTTTTTATCAGTCTGAAACGAGATATACTGGATTGAAATTTGAATATATTTGAAAACTACGAAAATTTAACCTTTTATATCTCTTTAACTATTATTACTAGAATAATGTAACTTATACCAGTTATGGAGTAAACTATTCTGTACATGTCGGTACAGTATTGATTGAATTCTTATCAGTCTGAAACGAGATATACAGGATTGAAAATTGAATGTATTTGAAAACTACGAAAATTTAACCTTCCATTTCTCTTTAACTGTTACTAGAATATTGCTATTTATACCAGGTATGGAGTAAACTATTCTCGGCATTTCGGTGTAGTATTCATTGAATTCTTATCAGTCTGAAACGAGATATACAGGATTGAAATTTTAATGTATTTGAAAACTACGAAAATTTAACCTCCCATTTCTCTTTAACTATTATTACTAGAATATTGCTATTTAAACCAGGTATGAGGTAATTTATCCTGTACATTTCCGTACAGTATTCATGGAATTCTTATCAGTCTGAAACGAGATATACTGGATTGAAATTTGAACTTATTTGAAAACTATGAAAATTTAACCTTCCATTTCTCTTTAACTATTATTACTAGAATAATGTAACTTATACCAGGTATGTAGTAAACTATTCTCTGCATTTCAGTACAATATTCATTGATTTTTTTATCAGTCTGAAACGAGATATACTGGATTGAAATTTGAATATATTTGAAAACTACGAAAATTTAACCTTTTATATCTCTTTAACTATTATTACTAGAATAATGTAACTTATACCAGTTATGGAGTAAACTATTCTGTACATTTCGGTACAGTATTGATTGAATTCTTATCAGTCTGAAACGAGATATACAGGATTGAAATTTTAATGTATTTGAAAACTACGAAAATTTACCCTCCCATTTCTCTTTAACTATTATTACTAGAATATTGCTATTTAAACCAGGTATGAGGTAATTTATCCTGTACATTTCCGTACAGTATTCATGTAATTCTTATCAGTCTGAAACGAGATATACAGGATTGAAATTTGAATGTTTTTGAAAACTACGAAAATTTAACCTTCCATTCCTCTTTAACTATTATTACTAGAATATTGCTATTTATACCAGTTATGGAGTAAACTATTCTGTACATTTCGGTACAGTATTCGTTGAATTCTTATCAGTATGAAGCGAAATATACTGGATTGAAATTTGAACTTATTTGAAAACTATGAAAATTTAACCTTCCATTTCTCTTTAACTATTATTACTAGAATAATGTAACTTATACCAGGTATGTAGTAAACTATTCTCTGCATTTCAGTACAATATTCATTGATTTTTTTATCAGTCTGAAACGAGATATACTGGATTGAAATTTGAATATATTTGAAAACTACGAAAATTTAACCTTTTATATCTCTTTAACTATTATTACTAGAATAATGTAACTTATACCAGTTATGGAGTAAACTATTCTGTACATTTCGGTACAGTATTGATCGAATTCTTATCAGTCTGAAACGAGATATACAGGATTGAAATTTTAATGTATTTGAAAACTACGAAAATTTACCCTCCCATTTCTCTTTAACTATTATTACTAGAATATTGCTATTTAAACCAGGTATGAGGTAATTTATCCTGTACATTTCCGTACAGTATTCATGGAATTCTTATCAGTCTGAAACGAGATATACAGGATTGAAATTTGAATGTTTTTGAAAACTACGAAAATTTAACCTTCCATTCCTCTTTAACTATTATTACTAGAATATTGCTATTTATACCAGTTATGGAGTAAACTATTCGGTATATTTCGGTACAGTATTCGATGAATTCTCATCAGTATGAAGCGAGATATAAAGGATTGAAATTTGAACGTATTTGAAAACTACGAAAATTTAACCTTCCATTTCTCTTTAACTATTATTACTAGAATATTGCTATTTATAGCAGTTATGGAGTAAACTATTCTCGGCATTTCGGTGCCGTATTGATTGAATTCTTATCAGTATAAAGCGAGATATACAGGTTAGAAATTTGAACGTATTAGAAAACTACGAAAATTTAACATTCCATATCACTTTATTGATTATTAATAGAATATAGTTACTTATACTAGTTATGGGGTAAACTATTCAGAACATTTCAGTGCAGTATTCATTGAATTCTTATCAGTCTGAAACGAGATATAAGGATTGAAATTTGAATGTATTTGAAATCTACAAAAATTTAACCTTCCATTTCTCTTTAACTATTATTACTACAATAATGTAACTTATACCAGTTATGGAGTAAACTATTCTGTGCTTTTCGGTACAGAATACGTTGAATTCTTATCAGTATGAAGCGAGATATACAGGTTTGAAAATTGAACGTATTTGAAAACTACGAAAATTTAACTTTCCATTTCTCTTTAACTATTATTACTAGAATATTGCTATTTATAACAGGTATGGTGTAAACTATCCTCTACATTTCAGTATAGAATACGTTGAATTCTTATCAGTATGAAACGAGATATACAGGATTGAAATTTGAACGTATTTGAAAACTACGAAAATTTAACCTTCCCTTTCTCTTTAACTATTCTTTCTAGTATATTGCTATTTATAACAGGTATGGTGTAAACTATCCTCTACATTTCAGTATAGAATACGTTGAATTCTTATCAGTATGAAGCGAGATATACAGGATAGAAATTTGAACGAATTTGAAAACTACGAAAATTTAACCTTCCATATCACTTTAACTATTATTACTAGAATATTGCTATTTATAACAGGTATGGAGTAAACTATTCTTTGCATTTCGGTGCAGTGTTCATTGAATTCTTATCAGTCTGAAACGAGATATACAGGATTGAAATTTGAACGTATTTGAAAACTACGAAAATTTAACCTTCCATTTCTCTTAACCTATTCTTTCTAGTATATTGCTATTTATAACAGGTATGGAGTAAATTATTCTCAGCATTTCGGTTCAGTATTCATTGAATTCTTATCAGTCTGAAACGAGATATACAGGATCGTAATTTGAACGTATTTGAAAACTACGAAAATTTAACCTTCCATATCACTAATACTATTATTACTAGAATAATGTTACTTATACCACTTATGGAGTAAACTATTCTGTACATTTCGGTACAGTATTCATTGAATTCTTATAAGTATGAATCGAGATATACCAAGTTGAAAATTGAACGTATTAGAAAACTACGAAAATTTAACATTCCATATCTCTTTAACTATTATTACTAGAATATTGTTACTTATACCACTTATGGAGTAAACTATCCTCTACATTTCGGTACAGTATTCATTGAATTCTTATAAGTATGAATCGAGATATACCAAGTTGAAAATTGAACGTATTAGAAAACTACGAAAATTTAACATTCCATATCTCTTTAACTATTATTACTAGAATAATGTTACTTATACCACTTATGGAGTAAACTATTCTGTACATTTCGGTACAGTATTCATTGAATTCTTATAAGTATGAATCGAGATATACCAAGTTGAAAATTGAACGTATTAGAAAACTACGAAAATTTAACATTCCATATCTCTTTAACTATTATTACTAGAATATTGTTACTTTTACCAGTTATGGTGTAAACTATCCTCTACATTTCGGTACAGAATACGTTGAATTCTTATCAGTATGAAGCGAGATATACAGGATTGAAATTTGAACGTATTTGAAAACTACGAATATTTAACCTTCTATATCTCTTTAACTATTGTTACTAGAATAATATAACTTATACCAGTAATGGAGTAAACTATTCTGTATATTTCGGTACAGTATTCGGTGAATTCTTATCAGTATGAAGCGAGATATAAAGGATTGAAATTTGAACGTATTTGAAAACTACGAAAATTTAACCTTCCATTTCTCTTTAACTATTATTACTAGAATATTGTTACTTTTACCAGTTATGGAGTAAACTTTCTCAGCATTTCGGTGCAGTATTCATTGAATTCTTATCAGTCTGAAACGAGATATAAAGGATTGAAATTTGAACGTATTTGAAAACTACGAAAATTTAACCTTCCATTTCTCTTTAACTATTATTACTAGAATATTGTTACTTTTACCAGTTATGGAGTAAACTTTCTCAGCATTTCGGTGCAGTATTCATTGAATTCTTATCAGTCTGAAACGAGATATACAGGATCGTAATTTGAACGTATTTGAAAACTACGAAAATTTAACCTTCCATATCACTAATACTATTATTACTAGAATAATGTTACTTATACCACTTATGGAGTAAACTATTCTGTACATTTCGGTACAGTATTCATTGAATTCTTATAAGTATGAATCGAGATATACCAAGTTGAAAATTGAACGTATTAGAAAACTACGAAAATTTAACATTCCATATCTCTTTAACTATTATTACTAGAATAATGTTACTTATACCACTTATGGAGTAAACTATTCTGTACATTTCGGTACAGTATTCATTGAATTCTTATAAGTATGAATCGAGATATACCAAGTTGAAAATTGAACGTATTAGAAAACTACGAAAATTTAACATTCCATATCTCTTTAACTATTATTACTAGAATATTGTTACTTTTACCAGTTATGGTGTAAACTATCCTCTACATTTCGGTACAGAATACGTTGAATTCTTATCAGTATGAAGCGAGATATACAGGATTGAAATTTGAACGTATTTGAAAACTACGAATATTTAACCTTCTATATCTCTTTAACTATTGTTACTAGAATAATATAACTTATACCAGTAATGGAGTAAACTATTCTGTATATTTCGGTACAGTATTCGGTGAATTCTTATCAGTATGAAGCGAGATATAAAGGATTGAAATTTGAACGTATTTGAAAACTACGAAAATTTAACCTTCCATATCACTAATACTATTATTACTAGAATAATGTTACTTATACCAGTTATGGAGTAAACTATTCTGTACATTTCGGTACAGTATTCATTGAATTCTTATCATATGAAGCGAGATATACCAAGTTGAAAATTGAACGTATTAGAAAACTACGAAAATTTAACATTCCATATCTCTTTAACTATTATTACTAGAATATTGTTACTTTTACCAGTTATGGTGTAAACTATCCTCTACATTTCAGTATAGAATACGTTGAATTCTTATCAGTATAAAGCGAGATATACAGGTTAGAAATTTGAACGTATTTGAAAACTACGAAAATTTAACCTTCCATATCACTTTAACTATTATTACTAGAATATTGCTATTTAAACCAGGTATGAGGTAATTTATCCTGTACATTTCCGTACAGTATTCGTTGAATTCTCATCAGTATGAAGCGAGATATAAAGGATTGAAATTTGAACGTATTTGAAAACTACGAAAATTTAACCTTCCATTTCTCTTTAACTATTATTACTAGAATATTGCTATTTATAACAGGTATGGAGTAAACTATTCTTTGCATTTCGGTGCAGTGTTCATTGAATTCTTATCAGTCTGAAACGAGATATACAGGATTGAAATTTGAACGTATTTGAAAACTACGAAAATTTAACCTTCCATTTCTCTTTAACTATTCTTTCTAGTATATTGCTATTTATAACAGGTATTGAGTAAACTATTCTCAGCATTTCGGTGCAGTATTCATTGAATTCTTATCAGTCTGAAACGAGATATACAGGATTGTAATTTGAACGTATTTGAAAACTACGAAAATTTAACCTTCCATTTCTCTTTAACTATTATTACTAGAATATTGCTATTTATAACAGGTATGGTGTAAACTATCCTCTACATTTCAGTATAGAATACGTTGAATTCTTATCAGTATGAAACGAGATATACAGGATTGAAATTTGAACGTATTTGAAAACTACGAAAATTTAACCTTCCCTTTCTCTTTAACTATTCTTTCTAGTATATTGCTATTTATAACAGTTATTGAGTAAACTATTCTCAGCATTTCGGTGCAGTATTCATTGAATTCTTATCAGTCTGAAACGAGATATACAGGATTGTAATTTGAACGTATTTGAAAACTACGAAAATTTAACCTTCCCTTTCTCTTTAACTATTCTTTCTAGTATATTGCTATTTATAACAGGTATTGAGTAAACTATTCTCAGCATTTCGGTGCAGTATTCATTGAATTCTTATCAGTCTGAAACGAGATATACAGGATTGTAATTTGAACGTATTTGAAAACTACGAAAATTTAACCTTCCATTTCTCTTTAACTATTATTACTAGAATATTGCTATTTATAACAGGTATGGTGTAAACTATCCTCTACATTTCAGTATAGAATACGTTAAATTCTTATCAGTATGAAACGAGATATACAGGATTGAAATTTGAACGTATTTGAAAACTACGAATATTTAACCTTCTATATCTCTTTAACTATTGTTACTAGAATAATATAACTTATACCAGTAATGGAGTAAACTATTCTGTATATTTCGGTACAGTATTCGGTGAATTCTTATCAGTATGAAGCGAGATATAAAGGATTGAAATTTGAACGTATTTGAAAACTACGAAAATTTAACCTTCCATTTCTCTTTAACTATTATTACTAGAATATTGTTACTTTTACCAGTTATGGAGTAAACTTTCTCAGCATTTCGGTGCAGTATTCATTGAATTCTTATCAGTCTGAAACGAGATATACAGGATTGTAATTTTAACGTATTTGAAAACTACGAAAATTTAACCTTCCATATCACTAATACTATTATTACTAGAATAATGTTACTTATACCAGTTATGGAGTAAACTATTCTGTACATTTCGGTACAGTATTCATTGAATTCTTATCATATGAAGCGAGATATACCAAGTTGAAAATTGAACGTATTAGAAAACTACGAAAATTTAACATTCCATATCTCTTTAACTATTATTACTAGAATATTGTTACTTTTACCAGTTATGGTGTAAACTATCCTCTACATTTCAGTATAGAATACGTTGAATTCTTATCAGTATAAAGCGAGATATACAGGTTAGAAATTTGAACGTATTTGAAAACTACGAAAATTTAACCTTCCATATCACTTTAACTATTATTACTAGAATATTGCTATTTAAACCAGGTATGAGGTAATTTATCCTGTACATTTCCGTACAGTATTCGTTGAATTCTCATCAGTATGAAGCGAGATATAAAGGATTGAAATTTGAACGTATTTGAAAACTACGAAAATTTAACCTTCCATTTCTCTTTAACTATTATTACTAGAATATTGCTATTTATAACAGGTATGGAGTAAACTATTCTTTGCATTTCGGTGCAGTGTTCATTGAATTCTTATCAGTCTGAAACGAGAAATACAGGATTGAAATTTGAACGTATTTGAAAACTACGAAAATTTAACCTTCCATTTCTCTTTAACTATTCTTTCTAGTATATTGCTATTTATAACAGGTATTGAGTAAACTATTCTCAGCATTTCGGTGCAGTATTCATTGAATTCTTATCAGTCTGAAACGAGATATACAGGATTGTAATTTGAACGTATTTGAAAACTACGAAAATTTAACCTTCCATTTCTCTTTAACTATTATTACTAGAATATTGCTATTTATAACAGGTATTGAGTAAACTATTCTCAGCATTTCGGTGCAGTGTTCATTGAATTCTTATCAGTCTGAAACGAGATATACAGGATTGAAATTTGAACGTATTTGAAAACTACGAAAATTTAACCTTCCATTTCTCTTTAACTATTATTACTAGAATATTGCTATTTATAACAGGTATGGAGTAAACTATTCTTTGCATTTCGGTGCAGTGTTCATTGAATTCTTATCAGTCTGAAACGAGATATACAGGATTGTAATTTGAACGTATTTGAAAACTACGAAAATTTAACCTTCCATATCACTAATACTATTATTACTAGAATAATGTTACTTATACCAGTTATGGAGTAAACTATTCTGTACATTTCGGTACAGTATTCATTGAATTCTTATCAGTATGAAGCGAGATATACCAAGTTGAAAATTGAACGTATTAGAAAACTACGAAAATTTAACATTCCATATCACTTTATTGATTATTAATAGAATATAGTTACTTATACTAGTTATGGGGTAAACTATTCAGAACATTTCAGTGCAGTATTCGTTGAATTCTTATCAGTATGAAACGAGATATACAGGATTGAAATTTGATCATATTTGAAAACTACGAAAATTTAACCTTCTATTTCTCTTTAACTATTCTTTCTAGTATATTGCTATTTATAACAGGTATGGTGTAAACTATCCTCTACATTTCAGTATAGAATACGTTGAATTCTTATCAGTATGAAACGAGATATACAGGATTGAAATTTGAACGTATTTGAAAACTACGAAAATTTAACCTTCCATTTCTCTTTAACTATTCTTTCTAGTATATTGCTATTTATAACAGGTATGGTGTAAACTATCCTCTACATTTCAGTATAGAATACGTTGAATTCTTATCAGTATGAAACGAGATATACAGGATTGAAATTTGAACGTATTTGAAAACTACGAAAATTTAACATTCCATATCTCTTTAACTATTATTACTAGAATATTGTTACTTTTACCAGTTATGGTGTAAACTATCCTCTACATTTCAGTATAGAATACGTTGAATTCTTATCAGTATGAAGCGAGATATACAGGATAGAAATTTGAACGTATTTGAAAACTACGAAAATTTAACCTTCCATTTCTCTTTAACTATTCTTTCTAGTATATTGCTATTTATAACAGGTATTGAGTAAACTATTCTCAGCATTTCGGTGCAGTATTCATTGAATTCTTATCAGTCTGAAACGAGATATACAGGATTGTAATTTGAACGTATTTGAAAACTACGAAAATTTAACCTTCCATTTCTCTTTAACTATTATTACTAGAATATTGCTATTTATAACAGGTATGGTGTAAACTATCCTCTACATTTCAGTATAGAATATGTTGAATTCTTATCAGTATGAAGCGAGATATACAGGATTGAAATTTGAACGTATTTGAAAACTACGAAAATTTAACCTTCCATTTCTCTTTAACTATTATTACTAGAATATTGCTATTTATAACAGGTATGGTGTAAACTATCCTCTACATTTCAGTATAGAATATGTTGAATTCTTATCAGTATGAAGCGAGATATACAGGATTGTAATTTGAACGTATTTGAAAACTACGAAAATTTAACCTTCCATTTCTCTTTAACTATTATTACTAGAATATTGCTATTTATAACAGGTATGGTGTAAACTATCCTCTACATTTCAGTATAGAATACGTTGAATTCTTATCAGTATGAAGCGAGATATACAGGATTGAAATTTGAACGTATTTGAAAACTACGAAAATTTAACCTTCCATTTCTCTTTAACTATTCTTTCTAGTATATTGCTATTTATAACAGGTATTGAGTAAACTATTCTCAGCATTTCGGTGCAGTATTCATTGAATTCTTATCAGTCTGAAACGAGATATACAGGATTGTAATTTGAACGTATTTGAAAACTACGAAAATTTAACCTTCCATTTCTCTTTAACTATTATTACTAGAATATTGCTATTTATAACAGGTATTGAGTAAACTATTCTCAGCATTTCGGTGCAGTGTTCATTGAATTCTTATCAGTCTGAAACGAGATATACAGGATTGAAATTTGAACGTATTTGAAAACTACGAAAATTTAACCTTCCATTTCTCTTTAACTATTATTACTAGAATATTGCTATTTATAACAGGTATGGAGTAAACTATTCTTTGCATTTCGGTGCAGTGTTCATTGAATTCTTATCAGTCTGAAACGAGATATACAGGATTGTAATTTGAACGTATTTGAAAACTACGAAAATTTAACCTTCCATATCACTAATACTATTATTACTAGAATAATGTTACTTATACCAGTTATGGAGTAAACTATTCTGTACATTTCGGTACAGTATTCATTGAATTCTTATCAGTATGAAGCGAGATATACCAAGTTGAAAATTGAACGTATTAGAAAACTACGAAAATTTAACATTCCATATCACTTTATTGATTATTAATAGAATATAGTTACTTATACTAGTTATGGGGTAAACTATTCAGAACATTTCAGTGCAGTATTCGTTGAATTCTTATCAGTATGAAACGAGATATACAGGATTGAAATTTGATCATATTTGAAAACTACGAAAATTTAACCTTCTATTTCTCTTTAACTATTCTTTCTAGTATATTGCTATTTATAACAGGTATGGTGTAAACTATCCTCTACATTTCAGTATAGAATACGTTGAATTCTTATCAGTATGAAACGAGATATACAGGATTGAAATTTGAACGTATTTGAAAACTACGAAAATTTAACCTTCCATTTCTCTTTAACTATTCTTTCTAGTATATTGCTATTTATAACAGGTATGGTGTAAACTATCCTCTACATTTCAGTATAGAATACGTTGAATTCTTATCAGTATGAAACGAGATATACAGGATTGAAATTTGAACGTATTTGAAAACTACGAAAATTTAACATTCCATATCTCTTTAACTATTATTACTAGAATATTGTTACTTTTACCAGTTATGGTGTAAACTATCCTCTACATTTCAGTATAGAATACGTTGAATTCTTATCAGTATGAAGCGAGATATACAGGATAGAAATTTGAACGTATTTGAAAACTACGAAAATTTAACCTTCCATTTCTCTTTAACTATTCTTTCTAGTATATTGCTATTTTTAACAGGTATTGAGTAAACTATTCTCAGCATTTCGGTGCAGTATTCATTGAATTCTTATCAGTCTGAAACGAGATATACAGGATTGTAATTTGAACGTATTTGAAAACTACGAAAATTTAACATTCTATTTCTCTTTAACTATTCTTTCTAGTATATTGCTATTTATAACAGGTATGGTGTAAACTATCCTCTACATTTCAGTATAGAATATGTTGAATTCTTATCAGTATGAAACGAGATATACAGGATTGAAATTTGAACGTATTTGAAAACTACGAAAATTTAACATTCCATATCTCTTTAACTATTATTACTAGAATATTGTTACTTTTACCAGTTATGGTGTAAACTATCCTCTACATTTCAGTATAGAATACGTTGAATTCTTATCAGTATGAAGCGAGATATACAGGATAGAAATTTGAACGTATTTGAAAACTACGAAAATTTAACCTTCCATATCACTTTAACTATTATTACTACATGTTCTTGGTGTTTTTATGACGTTAGCTATTTATTGCATATTCAGATAATTTATCAAACACCTACGGTGGAAAAATTAGTAAAAAAAATAGAAATCGTATTTTTAGTAGAAATATTTATGAAAAAGGATTGGCTAGTCTCATTGGCGGATTGGAGTTGTGAAATGTAGGCGGTCTCTAGGTATTGTCAGCTGATGTCGTCGTCATGAAGTAAGTCACTCCCCGACCAATAAAAGCAAGAGTTGGCCAGCCGAAGAGATGTGGTATCTTTCTTTTATATTTTTATTCATCTGGTTTATATATCTATATTATTATGAACTTTATTGATTTTAGATAACATAAGAAGTACAATAGAGGAAAGATCATGCAGGAATGATCTTTGTTCTTGGTGTTTTTATGACGTTAGCTTTTTATTGCATATTCAGATAATTTATCAAATACCTACGGTGGAAAAATTAGTAAAAAAAATAGAAATCGTATTTTTAGTAGAAATATTTATGAAAAAGGATTGGCTAGTCTCATTGGCGGATTGGAGTTGTGAAATGTAGGCGGTCTCTAGGTATTGTCAGCTGATGTCGTCGTCATGAAGTAAGTCTCTCCCCGACCAATAAAAGCAAGAGTTGGCCAGCCGAAGAGATGTGGTATCTTTCTTTTATATTTTTATTCATCTGGTTTATATATCTATATTATTATGAACTTTATTGATTTTAGGTAACATAAGAAGTACAATAGAGGAAAGATCATGCAGGAATGATCTTTGTTCTTGGTGTTTTTATGACGTTAGCTTTTTATTGCATATTCAGATAATTTATCAAATACCTACGGTGGAAAAATTAGTAAAAAAAATAGAAATCGTATTTTTAGTGGAAATATTTATGAAAAAGGATTGGCTAGTCTCATTGGCGGATTGGAGTTGTGAAATGTAGGCGGTCTCTAGGTATTGTCAGCTGATGTCGTCGTCATGATGTAAGTCACTCCCCGACCAATAAAAGCAGAGTTTTTATGCTTGATTTTTACTTTCTCTAAGGGAGCAGTATCTATGGTGGTTTTTGAAAATATCCGCTATGTGTCCTCTGAGTCCAGAAAATGGCGTATATACGTAACAGTATGATTTTGCCAGTATCGAATCCGATAATAAGGTTTGAGACAAGACTTCCTTAATACTTGCTTGCGCACACATGCAGATCATGATTTGAAACTTCCACCGAGACGCAGACTGGAACTGCCGCATTGTTTAGAAGAGCCGCATCTTAGAGATGCTTCCTTAAAAATGCTTCCTTTGATTATCTCCGTATCTGGTATTCCCACTCCAGACTACCTTCTTTTTAGTTCTCTTTGCTAAACTCCAGAGAGCAAGTTTTTAGTTGGTCTTAAACTTCCGATATTATGATTCCTGTATTCCATGTTTAGTGGCTCTATTTCTCAATTCTCTCCCTGATCCAACAAAGATTCATTTCTCTCCTGATAGTAATATCAGTCTGTATCAGTCATCTGAAGGTCCCCTTGAGTTTCCAGTAAAAGTAATAGGCCTACTTGTGCTCAGTTTAAAGGAACCTGTTGAGACCGGTTCGAAAATCTTTTTTGTGAAAAGTCATTTGAGGTGGTCTTATTTTCTTTAAATGTACCAAATTTGAGATATTTCTGTCTTATCCAATAATATGGAGGTGGAATATATCAATGATAGCCTCTATTCTCCAGTTTTACATGACGCCAAGGCAAAACAAGTCCTTGGTAGTAGTCAGCTGATCTATCTAGTTCAATGTCAAGGTCACTGATAGTGCGCGCGCGCGCGTGAGTACACCCGATAAGTACAACCAGTAATTCTACATTTTCTGACCTCGTTTTGCCTTAGATGGCACTTCTCCGCAATATTTTCCTCGCTCGTTCGTACATTCTTATTGGACAACTACATTGATGCATTTATTTAAATTTTAGTGCATTGAAGAGGATTAATACCGTAATATAGTTAAACTGGAGAAATTTCCCGTTTGAAGATGAGATTTCAAAGTAATTTGATTGGCTGGGCAATTGGAACTACAATGAAGAAAGTAAATATAAATTGTGCAAAATGAACAGCTATTTACAAAAGATGGGAAAATTAAATTTTCTTTAAGGAAGAATAAGATTGGGCGGTTTCAACGGGAACCCTTGCTGGAATACTAAAAGAGTAAAATTTGGTGCGGATACTGGCAGGACTTCCGCACTTAGCTAATTGAATTCTCTTGAAGTTTTGCTTCAAATACCCTCTAATCGTCGAAAGACCAAAAGAAACTTTTCACAGCTGTCTAGGAACTGTCAGAAAATCGAAAAGCCGCTCTTCTCTGGCGCATTTACTAATACGCCACCGATTGGGAATTTTGGTTGTTAGACATTTCACCTTCACGTTTTATTTCACAAGTGGTTGAACCGCCCAGCACTTTAGAGAGGAGAGCTCATCCCTCATCCCTCTCCTCAGTATCTCCTTGTTTCTAGGGAAAGTAATAGGCCTACTTGTCCTGTCATTCACAAAGTGTTCTGTCTTAACTATTCACACTGTAATTGGAAGAGCAAGTTCTGGAGGTTGTCCGGACTAAATCTGGTGTTTACAGGACTTCTTTTTCCGCAATGTACGTCAATAATATTTTACTTATTAGACACTTGGTCTTCTACTTCTTGGAAAACTCATTGTAGTGAAAGTTCACGAAAATGTACGAGGGTGGTTTGAAAAGTTCTCGGAATATAGAAAGAAGTGTCTTACCTTGGTGGAACTGTTTTTATTTTTCAACACATTTTTCGTCACTACCACTCTTCTGCAGCAAGAGCACTGACGCGCCACGTGTTCACTCACAAAGGATGTGTGATTATTGCGCGGGAACCTCGTTGCTCTAGCACAGACATCTAGCGGTGATTCCGAGAACTTTTCAAACCACCCTCGTAGAAGGAAATGTGAAGTAAATGCTAAGTTGAAAGTAAACTTGTGTATCTATAAGTCGCGGTAAGAGCGGGCCGCAACAGATTCGTACATGTTGTTTTGGCTGTCTTGTTTGTATTGTAGTAGTCCTAACTGCAAGTCAGACTGTAGAATGTAGATGTTTGTAATTTGTAGAGTTCATTAGATTGGCTGATTTTCATCGTGTTGAACAAAGTGTTCAATTAGGTGTCATCTGATTGATGTACTTCCGGTAAGGAAAAATTGGTCGCCAAGGTACTGCCAGGTCATCTGGTGTGAAATATAAAGTGACTACCTTTTACGATCTTACATATTTTGTTCACTTACGGGCGCTCTAAAGTACCCCGAAGTACGGTGCGGAACTTGCCCTTCAACTTGGCCACGATTGAATAAGACACAATAATTGCGAATTACGCGCGTATATAGGAATAACTGGATTACGTTAATGAAAGTTATGTTTGGGAAGGGCGGAAGTATCCAGCTAGGGAACCGTTTTCCCTAAATAGGTCGCCGACAATCACTTCTCTAGTTGGGATTGGAAATGATTGTGGTAAGCGATCTTTGGCACAATGCCGCATTAGTAGTTACTTGCAAAGGAATTGCTTAAGGCAATCAAAATAAAGCAATAAAAGAATGTGACACAGTGAGAGGGGGTGAACAGGGTCTGCTAGGTGGGCGGTGCGGGGGGTTGGGGGTGGATTAAAGGGACAAGACTGTGGTTGTTATTTCTAGAAGCAAGTAATGGCGGCCATATTGTCCGAATTTATTGGCACTTTTCTCACAAATATAAATTATATTTCTTCTAAAAACTTGAAAGAGACCGCTTCTTTGATATTCCTCTCCCCCTCTCTCTCCCTCCGGCTCTTGATGTTTGTTTATTTATTTTCTGTTTTTGTACCAACCAAAATATAAAATGGGGAGTGAACTAAGAAGGAAGAAGGTGGTTGGCGGCCAGGGTGGCTCAGGAAGTGGAGAAAGTGGGTTCGGGTTGGCAAGCCTGAGCTAAATATAGTTGAACACCAGCTGTGGTGTTCCGCCTCCACCTCCCTCCATGGTGGTACCTCACCGCTCAGCTGATCTCCACCTGGATCTCTCACTTCCACACCACACACACAGCTCAAAGATCGGCAAGAGAGCAAGACCTCCATCCTCGCTTTAACCACAAGTGCGCTAGTTAGATCTCTGCGTTGAAACTTCCACACCTACACAGTAAAAAACCAATTCGTGTAGCTATTCTTATTTTCACTTCCATCAACCTCTGATGATGGTTGAGACTCCTAAATCGGCTAGAAATCGAGCAAAACCAACGACGGATATAATCAGTAATACCTGCGGAATAATCTGCAGTACAGTTTCCGCTCATCTCTAACCAATCTTTGGAACAAACTGCGGCTTTTCTTTGAAATACTAATTAAGCATATGATTATATTAATACAGGCTGAATGTACTCGTACATAATATACGTATTAAGGTCATTTCATCTACAACTGCCCGCGGTGCTCGTGATGGGGCCTGTTCTACTCTGTATCAGTAACATTTTTAGTGCTTTTATTTTTATTTTTCTATTCTGTTTTTACCAAAAGTAAATACACAAATCATTTTATAAACAAATAATACAAAATAAAAATTAAACATAACTTAAATAAAGAAAATAATAAATTACATAATGTAAGAATAATCATAACAAATGAAAATTAACCTTCTAAATTAAATTATAACTTAAATATTTTTGTTCATTCTTTTTAATGACTGATTCATAGTTTAAATAGGATGAAAAAATAATTGCCATTTCAGTCTTAATAGATTTATTCTGCCGAGCTTTCGACCCGTTCTTCAGGGTTCCACAGCATAAACATGTTTCACAGCCCTGAAGATGACCTAGTCCCTAGGTCGAAAGCTCGGCAAAATAAATCTGTTAAGACTGAAATGGCAATTATTTTTTCACCCTATTTAAATATTTTAGCATTACATTATAACTTATATTAGTGATTAAGTATGGATGAGCGCAACATTACCACATTTATGATATAATTGTAAATATTTATAAACAGTCGGATTTCGATTGCAGCGACAGTAAATTAAATAGTTATTCCTTTCTGCTAATTGTGGTTGGGATAGATAGTTGAGGAAGATACTTAATTCTCATGTATTCATAAAGCGAACAGGTAATAAACAAATGGAATAAATCTTTAGTGCTTTTATTATCATGGAGGTTTTCTAGACAACAAGCTCCGAATTAATGTATATTGAACTTCTATTAGGGAAAATAGATCAGAATTTGTAAATTGTTGTTCGCCTTAGGATGGAACTGAAGAAGGGTCAAGGAGGGGCACTTCCGGATGACGGATGACTGCGTAGAGGTGTCGTCAGTCACGTATAAAGCTACCTGCGATTTTCGTTTTTTATTCAGAAGTTCGCATACGTCAGTTTCACGGAACAGAGCTTTGGAAAACTATTGATGTTGAATTAGAAAGTTGTGCAATTTGGCTAACTAAAGGAAGTATCTAATTTAAACTCAGAGCGATTTCCCATTTTCCGTTGTGGAACACGCATTCGTACTGTCACAGTTAAATAGGTTTTAAAGTAAGCTGTTAGCTGGCAAAGTGATCTTGGAAGTTGGACTCTAAAGGATGTGGTGGTACAGGAATCCCTCAAAATCAGAATTCTGACTGCGTCGGTGCTACTTGTGATTACACCATTCAAGTGATGACCTGTCTGTACAACTACTGCTAAATTAATTCCAACTTCCGCTCTACGCTCAGGCGCTAGTTGAATACCTCTTATTTTTTTCTAATAAGTTTCGAAACTGAGGAGTAAATTAGAGGAAAAGGGTCAAGACCTAATTTACTTGTCCACTTCTGGTGTTTGGGGGGACGTTTCCGGTCAATATGTAATTTCGGCATTAAGTTGGTCGTATCCGTCTGTATTTAGTTTTCTAAACAACATTGTGGGGGTTTGCTAGTATTTACTGTCATAAAATATTCATTAATTGATTTTTAACTAAAATTTTATAACTAGTTATTTATATTACTCAATAATTACGAATGATGTATTTGGAGAGCAATAAACAATTAGAGAGCAAGAGATTGTTGTTTTAATTACTGTTACAGCCTCAGGATGTTCCAATAACAAATGGATGAATAACGTGAGATAAATCAGTATGAATAACGTTAGTTATAACGAATTAAAACTGTCCGGTAGGACAGTTGTATAAGGGTTGATCGTCAAAAACTGCACGAAAAAGCGTAACGTTGAAAAACACCCAACTTTGACAATTTTTTTCTCTTTTTCTATAAAAGATAAAATTCCCAAATTTTCTTCATAATATAGGGCAAATCCTCCTTTATGACTGTAATTTTTTTGCAACAACCTAGATTTGATAGATTTTGAGAAAAAAGATGCTGAAAGTGAGCAAAAACGGCATTTTCAAAAATTGTTCTTGTTCTTGTTCTTGTTCTTCTTCTTGTTGTTGTTGTTGTTGTTGTTACCTTTTTTGTAAACAACGTAGCGCCTAAACGCGTGAACCGATTTTCATGAATGAGGTATCATTCGATTCGGAATTTTATGTAGATGTGCCTTTTGTGGGTCTCGACGCTGTACATGGAATGGGAGAGGAGTTAGCCGCTTTTATGTAAGGCCCCCTCCAAAATTATTATAATTAATTACTCTGTAAATCTTAGCCCGATTTTGATAAAATTTGGTAGGATGACAGGGTTAGGGCTCCCCTACGTAACATTAAAACGACGATCTGCTCTTACACTTGTTAAGGGGAAGTATAGCAATCGTTTCAAATTATCGAAACGTGAACCGATTTTCATGAATGAAGTGTCATTCGAATCGAAATTTTGTACAGATTTGCACTTTAAAAGCCTCGACGCTGTGCCTCATAAGGAGGGGAGTTTGCCCCACCCAGGTAAGGCCCTTTCTCAAACTATTATTACCAATATTTCTATTCTATAACGCTTAGTCCGATTTTGATAAAATTTAGCATGAAGAAGTGATCAAAGCTCCTCTACGTGGCTGTGAAGTGCTATCATGCTCTTACACGTACTAAGAGGAAGTACTGCAATCGTTAAAATTATCAATGAGTGAACCGATTTACATCAATGAATTGTCGTTCGATTCAAAATCTTTGCCTCTTTGCCTTTTAGGGAGAAGTACTGTAATCGCAGTTTATTTTTCTTACTCCTCTTAAAGGGAAGAACTGAAATCGCAGTTTAATTTTGCTATTTACGTACAAATTACCTTCCTATTTTATTCAAAACGCTTTCTCAAAAAAATTGTTATTGAGGATGGTTTGGGGACCGCAACTATAATCATTCTTTAAAAAGATCTCTCCAGTGGTAGTAACTCCGACTTAACACCTTTTCAGGTTATAATGATACAATTAAAATTTATTATTCCCAATTTTAATAAAATCTGTAAAGCAGATATGTAACTTTGAAGAACATACAAAAAGGAAAATCTATTCAAAAGGTACAAAAATCTCTTTAACAAAAACTTACAGTTTAAAATGTTAAGTATAAGGGTTGATTAAACGCCAAAAGGTACACAAATCAGCAAGTACCCAACATTTCATTAATACTTCATTAATATTTAAATAATTCTACTGCATTAATTTTCATTAATATTTTTTTGAATTTATTAGATGTTTCACAGACCCTTATGCTGGCCAGTTCATTCATTTTCTTTTTCTTTTTTTTATGATTTAAGTCGCGTCAACATCTAAGGTTATTGGCGCCCGGAACTTTTTTCAGTGCACTGCCGGCCTCCGGACAGTGTTCTCTCGTTACAGACAACACTGTCCATCACCCGGACAGTGAGCTGTAAGAAGCTCTTAGAAAGAGAAAATCAAAGGGTCTGCAGCTGGATACGAACCCGGAACCTCCACGTGGGAATCCAATACGCTAACCGCATAGCTAATCCCTTCCCTTTGTTCATTCATAATATTTTATTTTTTTGTTCTAATTATGATAAAATGTATATTATATCTTCATAATTAAATAGGTACTTTATTTTAGCTTTATTCCAAATTATTCTTCTGATTTATCTTTATTATGCTCTTTATTCTGAGTAGTCACATGTATGTACGAGTATGTACATGCACGTTAAAGTAGATAAAGACTAAGTAGAGTCGGCTACTATTTAAATTTGAATCACGGATTTAAAACAATATTTCAGTCTAGAATTCGCCTTTCCGAAGTATTTGTGAGCGTAGGTAATAACGCGTAGGTAATATCAAGTAAATTATTCAACAATAATTATTCATTTCTCAATTGTAATTTAATGTAGTCCCTCTAATTTTACTTATAGTAAAATACTGGAATAATTATGTTAGCTGTCATAAAAATATGCATATCTTATTTATCTTATTACAGTCAATCTAAGTTAAATGGTGTTCTACTTGAACAAATATTTTGTAGATTAAAATGGCCAGCATAAGGGTCTGTGAAACATCTAATAAATTCAAAAAAATATTAATGAAAATTAATGCAGTAGAATTATTCAAATTAAAACTGTCCGGTAGGACAGTTGTATAAGGGTTGATCATCAAAAACTGTAGGAAAAAGCGTAACGTTGAAAAACACCCAACTTTGACAATTTTTTTCTCTTTTTCTATAAAAGATAAAATTCCCAAATTTTCTTTAAAATAAAGGGCAAACCCTCCTTTATAACTCTAATTTTTTTGCAACAACCTAGATCTGATAGATTTTGAGAAAAAAGTTGCCGAAAATGTGCAAAAACGGCATTTTCAAAAATTGTTGTTGTTCTTGTTCTTCTTGTTGTTGTTGTTGTTGTTGTTGTTGTTGTTGTTGTTACCTTTTTTGTAAACTGCGTAGCGCCTAAACGCGTGAACCGATTTTCATGAATGAGGTGTCATTCGATTCGGAATTTTATGTAGATGTGCCTTTTGGGGGTCTCGTCGCTGTACATCGAATGGGAGAGGAGTTAGCCCCCTTTATGTAAGCCCCCTCCAAAATTATTATTACTAATTACTCTGTAAATCTTGGCCCGATTTTGATAAAATTTGGTAGGGTGATAGGGTTAGGGCTCCCCTACATAACATTAAAGCGACGATCTAATCTTACACTTGTTAAGAGGAAGTATAGCAATCGTTTCAAATTATCGACACGTGAACTGATTTTCATGAATAAAGTGTCATTCGAATCGAAATTTTGTACAGATTTGCATTTTAAAAGTCTCGACGCTACGCCTCATAAGGAGGGGAGTTTGCCCCACCCAAGTAAAGCCCTTTCTAAAACTATTATTACCAATATTTCCATAACGCTTAGTCCGATTTTGATAAAATTTAGCACGAAGAAGTGATTAAAGGTCCTCTACGTGGCAGTGAAGTGCCATCATGCTCTTACACCTACTAAGAGGAAGTCTTGCAACTGTTAAAATTATCAATGGGTGAACCGATTTACATCAATGAATTGTCGTTCGATTCAAAATCTTTGCCTCTTTGCCTTTTTGGGAGAAGTACTGTATTCGCAGTTTGTTTTTCTTACTCCTCTTAAAAGGAAGTACTGAAATCGCAGTTTAATTTTGCTAGTTACGTACAAATACCTTCCTATTTTATTCAAAACGCTTTCTCAAAAAAATTGTTATTGAGGATGGCAACTATAATCATTCTTTATAAAGATCTCTCCAGTGGTAGTTACAGTTCCGACTTAACACCTTTTTAGGTTATAATGATAGAATTGCTTATTCCAAATTTTAAACAAATCTGTAAAGCAGATATGTAACTTCGCAAAATAGACAAAAATGAAAATCTATCCAAAAGGTACAAAAATCTCAACAAAAACTTACAGTTTTAAAAGTTAAGTATAAGGGTTGATTAAACGCCAAAAGGTACACAAATCAGCTAGTACCCAACATTTCATTCATGCTTAGTTCATATAATTTAAGTAATTTTGCTGCATTAACTTTTCCTTCACATTTTTTAGAATTTATTAGATATCACAGACCCTTATGCTGGCCAGTTCATTCATAATATTATTTTGTTATAATTATGATAAGATGTATATTATATCCGTTTTTAAATAGGTACTTTATTTTAACTCTATTCCGAATTATTCTTCGGATTTAGCTTTAATTTGCCCTTTATTCTGAGATGTCACATATATACGATATATGCAAAAGTAGAAAAAGACAAAGTTAGAGTCGGCTACTGTTTAAATTTGAATCACGGATTTAAAAGAATATTTCAGTCTTGAATTCGTCTTACCGAAATATTCGTGAGCACAAATAACACACAGTTAATAACAAGTAGATTATTCAACATTATTTATTCATTTCTCAATTGTAATTTAATTTAGACCCCCTAATTTTACTTATAGTAAAATACTGGAATAATTAGATGTCCTAAACGTATGCATATCTCATTTATTTTATATTACATGTATACAACATTGTGGGAAGAACACCTAGATTGAGAATGTAATTGAAGAAAACCATATTATTTGCGATAAAGCCAGATAATTATTACCTTTAATTATAAACGTTTGGCTACTACATAAAATAACAATTACTTTAATCGAAGAATGAACTTAAACAGACGATTTAAAAAAATAAATAAAATAAACAAAATCATTGATGTATGTTGATGTAAGCATTTTTTCAAAAAGTTTTTGAATTTTTTAACCTGTAATTAATAGTTTGATTATTATAGATTAATATTAATAGATATTAAAGTCAATCTACAGTGCTACTTGAACAAATATTTTGTAGATAAATATGGCCAGCATAAGGGTCTGTGATATCTAATAAATTCTAAAAAATGTGAAGGAAAAGTTAATGCAGCAAAATTACTTAAATTATATGAACTAAGCATGAATGAAATGTTGGGTACTAGCTGATTTGTGTACCTTTTGGCGTTTAATCAACCCTTATACTTAACTTTTAAAACTGTAAGTTTTTGTTAAGGAGATTAATTTCAAGTAGAGAAAGTGCAGTAAAATCTATTTCTATCGCTAGCGCTAGCTCTCGATACGGTGGTTACTTTACTAACCTCGTCAACTAAATGTAAAACACATCTACTAATAATGTACACATCTTATACTTTGGCGATTGCATAATTCTGTTCCTTAAAGTTGGTCTCCCACTGTTTTAACATCTTCATTCTGGTTTAATGGTCGACATATTCTTTCTGAACAGTAAAAGGGTTACCTTACGTAGTTCAATTCTAGATTGAAATATCTCGATGCTATAAACGTGCCGTTCTTGTTTGTATTCATTGTTTTTGTTCAAGTTTATTCTTAGAGTGTCGTATTAGCTTTTATGGGCTGTAAAGTGTTTATTTTCAGAGAGGGGACTTAGTTCACTTAATTAGAAGCTGTAGAGGAAATTACTCAGTTGAAACAAAGTTATTGGCTAAGTAATTATCACAGATTTGTAAATGTCGCAGTATGGCTTCATTTCTTCTTTATTTAAACAATACAAAGCACATATTTTCGTTTAGTTATTAATATTCTGATGTTATTATTAAGTAGCGCGTACACGTTCAAAAATAGAATTTGTATTTATATAATTTTGGAATTTATAATTTAGAGAAAAGCATTAAAACTAACTGTTGGGCGCCACGGTAGTCGAGCGGTTAAGAGACTTGACCCGCAAAGCTAAGATGTATTGTTGGTTTAGTGGGTTCGATTCCCGGTCTTAGGCCTTGATTTTATTTAATGTTTAATATGAGAAATTTTCAGTAAAGTATGTTTGCTAGTCGCCTCCGTCCACGACACCTAATTGGTAGTTGGACGTTAAGCCCCGCCTGAAAAAAATAGGCGATTACTTTATTTTACTTTTACTAACTGTTAGCGCAAAGATAAATTGATTGAATATCGGTATAAATCAATAATTTAATGAAGGATTACGTAAATAAATTGTTGTTTTTTTACAAATTTAAATAGTTGTTTCAGAGATGAAGGCAGGTTTCTGACAAGTGCCGTAGTTAGCGGTAATGTTCCTTGAACTTGTTGAATAAGTTTTGAACTATCAGTCCAGATGTGGTTAGATGATTCCCAGTGCTGACTTGATCCGTCATAGTGAGGCATCCCTGACCGATTTCCGTCTTTTATCCATCATCAGTGGTAGTTTGGTCAATTTGGTGTAGACAGTGCGACTTCACTTCCGTTACCCACTCACACTGAGTGAAGAGCAAATTCCAGTTTTTTCCATTTACACGAGTTACACGAGCATATGTCTTATTGGGCCTAAAGAAAGCTGTACGCAGAAGAAGTGGCCATTGGTGTAAAGCAGCATGGCGACGTAAAACAGAATGAATATCTTTTTGATAGCAGCCGGCCGAGTTGCTTTTTTTATTTACTTTTGTTGAAATTTATTTCTGTACGGGGGGGGGTATATCTGTTGGTAGTTACTATATTTGATACAGAATATTCCTGCCAGATAATTTGAACATGTTGCAGGAAACTCAATACGTAGCACACTAGGGCGGCAGGGTGGTGGAGGTGGTTGGCTGATGACGTCGCCAGTTGCGGCCACTTCCGGGCTGGTCTTCTCTCGCAGATCTCTCGCCTTCTCTCTCCATTTCCTCTACAACTTACCGCCCACTGTAATGTTGTGGTTCTTAGTCATTTCCGCAACTCTATTAGCCTGTCACCGCCCGTCAGTGTGCCTTGGAAACCAATGCTCAACAGGTCAACTCTGTATAATGGTCCGAAAGCTGAATTCTGTCATCCTATTCGGTTCCCTCATTTCCAACGGAAGGCTGAAGCTGCAGCTCCAAAGTTATTTTTTGGCAAAACACAAGTAACTCCTCCAAGACCGCGAGAGAAGTGATGTTTGATGACTTTATGAAGCTACAGCTTCGTGCATCATTTGAGCATCATCTGAAGAGAGTTATCTAGTGCGGGGCCGGAAGTGACTTCCCTCCCCCCACCAAATAAATGAAATAAATTTATATGAAGTAAAGTAATCGCCTACTTTTTCAGGCGGGGCTTAACGTCCAACTACCAAATTAAGGTGTAGTGAACGGAGGCGACTAGCAAACATACCTTACTGTAAATTTCCTTTATTAACCATTAAATAAAATGCAAGGCCTCTAGACCGGGAATCCAACCCACTATACCCACAATGCATTGTTAGCTTCGCAGGTAAATAAATTTATATTAACCAGGTGCCATCTTCTACGCACTTATCACGAATCTGCGAAGCCACAAGACTTGAAATTAGCCGCAAAGGTTTCATTTCGTACCTAGAAGCTTTTTAAAGGTTGTTTTAAAAAAATTCTACGTCATAAATAAGAGAGAAATACCCTTACCACTTTTTTGGCGTGTCCTAAGCTCTGTCGCTGATGCCTAGAACATGGGTATTTGATATTTGCGAAAATCGCGATAAAAGGGCAAAGTGTAAACCAAATAAGGCCGCTTTCTAATATATATAATGAAATCATGCACGACAGAATGAAAATAAAATTAAAAATTTGGATGGCAAGCGAGTGGTGAGGAAGGGGAAGATTGCTGCTGCTGTAAAACAGGACCAGTGAGTTCTGTGTCTGTGGGGGACCATCTACTGCCAGATATAATCGTGTTTGTAGAGGGCTCGTGATTACCGCATAAACATCTAGCTGTGTCTACTTCCTCTTCCTTCAGTAGTGCCAACTTTGGCCGCGATTGAAACCATGTGGCAGTAGTTCACCGCCTGTTTGACTGCGGTGGTGGCTCGCTCTCTCAGCATTTCAGTTAATTACTAGAGATAGGTTACACTTTGGCAGGTAGGCAGAGACGCTCGAGTTCTAGTTAGCTCCCACTGACCTTCTTTCTTGGTAAACACCTCACATTTTAGGGGGAGAGCGCTAGAGGGAGTGCGATGACCTCAATTTTAATGGAACGAAGTTAATTAGCCTACACCCCTCTTCAAGCGGATTGGCTACTGTGTGTCCTCAAGGAGAATCACTATTCACCCACTCACACGACTTTGCCAACTCTACCAACTCCGACGTTGAGTGATTTCCTCTTCGCGGGAAGTGAAGTGCTCCCTTAAAGAAAGGCCTGTCCACTCCTCAGAAAAATGTTCTAATGAAAGTTGTATTCGATATCGAAGATTTGGTCAGATTGGTAGTGAGAGGAAGTGGAAAGTGGCACTTCCGCTGATCATCCAAAAGTCGAATTATGCGATCTCACGGTGGCAGCGACAAAAAAAAATCAGATTTTTAGTATCTGCTCCTCTATTTTTGGTTTATTTATTTTTTTTGAATATTTAACATTTGTAATACGGAAATAATCTACCTTTCTAGCAGTGGGGTAGGTTCCTTCAACTGTTACTGTCAGTAGAAAATGAAAATTAGATTTTATTGTGCTGTTCAAGTGTGGCGGATATCATTTATGGCCTTTATTCGAAACTCGCGAATCGAAACTGATTCTCTGATAGAATCTCGAATTTCCTCATTCGTTCACAAAAGTCTAACAATCTATAGGAAAATTAATGTAATTTTCCCAAAAACCGTTTCGCATTTATTTGCGTTGGAAAATGAAAACTGTAAATAAGATTTTAGAGGGAGGGAGGGAGGGAGGGATGCTGCAGGTTGAGATTGATCTCCTCAATGCAGCTCATCCCCTAAACGGAGGTACTACCTTAGCAGAGGTTTCAATGTGTTCAAGTTTAGTGATTACCAGGCCGAAAGCTTTCTCACTTGAAGTAACCTCTCTATACTTTTGCTTTTTAGAGCCAAGACAATTTAATAGCGGAAATTATATTAAGTGGAAGTCGTGCGGGTTGTCACACCAGATTTTGAGTTGTAGGACCCCCCCCCCCACGTTATTACCAGGTGGATCTTAAAACGCGTATATCTGGTAAAAGTAAAAATCGATAATTTGCACTTCCGCAATACTTTCTTTGACAAGGTCGAAGCAGATGTTAAATCAGATGTTATGATCAATTCTCATAAGTTTTGGAATCACCTAATCTGTTAGTTAGGACTTAAATGAGCACCACCTTGATCAGACCGTACTAAAAAGGAAATAATCTCATTGAGCGGAGATTTTGAAGTGCTGCGCGATGGAACGCCCAAGATCGTTCTCTTACAGCGCGTTCTCACTTGCAATATCAATATTGTGGAAACTAAGACCCCAGCAATTGCCTCGTCTTGCGCTTTTCATCAGTTTTATGTTATTTTTATGTACGCCAAGTCGGTCTCCATTTTGAAAGCTGTTTTGGTAAGCCCCAGTAATGTCGCCAGCTCCTACGCTGCTGCTCTGCTGATCTCTTGTATTTCTGAAGTGATGCCAAACGTTGCGTCATCTGGCACCAATTCCTAACCACACCAATACATATATATATTTAAGATTCTTGCTCGCCAAAATATAATAAATAAGTAAATACAGTGTATGGTTAAGAAAACAAATGTTATTTTACCCTTTAATTGTTACATCACGCTCAGATTCTCGTTGAACTTCCGGTTGAGCATGGATACGATAATATATTATTATAGATACATGAATATTTTTTCTTTTTCTTTTTTGATAATGTGGAACCAAATTAGTGCTGAAACTATTCATTTCGCAGCTACGAAGTTAAGGCAACTGACTGAAATGAGAGCGGGTTCGCAGCATCCGAAATCAAATAAAAGGAGATCTTACCAAAATTAGACAAATTAAAATGAAAATAATTAAAATTTGAAGTAAATTTGATAAAATTAAAGCCATTCGGCCGCTGCTGCGACAAAACGCGGCCCATTACCTCTTGTACCATTATTTATTTCTTAATTCTTTTTATTTTTATTAAGATCATGTTCGAACGTCTGCACCGTTCTTATTGTCCAGGTGATTCACTCAGTGGTTTACTTTCACGAGCCAGGTAAAAGCAAGTATTGGGATTGGTTCAAATTGTAGTTTTCACCGGTAGTGTATCCGTTTTGACGTCACCAAGGTTGGTTTTTCAAAATTGGCCTCTCTCTGCTGAGATGTGATCTGCAAAGTATTTCACAGGAAGTTTAAATTTGAAATTCGGATTCCGCCCTACGACTTCCTTAGAAATTGGAATATTTATTCCGCATGACTAGTCCTGAAACTTTTATTGGAAACGTTTTTCCGGACGATTCGGATAAGAGCTCATCTCGCCGAGAGACTGGTCAGACCTTTCCTCTAAGGGCTTTTCACTGTGCAGTGTCTGCCCTTACCACCTATCAAATATAATTAAGGATTAAATATGTAACAGAAATTCCGAATTTAAGAAAATGTGGCTGGCCGGAAGTTCATTTCACTAAAGGATGTTTGTAGTTTGCAGCGATATTTCCGGAAGTGACACCTTTAAAGTGGACATTTTAAAAGTCAACATCCTTTTAGTACAAGTCGAAAGTTTCAAGGGAATTTAATGACGTAAACTGCACTAAGAGACAGTTGTGTGAGTGTCACTTCCGGTTAGTTTTTCAAATATATAACTCGGGCTGAGAGAATGAAGTCAGGATACTGCTGGATCCAAGGATCGACACCTTAGCGGATTAACTGCAGATCTCTTTAAGAGAAAGAGCAAATATTTCTTTGTTTCCTTAAATTGGTAGCAATCAAGTTTAGCAACTTCTAGAAAGAACTGGTGATGTCATGACCTCCGACTAATTGCCTGTCCATCAGCACAGAGCCAATGCTGAGCAACTGAAGGCAAAGCAGGTGATCATTTCAGCATAGGCCGCTAAATGTCTCGCAAGTTAATCTAAAGTTAATTGCAGTAATTAGCGCGGGACGATTAAACTCTCCCGCCAAGTTCTTGAGCTTGGTATCGAAATTAAAGTTGAACTTTCCCGATAACATTTCTGCCGGGACCCAGTGCGGATAGCTCCGCTAATAACTACATCCAGGTGTGGCGGTTTAATGAGAGCTGTATCAGGTGTGTGTGAACTCCATGTGTTCAACCTGTTAAACGTATAGTAAATTTACGCATTATTAAACGCATGTCATATTTGGCGCGCTTGTTTTGGCGGCCAAGTGTCTGCAGCAGAAGGTCTTTTTAGTTTTCTAATATAGGTCAAAGGTCGAATTTTCTCGTTTTACTTTTTCTTATTTTTTAAAAAAAGGAAGTATCAGTTTTCCGATTTTGAGTTTTCCTGAGTGACAGTCTGTCTGTGTGTGTGCACTGTGCATGGTTAGCGTAATTCTAGAAGAAACGTTCTCACAATCAAGATTGAAATCACCGGACAGTGTTTACTTAATAAGAAGATCCAATATCAGACATGCGGAGTTGAAGAGATCAAGTTGGCATCTTCAGAATGGTTTCAACACAAAGTCGTGAGAGGGTTCCCTGAGATTTTTTTAAAAATCTGTCCATTAATCTCGATGGTCCTTAAGGGTCGGATGCTGCGCTATACTCTTATTACCGCGAGCAGTAAGAGAAGTAAATTATTATCTAAACAAGAGTTGAATTGTGTAAATATCCACAAACTGGCGAATTCTGGTAGAGCCTGCAAGCTTCCTCTACTTCGCGTCACTATTGTAATGTAGTCTGGAGCCAGATTGTTATAAGAAGTTGTTGGGAGTCACGAAGTGCTCTACATGTTGGAGAATGTATACCTGAACTCCGTTTTCTTAACAAATTTACTCGTAATCCTCTCAACACTGCACGCAAAATATGGTACCTAAATTACAGAAAAAATGGCACTTTGCGGGAATCTTCCATCCCGTTTTTCCCGCAAAAAGTAACCGCAATCGATTTTTTCCGGTATTAATAGATGCACAAATACTCGCAAATTTAAAAGGAAACCGTAGAAGTGATTTTTCGAGAAAATCTCGAAAATAATGAAAATTCTATTCATTAAGTGTCAGTTCCGGTTTTCCGATGGTTACCCTCACATACTTCTAGTCTATTAATTTGAAAGGATTTTTGAGGAAGTTGGGGTTTTTAGAGAGGGGAGAAGCTTTCAAGTAGCTACTTGAAGAGGAATATTCTAAGGGGGGCCATCATGGATCTAGTGCTCATGACGGAAATATTAAACTTCAAGAGCACGTAATTACATAATTTGCTGCAAAAGGAAGTTAGGCTAGAGGAAACTCTAGCCTTTTTGTTACCAGAGAGTGGTACAAGTATAATTGTACAAGTTGACATGTTGGCTGAAAGACCTTAAGACGGCCATTGATGTCCGGAGTGCTCGCCTCCACCAGAGGAGGACTTGCTGCAGTATTGAGCACGCACTCTCCGGACCCCGGCTCTCAGCAGTAATCAAGCAGATATTTAGGTTGGCATCATGACAATAAACTCGAGCGGACGTGCCACCACCCTCTACAAGAACTGCTCGCCATTGTATATTTATTGTCGTCCAGAAATTATTACTTTTATCTTTTTATTCTTTTAATTAACGCGAATATTATTTTTGGTAACGTCCGTTTGGGCCGCAATCCAAGACACCGGCTTTGTCTGTAAGTCGTTATGTTGTTGTACCCAGAGAAGAACACACTCGAGTTTCTTCCTTTTTGCTGCCAGTCACAATATCGTGCATGATTTGAAATCAGAGATCTACAACCTTTCTTACTTCCTCTTACTACGCTAGGTAGGAAGTAGTGCTATCCATTTCCGGTTTTCAACGGAAGCATTTGATGTGCCTGTTGAAAGTGTGGACGGCAGAACTCGAAAATAAAAATAATCTCAGAATGTCCAAATTTTATATTTAATTTTGGTTCTGCGGTCAGACTGGACAGGAAGCTTCAGATTGTCCCCCTGACCACTCCCACGACTTCCTTTTTTTTTACGTCAAATGCTTACTGTGTATGAATAGTTGTACAACAAATTTTATTCGACTAATTCTCCTTGAAAAACTCTCTTTAGGGCGAGGGGTGGTGGTAAGGCTCTCCTGTGTAGTCCCATTTAATAGGATCTATCCCCAAATTTTGTTTTTTGTATTATAGTGCGCGTCAACAACTGAGGTCATTAGCCTATTTTCGTCTCTATCGTTACAGACAACACTATCACTGCAGGAAGCTCCTGGAAAAAAAATGAACAGGCAGCTGGATTCGATCCCTTGATCCCAAACTTAGCCATGATATTGAAAATTTAGAAGATCCCAACTTTTCTCTGTTTGGAACATTGTACTTTCTTTAATATGTTGGTAATGAGTAATGATTCTTTAGAAGTAAAAATTAGCAGAAGTAATGAGTATCAAATTGGGGATGTAGGTGGCCGTCTGTGCAGATAATGGGGCACACAGAGAGTACATAACAACCTCGTGATCAGTAAATAGAAGTTGTTGGCGATGTCGAACATCCATAATTATCTCACAATATGATTTATTAATTAATTTGGCATTGGACATTGGCGACAATGTCGAGTTAATATTAAACTTGTTAATTGTTGGTCTGCTGGGGTAACAGTTGGCACCTGATGCTGGGGGTACCTAGTTCCAATAGCAGGTAGTCGAGCCCAGGCGTGCCAACTGAGTGCTGTTGGCAGACTTGGCCCGCGATATACCCCCACTCTTCACCAATAACCATCTGTTTATAAATTATATCTGAAAATATTACCTCGTTGGCTGAGTTTGGGTTCGCCAATTGAATATAAATATTAACAGATCTTCGTGAATATCGTCGTAGAGGCAACATGGCAATCGTGACAGGTTTGTCGTGAGTTTTTAACGAGCAAACAATCATTTTTAATTCGTTTTTGAAAATGGTCCAAATATTGAAGCGAATTTCATTTCTGATTTAGTTTTTCACCCGCTTATTCGCTTGGTGAATACCGTCTGGCGGACTTCATGCCCCAGGAAGGTGTAACTAATTGGTCCAATCCTCAAACCCTATGGGTTCCTCAAAGTGAACGTTCATTGATTTACACACTCACCTAGACTGTCAGAGTGAGTAAGTTATGCGGACCCATTGGGTTTTGGTTTGGGCCGTGGGACTCCGTCTATACCCGTTGCTCCTGTTAATCAATTCCATCAGGGAGAACAGAAGAGAGCATTTGACTGAAGAGAGTTGCAGTTCGGCAACTTTTCCCTCGTGAGAGTTTCTTGTGCTTTATACAATATTAGAATATTAAGGCCGCACGAGAAAGGAAGTGTGAGAAGTGTTAGGGAAGCGCCTGAATGGCTTCCTAATCCGGGCTGTAACTTGAGATGAGTAAACCGACCTACTTGGGGGCAGTCAACAATCTCATAACAGCAACATAACCATTGGAACATCATTTTGGAATTGGCCGCATTGCCCACAGTTCCCAAACTGCGTTATCCTCCATATCACTCTCGCACATCCTGCCTATACAGAAAGTATTGCGATCGTGCTAAAGTTTAAAATTGTGAGAGAAGGAAATACCTCCAAAAAAAGAAAGAAAATACACGGCAAAGTAACGGTTTTCGGACGAACTCCTTGAAACTAGAAGCAAGTGCCATTTACTGCACAATATCCTGCGGTTTTTGATTTTGAGATTGTTGTTGTTCTTAGTTGGCTTTCTTTGAAACATCGGAAAAAATAAATAAATTTTCGTTGGAAAATGCCTCAAAGAATCATTGTTGATCAACATGAATGCAACTGAAACAAAAAACAATCGGAGCTATTGCCCAGGAAGTTCTTCAACAAAACTAGCACTTCAAGTTGGAGGGTTGCAGTCACTGAGGTCAACTTCCTGTTTGGCTCACACATTTTAAGATTCAGTTTTTCTTATTCAAATGACCTTTGCGAGTTTACCGATGAAGTCCGGAAATCGAAAATTGGCATCATCACGACTCTCTCCTGCCAGCAGAAAATAAAACGTGAAATTTTGTAGCATGCTGTAGTCGTGTTAGTGTCCAACAATGGTGTTGCGGATGGTAGTCCAGATCCTGCGAAGGACGGTAGATGTAGTCTATCCGTCCGCGTTCCACATTTCAGCTTCTACTTTCCATATCAATCTTCCACTTTCTATGCCCAGGAATACATAATTACAATTTAGTTAAGAAATTTGATTCCTGGACTTTCTTTGTTTTCTGGGCGGTTTCACTGGTTGGTAGATGACGGTAAAGTTAGTTCGGAAGTTGCAGCGCTTGTGTACTCTGGTGTGGGTATGGCAGAGATTGGAAAGTTTGGACCTCTAAGTCCATTCTACTAGCCTGACAGCTTCCCTCTCTCAATGTCCACTTCTTATCTCTGCCATAGTAGCTCCCCCTGTTGGCGGCAGTCTTCGCTACACACTCACCGTGTTCATGTTAATGTTGGCTGGCCTCCTGCTTCTTGCCTATCGCCTCTTTCACTTCACTGCTTCCTATATAATTACGTTTTTGAAGTCAACGAAATTAATGAATTTGTCCTTCCTTTACACATTTGGAATTTCTAATTTCCCTTCCTCCTGCTTCAATCATGCGGATTTCCTATGTGCACCTTGAATGTTCAAGCCCAAAATGGAATGTCGTCGGACGATCGAACTATTTTGTTAGGAACCACCAAGCGAGATCCGACAGGAAGTCACCTCTATGCAGCTCTCCTCTAAAGGGTTTTCACTTTTTCTAGTTTTAATTTTAATGGCTTTTCTCGGTTTCCTTAAAACCATTTATTTATATAACATACTCAAAGCTCTTTATTTTCTATTTGAATTATCTTCTATGAAAATTCCTTTCAGTCCTGAGATTTGATGGTTCAGGCAGAATAGTGTTTTACGGTCTTCTCTAGTATGATGTACATAAATAGTAAATACGTCACTAAAATTCTGAATTTGAAGTTTGAAGGAAATCTGTGTTATTCGTTGGAACTGGTGTGAGGAGTGCCGGACACTTTTAACGGCGGGTTTGGCAATTGGTGTGGGTAGACACCTGGCACTCGAGGTTTATAATGTTGAAGGTGTGACTTGGTAAATTTGAATATCTGGTGCGCCCATAGACGGACACATGCGCCGCAGAGAAGGTAACGTGGACGCAGGAGTACTGCAGATACTCGACGGTGGCTAGATTTGGAGTGTGTTTGACAGTGGCCGCCACAGCGAGGTTGGAGCGCGTGATATTGCGGCGCCGGAGGCCATGGTGGGAGTATATGGTATTCATCACTCGCACTGCTGTCCTGCGGCTGATCCCTGTCCCAGCAACACTCTGCTGTCGCCCTTCTGGGAGCCGACTCGGTCACTTGTACCCCCTTTTAATGTAGCCCTAATTCATATTCATGCACCCTTTCGGTCTGCTTTGCAAATGAGCCACTTTTCTCTTCTTGACACATCCATCTCCCCTCTCCAGCTCAGCTCTTTAATGTTTCATTGAGCACTAGGACCGTCCACACTCCCAGCATCCAATGACCAGCTGGCTGTCTAGATGACTGTTGATAGTTAGAGGGAATGCCAGTGGAATATTACAGCTTCACGGAAGAGAAAGATTTGGCCTCCGTTTCTAGAGAATTCCAACACGTTAACTTGATGTTTTAGTTTTTAGCCAAAGTATTATTATGTTCCTGCAAGAATTCCTGCTAGAGATCCCTCCAGTTTGGATTGATTGGCGGAATTAATCGGGTTCTCCTGTACTCCCTTTTTGGCCGACATAAATACAGCATTAACCTCCCAATATTTATTGGTTCTTATTTCTGACAAACATTGTTTGTTGCCAAACTGATGTGGAAATACCTTAGGCAGTCTCATTGAAGTTACATCCATCAAAGAGGAAGTAAGTCCTAATTGGTTATCATCCAGATATAAGCATAATTATGCACAAAAACTTACTATCCGTAGATGTAAATATCCGGTAAATCGGCAAGCAGCATGCAACTAACTGGCCGTTTACAGAAATTTAATGTGTCTGCGTGTTGTAATTGTAAAGTATATCAGAATGATATTGTACTTTAGTAAGCACTTTATTTCTTCCTTATTGCCGGTGCTCCAGAACTGTTGGGTAATTAAGAAGAAGGATGTACAGTTTCCTCCAGTTGGCAGTGGAGTCATGTTGAAGGTGCAAGTTATTACCGCCTAGCAAGGGAATTTAGTTACAGTTGGCCAAGGCAAATTGTAAGCCTAGTCGTGGGCTCCATAAATCTCCCCAGCCCAATTCAAATCACATCGGCGGCCCCCATATATCAGGCCTAGCTAACTACTATTTCACACCTGGACTCGGACTATAAAATTCCCATTTACCAGAGAGTTAATATTTGCTATCCCTTGATTTATTCCTCAGCCCTACGTTTTATTTTATTAGTCAGACCATCTACGGAAATTGGGCCTTTATTTTGCTTCTAGATCACTCAGCTTGCTGTCCTAGCTTTCGTTAGGATTCATAAAACACAAATTGATTTTGCAGAAACTCCCAATTTATGGAGCAATTGTAGAATTACTGGTTGCACTTATCGAGTGTACTCACGCGCGCGTGCACTTGATAGTGACCTTGACATTGAACTAGATAGATCAGCTGACTACTACCAAGGACTTGCTTTACCTTGGCAATCATGTAAAACTGGAGAATAGAGGCTTAGTTGATATATTCCATGGATAGAAGGGGATCTTGGGTCTATAAAACTTTGACAGGTTGTTTGAGAGGAGGATTGAGACTAAATTTTGGTTGTGACAGGGAAATTCTTCTAATTTAACCAAAAAATGATCACCGCTATAACGTGTTGTGTAATGGAGAACAGTTGCAGATGAACTTTCTGATTCATTAGAGGCAGCTAGAGTTTTGAACTGCAGCTCCAATCTGGGAATTCTTTCTGGCAATGAATCACTTTGAACTGACAGAAAATCAAACGCGGAGTGATTTTAATGTTAGTGAATCGTGAAATCAGTTCACTGATTCCATTCAAAGAATCCCTTGCTACTCTAGTTCCACTGGTCAAGTCCGGATGTCAGTTTGGCCTTTGGACACTCTGAGATGTTGCATGCCATAAAACTAATTGACTCGTTCTTGTGAAGTAGCCTAATATTAGGTTATTTCGTAGGAATATGAAATTGGTTTAAAAAGGACAGAATGGTCAGAGTGTGTTCCAATCTTTGGAGTTGATTCAAATCTAATGATTCTGTGACGGACTCGATTAGGCCGTGGCCAGTGTGAGTAAAAGAGGTGCTCCATCCGGTGGATATAGCAATCTCTCTGTTAGGAGGGAGGGGGGCTGAGCGGACGTTATAGGGCGCCCGGCCAACTCTGTTCTGTCAGGAAGATCGATAGCGCGCCTGCTGGAGATATCTGGCACTAGTCCAGTCTCTGCTGCATCTGCACCCCAATTTTACCAGATAATTCGCACTTTGCGAGCTCGCCCTGTGACTTGGGATGGTAACTGTTGCACTCTTCAGGAAACCAGTTTTTTTGTTTTTCAAATCGTGGAAGTGTTATTGTCAGGTTCACAGGAATAAACCATCTGGGCTAATCGTACTTACTGTTTACTTGACTTGCCACTGCCATTAGAACCACTAGTTAGAGCCGCTAGCCAATCATTGGTGCACTTATTGTGCTCCTCTCATTGCAATTCGCTAAGTTCTTCTTATGCATTTTGCAAACTTTAAGCTATCTTAGAATGGAGCCCGTCCTTCCTTAGAATACCCATAACCCATTCTAGGAAAAATCATACTAGAACGATAAATCGTAGAAACTATTTCCGCGAAAACCTCGATCAAGTGAAAAGTCTTGTTATCTAAAGTGTATCATTTAATAGAGTAATTTTCTTTGAAAGCGGCTTTTAATACTTTTTGGCCATATTGAAGGTCTGACGTAGGTTTGGAACTGAATAAAAAAAGGGATGCTCTCCGGAGTGGACACCTCCAGGACATTGAAGTGTCCTCATTCTCTTATTGCCAGAGCCAAAGACAGAATTTGATTCCACGTATCTATCACTATACACTCTGTATCAACTCCGTCCTACTTGACAAAGAGAATTCGTGTTTGCCTTTGTAAAATGTAAAATTTGGCTGAATTTTGATTCTTGCAAAGTTACAATTCCTCCAATGTAGCAATCAAAATTCTAGTCATTCCCAATAATCAGAGCATCTGCAAGAAGAAAGCGCTCCGTTTACTAATATTACCAAGGAAATGCCATCCACCTGAGTGTTTCAAATAGCCAGTGCAGAACTCGGTGTAGGTAAATCGTGATGTAGGTCACACTTCATCCATTAACTAGATGCTCACGACAACATTGAATGAACTCCACCATAACCAGGAGAAGGTGCTTACTTTAACTATCAATGCTAAAATGTGCCTTATTGTTCCTTGAACAGGTCCTGGAACCCCCCAGTCTTTATTTCTACTTTAGCTCCTTGATGGCGCAAACGCATGACAAACCATTTGTTATCTTTTACTTTCTCAAATTGTCTACTTTCAGTTTCAACCCAATGACGTACACACACAAGCACGTGGAAACCCAAAAGCAGATCTTTTTCGATTACTACTTTTTTTTTTTGAACAGACGGGGCCAACAACATTCCCGAGGAAGACCATATGGACAATTAGACACCGCCACAAATCCCCGTAATTCAAAGCTTCCATTTCCGGCGGAAACCCAGATCGCAACACTTCTTGTTCATTCAGCAAAGGCCAACTGTAATGAAATTAATTAAGCTGGTTTTAGTTAACTTGTAATTAGGCCATTAATTAGTAATTTGGTACATGGCGCAGCAATCAACGGGACTGGCGTTTCAAAGGTTTGACCCGTCGGGTGACTAAGCTGGGCTCATCCATAATTAGTGGCTAGGCAGAACGGAACCGGTGCATGTGAACCAGCTGATCTGATATTATCTTCAATTATATTAATTGCCTAACTGTAGTAGTTTTGCCCGCAACGCTATTGTAGAGGCATTGGAATTCTGATTGTTTTATGTTAGTTCCTCTTACTGCATCGAGAACTCCTTAATTCAAATTTGCTAGGAAAATTTTTGTAATAGACGTGATCTGTCCATTAGCATAGAGGAAATTAGAGGAAATCATCGGGGCCACTCTCGGGAAAACTGGAAAGAAAACTAGCCTCTCAAGATGGTGGTAATTTCCACCACAGTGTTTTACCAGCCGATATAGCAAATAGGTATATTTATTATTTTGGCAGGGCGTGTGTGGGAGTGGAGGGGGAGTGCTAAAGGCAAAAGAAAGTTGCCAGAGTGGGGGTATTGAGGTTGAGGCCAGGCAGGCTTAATGTTGTCGCAGAATGTAAGTGGATGGGCCAAGGATGGTCGGTGGTAATGGGCCCTCTCGCTTGCAAGAACTAGAGCTCTCAGCCTGGCCCTTCCGCTCCTCTGGGCAAACCCTTTTTAGTCACGTGCACTCACAACACAGACGTACGCACGCACCGCGCCGGCACTTTCAGGCTGCCATCATATTGGCACCTTTATTATCTGTGTAAATTCTCCGGCCGTATGGTGGTGGGTGCCCTTGTTTCAAACACAATCTAGTTAGATTGCCTATCGGCACCAGATGTCTATATAGACCCGCTCTAAATTGCCCTAATCCAGTACTCTATCCACTAACTAGAGCCTTCCTAGCTTCCCAGTACTAATTGAGGTTCTGAACTTCAGGCTCCAAGGGTGATCCTCCCATTCTTCTGGAATGGTCAATTCAGCTGTCACTTTTACCAGGACGTGCTTACTTCCGTAAGCTGATGGCATCTACTTTTCGAAATCGATTTCTCACCCAAAATATCCGAAATTAAATGAATACTTGTCGGAAGTGAAAGATTCAAATTTGTTTAGGTGCTCCCAGGCCAAGATGTTAGCGATTATCATCCCGTAATGTTGCAGCACCTATTGAACACAGTCTCAGATGGAAATGGTTAAATTTGGCCAAACTCTCCTTCTTGAATGAAAGCAGAATGTCACTTTGTGCTGGCTTCCCGCCATTTTCCAGTTTTAAAGACTATCTGCTGCCTCCACACTCGAACCTATTTCTAAAAGTTTCTTTTTTTGGGAATGGTAAATTCGAATGTTTTTGGCAAAAACTCGATTTTTAAGAAACTGGTGAGATTAAGAGTACTTTCTCTTGGTTAGAGGAAGAGAAATACGAAACCATCGTATCACTATAGTTATTAGAGGGGGGGGGCCACACATATTTGAGGCTGACTCCTTTCCTGAAGTAGACGCTGCGTTAACAGGCACATCTACACATCTGCGATCTGTTGTTGGTAAGACAGGAAAGTGAACCAGCTCAATTTTTTAAAACGCTGGTTTTTTTTTCCGGAATCTGACGTCGTTTTCCCCCAAATCTACGGAATCTGCCTTAATCACCTTTATATAACTGTCCTTCCGGAGAGTTGTAGTTATTGTTATTTTTTTGCAGGCAACGTCGTCTAAGTCAGTCATCTAAAACCTATTATTATTGGCTGTTTCTTAATTCTTAATGCTCTAGGTAAAATAATCACTTTTGGTTTGAAGATGTTTCCTGAGAAGAAGTGATTTTTTGATTTCACAGATGAATTCTAGTATAACTTTCACAAACTTTGGCGCTAAACCAATCAAAAAACTAAGGATTTGTCACTGCATCCCAATATGTCAATTTCAACAAAATATTTACAACAGCCGCGTAAAAAAAAAAAAAAAAATATTGGACAAATCAAGTAATCCTATGATTTCCGGTAGAGCGATAAAATTAAATTTAATTTTACACAAATAAATGTAAGCTTCAATTTAAGCAGCCAGTCGCAAAATGGAGAACTCAATTACGAGTATTAACCGTAGCCCGTGCAAAATAGCTCTCTGAAATGGCTGATGAATTAGCGAGGGAAATGAAGCAGACGTAACATAATTGCAATTTTATGATTTATGAATGAAAACGTTCTCTCTAGTATGGCGGAATGAATTTTTGTTTTATCAATTAATAAATGTATATAGTTAGGAGGGCAGTGCGGTCTGTATGCGGCGGTGAGGTCACGGCTTTCTACAGTCTTGCCAACTTAATGAGTTTTCTAAATCCCTATCAGGCCCCCACCCCCGCTAACATGGAATGTTGGTGTAACACCTCTCCTTCTGAAAATGGAACTGCTCTCCTGGGGACTGACATCCTACAGGAAGGATCGTACACCATTCTACTGTCCAGTCACTTTGAAATATATCGTCTAATTGATATATAAGTCTGGCTGGTTCCAAGACGTTAATCTCCGTCTGAACAAATAGCCGTTCATACTAACTTTTCTTTAAAACCTATTTTTAATGACGCGAATTTCGTTTCTTTCTCTACTCTAATGAAGGAAGTACTGCAATCGTGCAAATGTCTTGTGTTTTCACCGGAAATATATTTTTAGAGGTCCCGCGGATTAGAAAAGTAGGTTTTCACTAATCTGTCAGGAAGCTTTTCCACTGAATTAGTCTGGCGGAAGTATCTGTTTACTGAATCGATTTTCCAGGTTAATTTAAAGGATTTATTTTGAAAACAGCTCAAACGGTTTTCTTTTAACTTGGAAAAACTGCGAGTTCTAATTGAATCAAAGTTCTGGAAGGTCCTTAAGAGCGGGGGCTGAGGGCAGGAGGCTACATGGTCTCATCAGCTGAATAACATTAACAGGAATTCAAATTTATTAAGGATCGGAAATTCCTAGTCCCGGAACTAATCGGCTTACTAAGGCGTGCTTCTTTTCTGAATAGCCTGAATAGATGGTTTTGGCCGCAGCGATTTCTCCTTAAAATTCTTCAGGGCTTTTCTTTGAAACTCATTTACCAGAGGTCCTTTGTGCTGGGGAAGAAGTGAGCTCTCCTTTTAGCTGTCCTTTAAGTATATAATACGATTCCAACTAATTATATATGAAATTTATCAGCGTTAGATGTTAGAGCAAAATTCCGATTCGGAAGAAATAAGCCCACCGGTTTGGCGGCCCTACCCAAGGGTTTTTTTTATTTTGCTCTGCAGTCATCAGGTGAAACATTCAATGTGGCCTACACTGGGTTCGTAACTTTCAAAAAATTCGACTGTAGTAGGATGCTGCGGAGGAGCTGCTGCGACATCACGCTCCAATGGCATTTCATTACAGTGATCATGTTACAACATGTCGACTGACTACCTGTTTAGTTTTCCCAGTTTAAGGATCATTTTAATTCCCTAAACTAAACTAATAGATTGACGTGTTCGTGTTTACTACTGACATTTCTCTTCATCACGATTTCCAATTAAAAGTGATGCTTGCGATAAGACTGGCGACTAAGTTGGTCAAAATGGTGTCGAGATGCCAATTTGGACCGCTGTACACTCTCTAATTCGAATTGCTATATATACACTGTAAGAGAAACTGACGGAAGTCCCTCTTCGGACTTGAAAGGCTGAATCAGAGCGTGTCTGTTTAATATTGGACCAGTAATGAACCAAGTAAAGCAAGAATAAAGCAAAATGATTTTCTGTTGCAGATGTACCGTCCCCACCTCCTCACAAGCTGACAGCTAGCGAAGTTTTCGAAGGCCGAACAGGACGCCCTAGGCCGGATGTTCTTAAGCAACACTTTATGGCCGAAGGGCGCATCGACGAGGCGGCCGCACTGCGTATCATCAACGAGGGCGCCACTCTGCTCCGATCGGAGAAGACAATGATCGACATCGAAGCTCCGGTCACAGGTTCGACACCTTCCACTATTACCTAGTCTGTAGTATCTTTTTGTTCCTACATCTTCACAGATATTGCGTTGCACCATTTTGGCTCCTTCTAAGACAGTTATATCATGAAACAGCAGGGGTATATTAGCTCATACTTACAGTTCTTGCAACAAAAACTAAATTTTGGTTAGAAGGCGAGCTGACTCAGGGATTTATTGAATACTTTACTGAATCAGGGTGGCAGCAAATCTAGAAAAGTTAAATATTTAATATATTTGTAAATTGTCTACATGAATGTGGAACACGCAGCGGTAATAATGCGAGTTGATAGTTATTGAGTTGTACCGCAAGGGGGTGCTGGCATCTCTCGCCCTTATCTAACAGGTAAACAGTGGGCAGGTTACGGGCGGCCAGGTTTGTTTGTTGTGTTGTGACGATTGACAAGTAGAGAGCCGGTATTTGCGGGGCGAGGGGGTAGGAGATAACTGGCTGTTACCGTCAACATGGTGGACCTCTGTCTAGTATTGATTGTTACACACTGGCAAGGTTATCGTGCACACTCTCAAAGCAGGTATCTTCTGCACGGGCAATGTGCAGCCAGCCAGCCTATATGTGCTGCTTTATCTGCGAGTGTACGCGCCCCCCACTGCTGACACCTAATGTCACAGATATCTCTCTCTCTCTCTCTCTCTCTCTCTCTCTCTCTCTCTCAATGCGTCCCCACACAAAACATAGCCTACATCAAATCTGCATTATTTTGTAGCCTGGGCTATGTTTATTTGCATTTATTTATTCATTTGATACTTTCTTTGACAGCGTATAAAAACGGAAAAGTGACAAATTTCCTTAATCGAGATTTCTTCTGAAGTGTTATCTGTTTAAAGTCTTTAGACAGAAAGTTAGTTTATTTTTCGTCTGACCAGAACTTATATAAGTCTGGAATAGTTTATTGTGGTTCCCTGTGATAGTAATTTTATGTAAATGCGAAACTATTCTAACTAATTACTAGCAGAATATGTCTGAATATAACATAACTTCAGTGACACCAACAATATCTACAGACAATAATAAAATACCTGTTCTTATTCATGGTTGGTTCTGTACTCTACTAACTGATAAGAGGAGGAAGTGTAACTTGCAGATTTGCATTTTGAGATTTCACCTTAAATATCGGTTTTGTGTTCAAAAAAGTGAAATCCTACCTCCCATCATCTTGAACCAAACTCCTGTACCAACTGTAGATAAAGTACGCTACGTTGGACTGCACCTAGACAAACGGTTGACATGGAATCCCCACACTAGACTGAAAAGACAAGAAACTAACCAACGCTACAAAACTTCTCGCCAGACTAGTTGACAAACGTTCGAAACTTATCCTATACAACAAAAGATTCTTATATCTACTGTTACTGCGACCTATTTGGTCATACGGCATTGAAGTATGGGGATCGACTAAGCGTTCCAACTCACTACGCTTCCAGACATTACAGTCAAAATTACTTCGAAAACTTCTTAACGCATAATGACCTCAAAATCCCTTTTATTACAGATCTTGCTAACACTCGTTTTCTCAAATTTCATTCCTCTAGAGCAGCTCATCCTAACCCTCTCATAGAACACCTATCTTACTCCACATTACCAACGTGATCCTCTAAGGATTACCAACGTGATCTACTCTTATCGTGAAAGCAGTATAGCAAAGCCCGTTACTGGAGTGACACCACTGGGTGCCTTCGCCACTCGTGATTTTCACGTAGTCTTTTTATCAGCTACCGCATTCGTTATTCACATGGATTTTGGACCAAATTCTGGGCCATTAACTCAAAAACTTCATTTTAGCCGCCAGTCTTTTAATTCAACTGAAAACAAGGGAACTTGGCGAAATAATCCATTTTCCAAAATTCACTTTGAGATGAACAAGTCAAGAGGGGATAGGTGCGGGAGGTTTGTGTTCTAGTCGATATGTTGTATTGGAGAATGATTGACGAGCTAGAGCCCCACTGTAATATTGAAGGCATGATGAGATGGGCGCTAAGTAACCCGCATACTGCAGCACTTCCTAACTCACCCGATAACGCCCTTACACCACACCTCATTACTTCCAGCTTACTTTTAAGTCCGATAGCTCTTATAGCTTTAATTTTGCGTACCTTATTGAAAGGTTTAGTCCATAATAAATGGATTGCCGTTGAACGAGAAGGACTTACTTCCGAACTCTAGATTGATTATTACATCGGATACACTCTGGTTAGAGGGTTTTAGAAGTTTGTTGAAAGGATGTGAAGGTAGAGGGGATGATAATAAATTATATTCCGTTATCGTGAATTTGGTCAATTTAAAATGTTTAATGATCTTGATTTCCGTCCTACAAACAGGCCCTGATCTTCCTAGCCGAGCAACGGCTTTAGCCATAAATTTCCACAAAGTCAAGATGTTACCTTTCTCTGGAAAGCTTAAAGATTTTCAAAATTTGAACTTGATTTCTCTTTCTGTTCCATGGCTGCCAAATCTCTTGGAACTTGGGCCAATTAGTGCACATCAACCTGCATCCCTTATCAGTTCATTCAAGGCAAAGAGGCGTGAATTGGTGAAACATTATTTTCTTTATTAAACTGAGGAAGGAAAGAAAGACTAGACAATAAAGATAGATGTACAAAAAACGAAATTTATCTATTCCAACTTCTTTCGACTTAATCAAAAAGAATCACCTAGAAAAGTGCTTCCTAAAGCCGAACTTATCGCTAAAGTAAGTTGAAGCATCTTTACGGCACAGTAATGGCCATCCAAGGTAGAAATAAAATTACTAATTTGCAGAAAGTCGATTTCCCGGAAGGACTGAATACATTTTTATTTAATCTTAGTCAGTGAAGTTCGTGTGAGTTTGAGGATAAAGATTTTGTTGAAGCAGTGTTATGATTGGATAGTGTTGGTTACTCTTGTTTTTTAGTTGGCTAAAAGAATAGAAGTTGACATCTCTGCTTCTGTATTCGACCAATTAAATGTGGCGAAGCCAGCTAACTTTTATTATATTGAAGCCAACCAACAATGAGTAGAAATTCAAAGTTGGTGGAAGTAAGAGCAAGGAGATTTATTGTATTGGCAACACTGTTGGCAAGCAGGCTAATAATCTCAGAAGGGTAATTGCGCTTTGTGTGTTGTTTGGTTATTTAAATATAGGTCAAAGGTTGATCACGTTGGAGATAAGTGTTAGCGGGAGGGCACTATTTGGCGGGTGTTGTTCTGCGCGCGCTTTTTTAGTTGTTTTATCGGTCACGCGAAGTGCATTACCTACCGGGGTAAGTTCTGTAGTATCACGCAGACCTCAAGAACCTGTTGGGTTCGACCCGAGATAACATGTCGTGCCGCCGGCAGCGCGCTAGTCCCCCCTCGTAATTACCCCCTCCCTCGCGATACCTTCAAATAGCCAGAATAACGTGAGACCCTAGCCTGAACTCCAACCCTAGCCAACTCTATGCCAACACCAACAAGTTTCGGTTCGTACGCGAACTGCCTCCATAGTCATGTATAAAATTTGATTGTGTTGGACTGCTGTAACATGTTGATTCCTGTCGACCCACTCCTCGAAACTAGCCATTCCCACTTCTGAGTTCCTGCACTGCCAGGTAATGCGGCGGCATGGATCGTGCGATTATCCCCTCCAGTAATCGTCTGTTCCAGTTCCATTAATATTCACTATTGAAAATTTGTTGTCTCAATTTTAAGGATAATATTTAAAGAATCCGGTTTGAACAAGACTTCCGGAACAAGACGTCACAGTGTCCAGCTTTGGAATCAGTGTCCAGACCGGTGGAGGTGGCCATAGCGGTGACGTCGAGTTCATATAGAATGAAAGTAATAACTTGGGAACTGCGAGAGCAACTGTTCCCCTCACTGAGAAAGGGAAAGGGAAGCATCTTGATAAATTGAATTCTCACCAGCAATGTGTAGTTTTTGAGGTCCTCAGAGTTCTGTATCCCTGCTGAAAAAAAGGAAACATCAAAGGAAGAAGAAAATATCTATTTCGTGTTCCCTATGGAGGTTAGCGCTGAAATCTCACAACAGGAACTTACAGAGACGGAAGTTTGGAGATAAAGTTTTTGCAGTTTTCTCAAAAAATTGCTCTACGATCGTCGTTTGTAAACTTCGTTTCCTATATTTGCATAGATCTAGATGATGGTTGCCTCCAAAGTGTCATGCCAGTCTGTTTAGCAGACTGAATTTTGGAAGTCTTATTCTTTTAAAATTGGTAGATAGAAGGGAATATTAGAGTTGGATCCTAGAGGATGTGTGTTTACTTGAGAGAACAAGTTCTGGGCTTCATCCGCTTCAGACCCCTTTTCTGTGCTATCCCTCTACAAGATGGCAGGGGTGGCTGCGATATCCAGCAGGGTGTGTGCAGGGTGCAGGTCGATACAGGTGGTACAGGTAGTTTGTACGCCCACTATCCTGGCCCTTTTCAGTATCCCATGATAGATGGGTGCCATTGACTTACTGTGTACCCTTTTGGCCATTGCTCTAGAGACGTCCTCCCATCGCTAGAAGCACTTTTCTTCCCTTCTCCCATTACCTACTCAATGCCTACTCACAGAAAGCTTTAACAACGATGACATTTTTCAGCCGGAGTTTTCTTCAGTTTTCTCACCTTCATTCGTTCTTCATTCAGATTTTCCATTTTCAGTTATTGCGGAGAGAACATTTTGAGGTTACCTGAGTCCCAAAGAGTTATATTCCCAGTTTGTTGTGTTGAATGTGTAGAGTCTGGAGAGAAGGTTTGGTCAGCCTACTGTCCAAAACCGAAACTCCACATTTAACTATGGAACTTATGACAAGCTTCTTGACCAAATCAGCCAATCAGAAACACTATCGATATGGCAGTGTTCTACATTTTACTGGGGAAACTACTCCAAAGTTTTGCTACAGCAGAATAATTGAATGGTACTTTGAATAGCTGAGGACTTACTAGCAAAGCCTACTTGAAGTCAAACTTTGGGCCCATTCACCTCCTGTTACGTACTTAACCTTCTCACTTTCACAGTCTCTGCAGACCGATTATTTTAATGACTATGATATTCACAAACAATTTATTGTTCATCAAAATGATATTTGTGTCATGTACTTTATTCTTCAATTGTCGCGTTTCCGTTCACTTGAAATCCTTCGTCTTAGATTTACTACTTACTGGGAGAGCGATGGATGAGATGATTCTGTGTTTTGCAAAATTGCATTCCAGTACTCCTTACTTCCTTAAGTGTATGCGCCAGTTACAATGTATCTTTCGCAGGTCCTCCAATTTCTTTGAATTGTTTTAAAGTCAGGTTCTAGGGGAAGGGGGTAGGCAGTGGACTGTGAGACGCAGGAGGGTTTGTTTTGTGATTTTCCCTTCTCCTTGCTAGAAGACTTGTACACTGAAGACGTGATTGCAGATTGGAGGCGGAGGAAGGAGGTTCAGAGCTGGGAAATTTAGGGCAAGATGTTGACACAAGTTGAGATATTTCTTTTTGAAGGTAAAATACTATTTCCAGGTGGATGGACATTCCAGTGGCTCACACACGACCAAAGAGATGATATCCAAGTAACGTGCGGGGGGGCTTTGATCGACCGACTGTGTAGCCCCCTGGTTACACCCACTAGCCCGCTCTGGCTTCACTTTCTTCTACTTACAAGTCCGAGAACGTATTTTTGCAAAACATCAACAACTTTTTCTCTTTCTTTCTTTCTCAGTTAAGGAGAGTTCTCCCTTCCAGAGCTGGGTCGTTTTCCACGGGTCATCTGATCAGAGGGATTTTCTTTCGAGAGAATTCCTCACAATGAATTTTCTTATTCATCTCAGGATTTTGGAGCTGGTCTTATTTTCGAGCTTATCGGGTCCATTAATTTGTATGCCTTACTAATTAAATTCTGATTGTAACGATCAACAAAGAAGGAAGTGAACTATTTCCGGTAAAAAAAAAATCATACAGGAAACACTGGCACGATATTCATATCATACTTCATGCTGTCGTATAATAGGGAGCAAAAAGTCCACGATTTAAACAAAAATCAATTAAATTTGCATGAAGTTTATTTAAAATAACCAAATAAACTTTTTATATTCAGTCAACCTGGTGGTGGGGATTTGTGTGCAAATATTTTAATGGAATTTATTCTTAACGCTGAGGGGGGGGGCCGCACAAAAAAAGTAAAATCTGTGATTACATAATCAAGCGAGAAATTAGTATTCAGGGGCTACAAGAAGAGGTTCGTGGACAGAGCGGCCGATAGTGTTGCCATTCAACATACTAACCTATGAATACTGATGAGAACCGGCCAATCAGTGTTACCAACCCATATACGGACTCAGTAAACCACTGCTATCTTTATCGGCGACCCCCTTCCATATTCTTTTTCTCATTTTCAATAATTATCATAAATACAGTTTTATCAGCCATATTATACGTTTGGGAAGAAGAAGACCGGTCATGTCTCTAACCTACTTTCCGCCAGATTGTTATTTACCAGGAACTTACCAGCAGAGAATGTTGAACAGCTAATTTCACGTAGTTTAGAGAGTTGGCGAGCAGAATTGCCAATGAACAGAACTCGGCTTCAACACACCAAACTCGCATACCCAGCCACATTCTACGAGGTGTGTTCAAAAAGTAACGGGAATTTTCGTTTTTTGAAAAAAATATTTATTTATTCATCTACATTAATATTGTCGCCTTCAAAGTAGTCCCCTTCGCATACAATACACGTGTGCCAGCGCTTTTTCCAATCCTCGAAACACTTCTGAAACTCGATCTTTGTGATAGCTTTCAGCTCTTTCAGCGATTCGCTTTTAATGTCATCTATGCTTGTAAAACGACGGCCTTTTAATGTTCTCTTTATGTTTGGAAATAGAAAAAAGTCACATGGAGCCATGTCTGGCGAATATGGAGGCTGGGGCATCGTTAAAGTTTTGTTTTTGGCCAAAAATTCACGAACAAGCAATGAAGTGTGAGCAGGTGCATTATCGTGGTGCAAAATCCATGAATTGTTTTGCCACAAATCCGGGCGTTTTTTTCGGATTGCTTCACGCAAACGGCGTTGAACTTGTAGGTAGTACTCCTTATTGATTGTTTGACCTTGTGGCAAGAATTCATGATGCACTATGCCATTAAAATCGAAGAACACAGTGAGCATAACCTTCATATTCGACCGCACTTGTCGAGCCTTTTTCGGTCTTGGCGATCCAGAATGCCTCCACTGGGACGATTGAGCCTTAGTTTCGACATCATATCCGTAAACCTATGTTTCGTCACCTGTTATAACACGTTTCAGTAGATCCGCATCGTTGTCGACTTCATTGAGTGACTCTTGAGCAACTTCCATTCTCCGCTGTTTTTGTTCGAAATTCAACAATTTTGGAACTTTTGCTGCCACACGTTTCATACCCAAAACATCCGAAAAAAATTCATGGCATGAGCCAATTGATATGGCAACATCATCAGCGACTTCTCTGATTGTGATTCGGCGATCGTTCATAACCATTTCTTTCACTTTTTTCACGTTTTCATCGGTTGTTGATGTGCTTGGACGTCCAGGTCGTTCGTCATCTTCAACGTTTTCGCGGCCATCTTGGAAACGCTTATACCACTCATAGCAGACTCACCATATGCCTTTATTAACATTTCACACACTTTATTACACTTTATTTCATTTTTTACGCAAAATTTAATACAAATTCTTTGATCCATTTTTTTTAACAAACAAAAATCGCCAAGCTCGAAAAACACGTCTAACCTTAACGGCTGCCACTTAAGAAGTAAACAATGAATATTACTGAAAATTTTATCGTACTTCAGGGGCATGTGTACCAACATAATAAAAAAAAAAATTTTACAATCAGACTCTCCAAACCCGCGAAATTTAAAAATTCCCGTTACTTTTTGAACACACCTCGTATGTCTAGACGATCTTGTTAAGATTTGCGAAGTTGATACCCATTGGGCTTCTAAGGTTTTTCTTTGAATTTAGTGGTCTGCTGTCGGCCTCGTTAGGTTCACGGAACCATTCTTGAAAGATCTGTAGGAAGAGGAATGTCTATGAGGGATTGGTTTTCCAATAGAGGGAATGGATTAGCTATGCCCTCTGAGATCTTTTGAGACAACAACTTTAAATATTAACTCATTCCACTTCAGGGAATTGGCCCAATTTCGAACATGAAAGCTTATTGTATATTCTGATAGTAAATACTCTGAAGTGGCTTTCACCTTCATCTCGCCTTCAGGATTCGTCCATTCAGGGAAAGACCCTTCCCTTAGCTTTTGGCGGATCTATTTCTAACGGCGACCAAGAAGTTGGTGACCTTGAAGCGATCAAGAAGTTATTCACTTTAAATCCACAAAAAAAGCTAGTAACTTTGAAGCTACAAATAAGTTCTTTTGTACTTAATGGATTGGGTGATTCTATGAAGTAGATTAGATTCTAGTAGGACGGCCTTAAAGACCTACGCCACCGCGACCCAATGATCTATTGTGTGGCTCATTCCATGAAGTAAGAGAAAGCTCTTCTGGGAATACTGGGATGGCCAATATCCAGAGTAAAGACCCAGGTGGGCGGATATTTGGCAATAGAAGAACTGTGACAGGATAGCGACCAGCAGGTCTGCCAACATAGCTGCATACCATGTGGCCCATTGAGGGCATCCTGATTCATCCAGCTTCCCACAGCTCACATCAGGACCTCAATTAGCTCTTGTTCTAGCGCAGACATAGCCTAATTACATAGATTTGGAATAGAGACACATTGTTTTCGCGATTGAAAACAGGTTTTTGACAAACAGATACTCCTGTGATGTGTGTAGTCTATGATACTCCTTTGGACGTGTAGCAGATTGTATGGTTTGGAATAGCTCATCGGTACTGACCATGACTGCCGGAAGTGCAAAAAGGACGATAGGAGGTAAGAAGGATGTTAAGCAAAGCAAAGTTGCCATAGGAAGGGTTCCGGTTCCGTTGATACCTGCAGTCAACCTCGCAGCCCTACCCTCGCCCTATAAGACCATTTTACCAGACTTACTTTTTTTTCCTTAATTTTTAAATATCTCGAGTCACGCAAAATGCTAATGAGTCTAAACGAACTCACCTAATCTTACCGTTCTAAATTTATTTTTCAAACTCTGTTTTAATTAACTTTAAAAATCCATTTAAAAAAAAAGAAAAGTTTAACAAGCCAATCTGCTTGCCACTCCCCTCCCCTCCCCCTCCCCCTCCCCCTCCCCCTCCCCCTCCCCTCCCCCTCCCCCTTATTCTGACCGCACATTCTTCTTTCTCTCACTTCCACCTCTAGCAAGTATTGCAATCGATCAATTTTCTGATTTTATCCAAAATGTCCATTTCGCGGTGCGCTGAATTCCAATAAATGTGTGTTTGTATGTACTGTTATTGGGTGGAAGTAACCATAATTGATTCACGTCTCATGCTAAGTGCCATTTTTGGCAATGACACTACTTTATCTCTTATTTCCTCGGGATATATGTCACGTGCTGCTATGAGATAAAGGAAGGAAGTCGTGTGTGCGTTTGTAAGGGTGTAAGGTGTGAAACCAACAATCGCACAACAATAACAGTAATAATCATAACTAGAGAAAACAATAATATGTAATAATTTTAACAGAATAAGGCTTAATATTGAGAGAACATGTAGATAAGGAGGCGCAATAGATCTTCTACTCTGAGCCCCCTCCCAGCTTCCTGAATCTAAACTAAAACTGCAAATTTCCACTCTAGATCTGTAAATCTAAATTAATTGTTCGTGGATTTGGACGAATATTCTCGCATCAAAACCCACTGAAATTATTTCCCAGCCGTGAGAATCTCAACAAAGAATATGAAATCGCATCAGCTGTCCTATTTAGGTTGTGCTGAACAGCTGTTGTACGGCCTAAGCCACTTTTGGGTAGAAGTCCAGCCTGGATAATGGGAGTGTTTCCCTGCTGACTGTAATATCTAGGGACTCCTCCTTTGTGAAGTGTCTATTTCACCGAGTCGGTTCAGTCGGCTAGGAGCATTCCTCGCCCAGATCTGTTTGAGACTCTTGCGGATTTATATCCTGAGAAGCCACCATTTCCGCAGCTTCCTTACCCAGCAAATCGACCGTAACATTCTTCTTTACTGGACGCTAACATACTCGTGCAATTAGAGAGAAGGTTTCCCTCAGATCTACTACTGCAGGAATAAAGATACTCTAATGAATTAGCTTTTCCAAAATGTTCTTCCAACACAAAATACATTTAAATCTATTGTTGCCCACTGTCCGCCTAATTTTATAAATTTTCGTATTTTTATTGGCTTCCATTAGGTATTTTCTAAAAGGAAGTGAACAGTGTACTTAACGCGCAGTGGCAAAACTTAGTGGAGGCGGAGCTCCGCTGCTCGACTGGACCACCCCGGGGAGCCCGTCACTTCTTGGCCCAGCCAACTGTATGTGCTGCCATAGTTTGTGGGCTTCCAGTAAGTTGGAAGTTAATTGTGGACTTCCACACAACTCCAACTAAAGTTTTAAGTCAGTCAGAGAGTTTCTTAGCAGTTGGCGAACTTAGTTCCGTCCACTCCAAGCACGTGTGTTACACGTGCAGAATCATAATATCGCACTATGCCTCTTCCTTCCTTTCGCACGGCGGTTGATCACATTTTCTTTAAACTTGGAATTTATAGTATTAATAAGATATTTGACTTCTATGTGCATGCTCACAAGGTAGGGTTGTAGCAAGTGTGACGTCACGCCCAGAATGTTCTCAGAAACTCCGCGGAGTGGTCATATGACGTTCAGGTTCTGGTGAAACAGCGGATTATTCTTGAAAATTTAATAAAACTTGTGGAAGCCGTCTAGTACAAGCATACTTCCGTTGGACTGATATTTTTTGTAATAATAATAGAGGGAAGGGATTAGCCATGCGGTTAGCGTACTGACTCCCACGCGGGGGTCCCGAGTTTGAATCCAGCTGCTGACCCTTAGATTTTCTCTTCCTAGGAGCTTCTTACAGCTCACTGTCCGGTGATGGTCAGTGTTGTCTGTAACGAGAGAACACTGTCCTTAAGCCGGTACTGCTCTGAAAAAAGCTCCGGGCGCCAATAACCTGAGATGTTGACGCGCCTTAAACCATAAAATAATAATAATGATAATTCAATAATTAATACAAGATATAATAAAAAATATATTTTGTTGACAGACTCACTCAAGGTCAAGTGACCGACTTAGTGGTTGTCTTTGAAAATCAAAACATGGAACTTTACTTCTAACAACTATAAAATAAAATTAAAATATAAACTTTTAATATTAAAGAAAAGCCTTATTACACTTATCGATAAAAAAAAAATCAATAAATGCATTTCTAGATACTTTCTAATCGATATAAACTCTGGCTTCAGTTTGTTTAGATTTAACTGTTATAATTCAAATTCAACTATCAAGGAATATCTATATTTCCTAGCGGATTTACAATAGTTGATTAAGCCATTCAAATAATCAATGAATTCACTGGGTAACTTTATTAAATATCGCAATCGAAATTCTTTTATGATCGGACAGACATCAAGAAAATAGCGGATATCCTGCTCCTCCTTTCTGTTACATAGAGATCATAACTTTACACCACCTCGTCAAAGAATATTTATTCAAATATAGTAACTCACATCTTGTTCTAAGTATCCATCCGACGGAGTTAGCATCTAAATTACTATCCAAAATATTTATTTCTGAGTTCAATAATTGTTTATAATAGATATAGCTAGAACTATTAATCGCTTTTGTTTTCTGCTCTTCAATTAAACTGTGCTACACTATAAACTACAAAAAGAGATGTTCTTAATTTTCCACCCAACAAATCTGAAATACTAGAGTCTAATTAAATACATAAATTCAAAATTTCTTTTTAGTAGAACAATTTTCTATTAATTATTTCCTTGATAAGTAAATTTGGATATGGGCATGGAGGACTCTTCCGGTCTAAACGCTTCCTACAATTTCCCTTAATCGAGTCACACCTAGTTTACAAACAAACTCATTTTTACGCGGTCACACCCTCCTTGCATTTCGTTCAAGAATTAGAAGATTGTTCTTTAAATCGCACTTTACTTAGAATCAGTCTAGCGCTACCCTAGAGATTAAGGCGTTCCGAACATGACTTGTTCCGCCCCTGATTCTGCCCCCGTTCACGGTCCCTACGCAGTTATTTTTCATTTTGGCCATTAGTATGGGAAATAGCTGAACAAACGAGAGTGGATTGAACAGTTTGACGAGGGGCAGAGAGGAGTGCTCTTGGTTGGTCTGAATTCGATTTGAAGTGAGAGTTTCACTGTGTGTGTGGGTCCATTCGATGGTATCCGGGCAATCGATGCATTCACTCCGGATGGATTTGCCAAAGCTAATGACGCCTCCCTGCAGGATCACCTGGCCCCACATAAATGTAGAGGTGTTCAAATAGAAGGCGAATAGAGGGTGGGCGCTAATGACCCCCTACAGTCTGGTCCAGCCCCATCTAACCCAACCTTCGCGATCGTCCTAAGTTTGTACATTTTATTTTCGATTACTTTATTTACAAGGGAAATACAACACTTGTCCATATTGGGCCTTTTCATCGGATACATTTTCAGCTCCTCTGGAATGAAAAAATGTTTTCTTCTTTAAACTGCTCTGTTTGCGTAAATCGGCGCGCACAACTCTAAAAAAAACAGTTTGGTTTTTCCAATCAATTTGTTTCTTTAAAATTACTTCCTAATACTGGGAAAATAAAAAAGTATCGATTTCAATTCGATTTTGTAGCCGTGATCAGTTAGTTCCGTTTGGCTCAAGTTTTGGCCGGAAGTAAATTCATGTGGACAAGTTAGAAATATTTACACAAGAATGTTAGTTGGAGGTCAGCTGTAGCAATAATTGATTTCAGAGATATTTTTAGACAAGTTTGGCAATCTCTCCCAAAGAAAAGTTATGTTCAAATTTAAATTAGCGTAGAGCAACTTTTTAAATACCTTCTTCCACCCCTTCAACCAGATTGGCGTTTTAATTTAAACAAACTGAAGATGGCTAACTAACTCCCTTAATTCTGTGTTCATCCCCTCTGATTATTGTTGGGAGGATGTGATCTTTTTCAAATTTTCTAGACAGAAAAACAGTTGTCGGTAGAAAAGTAGTAAAGCGTGGTTATTCATTTGGAGTGAGACTGGCGTCAAGAAGCTGCTCTCTAATCATACAGCTCTTTCACCTTTCATTCTTGTGACTGGTGACTGGAGTGTCACGAAGAGGTGTCAGGGGTCGGTAGACCCATGAAGAGTCTTCAGTTCTGGTTGAGCAGATTTGTTGTTGACATTGGACTGTCAGGTCTGAAGACCGATAGGGCTCGCAGCAGAACGTTTCCGGGTCCGTCACATGTTTACTGAAACCTGTCAGGGTAATTTCTTCCGCCTTCTCATCGCTCTAGCAGCGATGTAGTTAATACTTCCAAGTTTATTGGGCTGACGGAGTCCTGCTTCTACTCCAGGAAAGTCATAAATAAATCATCCAACTAAGGATCCCCAGCAATATTTCGAACTCCAGTTGGAATCGTGTGATATAAATTAGAAAGCCAAGAAGTTGTACTTTTTGTCATAACCAGCTGTCAGATAATTCAGAAAACTTTATAAGAGCTTGCCCACCTCCATCTATGAGCCTCGTAGAAAGGTATGTTTGGATAGATACTTTAGTAGTAAGTTTGACTTGAGCGTCTAGGAACTTCATCAACGAATAATGTGGGCCTCAATAAAAACTGGAGCTTTAAAAGTTGAGGCCTTTTTGCCGAATGGCGGAAGTTTTATTTTACTTTATCTGTGGAATTATCTGTTCATTTAGTTCAATTTATTTATATTTTTATTACTAAGGTTTTTTATTTGCCATCCTACCCTAAACAAAGAAGTAAAAAGTGAAGAGAAGAGAAAATGTTTTATTGAAATTACTTAACATTGAGTGAACATGGCAAGTTTAAAGAATGCGGTAATAGTAGTGCGAAGGATTAGCCGTGAGCAATGGATTAGTGATGATGTAGCGCTAGATATTTGGACAAGTGATTTACTGCGTAATTCCTTTAATGAATCACTGGATGAGTTGCAAGCCAAGCTGGAGGCGGCATGGCAATCAGCTGACAGGAGCATCCTCTCTCTCTCTCTCTCTACAATATTCCCATGAATTAGATTCCTCTGTCGGCTGCTTGTTAGAATATTCCATCAAGATGGTGTTACTTGCTCGTGATGACAGTCCACAGGCGAGAGCAGAGCTTCATTAATAATTACTACCGCCTCCTCCACATTATCGAGTTCCTTCGCCATCACTCGGCACTTTTCAATCTATCCTCGTAATAATTACGTCATGGATTTTCTGCTTCTGATCGAGGTTTCTGTTTGGTGCCCGCGACATTCTGTTCATAGTAAACCTTTCTCTCAACAAGCCATTAGAGTCTCTCGTGTGAGTGGTCATTTAGTAGCTAAATGATAAATTAAGTAGGCGCCACGGTAGCCGAGCGGGTTAAGAGGCGAGACCTGCAAAGCTAATATGCATTGTGGTACTGGGTTCGATTCCCGGTCTTGGCCTTGGATTTTATTTAATGGTTAAATGAGAAATAGTAAAGTACGTTTGCTTGTCGCCTCCGTCCACGACACCTAATTGGTAGTTGGACGTTAAACCCCGCCTGAAAAAATAGGCGATTACTTACTACTATTGATAAATTAAGTTTAGATACCTCCAGTTGAGCTGCCCGGATCGTAATCTTTGAACGAATCAGCTAACCCATGAATTAGATTCCTCTGTCGGCTGCTTGTTATCAGGTTTGAGCAATTTTAGGAAAATGGCTGGAGTTATTTCTTCAACGTTTTAATACCGGCATAATGTCAAGCGAGACATTTCATCTGATGCCTGATGGCTTTGTTGCGCCTCAACGATGTCAACAGGGTGTGACGTGTATATATTATATATTTATACTTATTATGAAATGTCTGTCGCGCCAAAATAAGTATATAACACGCACATATCTCTAGTTAACAATTCTAATAATAATTAAAATCAGATAAAAATGAAAGATAACGAAATTTCATTAATAAATCTCACCATTCAAAGCAATGATTAAATCAAAATAACCTTAGACTGGCAAAGTGAGGACGTGTTTAAGTGCTCGTCCAATCTTTATAAAATTTTCACTGGTAATTCCAGGTCGAAAATTTGGAAAATTCGCATGATAGCTGAACGTTTTTAGAGAGACAAATAGTTAACTCAACAACAAGACAATATTTGTCCAGAGAAATGGCATGTCAATGAGGAGACAGTGTCGTCAAAAAGCCTAACGCAATCTGCCTAAATTAACCATTTATCCGCCTTTGATATTACACTAAATTGAAACATAATTTCAGACTGTTGTTCATTCTTTTTGGTGACTGATTCATAGTTTCAATAGGATGAAAAAGTAACTGCCAGTTTCAGTCATGATACATTTATTTTGCCGAGCTTTCGACCTAGGGACTAGATCATCTTCAGGGCTAGTTTACAAAGTAATATTTTTACATTACAGAGTTGGTGTGTCTTCTGTCTTGTGGAGTCCATGAACAGACAAGACAGAAGACACACCAACCCTGTAATGTAAAAATATTACTTTGTAAACTAGCCCTGAAGATGACCTAGTCCCTAGGTCGAAAGCTCGGCAGAATAAATATATCTCGACTGAATACTGGCAATTATTTTTTCATCCTATAATTTCCGACATATTATTTGGCGAAATAGTAGTTGTGAGATAGGCAACAATCTAACCAAATTCGTCTATCGATTCGTGGATCGCCATTTACATTAATCGCAGACCTTATCTAGATCTCGAATGGCATGAGGTCACATGACCAATAGCGTTTGCAAGGTGAATTCATTGATTCATTATGGCGCGCTGAAGTTAAATTTTTTCGCGGGAATGTATGCATAAAAGGGCGGACAAATGAGCGGCGGTAGTAGTCACATGCCAAGTTGAATTCTTTGTTCAGCGCCAGTGTTGCCCAATTCCTCAGCAATTCCCGAACATCACCTCTTTTCCCTCAGAATTCTTGTCTCCTCTTAATATCCAGAGCGAATGGGATGACGATTGAGCGTGCACCAACTTTCCTGAGGATATTTCTATCCTGTTCCACTCTACTCCATCTGAGAGTGCTCGTGACTTGGCAATATTTCTGGGATGAGTTGGCAGGGTAGATACATATCAGACTTATTTACACTTTTAAGACTGTTTGTTAGTGTTGGTGAGATATTAGGAGTTTGGAGAATATTGTTGCGTTGGAGCTGTGAGTGTGGTAGTGAGAGAAGGTGGTGTGAGTGTGATCAGCTGACAGATTTACTTTATGTTGCAGATGTTTTACAAAATAGCTAATTATATGTTTATAATTGTTTGATTGCAGTGTGCGGTGACATCCACGGACAGTTCTACGACCTAATGAAGTTATTCGAAGTAGGCGGACCCCCTGCCACAACCAAGTACCTCTTCCTTGGTGATTACGTAGACCGAGGCTACTTTAGTATAGAGGTATGTGTGCACAAGATCTCTTTCTAACAGTTTTTATATGTTCAGATACTTCAAGTTAGTGGTACCACAGGATGTGCAATCACTCTTGGTAGACTGTGCTGATATGCCAAAGCTCAACTCGTTTGTAATTTAGTTGTCGGAAGTGGTAACTGTCTTAACACATCCCAACTTGCCTTGCACTAACGGGATGTGGACTTCTACTGGAAAATGTTGCCGATATATGACCGCATTTCTCCTTTTGAGAGTGATTCATGCAAACCGCAGCAAAACTTGGGAGAAATTTTTATTGCCTAGGAATCATCCAGAAAAGAATAACATGGAATATGCATTTCAACGAAATAAATCAAGCACGTCTACTTGGAATCTTCAAGTTGACCAATTAGATATTCGCCCTGGCCAGAAAATTAAAGCAATACTTCATTGAGAGCAACGTCATCTCTGGGCTAGGCCGTGAACTGATCACCTAGCCCTAATACATTAAGCAGGACTGCTGGTTACTTCGTGAAGAACGAGAGTTAGGTGGCCGCAGTGGTATGAGCGCAGATGTTGTTGCCGTTGCAGGGGTTATACTGCTCCCTGAGGATATCCAACCTCATCTGTCAACATGCTGCAGAACAGCTAAATAATTAAACACATCTACGAGCCCAAGTTAATGATACATCCCGGCGCAACTTCATCAACATCATTTATCGTAGAATACTACGATCTTGCCAAGTTTTGAGATTGGTTTTTTTACTTAAGAATCCATGTTTTGTGCTCCTCCCCCCCCAATCGAATACTAGCTGTTCTTTCGATTGGAAGTTGTATAATAAATGATAGTTCAGTTTGCTAGAGTAAAGTTATTTGGCCAAACTATAAGTCACTGCAGGAAGCTCTCCTAGTATGATAAACTATTATGTTGTAAGTTTTCCACAAAAAAACTGGACATCCAAACTCATCTTCGCTGCTATCAAGTTGTTCGTCAGTTGTTCGCCATTCTGTGAGTACGCTTAAAACAAACTAAAACTTAGCTAGGATTGTTCCAAATTTCAATTTCTAATGTTGGGGATGCTGTTGATGTTGATGAATCATAAAGAAAGTGAGTAAAGGGACAATTCTTTGATTGGCGTTTGGGACTCGCTTACGGAATGGTAAAGGTTAAATCAATTCTTACAAAACTATAGTTCTGTATTTTCTCAAAGATTAGAGAGATATTTTCATGATTTAGTTGTAAATTGAAAATTGCTTAGAAGTAGAAAGTACAGTTGCAATCACTTATAGTTGCTAATGCTTATGGGTAATTCAGGATCAAGTCCTACCCTTACCCTGCAAATTGTAAAATTTAAAGCAATATAATAAATAATGTTCCAGCTGGAACCTTCTTATGGGAACCGGAAACAGCTCCTTTAGCAGAGATGGTTTATATGGAATTTGGAACCATCCGGTGGTTCTTCAGTACTGTATTACTTTCTTTTTGGCACCCTGTAAATCATTCTTCAGTGACGTAGAAGAAGGCATTAATATACGTCTAATCCTGTTAACATTTATATTTACAAAGTGTAATTTATAGGGGGAAGAAGTCCTGGACCTTCCAAAGCTAAAAGTTCATCAAGTACTCCTAGTGCTGGAGTCAATATTCCAGTTTAAACTCAAGTCCAACAGCTGAACGTAATGAGTCCCAGAGCGGAAGCTAGGTACTTCGTATTAGAGCACGTATCAAGAAAGCAGTGGCGACTACCAGTCTAGTTAATATCCAGCCGTACTAAACAGATGGTCCTCAGTAGACCCTGTTAATGGGGGGGACATGCCCGATTCACTACAAGCTCCCCCGCTGCTTCTCTGCGAACTCAGCCTCATAGTACTCCCAGCAGCATACATCCTTAATCTAGACCAGGGTCTTCAACCCGGTTTCCCTTTTTCTTCCTAAGGTCACAGGAAGTTCAGCGATCGTATAGAATTTTCGATATATCGATTTTCCTACCGGGAGTATCCGTTTTAAATCCTCTTGTTTCATACAATAAGAGGAAATAAAAATTATTAAATCCAGAATAAGTGTGTTGCTTTTGTTTGGGTTTACAAAGTTTACAGAGGCGTGTTAGAGGCCAAGAGGCCGGCTCTAACAATGCACACTGTTACAGTGTAACAATGGAGCTGCAAAGGCCGCTGATTGTTCGCTCAGGTGAATGAGCGACACTGTTTACAGTGTGACGACAAGGGATGGTGGGATACAGTTCTCCCCAGAGGGGTTCAGAGCCGTGGCAGCCTCACGCACACACAAACATTCTTACATTGTTCTCACGTTTCCGTTCCCCCCTATACTACATCACAAAGTCAAGGAATGTTTGGTTGGCCGACATTTTTTCTTCTTCCCCTCTTGCCATGTTAATAAGTAATGAAAATTATATTTTACGGTAGATTGCCCAAGGGAGCAAGATTCCGGACTGTTTTAGGGTGGGACTTGCGTATTCTAGTCGGAAGTTTGGCAGCATTTGGTAAAGGTCAAGGAATTAATTAAGAAATCGAGAGAGTGCGTGGGATAGCAAGGTTCATATGCTGCAGCTTTCCCAGTTTGAGGAGACCCCTTCAGGGGCACAGCTGGTCCCTGGCTAGTGTTTTATCACTGGAGGTTAAAGCATCTTTGGTTTGTGGAACTGCGCAGCTGCCCAAATGTTACACTTAAGGAACTTCTTACTTTTAATAAAACTATTAAAAGAATAACCCTTCCTCCAATATTTTGCCAGCAATGTTCCTAAAATTCTTTCCAAGATATATCACTTACCTCCCGCATCTTTAGTTATTTTATCAATATTATAATAGCACAGTTTCATGCAGAGATACACTCACTAGCATTGATAAGATAATACGGACATGTTGATTTATAAAGTCTTTAATTCATTCAAAACTCACTGAGCAGAGGAAAGTGTATTTCTTGGTGTGAATAATAATGGAAGGAAGTACCTCTTACATGTTTCCGCTTTCTTAAAGCATGTGGGGAAATTCAGTGTTCAGAAATAATTGTAATAACTGTATATATCGTAGAAGAAGAACAACTGGCAGTTAGTTGAGAGCTATTGCTAGAAACGGTGTGGAATGTTTGCCAACTTCTACGATGAACGAATTAATTGAAGGTTTGGGGTTCCCTAAGGGCAGTCTGTTTTCGGTTAATGCCCTACTGAAGAAGAAAATTTTGGTAAATTATATTATGCCGTAAAGTAGAGGAACCACTCATAGCAGACCTAAAGTCTAGGCGAGATCACAGCCTCCAAATAGTATCTTAACTCCGTGACAGTTTCAGCCGTTGGTTTTTCAGATCAACAAGCAAAACATGCGATATCTAATCGATTTATTCCAGTATCGGTCTGTTGGTCGGTGGCGGGCGATCAGATTGGCCAAATGGTCTAGCAAATCTGGCGGGAACCAGCGCTTGGGGATCGTCATTGTTCTGTTAGGTTATGTGGGCTAGAGGATTCGATTCACTCCCCTTTGTATCCGGTAGTGCCCAGAAGAGAAAGTTAGTTAGCAGTTATCTGTTTACGAGGGACTTCTAACTACACCTGTGTTTTCGGCTATCCACGAGTGTGCTTGTCGGGTACAATGTGTGGTTGGCCGCAGCACCATCTCCAGTGGTACATTGATGTCTCAATGCCTCCCTGCTCTGATGACGCACCATTTTCCATCTCTAGTCTACTCTACTAAGCAATTCTTATTTCTTCTTACTATGAAGATCGCGTCAAATTGTTGACATAATGGGAGGTCAGTAAAAACCGGAAATACGCGTTTAGAGGTCTGCTAAGTCCCAAAAAAGGTTTCCGATTCCAGTGAAGCAATGGTGCCGCTCATTGTGACTTTGGATCGGAAATTCCTCTACAGGAAGTGTTAATGGATTTTTTGGCTTTACTTTTTGAGATTTCTTCGAGAACGGCTTCTACGACACTCCTTGAAGTGCAAATGTTCTATTTTTATTTGAAATTCCGTTCTACGAGGGGCGCTTGGGTGCCCTTTCCCTCTCATGTTCCATTTCGACGCGGCGCATCCTCTACTACACTAATAATAGTTGCTCTATAAAGAGCATTGAATGTGTTTCGAAAATTCCCTGTTTACAAATACTGTTTTAACTGGTATGGAAAGCTTATTGTTGGGTCTGATTGGGGGTAGCCAAAACTTCCGTGAGTGAGTAAAGCTGCCCACATTCACACGCACACAACCAGACCAAGTTCCGGATTCTCAAAAAGGGCTGTTTTAGGTGAAAGCTCGAACTAGAAGACTTCTTTGTTCAGAGGAAGAAATCTGTCCACTTTTCGATCGTACATTAGTACTAGCAGGTTTCTTGTTAGCAAACTACGATTTGTAAGTTGGACAGATTTAGTAAGAAGTTAAGGCAAGTACCAGATTGCATGATATAGACCAAGACTAAGCATGATGGTAATGTTGGGGCGCACATTAGTGGCTAGCAGTCTTACGGCCGCCAAGATTGCGATCTGACATACACAGAGTCAAGATGGCGCCCTTATTGCGCCTGGTCCGTTGTTACCCCTCCGAGTGGCCGGCCGGCCCTATGATCTAGCTAAGGGCAGTTCTAAAAAATATATTACTCCTATTAAATGTTTTACGTGACCTTTCTAATGGGCACGTTCTCAAGATAAAGATTAATAATTTGGTGCGCACTACCCTCTCTCTTCATGTGTGGTACCCTTGGAGGCGGCGCCCCTGAAGGGCATGCAATATGGCCTCCCATTACCCACTCGGCACATACCTTTCTACTTTTATTTTCTCTCCTTCAGCTCGTGGTGGCACGAAGTCCTCTCTTATTCACGGCTACAGTAGATGGACTGATAGTGGCTTACACAGGAGAGGATCTACCCTGCGTGTCCAGTAATATGGGAAAACTAAAAGTTGTGTGATAACAGGGTACAAAAATAGGAATTGACATGTAGTGTTATGGAAGCGAAAGAAAAATAAAAGTAGATTTTTCAAATATTTGGCCTGCTAGCAATTAGGTTGCTGCACCATACTTGGAACTAAAGGGCCAACTGATCCTGTGAAAAGGCCTGAGAAAGGGAGTGTGCCCAATCATTCTTACACCGCTCATTTTTCTTTGGATCTTGCATGGAACATGAATGCAGTCATTAATTTGTGCTTTGAGAAAATTCGTTCAACATCATTTTTTTATGAATTTTAATCAACATCTGATGTCACTGGCTCCGGAGCCGTTGGTAGTGCCCTGTGCAATTTCAGTGTACTAGTTTTAATTGTTATTCATTCTTGAATTTTTTGATTACTCCCAAATATCTGCTGCAGGTTTTATCCACTCGGCTGCCTCTGCAGTGGACCAGTTCCAGTTCTAGTACAAGATTGAAGTTTAATCACCCACTGCATCGTCACCTGAATCTATCTGTTATTTGCTTTCCAAACATAATTCTCTAATCTAAATACAATTATTTGCAATTGTGCAAATTTTCGAATAACAATAACAGTAGCCCTGAGTACGAAAAATGTTCACGTTTGTGCGTTTGTCTGTTCAGCGAAACTGGAAAGTAAATAATCGCCAAAGTTCAATTCGATATTTAGTGCGGTTCCATCACCGTGGAAGCTGCGTTACTTCTGGACCAAATCATTCGGCCGCAAGTGGTTCTCACAGAATGCACCTTTCCCCCATTTGAATGATTCTCCATAATGATTAAAGTTTGTGTATTTTGATCTCACAGAAACTTTTGCCGTGACGTTTAAGTTGCGTGAAAAGTATTTCAAATGACTGTCGTTTCCTGTAACAAAGGAGTTTTGTGGGAAAAGAATTTTTGAATCCACTCATAGATTTTCTGAGTTGATCTAACTGGTGTCCGCAATTTCCGTCACTCGAATTCATGTGATGTGATTTAGCCGTTGTGAATATTAAGAAGGCAATGAAGATTAAATTTATCTGGAAGTAAATGATCATTTTGTTTCTTTAATCGTGAGGCACAGCGATAGGGCTAAAGATTTGTTCAGTTTAGAAAATACGGAAGTCGAAGAGCTCGTCTCCTTATCATGCTCTGTAGATGGGTGGAAGTCGATAGACGCCAGCTGTTCTAAGTAGCAACTCTCATGAAGTACAAGAGTTCAATTTGGACGTGTTAACTAAAAGTGGTTGAATAGACGCTTCTGGGTGGTACTATGTACCAAGGTGTGTGTGACGAGCAGCTAGATGCGTTTAAAACTGGCAGACGTTGTGTGAATGCAGCACTCCGCTAACTTGATAATTTGATTTTGCTGTGTGGGGAGGATGCTTGAACCCGTCCGCGTGTCAGTGTTGTTGTGGTTTTAGTTTAGTGTTGCTGTTGATGTTGATGTTGAAACAAAGTTTGTGGATCACACCCGCCGCAGCACTGCTGCTTCTTCCACTATTCTGCTATCAACTTAATAAATATTTTGAGATGTTATGCTGCTAATTAGAAGTTTGCCAACTTGTTCCTGTTTTGTGTGGGTGTTGCGACAATGGCGCCCAGATGTGCGGCGGTGGGTAATGGAAATTAAAGTGAACTCTTGTATCAAGACGTCATATCTAATATTAGTTACGTATTAAAGAGGACCTCACTGCTCTCTAGTTCACATTTCGCTTGTTCTTCACACATTATTTGATACGCGAAGCCTCCAGCCACAGAGAGATTGATGGTAGTTGTCGAAAAATTAGCTCTTTAGAGCTAGTCGTTCTTAAATTAGAGTGTGAGCCGGGTAACGGCAAGGTCCTTTTCAATCGGCCCTAACCTTTTTCTTTTTTTCTTTACAAAAACACTACCTTCTTTAACGGAAGCTGTATATGGAGCCCTTGGGCCTATAACAGTAAGGGACTTGGAGTTCTCATTTCAAGGGAAACCGCTTAGCCGGAAGTAAGGTTTTTTTACAAAATACCAGAACAAGAGTTTTGCGCAGTATAGAGCTGACAAAACTTGGCGAAGTTCTCTCAGTCAGTGATGGTTTGTTGAATTGTTACAGTGCGTGTTGTACCTGTGGGCACTGAAGCTGTGCCATCCCACAACCCTGTTTCTACTCAGAGGCAATCACGAGTGTAGGCATCTCACTGAATATTTCACCTTCAAACAAGAATGTAAGTGCCCTAATTTTTAAACTCTTTAGAATTTACATTTATTAAAGACAAAACAAAAAAAATTCTTACAGTAAGTATTTTAAATTATCATTTGTTTTCGAAAGAGTTCAATTAAAGTATGTAGACGGAAAAAAGAAACACTACGTTAAAGATCTCTATCCGCACAAGGTTATGCCGAACATAGTACGGAAAGTAGCCGGAAATATAAGGATGTCACCAAACAACAAGCTGAGCTTAAAAGGTGGAAACAAATTTTTTAAAAAGTACTTAGAAAAGTAATCAGCCGTGGCTGAAAAGCTCCGTATGGACAACATTTGGAAAAGCACAGAAAACATACAGCCCAAAACTGTCTTCGGCCTTCCTGTAACCAAGAACAAAAGGCTGTTCAAAAAACTGGGATAATTGGGCAGACATATTGTTCCTTTCATTGGAGCCCTTGTTCCCATTACGAACTGGACAGTTCTAATCTACATAAATTATAAATGGAAGCGTCAGTATGAATACATTTAATTTGGTAAAGAAAAGAAAAAAAAATGTCCTTCAAATTTTAGCCGTTCATTTATCATGTTTCACTTTTTGTATGAAGCAATTAACGTTGGCATTCTTTATGGACTTTGTATTGTATTCAATTAGTGCCTAAATATTATAACGTGGACAGTGTTTTCAAATTGTGGGCGTGGCAAAAAGCTTAGCGTCACCGGAAGGAGTAGACCACTAACTTTACCAATAAGGAAGGATACTCCTTACTGCACCTCATGCAGGCTGCGCCTTTGCACTAAAGTGAATTTAGATGCACCAAGTTTCTAGCACAGCAAGAGAAAAGTATTCGACTTGGTACTCATATTCGAAAGTCAAGACGCTAATAACCTTAAATCTAATATCTAGCCAAAACTAGCGTAGGTAATAGTGAGGCTTGGCCGCCCCTGTGCGATCACAGACTGCTTCAACATGCACAAGGTGGCTAGGCATAAGAGTCCAAGTTTTTACTCTTGCAAATTTAATTTTCGAAGAGTGAGCTTGCCCACCGTATATTAATGGATCTTTTTGCAGGTAAAATTAAGTATTCAGAACGAGTGTACGACGCCTGCATGGAAGCGTTCGACTGCCTCCCACTGGCGGCCTTGATGAACCAACAGTTCCTGTGCGTGCACGGCGGACTGTCCCCGGAGATACACAACCTGGACGACATCAGGAAGGTGAGTGTTGCGTTTTAGGAGCTCAGCGCTATTCTTTGTAGTTTCGCATCGACAAACAAACTCGAGTTTGAAATACATGATTTTTAGAGTATTTCCTGAGCGCTGCCAGCGTAATCAGATTTTAGGCAACATCCGTAACCAGAAATACCAGTTAAGTTATTTTTTAGAATTTCGCCAAAATTTCTCCATCGCAGATCTTGAGCCTCCTCTAATGTGCCCTCTTGTATATTGCACACTTCTAACGCCTGTATAGTTTATGGTGTTCGAATTCCGAGTTGGAAGAGTAAAACTGCTTAAATCGGTTTATCAAGTTTCCCGGGTCGGATTTCATTTGATCTTGGACTTAAGTATGCTAGGCTGTCACTGTGGTTCGAAACTATCCTGAGAATACAGATTTCAGTGGAGTTCTTGCCGAGCAGTAAGCACATATCCTTAAGGAAGTTAGATGGCCATCTCAAACTAATTAATAATTTCTTAAATTGCAATTGATTAAGCTGCAGCTATTACATATTTGAAGTAATACTATTGGCAACATGTAGTCCTTAGGTGTAATAACGAACGAAATGTAAAGTGTTTGCTCCAAAGAGTGGGGGAAGTCACGACAGGCGCACCTTGCATGTGGGACAAATGTTTCGACCCGTCTTGGTGTAATATATTAATAATTAGCTGTAATAACCCAGGGGGGGGGGGTTATTATTTTGCACCTCTAGATCGATCCAGAGATTTTGTTGTGTTAAAGTTTGCATGAGTTTGACAATAAGTAACATTACGACGTAATTATTCGTAATTCAAACTTCTATGCGGGGAGGGCTCTCCAAGCAACTCTTTGGCGCCAACTCTCACTTCCAAACCGTCCGCGGGGAGGCGGGAACTTTGTTAGTGGACTTAGCGGCAAGCTCGCAGAGCCCAAATTGTTACCAAGCTGTTAAAAAACTCTCCTGTAAAGTCCATATAGCATCATACCAAGGTGACGGGACTAAACTTAAAAAAGAAAGTAAAGTAATGCCTATTTTTCCAGGCGAGCTTTACGCCAACTACCAAATTAGGTGTCGTGAACGGAGGCGACTAGCAAACGTACTTTACTGTGAATTTCTTTTATTAACTATTAAATAAAATCTAAGGCCTAGGACCGGGGAATCGAACCCAGTACCACAATACATATAGCGTTACAGGTCTCTTCTCTAACCGCTCGGCTACGTGGTCTAAACTAATTACCCGGATTGAATCGCGATTTTCAGTTGCTAATTCCAGTTTATAAAACTGTTCTGATTGCTCCAATGTGGCTCTATTAGATCAAATTAGTTTTTTAAAGTTTTATTTTAATTATAATTTTTAAAGAAACAGCACGAAAATGAATTATTTAACTCGTGCTTTAATATAGACAACAGTTGTGTTGGTCGCAGGAAAGCAGGTTCAAGTTAAGTTCCTGGAGTGGGACAAAAGGCATGGTTCAACTTTCAACTGTTCGCGAGGATGAGGTCTTTATTATAAATAGTGTTTTATTATCCGACACTCTTTTCCTAGAGGATGGCTTTCATTCCTGCAGGATTAGAACAGGTTACCTCTGAACTGTAGAAGTTGTGACTCTATCAGCTTCTTGTACGAGTATTACCAACTTCTTCAGGTTGCTTCATTTTGTAACATTTGATTTCTCAAATCCGTGTCGTGGTGATTAAACATTACAACATTCAAAAATCGCCCTGGCCCAGTTTCTCCACATTCTTCGTCATTTATCAAGTTAATTAATTATAATTAATTCGTGGCCATGTGTTTCTGTAGTGATATTTTAATTACAGAGTAAATATTCTGCACCCATTCCAGGAAACTTCCTTCTGGAAGGAAATCTCCAGCTGTTTGCTTCCATTTCCAGCCAACAGAGGCCAGTGCAGCCTCCCATGGAAAAGTGTTTTCTTTTTCCCGCCATTAAAGTCTTAGACGAAACGTCCGCTAGTTATATACTTTTTTACAGAACACTTTCCTCTTGAATAGTGATCACACCTTCAACAATTATAACTCAACTCTACCTGAGCTAAATATTAAAATAAAATGAGAATATGGCCAGCCATTAATATCGTTCAAGAATAACAATGTATGCGGCCAATAAGGTGCTATTCAGGTGTCTGGCTGAGGTGCATTGCGCCCCGCGAACTTATTCTAACTTAGGTGAAAATATGATTTCTAATAAAATAGCAACTCCGCAACTAGGTGTTTGAACATCCCTCTCCGATCACAGTGTCATGCTGCAGGCATGGTACGAGGAGTTCGACAGTATAATTTCTCAGCGAGTTCAAAAAGACAGATCAGTGGGTTGATTCGTAAAGCTGCGCCATGTTTATATCTGCCAAAACTGTCAAATAGTGGTGCTTCATTTACTAACCATTACTGCACGTCACTGTTTTAAGGAGGACAATGTTGTCATTGTGCTTTCGGCATCCATCTTGATTAGACAGTGCTGCTAGCTAGCAGTGCGCTCAGACACTATCCTTGAATTAAGCAGCGAATCCAATATTTACACAAATTGGATAATGATAAGAGAAAGAAGATAGAAAGAAGTAAATTAGTGGAGTAGGCATCTGATTAGTTGGATATTTCTGTGCGTGGCGGCCAGCTGTGCATGTGGAGGATTATTTAGAAAGTAGGAGGGGGCGGCCGCTGGAGGTGGCCGATCAATAGAGACCAGGGTACCGGCTGGGCACCGCCTTCCATTCCACACCACTCACTCCACGCACCAGCCTTTCTTCAAAGTTGGAGTTTTTACTTCTTCTCACTGTACCGCCATTGCGATTACCAAAAACATTTATTATTACCGGATATGCTGCTGTTATAACAAAAACATTCTAAAGTAGTTTTGTTTACACCCATTTGAAGCTTATCCCCGGAAATATAGGCCACCATTCTCTCGGCCGCTGAAGCCAGACTTTCCTTTTGCACACAAGTCAGTATTTGTTTCTTCTCTAATTTCCGTTTCCTCTAATTAGTAGAATTTCAGTTTCCATGGGTAATATCTATGTTGGAGTCACGACGGTGTGTGAGACAGACAATGTAATCATAACCTTGGTATGTGTAGATCTATCACTTTTGTCCATAACAATTTCTATGGAAAATTAGATTTAAAGTTCAGTGGAAAAGAGGAGATTAGACTCTGCAGACTCTCTGTTAGGAGGGAGAAGGTTTCAGTGCGTTGCTGAAGTCAACCTGAGTCTGTGGATAATTCACCTTCTCCAGATTGCTTTCTATGTGTACGTTAGACACAGATTTATAATTTCCACTTTTATCCCTTGCAGTAACACTGCAGCTCTGGTGGAGACTTTGGGTTAGCACTAATTTATTTTATTAAACCTCCCATGAGAGCCCCTAGAACCTTGATTAGTAGTTGTCAGAGAGAATCGGCGAAGCGGTGGCCACGATTTTCTTTGAATTCTTCTTGGTATTTATATTGCTCACAACTACTTCCGTGGTATTTCTCTACCGAAAAAATGCGCCGGTTGGCTTTTTCGAACTTACCCTAGTCGCGGTCCTAATAGCGGGGACATGCATTCTGCAACAGTAGTGAACATGGGTAATATTGAAGACAACTACCGTCTGGTTCAAATTCTATTTATCAAACGAATTTCATTAGATAAAGAGCGCAAACTGGAAGTCGTGTGAGTGTACTGCTAGATATATCTGGGCAGTCTTATCTGAGTCTTATCAGAGAAGTCCAATTTATGTATCCAATTTTTGTTCCAATTTTATTGACAAGGATTCCAGCTTGCGTACATCTGGCTGGAAATGATGCTAAAGTTATCCCGAGAATCTGGAAGTGGTGACGGTATCTTTACTTGTAGCTTAATAAAGTAGCTTATTTAAGAAACCCATCAGCCTAATGTTTCGAGAAAGGCGACCTGTTCCTTGAAACTTGAGCTAGTAAAATGTGTTTTTTTAACTTAAGGTTTTTTCCCCCCTGTCGAAAAAAGTATTTCTTAACGAGAACAGAAACTTGAAGTCTCACCCCTAACTGCGAGGGGTGGGTACTCCTTCTCTAGCCGAACCGAAAGGATTAGAGAGTCGCGCAGGTACATGCAGCGGCTCGGAGTGGTACAGTTTGCGTTGACGCTGAACAGGAAGGCGAGATGTCGGGCAGTAGAGCCAACTGCTCGTCTATTCAAATAATTCCCTGCCGTTCATTGCCAACAGTTCATAAAATATTCATAACCTGCTCCTCAGGAACCTGCCGCTCTTGCTCCATCTTTGATTTTCTCATTTCCTCGCCGCTGGAAGTGAAGACGCCTGACCCGCCTGCGGCTAAGTCCCCCCCGTCCTAACCGCTAAACTCACCCTTTAATTAGTTTTCCACTTCCATCCCCCTTCTCCACCTGCCCCCCAGTTTGGCTTGTCTTGAATTATTTATCTATTTTCCAAATAAACACCCTCTTTTTATCCAATTAATCGCTCCTTCTATTTGTGTTCATTTTTCTTAAATCGGCCAGACTCTGCTCGCAGTTCTTTTGCTTAAACGTAAAACAATTTTAAAACTCTTCACTTATTTCTGTTAGTAAGTTTTTTGGAAGAAAAATCAGCGGTAGAGTTAATATCTGGCTCTTAGACGCCAATTAGAGGAGTGTATACGTAAGTGAGTTGAGCCTCGGTCAGGCAGACATTTGGAACTCGGATATACTGTGGTATACATTTTGGTTAGAAATTCGATTTAAGTAATGTCGATTTGATTGGATTTTGGAGGGCTGTGACATCATTTTTTTCTTCGACATTATTTAAGAGTACTTAGGTGTAACAACTTCTAGATTTGAAGAAAATACTTGAACAGCGATGAGAGAAAGTGGTCGAAAGACCCTGATCATGGTGGTGCTCTAGACTTCGGGGGGCAATTGAAGTTGTTACACCTGTACAGTGAGGGAATGAACTCTGCTGATCACTCTGTTTACTGTAATTATTTTCTCTTTACAGCTGGATCGATTCAAAGAACCTCCAGCCTTCGGACCGATGTGTGACCTGTTGTGGTCGGATCCCCTCGAAGACTTCGGCAACGAGAAGAATGCGGAACATTTCAGCCATAATTCAGTGAGAGGGTGTTCTTATTTTTACAGGTACTTCCATGTTCAGTTCAGATTGTCTGTGTGGGGCAGCAAGGTACTCATCCTACTCAGTATCACCCCCAATCCGCCCCTCATTGATGATGACATCAAAGGTGATGTCTTTTGTGAATGCTAGTACTCGTGTCCCACTGACGTTTGCCATAGTACATTTGAGCAGTCGAATAGTTCTCGTGGCCTTTTCGAAAATATTTACTGGAATGTCAGAGGACGTTCTTTGTTTTGGATCTGATTAGTGAGGAACATACTGGAGCTCTTGGTAGCCATCTTTCAACCAAGACCGTCTTCAGTTTAGCCAGGTGATAATCCTGGCAGAAACAACTTCACACAATGCTGACGAGTCTTCTACTGCTGCAGCGGCTAGTTTTGTTGTTTCTAGTAAAGGTGCTGGAATATAATTACTTGGTCCAGCTTGTCATTTCTTCACGCCTTTAGGCAAAAAGCTTTTTGTATCTGGTTTAGTGGTATTTAACCTATTTGAAGTGAATACATACATACGGCGTGACCTTGACCCTCTTAGGGTGACGGCGATGCAGGACGGATGGTCATCGACGGCCAAAACATCGGTACCTTGCTGCTGCACTAGGTTTGTAACTTACCTCTCAGTTTATTCTATGTAATGGTGACTTTGTTACAGTTATGCTGCATGCTGCGATTTTCTCACAAACAATAACCTCTTATCGATTATCAGAGCACACGAAGCGCAAGACGCCGGGTAAATATGATCATTTCTGCAATTATTAAATTATTGTTTAATAAACTTCGAATTGCAGCCGTAAATACAGTCAGATGAGTGGCCCATTATCTCGTGCAGTCGATCTTCTTGGGCTGCTAAATCAAGCTAACACTGATGGGTACTTAGAGCATGCATAAATGTGGCTTTCTTCACCACAGTTCAATGATTTATGAAAAAGATGGACCACTAGTTTTCATCTACCTATTATGTTCTGCAATGAGCGAAAGTGGCTGACCAATAAGGAAGTAGGTCGGTTTAGAAGCATCTCCCATTGCTGCAGGCCTTGAAAGACTGATTCGGCGTGCGGTATTGGGGCAGGCATTATTATGTCGAAGAACCCTAGAATTATTAACCCTACATTAATAGTAGAATTAAACTCGCTTGAATTGATAACTGGGATGTCTTGTACATGATATTGTTAGCATTGTCGTGCTGCAATTTAATTATCGATCTTCTAATTAAATATATTTCTTAAACACCGCGTATTGTAAATATTGAGAAAACAAAATATTTGTTTTTTCTGCACCTCTACGGCTAAGGATATTATTGTAAACAACGTAGCAGACGATCTGGCATGCCAAGTCAACTAGATTCTCAGGTGGGCGTTCAATTTCGTGTTAGCGTTTTCGTCCAAGCAGACGTTCGTTTCTTTGCCATCAACGTTCCTTTATGACTAGACAGATACTGGCAGATTCGGCTAGGTTAGAGCTTTTTCCTAATGTGCTCTTCAGCCCTATGATATTCAAGTTTTATTTTATCATGTACACACTAAGGCTGCATGAACTTGACTTATTTGTTGAATGTCCAAGGAAATATCTGTTTTAACGTTTTTATGGACCTGAGTATGTTTTACTTAAAAAAAAAAAAAAAAATAGAATGTCAGAATTTGATCAAAACTGTTATTTACTTTTATTTCTAAATAAAGGTTATAAAGGGCAAAAAGGCGGGAACCAGAATGCAATAGATTCATGATACGTCTCTGACCTGGTTAAAGTACGGATGATCGGGAATCGTATTAGCGAATTATCTTTGCTAGTTTGGTTTGGATCAGTTGGAGTTAATAGCTGTGAAGTGAGAGCCCATGATCGTTACCCTGTAATAAACATTATTATTCTTTATTAACATTATTAATTAACTTAATTTTTAATTTTATTTAAGTCATGCAATTAGTTTTTTTTTTAAAAAAAATAACGGTTAACAGCAGTCAACAATCAATTGCAAACAACAAACAGAAAAGTAAGTGATTTGCCTAACCTAACTAAAATTAATTAACTACATAGCCACTATAACAGAATACCATAAATAACGGAATGCTGTTCGTCTATGTGGCACATGACGTTAAGATTCATTACAATCGACTAGCCGAATGCTATCTGCCTAGATCGAACAATTTTTCTATTTTAACGAACCATATGTTGTACGACAAATACACAGATTATATTTAAATAAAGAATTTAAAACAAATCTCATTTTATGCCAAAATAATTTTTGATGAAACTTATTTGGATTGGGCACCAACCCGCAGGGTAACAAAGTTAGTTGGAACAATGCAGATCTTTTCTGTTAAATAGGAACTTGTTTGTTTATTGTTTTTGTGCTCTGAAGTTTGAACAATGACATTGTTTTGATTAGTGAGTATTTTTAAAAGGTTTTAATACTTTAGTTGAAAGGCCGTTTGTTGTGCAAACGTTTTTGTTGATCAGATGAAAGAGGTATCATTAAAACACATGTTCACTGCGAGGCTAAAGTAGTCCGGTGCTCTACCAGCCATAAATGTCTTAAAAGTGGCTCCATTTGTGTAACGAAACTTACATACATATCCCTGTCGAACATCTCCTCCTGGCGGTCACTTCCGTTTGGAAGTTTCTTACGTATATCGAAATGAGTTTAAGACGGATTGTGGAAGCAAGTTGGACTCTGGTGACTTTAACATCTCAATTCTGTGTGATTGGCTTGGTTTTCTCAGAGTCTCACAGACTTGGTTTCCCCTCCATCTTCATCTCCTCAGTTCAACACCAAACAGGAAGCACGAAATCTGAACGGAATTAACTACTGAAATCGTCATTTTCACTTTCAGCTAGCAAACTGCAAATTTCGCCTTAGCTAAATCTTCATGTTTTATTACTATTACTGAAACGTAGTTATATAATCTAAGGCAAGTTTTGATGATGCAATAATTACGGCGTACATGACTGGAAAAGCAACGAACATATATTATTAAATAGCGCATAAGTGATGCATTTAACTGTTTGTTATCCACCCCTAAGTGCAGCTAAAGTTCAGTAAACATTACTAATGCAACCATTGCAGATATAGAATGTATAGGAAAAGCCAGACGACAGGTTTTCCTTCGCTAATCACCATTTTCTCCGCCCCCAACTACCTGGACGTGTATAACAATAAGGTGAGGTTATACTAACAAATCTTACAAAAATTTTGATCTAATTTATATCCTTGTACTGGTATTATAATTTACACGTTTGTTTTTACAGGCGGCAGTGCTTAAGTACGAGAACAACGTGATGAACATCCGGCAGTTTAACTGTTCGCCGCATCCCTATTGGCTGCCTAACTTCATGGACGTCTTCACGTGGTCGTTGCCCTTCGTCGGTGAGAAAGGTAGGAGCAAACAAAATGGTAGATTACCGAATTTCTGTGCCATCTTAACTACTACCAACTGTTTCTGGAAGAATGTTTTTTTATTCTACGTAATAATTGAGATACTTCCTCTTCCTCACTGGAAAGTTATAAACTATAGTCCACAACTACGGGAAGTACATGTATAGTAGTTGACACTCTATCGGACGTTTGTACTAGAACGATTAATTTTTTTTCTAGAACGCACGTCAAAAAAGGACGTCACAACTTCGTTTCAGCCTTGACTAGCATTGGCCAGAAGAACGTACGGTTAGCCTCCGTCACTTGTGCCTTCCACAGTTACTTTCCCTTTAGAGTTTATGGCCACAATATAATTTCGATGTATCTTTTATATTCTGAAAAGTGATTTATGTTTCAACTATTTAAAGAGATGCTTTAATCACGCACTGTAACCTAAAATATATCTACTTAACAAAAACTTACAATTTAAAAAGTTAAGTACAAGGGTTGATTAAATGACAAAAGGTACAGAAATCAGCAAGTACCCATCATTTCATTTATACTTCAGCTCGTAATTCTAAACTATATTAACGAAAATTTAATGCAGTAAAATTACTTAAATGTTATTATTGTAAAATTTGAATAAAATACGTAAGTTTTTTTGAACGTTTCTTATGAATTTCTTGCTGATTTGTGAAGCTTTTGTCATTTAATCAACCCTTAGACTTAACTTTTTAAACTGCAAGTTTTTGTAGAGGAGATTTTTGTACCTTTTAGAGTAGATTGGCTTTTTGTTCCTTGAATTGAACTTCTTTAAATAAATCATGATAAATAAATATTAAGTTATCTGGAATAATTGGGCTGATTAACGCAGGGTTTAGGGGGATAAAAAGATTTATTAATGCTGCCTTGAGCTTTTGGACACCCATGCACATTTGACACCAAATGTCATAGATTTCGCAGAAACCTAAATCCCATTAAAGTAAAGTAATCGCCTATTTTTTCAGGCAGTGCTTAACATCCAACTACCAATTAGGTGTTGTGGACGGAGGCGACTAGCAAACATACTTTACTGTAAATTTCTTTTTATTAACCATTAAATAAAATCCAAGGCCTCTAGACCGGGAATCGAACCCAGGACCACAATTTGTCTTTGGACTAAACTTGAGATTTTTCATATAACGAGCTAGGTACACTTGGACATATCGGACCCTTAAATCCCATTATTTTTTTGTAATATAATTTCCAATGAAAGAAATGGTAAAATATTTCTTTAATTGTCATTCTAATTTTCAAAATGATCAAAAATGCTGTTTTCCAAAAAATTCCAAGCCTTTGAAAGTGAATTCCATGAAGTTGCATATCTGGTTATCCATTTGATATCAGATTAAGAGAGAGCATTCTTACAGGGGGCAAACTCCTTTCTTAACCCAAAAAGCCATATTGACATAAAATTTCGAATTGATTGGCAATTCATCGATGAAAATCGGATTTAAACGATTGCAATAATTCTTGTTAGTAGGTGTAAGAGCAAGACGGTACTTTAATGTTACGTAGTGGTTCTCTACCCCAATCATCTTGCAAAATTTGACATGCAGTTTACAGAGTTATTAGTAATCAATTTTAAGAGAGATGTAAGGCCCTACCCTTTTTCAATACATTGGGCTATTGCGCTATTTTATTGAATCGATTTGTAATTCTAATCGATGAATCACTTTTCTGTTCAACAGTGACTGAAATGTTAGTGAACGTGCTGAACATTTGTTCAGATGATGAACTAATGTCTGACGGCGATGATGCCCTCGAAGAAGGTATGTTTTCCAAATTGTTATTTAAATATTTCTTGTCAGTAATTTATAACAAATGCTCTCTATATCTAGTCTTTACTTCCACTATTCTCTCTTTATATGCTGCTATCGATTGTTTCTCTTGCTTTTTAGCCACCATTTTCTTACTCTATAATATTATTTATCTAGTCATTTTTTTAAGAAAAAAAGAAGTATTTTTACTGTTACTATTATATATAGAATTTTAATGGAACTGTTTATTTTTCGAACTCTCTGATCCAGCAATCAAGCACATAAGTTGCTGTAAGCTAAGAAATACTATTTACTTCTTAATTTGGATTGGCTTCTAGCTGTGATCAATAGATTTGCAATTTTATGTATATTTATGTTTTATTCAGTTTTATTGTAGATAGATTGCGCGGGAGTTGATATTGTCCAGTCTGAGATCAGGGTGACCTCATGGCTCCCATACAGAACGAACGACTTCCTCCTGCTTCGTCTGTTAGATTAGCAGACCGGAAGGAACGGTTAAAGGGATCACCTTTTCTTCATCGAGGACACTTCCATCATTCTTGGGTCTCAGTAATGCTAGGCTGAGTCCTCTTCATTCTGCCAAGAGCCTTATCAAAGAAGGCAATCGTGCGTCGGCTGACCCCCCCCCCTAAAACTGTAGGAAGGTTGGGCGACTGGCACAGTTCTGTTCAGCAGTTTGCGCCTGCAGCGTTAATCAAGATTTAGATTTAATAAACCACATCTAAGTTATTGCTCCCACCTAGAATTGTGGCACCCTCAGGTACCTTCTCCAGTTCTGATCATTAGATTAGATAGGAGACGTCACGATGAAGGTATTTTACTCTCTAAAGAGCCTAACTCTAATCCTTCGCACAGATTTGACACGAACGGTGTCTTCTTCTTTGCACGCTACCCATTGACAGGAGGCCTAGGTCATCCGAATGATAATATTATAACCGTAGAGGACTGCGGGACAAAAATTAATGATCAACTTTTTGTATTCTCCTAGGCGTGAGTTCCTCCACCGTTTCTGTTCTCCCATGTTTAATGGGCAGATCTGTGACATATTCACAACGCCATGAACTTCTAGTTCTGCAGTCGCACACTAGACCTTGAACTGACTGCAGTGCACTGGTTTAATGGGTTCAGTTTACTGAGGGATCATTTCAACTTCCTACATAGTTTTTCCTGCGATGGCCCCCAGGCCCCTTGGTTCATCCTGCAACTGCTTACATAAACATTAACGAGGTCTTCTAATTGCTTAGATTGGCTCTCTAGGTGTGTGATCCGACTTATAAGGTTATCCCTTTAAATTTTCAGTTACGTAAATATTGAATTTTGTTTTGCATCGAAGAAAAAATCAATAAAATGGATCAACGCTTACAGTGGGTTATGTTTGCATTCTGGATGCCATCTTATTGTGGCAGTGCAGCCAATAAGATGGCAACCATTTTCATTTAGATAGAGAGATAAAACTCTCTTTTTTATTGTGCATTAACAAAAAAAAAAAATCAATCAGCCCGTCGATTATCAATCGACTTCTTCACTTACCTCACCTAGTTTTATATCGATTTATTTTTCCTGTTTTCGCACCTCTGCTTTCTTGATTATCAATCAAACTGCTCCAAACTTTTATTACAATTTGAGAAAATAATTTTTGTGTCTTTTTCTCTCTATTTCCTTTTCTCCGATTTCTCTTTCGGCCCCCCTCAAACACACAAAATTGTGCCCTTTTTTGTTTTCTTTTTGATTTTGTTGAATAAAACAAATTTCTCTCTGGAATATCGCTGCTGTGCCAACGGATCTATGGAATCTGCCAATAATTTATCTTCTCCTCGTTGTCCGCCATCTGCAACACTCTCGCAATAAATAATAGATGGTAAGAATCCGAGATGGTTGCATCTCTCTATTCATAATAAATTCTAATAATTGTATTGTTTATTATATTTATTGTTGATCACTTAGAACAAACAAATGCTACATTATTATTTTAGCTGAACTCTACGTATTTATCTAATTGTCGTCATTCTAAAACTTCACATTTTCCCTGTTTTTGTTTAAATATTTCTTGTCTTTAAAAAATATTAGAGCAAAGAAAGAATCCGTTTCCGACTTTTCTTTTTTGATGTGGCGCCCTCCTTCAATTGTTCAATTTTTACTTTTAAAACCCCAGATTCTCCCTGTATGTTTCTATTTATATCACTTTATTTATTTTTAGTTTTAATGTTTTCTATGTGTACATATATTTGAATTTAAAGTGGGAGCCGTATTTTGTTGGCGAAAGAAATAGTTTGAACAATACTTTGGTTATGTGAAAGGGCAACGTTGCTTCTATTCTCCATGGGGATGGTAAGGATTTACGACCTCCTGCCAGGTTTCCCACATTGCGGTCCCAGGAACATCCTTACGTGACATTGTCCTTTATCTAAATTAGATTGGCTTGCCATTAAATAGTCATTCGAGATGTTTGCCTCTCCAGAATGATCGTGAAGTGTCTCATCCCCTCTAAACTCCTCCTTAAAATTATTTTCCGTACGAATGATGTCTGAGTAGTTATAATGTAGTGACGCCATTAAGTATGGATTGGCAACGAAGATTGAGGTCGGAAGATATTCGTCACGCCTTCTCCTTTGCCACCTTCGGCCTTTCTTCGTTACTTGGACACCTTTGTGTTTCAGACCCAGTTTTGTTGCAAGCTGTCGTGTTGGACAGTTCTAATTCCATGTATTACACACCAAAACCTGCCGCAACCTTTAGGGCGGCTTGACTGAAAAAGAAGATGGCGCTTCGTCTGTCTATATGCCCTTATCCTTTATTAATCTAGCGAAGATTTCAGCCTGAAAGAGTGCTTCTAAGATGAATAGTGATTCTGAGTCGGTTAATCTTTTCAGCGAAGTGAGTTGAAGTCTTTAGTGGAAACTGCGCTAGTTAGGCAATCATTACCTAACATATTTTCCACAACCAGGCACTGAATAAACTGAAACGCTTACTTCCTTGGCACCATTCGCAATTCTTGACGGAGAGAGGCCCGTCGAATTTGAAGTCTCGTCATCTACTGATATTGATTTCAGCTAGGCAAAATTACTATTATACTTTCAGGAAACACCAAAGTATTTACTATTTCTATTCGCTTGATAGTTATGACATCCCATTTTTGATTCACCTGCACTGTAATTATTCCGGAAGTAGTGCGCTGAAGTTGTTGTGACAGCACTTCCCTTAGTGAACCAGTTTGTCGCCCGCATTTTAAATCTTAGTTATTATAAACAAAAGAACGTCATAATTATAAAGTTATCCAAACTACCCTCGACTATTTGGACAATGGAATGATGTTGCTGTAGTGCTGCGAATGTTTTTTTTTTGAAACTGTCTCCAGTTCAGAGTAGATGCTCATTATTATGTTTCTTTAATTTATTTCTTCTAGTTCTTTTTAAATTTTATTTTAACCACCTGTTTATATATTTTCCCAGCTCAGCTAGCGTCCAGTCTATGACTAGATCTGCGCTAGATGTAGTTTCTTTGCTTTTGAAAATATTTTTCTTCATTGACAAAGTGAAAATGCATTCCAAGTGTTCACTGATTAATTTTCTTTATTGGTCCCTTGACAGCTCGGATAATATATTTATAAAGATAATAGCATAATTCTTGGCAAGGGATTAGCTGATTGATTAGCGTACTGCATTCCTACGAGGTTCGAAACCAGCTGCTGGTCTTTCCTTGATCTGGACTTTACCCAGATGGCTTTCTGGCTGCTGCTTAATGATGTTTCAGTCTAGACAAACTCATTTCCTTTGCCGTATATGACGGAGTTATTGGATAAAAAAAGTGACCAATCCGACCAAGGCCTTCAGATAAGCAGTACTTTTCCCACCGCACTGTGGTTGGTTCTTCATAGTTCCGCTCCATGTTGTATTGATCGGCTAAGTTATTTGTAGTTAGTGGATGTTTGCCACCACTAGTGCCCATTGCAAAACATTCCTGATTGAACTATTTGGGGGAAATAGAGGAAAGAAATGAAGGTCACTGGAAGGTACGTGTGCGGTTATAGATTTGAATAGATTAGCTGGAACTTTCCATTATAATCTCCAGAACAAACACTACCAAAGTGAGAAACACTCTGAACTGAAATGTCCTATAAAAATGCTAAACTACTTCGTCCGTAAAAACAAAGTTGAGGGCAAAAATTATCTCAAAAACAAGAGAAACCTCAGAAAACAAGAAGTAAACAAACAATTAATTTCCAAGCGAAGGTAACAAGGAAGGTTTGGTGCCTGTGGAGGGAACACAGTTTCTTCTCTTTTGGGGCGCAGGAGGGCTTTTTCTTTCCGGATGTACTTATTCAAAACGCTTTTCTTTGAAGAACATTTCCGAGCAAATTGATCGCTTATTACACCATTACATGGTAATTGCTAATTTCCGTTTTAGTTAGAGGTTCCACCGTCGTTGTATTGTAGTCATTAAAAAGAAATCTTTCTGTAGAAAATTTGAGATCTGCTCCAACTGTGAGGATTCGAGTGTGAGAAATTGAGTGGTTTGTTTCAATGAGAAATTGACCAAATCAGTGTAAATATCTGTACATATGATTAAAGGACGTCACCACCACAATGCGTGGCAAGGTGGAGTGCATGCTACCTGAACAACACTACTGGCCGTGAACTGCATGCTGGCTCACTTTTAGATTAATCAAACTCACAGCTGAGTATGCAATAATACCTGCTGGTTAAAATTGACTTTTTAAAGTAGTCATTGTTTCTTTTTTCCCCAAGCAAGGAGGTGCTACTCTTGTGATGACGCAGCTAACGGAGGCCATCTTGAGGTTGTTTGGAAATAGCAGTAAAAACAAGGCTAGTTCTACTACCAACATTGAACATAAATGCAGACCGGTATAGATTCAAAGTCCTCATTGCTGAGGAACTAACTGTGCATTTAGCGGGGGCCCTTTGACTGCTACATAAGGCCGACTAGCGCCATTGCTGAATACTCCTTAAATCTATTTTTTTAAATGATCGCTTTTGTACTTTAATTAGGAAAATTCCTGATTATAATTAATTATTTACTTAAATTGAAGAAGGTTCTAACATTAAATAAATTGTGATTAAGAAAGTGTTCGGTATTTACTATAAAAAAAGTGATTATGTTTTTTGTTTCATTTCAAAAATATTAGGTTTATAAAATTAGTAATGGACTTAGAATTAACCAAACACTTATTCTCTCTCTCCCGACTGTTCCTCTGATGGTGCAAAGTGTGGGATGTCTAGACTCCCTTTCTGGGGGAAAAAAGTACAGGTTTTGCTGCAGAATGCTCATCAAGGAAGTCTTGAAGATCGTGCTTATTGTGGAAGGGATTTCATTAGGCTGAGGGAGAGAGAAAGGGCGATTTCTTGGGCAAAAGGGCAGGAGTTAATTGTTCACAAAATATCTGCGGCCATTTTCATGTTGGAGGATGTGGTCTCATTTGGATTTGGGCGCTTCTGATAAATTGACTCCTTCTCAAGGCACAGTCGTGCAGAGATAATGCAGCTCAACCACACGATGCCCCAGTCACACAATATGTTCTCTACCGAGCACAGGCATTGAAGCAGAAATGCTGCGCTCGGTTCCGGTTCTTCCACTTTTTGGCGTCCTCAAATGAGAGCATCTTCTCTGAACCCAGCCAAATATTGGTCGATTGTTCTCTCCAGCTGAGGTAGTACTTCCACTTATTACATTCTTGAGGCTCTGCTAAGACATTGTACAGCTACTTATACACAGAAAAGCATATCATCATGCGACATTGCATTGAAATGAAGAAGAGAATTGCACTTTTGGCGTTTTCACTTAGTCAAGCCACGGAGACAAATATATTTTCTGACATTAAAGAAATTACATCTTGTATTTTTTTATTAAAAATGAAACATTGAATTTTCAGTACAAACTTAGTGAAATTATACGAACAGTAAAATATAAAGAGATGAATGTCCAATCTCCATTTAGTGATTTTTTTATTTTATTTTAGTATAGCTACTGCATTATTTGATATTGTTGTTGTGGTTTGCTTGTTTGGCCCTGCAAGTCCAGACGGTGTTGACCAAACCCCTGTGCCAACTCCACCCTCTTTCCAACAATCAATCACCTTCTTCATTCTATCCCCTCCAAGGAAAAAAGAAAAGACCATCCCCTTACAACAAATACAATATCCTTACCTGCAAAAAAAAAAATTGAGCTTTTGTTATTTGACAGACAGATATTAGAGATTGTAAACATTGAGCCCACCTGTATTGTTCTGTTTTGAAACCAGCTAGCTAGGCATAATAGAAAGAAAAGTGAAAACGAAAATTACTGCCTCACAATATCCTGTATTGTGCGTGTAGTCATCCTGTATTGTGCGTGTCTATCCCGACACTGTGCCCTAATTTTGTTTTCTTTATTTTTTAGTTGTGTTTTTGTTTATGTTGCTCTTCTTTTATTTCTATTCTATAGCATTATTTATTTATATTATTAATACTTTTAGTGTGACAAACACTCCACACGTTAGAAGTGTTCCCTTATTTCTGTTTTAGTGTTGCTCACAACTGATCAACATTTTGGAATGTTTGCTACAAATTTAGTTTCTTCATTTAGTTATTTCAATTTCTCTATATTTTTTTCTTCTTCTTGTTGTTCCCATTAAGATTTACTCTGTCGGCGAATGTACCAGCTTGTTGATTCTTTTCACTTTCAAGTTCGTTTTAGAAGAAAAGAAAGTAACGGACTTTGATCTCTCATTTTGAGTTTTTTGAGACGTTTTTTCTTTATAAGAGAAAATACTTAACATAATTAGAGTGCTATATCGTTCATCTAAACTACCCAAGTTCTTCTGGAGGGTGTTCCTGTGCTGAACATTCAGCGCGATAGAAATGAGAAAGTTTAAGAAAAGAGGATAGTTTAGAATATTAATTTAAGGACAGAAGCGGCCTGCACGAAACAAATCCTTCAAATAACTTTGTATCTCATATCCTGTTTGAATTTGGATAGTATGTATTTCTGTTGCAATTCTAATTCCTCTTCTCTTCAAAGGTACGATTGTTGGGCCCTGACCTGTACCATTACTTCCGTTAGTGGAATAATTTTGGTATTGTGGACTATCTATGCGTTTAGCTTTAGCTAAATGGCTAGCCACAAGCGTGCAGATGCCGACCAAACTCTATCGAAACTCTCATCTGTACTTTCATGAGGGAGAGACCTAAGAAGGTAGAGATCTCCCACTATAACTTCCTTCCAGCTTCCACCTGTGTTTTCCGAAATGCTTCTATTCGTGATGCTAATTTCTCTCTCCCAAATCGTTTGGTAGAGAATAAAATAATGCAGAGAATTACATCGTTTTTAACGTAACCGCCCTTGTTCATAGAGTTTACAAGTGTAGATAGTCTCACTAATCCTTATTATGACCAGATTTTGTTCGGATGTGAGGTGGACAAGTGCTGGACTTTTAACTTGGAAGGAACTTCTTAGTGCTGAGACCGAAAGAAACGATGAGAGTCTTCGGAGATTGTCTGGTTTCAAGAGTTTTGTCCTTCATCCTTCAATTGAAGTGTCAAGTCACGGGAGTTTACTTTGGACCTTTGGATGATTGTAGTAATCGAATGAGAAATGAAGTTCTTTTTGGGGTCTGAAGAAAGGAGGTTAGTTCATTATAAAGAAAAAAACGTCACGAAAAACTTTTAATGAGTGTAAATTATGTCAGATGGGTTTTCCCAATTTAAGCGGGTGTAACATGAAAATAAACTTCTTTTTTTTGCTCATAGTTGCATTCAGCAAAAACTTTGAAATGAACCCAACAAATTGGTTTGACTATTTAAGGTCCAAAGATCATGGTTTTGGTCCACGCTCTGAAACAAGCTGGTACATTTGCTGGTGTTCCTTTAGGTTATGTTGGTTATTAAGAAATGCTTGTTAGTGTTTTGATTTAGTATTATATTTATTTTTCATTTATATTCTGTTTCTTTCTATTGAATTGCATTTTTGATGCGGCCATTTTTGTTTTTGAAATCCATTTTTATTCACTATCTCCAATCATTAAAAAAACATCGTCAAAAAGTAAAAAAAAAATTAAATAAACTAATCTAAAATAAAATTTAATGGCTATAAATTAAAAAAAAACTGATAACCGAATTTTTAAGTAGTACGTAGAATTAAGTTCCTATATATCGATAATGTTCCTGTACATCGATAGTCTGATCTAGTATATAATTCACTATTTCTAGGTGTATTTCTGTGTCTACTATTTACTATATATACATTATTTCTCCCTTTAATATATATATGTATATATATTTATATATTTTTAATAGACTGCACTGTCAATCTGAAATGTGTGTACTTTTTTAAAAATATCTCGCCCCTCTCCATTCTATTAAATTTATTACTTTTTTCAACTTTGGGTTGGTAGTAATGCTGTCATTTCCTTGGATCTGTGCTTTCCTTGAGCACTTTATCTGACGATTAGACGATTAGAAAGGTTTTTTTTTTTCATTTGGCCGAGTCTAAGACTTTTAAAATATGAAATTCCAACATAATGCCTAAAACTTGTTCTTGTACTTGTTCTAGACCATTTTTGTAGAGTATCTGTGGTAAAGAGAGAGAATTATTTTTATCTTGCAGATTGTCTGGGGTAGGTTAGTGTATTTAGAAATTATTAAGGTCTGTCTTATTTTTTCTCAAAGCGGTTCAGGTTGCTGTAAAAATTATGTGGCTTAAATTCGAGTGCGAACTGGGCATCTTCAACTGTTCGGGTAATGCGGTGGTTTGACGTGATTATTTTCTACGGCAAACTTACTTTGCTTGATGCATTCGTTATCGACTTGCTCGCAATCTCGGTAGGCTTTCATTACTAAAGATTCGGCCAAAATCTAACAACCGATAGTGCACTTTTTTTGTAGGTTTTTCAGAACTTCTTTTGTGAATAGATTGGCAAAGCCCATCGCTTTTCTTTTCTCTTCTTCACAATTGAAGACCGTTAGCAGAGAATACTGGGGGAGGCCAGGATTAGCACAAGCGATTAGCAACTCACTGGCTGATGAATAGTAGAAAAGGAATCTAGAACAGCATTGCAGCCAACCTTCTTTCATTACCCCTTAATTTCCCTTTATTTCATTATTATTATTTTTATTAGTTTTGTTGGTTTTTGTTTTGTTCGCTCATTTCGTTTTACGAGTAGAGGTTTCTCTTCTTACCTTGGCTCCTTCACCCTCATAAAAAAAGAGAAATAAAGTAATTGATAAAGATAAAAGATAGAACTCCTTAGAGTTGATTCCAGTTTTAAAGCAGTAAACTTAAATATTAAATATATATAAATATATATGTATGCATTTGTGTATACAATAATTTTGTTCACACTGAAGGGCGCCCAGTAAGAAATGCAGGACATTATGTGTAACGGTCGTACAGAACGGCGCCATCTTGTAGCTGCGTGACAAACTAACTAACTAAATCACCATTTTCAGCCTTCTCTTTACTCCGTAGAATATATTGTATTAGCTTCATCCAGCTTACATTGCCTTTCATTCTTGGAACTGGGTCATTCAACAACATTTGCCTAGGATCATGTTTAGAAGGAACTCCATGGACTTACTAGATCAGTGATGGCGAACCTTTTGAGCTCGGTGTGTCAAAATGTTTCCATATGGACATTGTTCATGGCATGATGTTGGGATGGTTAAGAGTGAAGGTCCAATGCCCGCCCTTCTTGCCCCCAACTTAGCCCAAGAGTCAGTTCGTCTGACTCCGCTTCCTAAGAGCTACAGATTCCATAAGTTCATCATCAATAATTCCACGATTCCATCTTTTTTGGCTGGTTCCTTTTTTATTTAGATTTTCCTTTTACAAGGATCTTTCAAAACCAAAAGTCATCTGCCATTTCTTACCTCATCTTCTGTGTCGCCTTCAAGTGGTCTCTCTTTTGGTCCCTTCCTCTTCATTATCGTCCGCACATTTAACGCTTGGTATAACTTCTATTTATATCTTCTCGTTAACCACTTCCTCACTCATCTGCCAGTCCTTTACTCTCATTTTCTATATGCTCAGCTGAAGAACTTCAGTCAATTGTGTAGTAGAGAGGGAGATTGATTCATGGAAGAGAGATCTAAGGATATACGACCCTTGGACCCGAACCTTACATTAAGCCCCTGAGGCAAAAAAAAGAGAGATGTTGGTATTGAGGTTAGAAGCCAGTAACCTGGCTGTAGCTGCAAGCAGGAGCAGTCTGAGAAAGAAGTGGTTAACTGCTTTAGAATCAAGATTAAAGTCATACTCGGTGACATTGCTGTCGTACAGCAAGCGTATGCTACCGCAATGGTCCACCAAAAGCAAGAGTATAGTTAGTTCTGTAGCCACAAGATGGCGCCGATTCTGTACAGCGTTTTTCTTCTCCTTACATCTCTTAATCTAACGCCCCTCGATAATATTAAAGACTGATGACCTGATGTTCAATAACCACAATTGCCATCCTAAAATAATTCTTTATTAAAAGAAAATAAATCACAATTTGAGTGCAAGTATGAGAGTAGTGATTCCTAGCTAGAACAGTTATGTTTGTTGCACACCCTATATTATTGTTTCTTTGCCCTATATTGCCTTGCCCTGGCGCGGCTCCAGCCAAACTTATAATTAAACAAAAGAATGGTAAGTTATTATTTACTGCAATTAAATTTTTAAAAATTAATTCCTTAAGTTTGATTATTTACAAGTTTAATTTTTTCGTTTTATTTGAGTTTTTCTTTTCCTTTTTTTACATTATTTTGTTTTGATTAATTCTTTTAAATTTTTATTTTTTGTTCACCTCAGTTTGGATTAATTAATTATTTTACTTTGGATTAAGGATAAACAAAATATTTGTTATTATTACCATGATTTTAATTTTCTGCTTCTTTCCGTTTTTTAACATTTTAGTTTTATTTTTTTATAATTTAAAATTTTGGTTTCTCCAAAAGAAAAAAAAAAGATCAAAAATATCCAGTTAAATATTGCCCAAGAGCATAACAACACCGCGTCCCTCAGCTGTCAGCTTATTTAATAAACACAAATCTTTCCTTTACCAAAGTTTTTGTTTGAATTTTTGTTTAAATTTTTTAGTTGGTTATATTTGTTTACTTTCCTCACTAGACGTGACCCAAAACGAGCTACCGTAATGTACCGGTTCGCCTTAAATCGCGTTCGAAAGAATTCTGTACGCAAAACTACGTGTACTTGGTCAGCAACTGGAAGAATCCTGCTGTTGCTTTCCCCTCATGTATTTAGTTCAGTTTCAGTTATCTCCCAATCTCAGGATGTCTTAATTGCAAAGTGTGATCGCATAATTCCTCTCAGTGATTGGTTCAAGCACTGTTACCATCCAACAGGGCGTGTTTACGTGTTGTTAGTCCAGGTTCAGAGATGGGATTCTTTCATGTTTCTGTAGAGGCATTTGAGATTGTGGCTGTGGCCCTAATTGGGTGACGGAAGCCAAAATCTCAGCATGAAACTGATTTATGGAGGTGCATAAAAATACGAAACTGGTCATACATTTAAACAATTCACATAAGTTTTCTTGGGCTTTTTCATTTTCTGCAAGTGAATACAAATTAGAAGAAGTGATGCCTATTGCTTTAGACTGACTTTATTTCCTAGTACCGATCAAGATGGAGCGGATAGCCAATCAATTCCTCTTGTTACATGAATTAAAGGATAAAGATCTTGCCCCAAAGTCTTCATTCCAGATGATTGAGTACCCAGGATGACTATACTGAGGCTGTCGAAGAGCTTGATATAAAATCTCAAGCGTAGAGTTGCTTTGCGTTCAGTGATGACCTTTTTGCCTCCTGAATGAGGAAACAACAGTCTTCTAGAAGCGACGTCCTTGGTCGCATCCAGCTGGCCATAAAAACTCACTTCCTAGCAATCTATATAGCTCACATCTAGCAACGGGGGCCCTTGGCCGTAGGGCGGCAAACAATGTACCAGCACCGGGTACCAGTGGCCGTTTGATGTTGATACGAGTTTAAGTTTTACAAAATCAAACCCTCTCAGAGGCACGATAGACTTCAGACTTGGTAGACCGCCGCCTGCAAGCTTATTTTATACCAAATTAGACCGAATTCTAACCCCCAAGTCTTAAAACTTACAGATATTTTTTATTGTTGACATTCCAGGCCGTTAATTCTTGCCTTCGGGTTCATCCTATTTTTTGTTTATTTATTTGTATATTTGTTTGATTTTTGAAATTTCATTTTTGTAAAAAAAATTAAAAAGTCTTCGTAAATAATAACATTTAAATTTGAAATTGCAAAAAATGTATAGTTGGCTGGGCCAATCAAGGCATTATCAGGTTATAAATTTTGTTTACTTTTTAAAATGATTTATTTAGTTAGTACTACAGTGTTAATAGTGTATTGTAGCGCCCCTGACGGTGCTCCCTTTAGAGAACTCTTTTGTCTGCTCTCTATTACCTAAAATAACCTCTAAAAGTATAACCTAATTTTTTTTCTACCTTCTTTAATCTGTGCCAAAACAAAAAAAAAAATCATCCAAAATTAATAACTTTGAGACTAAAATTATAAAAAAAAAAGAAAATTAATTCAAGACAAAAAATAAAACAAAAAAAAAAAAAATGGTTGTGCCCCTTATATATTTTGCTCCTGTCTTTATTTCGTTTTTATTATTTGTATTTTATTATTTTCGTTATGTTTTTAGTTGCAAGCATGGAGTGTTCTTTTTTTAATTTAAATTACTTTCTATTTATTTGTTTATCTTATATAACTTATTTTTTGTTTTTCTTTTGTTTTGTAAACAACGTTTTTTATTGGGATTTTTTGTATTATCTGACAGCATTGTGTGTGTAGACATTGGTAACACTGAATTAAACATTATTATATACCATATGAAACCTTTTATTACTTTGGATGTATGCCTATTATTTTCGATATTTTAGATTGATTATTTGGTTTTGTAATTTTCCGACTTTAACTTGTAGTCCATTTTTGTCTAGTTCTTTGGTAACATAGTGCACACAAACTAGCATTAAGAACTATTTCATTATTTGTGCCTAGCGCTGTAGTCGTGTCACTCTCTTAAAAACCAAATTATTACCAAACAGAGACACCAATCATTTAGACTTTCATTCTTTGTTTTGTTCATTCTATTGTTTGTTTTTTTTTTACGTTTTTAATTCCAATTTGTTGGTTTAGTAGAACTAAACACACTGTAAGTTTAATTTGTGTTGAGGAAGTGACTTTGTTGTTGTTTTCCAAATTATAATCCTACCTTCTGTAATAGTCTATATCGTTATTTGAAGAAGAAAACTCTGTTGTTATGTCCTGTTGAAGAATATAAAACAAAAGACAATGGCCGTCAAAGTGTCTTACGCTGATCTTTCTAAATTTCATATCACGGATGTCTACTCATATCTTGAAGAAGAGTCTACTGACTCTTGTTCTTACTTCCTGTGCATGCCGGAGACAAAGTTCTCCACCACAGTATTAGTGCTTTAATGGCGGCAGTGGATCTGACGGTTACAGTTAGTTTACTTTCTTACAGCTCTGATTCAAAGAAGAAAGGCTTCTTGTGATATTGACAAATTAAGAAAATTAAAACTTGCTGTCAATGGGTTCAGCAAGCGGATGTGACGTAATTGGGATTGATGTAAAATTAGGGTGTGGATCTAGTTCTCAATTCGGTGCTTGCAGCCTTTGTGACGATTATCTAAAGGTTGAGTTCGGCGTAGATTTCATCGTTGCTATGTGAAAACTGGGTTTACTTCGACCCATATCACTACGTTCGTTCTAATGCGAAACCTTCTCAGATCATCCCATGTAGAAAGCAGTCAGCGATCAGAGCCTAGCAGGACTCACATGTAACAGTTTATCGTACTATCAGATGTGCAGCTTCTATCAGCACGAACAACAGTCACACTGTCTGTAGCAGGATCAAGACGCTCAAAGGATGCAGCGAATGCAACGTGCGTGGAAGGTTTTATGTTTGTTACCTTCCGTATTTGAACAAAGAATAAAGAGTTGATTTTCTCTATTTAAAGGTATTTTTTCATTAAAATGAAAAGCACTTTGAAAAGTGTTTCAAAGACTTATTTTGGTTTCTGATTACTATTTATAGTGACGTTTCGATTGTGTGCCGATGTCTATCTGATTCCACCAACTTTAAATTTAGCTCCAGACAGTTTTCATTTTCGTACACATTTCCCGTTTTTAAAACGTTAAAAATAAGACTTGTTTTAATCCAGAATGCCAAGAACTGCATGACCCTTTTCTGTTTCTGTGGCCACAAAAGTGGAAAATTTGTACAACGTAGGACAAAAATGAATTATAGCCTAAATTGAAATTGGTAATAAATGGGCCCACGATCGTACTTCACTATAAATGGTTGCAAGTAGCCGAAATGAATGGAAGAAGACTTTGAAACTACAAAGAGTTTTTCTTTTGAGAAGAAAATGGCCTTCTGAAAAGAAACGGAAATAAAGAACTGTGCCTCTAATGAGCGCAATATACAATCATAAACATTAAAGAAGGTTAAATAACCTTCTTGGTTGCCAAAATACCACTGTGGCCTTTGACATAACGGAAGAATTATATTTCCACTGCCTCTTCTATTAAAGTGCTAATACTTTTATATTTTAAAAAACAAATCTGTTTTAAATACTTTTTATTACAGTTATGATAAACTTAATTTGTTTGGCATACTATTAAAGTTATTAATAGTGAGATGTAGATGCAGAAATAGTCGGATTGATTAAACTATCGATAGTAATACACCAATCTAATCACACCAAAAAATTTAGCTTTCCCAATTTTGAGTGCGCATTTCCCTTTTCGAGATTACTCAGCTGCCTGTTTTTGTAAAAACAATTCTGCAGACACACTTCTACAGATCGAGATGTGCATGTTTAGTTTTACAGCATTTTTTCCTACTTGTTTAGCCACATTATGGTGTACAAATTTAATATAACACATTTTGTTTTTACAGGACCTCTCTCTTTTCTCTAGGTTCATTTTATATATATATATATATATATATAGAATATTTGAGAATGTTTAGAGAATAGGGAAAGATGGCAGATATGTGGATTTGTCCTCTTTCTTATTTTTATTACTTCTACACTTGCGTTGGCACTACTGTTTCAATTTTTTTGCAACATTTAATTTTTGTTTTTAAATAAATGTATTTAATTTTGTATTGCCAACTATGCACATTTAGACACAAGCCTTTTATTGTGTATGCATCTCGAAAAGGAACTTTTTTTCTTTAATTTAATCAAATATTTCAAAAAAATGAAAGATAAAAATGAAAGCAAGCTTCTTCTTAAAATATTTTTATTTTTTTTCATTTTTCGCTGTACTTTTTTCTTTGGCTTGCTCTTACTGCGCTTGTGGGAGGTTATATTGATGCTACTTAGTACCTTCTAAAATCATGCGGATTCTCCAGAGATTTTAGCGTCTCTACGGGTACTTGTTTGTAACACAACATTAAGTCAAATCTGCCCAAAAGGGCCTGCAAAATGTGAAACGGACTCAGTGTGAGCTTAGCTTTCACAAGTCTAGCTCCTCATCATACAATGAGAGAGCCAGAATAGACTAAACACTAGATTACCAAGTCTACTTCCTTAAAGCCTTGAGATATTCAGGATGTTTTACCACCCCGTCTTCTCAATATCTTTAAAAAAAAAACTTCCAAGGGCATGGAAGATATTTAGGAAGATTTCCAGGGTACCTGCATCCTTCCTGTGTGCTATCTCAGTAAATTGTTCAGATCCACCATCGATTTTTGGAGGAAATTGATAAGCCATGGATGGAATTCTAGTACTGAAACTAGGGATTGCCGGACTTGATTGCGCTGCGTGTGGTGGGCACACGTTCACTTATTACCTGAACCTCCTATAGACAGGGTTATAGTTATTCGAGACACTAGTGCGGAATGAGGTTCTGTTCTTGCGGAACGGAATTTCGCGACACGACCGAAGGGAGTTAGAAAACATGAATCGTAACAATTGTAATTAATTTACATATAATAGTCTTTCGTGGACTTATTTATTGAAATAAATAAATGGAATCCCTATTTTTTGTGTGCATTTCACTAGTATTACTGAAATAAGTGGAATTAAATTAAATAGATTTTGGGTAGAGACACGGCATCATGGCGTGTCCGCTCTCCGTGTGAGAAACTCGCAGAGAAAGTAATTTAAGGTGGGGGGGCAGTAGGAGAAAGTCAGGAGAATGTTTATCACCAAATACTTCCTGTTGGAACATGAAAATGACCCCCCCCTCCACACACCACCACAGGCCGTTAAAACATGCATGCCAAATTTTTATATGAAATAATGTTATTGATTTAACAATCAATTTTCTGCTAAATGTGAGCGAAAGAGAAAACAATGTTCTTGTGCATCCAAACAGAGGCTTTTGTTTATTTGCATTCTCTTGTCTATTTCCTGTTTATTATGTTTACATTTTAATTAATTTTTACTTTTGTCTGTTTTGTGTTTTTATTCCCTCAGTGAGAAGCTCAAATAATATGGCGGACATTAAATTGTGTTAATTATTCTGCCAGAAATGTTTATATTTATTTATTTATTTTTTAATTTAATTTAAATTTATTTTTGTTTAAACTGAATAAAAAAAAAGAAAAATGATACTTTTTTTGGTCCCATTTATTTAAAAGAATTTTTTTGTTTTTGATTTTCATTTTGATTTGCGTGGACATGATGGCGTTCAACCTCTATTACTCTACACAAATTTTGGAATTCACTCGGTGAGTGCCCCCCCTACTTCTTCTTATTTGTGAGTTACAGACAAGACTATTTTAAGGAAGGTTTAAAATTAAACATAAATTTTGAGTGTGAGCATAAATTTCTGAGAATAGAATAGATTTTCAGAGAACACAGACGCCCCCATTGTCCTGCAGAACTGCTCGCCTTCCCATCTCCCATCTCACATATCTCATTGTTGTGTCTGATACTTGAAGTATGTAAGAGTGCGTGCCTGTGTGTGTAGATAAGTAACGTCTTCATTGGAGCCACATTCATACTCAGGAAATCATCCAAAACTGCCATTCCAAGCTCATCTTATACTTAATAAACCAGACTAATTATATTTTAAGAGTGAGTTGTGCTAACAAATTCCATTTTGACAATCGCCTTTTCCGTACAAGAAGTACATCCAATTTATTGGCAGCTGAGGCTCTGAGCTGAACCGACTGACGATTCTCAACACATAATCAAAGCTAAGTGATTCTCGCCAGTCAAATAATGCCTGCATAACTAACCAAGCGTGTAGCTTCTATACTTTGTCTGGGTTCAGTAGCGATTGGCTTTGAGCCGATTGCCTGAGGCTATTTTATTTCTTAAGGGGACTTATCGAATGTTGCTGGGACACTTAACCAAAATTCTATGTTACTATAAAATACGTAATATCTATGTAAGCTGCAAAATCAGGGCTCTCAAATTGGCAGATATTTTAGTTGTTTTTATTGGAAAAACTTCACTTCGCCAATTTTAGTTTAATACACGATTCGTTAGGGAATCAAAGGTGCGCGAGTCTGTTGCGCAGTGAACTAAAAGGTAGCTAAAAGCGTACTATTGGTGGTTTTCTTATCTTTGTTCTCCTGCACATAGGAAATTATTTAATTGGAAAATGAGTGATAGCCTGGAAAACAGAGCGACCAACGTGACTTGCGCCCAGTCCCATATCTCTGACCGGTGGTAACAATAGATCGTTATTTTGGGTGGAAGAATTTGAAATTTCCTCCTTTAGAATTTGTGGTCAACATTATATTAATTAATTTGTCCAGCGGAAAGTTCAGTGTTTGGTAATTGCATAAGTTATTAATGCGCTTTTTTATAGCAATGCAGTTACCTTCCACACTTGCTACTAAGTGCTTAGTATAGCTCAGGGTCAGGAAGCTGTGATAGTAAAATGGAGTTTAGAAATATTCTCTTTTACAAGTAACTAATATATCTAAGCAGTTAAGTTTAGCAAGTTTATGGTTTGCAAAACAAAAGCGTGATCTCCTGCAAATGAGACATTGAAAAGAACACACTTCTTTCTCACGCTACGGGTGACAAATTGTCCTCACCTGCAACGCTTCTACTAACTTGCTTTCGCAAAGCTTTGCCTTGCGTCTGTCTTGAAACTGTTTCCAGAGAGAATGCTGGCTGGCACAACATAGTTATTTACAGAGCCAGAGCAATAGCCTGGGATTCGAGGGGTACAAAAAAACTGTAGAAAGAGACCAGCATAAGGGTGTAGTGTGAATTGGTTCTTGAAAATGCAGCCGCTGCAACACTCCCTTCCGTCTGCAACTTCTCTTCGCATCCTCCACTCCATCAGGGCCTTCTTCTTTATTTATCTACCGCTCAAATTTATCCTTTTTGAAAGAGTTAATTAAAGAGTATTTCAGATAAAAAGTAACTTCCGGCTGTATATTACAAGGCAAACATTTATTGCTCCTATTTACTGGTTTTACTTGCATGCCGCAATTTTACTATTTATTTACAATTCGCTTTCATTATTTACCGACGCAATCACAATCTTTATCAAATATTTTCTTACTTTTATATCTAATCAAGAATGTGCCAAGCCTTCATCTTCATTCTTATTGCTGCTCTCCATTCTTACACACACATACACAGATTCTTTTTCTTTCTTTTTTGAATTATATTCACCAAGATCAATGAGGTTTGTGAACTGCTCAGTAATAAATGGGCCTGATCTGTGCTAAATTTACTCACTGCACGGAGTGGTCATACTTCTTTATCAAACTGCCGAAGAGCGTTTCGATTTACCACTACATTTTTGGCCGCCATCTCAAATTTATCATAGTTTATTTATTTAAATACATATTAATTATGAGTTGTGTTTTTGCAAAGAATTAGGAATGTGAATTTGGGAGTGTTTATCTAATGTATACTTTTTATTGGCAGAACAAGAGGGAGTATTCATTGGAATTTTAAATTTTTAATTATTAAAACGCCAATTCGATCTGAATTCTGGACCATATCAAAATCTGAGTATCTCAGTCCATTTCGATTTTGAGAGAAAATTCGTTCCTCTACGGGGTAATCCTGCGCTGTTTTCAGTAAACTACGCCGCTATTTCCTAGGAGTTTGTGACAGAGTTTGTTCCGTAAAGGTCAGGGAGATTTAATCAGCCATGCCAATAGCCCGCAAGGAAGCTTGAATCTTATTCCTTTTCTCAATTTCATAGATTTTATTTTAAAAAAGTGATGGTCGCAAAATATTTTCGATTTCCTCTTAGATCTTTAGTTCTTATATAGTCAGATCTGCCAATAGAAATTATACAAACAAATTGTGGTCACGACCCCACATTCACATGAGTAATGCGAGGAAAGAAACAAGTAACATGTGTACTTCTTTTCGACCGAATTTCAGTTCTACATTATTCTTTTATTTTGGTTAAATCATAAATTTGTTTTAATTTTAAGCAATAAATATTTGTAGAATGATATAAGACTAACTTTAGATTTAATATTTGAATAAATTAATATTACTTGTGTTCACTGGTGATTGCTCCAATAGGTACAGCAGCAAATCTACGGAAAGAGGTTATCCGCAATAAGATACGAGCTATTGGCAAGATGGCGCGAGTATTCTCCGTCCTCAGGTAAATATAATTAGTTTCTTTTAAATGTTTTCTGCCTCCAAGAGGAGGTAGCATTCGTGCAGACTTTCAAGGGAAATAGTTTTGAAGGCCTTGGTGTGGAAAAAGTGGTTCTTCTTGAGGAGTGTGTAAGCTGTCCGATCAGCATGACCAGCAAACGAAAATACTGAAGGGATCCAAGGAAATTAGGTCGATGCCGCCAGAGGCAGTCGAAAGAGTCTTCTCACCAGATATTCACTTCCATCTAGTTTTGTCCATCACCCACCATTTACGAATATTGTTTCCAGATGGTTTACTTTGTTCTAATAAAGATTTTTATTACATTTAGAGAAGAGAGTGAAAGTGTCTTGCAGTTGAAAGGACTCACCCCAACAGGATCTCTTCCCCTGGGAGCTCTCTCTGGCGGAAAAACATCATTGAAGAATGGTAGGTGGAATCCTGAGAATATTCTTTAGATTAAGACTGATATTGCAGTTTGTTGCTTTTGCAGTGCGATTGTTTCTTCAAAGCCAATACTTGGAATATCCATGATTGGTTTCCGTGAAAGCCAGCTTCTTTTGTGGTCACACATCTGCGAACGGTCGTTTTATTTTTATTATAGCAGATAGTTGTGGAGGGGAGAATAGTAAAGGATCTAGAGTAAATCTTTATGTCAGGTGTAACGGACATTAGGAAGTTGGGAGTGAGACATCCTCAGTTGCAGACTCGCTACTCAGTCTCTGATTAATATGACATAAGGCAGAAATATTTTAAGTACTGAAACGATCTCAAGGTTTCACTGCGTGCTAATACCGAATTTGTTTTTGTTTTTCACAGCACTTCAAGGATTCTCTCCTAATCACAAGATTACATCATTTGCCGAGGCTAAAGGTCTAGATGCAATCAATGAGAGAATGCCTCCACGGAAGGATGTCCCGCCGTCACCGGTGTCCGATGAGAAGACACTGCCAGCAGGAGGCTCGACCACCAGTGCTTCTAATGCAGCCTCTGCTAACACTACATCTTCCGCTAACTCATGAGTCAATCAGCCTCATTTAAAAGTTAATATTCAAATTATATTCATTTTCTTAAACCATTTCATCCATTATTTGGGTCAACTAAAGAATTTGTCCGCCTCTGGCCATCAGAATATAGTAGTTTTACACTCGCTCCTCAAAAGGAGCGTTCACCAACAACCAAGAGAACACAAGCTCTAACTCCTCCATTGGCCCAAGTCCCCAATGCTTGCATCATTCCGAGTATTCCTCACAATCTATTGGAATGTTTGGTCAGTTGCTCTATTTCCTTTAAACATGCTGCCCACAGTGCACCATACAAGGTCTCTATAATTTAAAACATATTTCCTGGGAAGTTCTATGAAGGCTAGTTCTGTGTGAAGTGGTGTAGGCTAATGTGCCATTATGATTAGTAAGTTTTTTTGTTCGAAAATGCCGGAACTTTTCTTCACTCAGTGCTTCCATTGCTAGATTTGTAGTTTTATTTTAAATATTTTCTCTTGGAAATAATAAAGTTTTCTCAATTTTGGGAGCCGGATCTGTTTGGCTACCTTAATGTGCGCACCACAATTCTTGTTTCAGATGAAATGAAGAAGATAAAGAGGTTACTTCAAGTTTGGACGGGTCCCAATTTCTCCCCCTTTTTTGCGACATTATTTTGATTGAAGCAAAAAATAAATTACAAAATAAGACCCAGTTTTTTTGAATAATTTTTCTACTTCTTTTACCAGATAAATGATTAAAAAAATATTTATATTACAACAACAAAAAATGTATTCATTATATAATATAGTCTCTATATAATTATATTAATAATATAAATTAATAATAATTAATAACTATATATTTACGAAAGATAACAATTTTTTTCTTTTATTTCATTCATGTCTGCAATTAAATTATACAAAAACAAATTAATTAAAGAACTCTATAAAGTAATTAATAAGAAATGAAGGCAAGTGTGAATACTAAAAATATATGAAAAAGACCATTTATGAAAAAAAATTTATCTTGTTAATATTAATGGAAAAATAATTCCGGTTTGTTTTTACCTTTGATTGGATTATATCTGCTGAGGGAATGTAAGTAAATTATCTGTAGAGGCGAAAATAGAATTGTTGGAACCATTTAAAAGAAAATGTTTGATAATTATAAAGGTGGTGAGCGCGCGCATGCGTGTTAGCTGTTTTGGTGCCAGCAGGTCTGGACCTGACAGGTTCTCTTTAGTGGGGTTTTCACTCTTTCTGTTTCGCACACAAATTTTTCAATTTTTTTTTTCAACAAACAAAAAATTAAAAAATAGAAGAAAATAATAATAATTATAAAAATAAAAAGAGAAGAAATCATCATGTACGTCTGAGTTGGCAACATTGATTGTCCTAATTGTACCTACCAACCACTCAGCAGGACTGAGATTTCCTCGAGATCTGAGACAACTCTTCCCCCACCACCTACAATTAACCATGTGTCACTTTGTGCTAATTATTATGTACTATTACTTGTTATTATTTATAATATATATAATTCAAAGTTATAATAATTGTTTGACTTTTGTTTTGTTTTTGTAAATACAAAGTATATAATACAACAGAATCTATATGTTCAAGTTCTATAAATTATATGTTCTAAATATATATGTTCAGATTGAATTGTATGATCGGCCATGTTGGATGCTTTTTTCTTCCAGCTTTTTGTAGTTGGTAGCTGGGAGAGGAACATTCGGTTTTCCTTTCAAACAATCCAAGGAAGCAAGTGGAAATTCCTGCTCGGCTAGAGAACCCTTCTTTGAGAAAGGAAAGGTTAAAATTAAATCAAATGTGTTGTTTTGGTTCGTCTAAGGAAATAATTTGATTATGATTACACTTTGTTCTGGAACAAAATGTCCAAGTTTCACCCACATGTGGAGAACTTGTGGCGTTGTCGTGCTTGCAGCTGATTGCAGAGCCTTGGTGCTTTACGCTTGGCCCAAACACTTTCCTAGGTAAACATTGGTATTTTCTAAGCCGTGGCAGCTGCTGAATACAGCAAGATCATCTTTTCACTATATTATACTTGGTGAACATCATTGTTTGTGGTCTTGACCTTTGGCTTTCTCTCTCAACGTGTGGCTTGGACCATCTTCTAGAGGTAGGCCACACTTTATTCCCATCTTACGCTAAGTCCCCAATGATTGTAGTTGCCAAGATGATGAAAAGGACAAACCAAATACAGAAATCTTCGTCAGGAGTGGACCTTTTTTTCCATTAGAGCCCAATTCTCTTAACAAAAATCTATCTGCAAAAAATGAAATATTTTTGAATATTAATTTTTCTCCCATTAAAAAAGTCCCAATTTAATATGAAGAAGTTTTGGGAAGCTACAGTTGATAAGGGATGGTACAGGGTTGGGTCAATTATTATCGAAATTTGAACAGAAAACTGAATATAATGCATCCAAAATGTGATTGATCATCCAAATAATAGCCAAATTGTAATAAATGATATATTGTTATCATAATCTGCGATATCGAAGTTTAAATTATTGGATTGGCAACATCATGCTCTTCTAATCTACCCCTGAACAGAAATATTGTGTTTGTTCAGTTATTGTTTTGTTTTTAATGTTGATATCTTTGTTTTAAATAGTTTTTTTTGTAATTATCTAGTGTACAACTGATTGTGGGGGTATTGCAATTAATTAGGTATCTAGTCATGAGGTCGGTCCCAACCGTTCCCATATTTTTGTTACTTTTCTTACTTTTATTCTCTAATTTCATGTTTGTTAGGCCAACTATGAATTGGGTTCGAGGCTCGTATCAGATACCATATTAATAATAATTGGTTCCTTTTATTCTTCTTATTGTAAATATATAAATATATATATATTTAAATATATATATATATATTTATATCACACTTGTTACATCATTGTATATAATATATTAATGAAAATGTCATAAAAAGACATGTTATTTAAATTGTTTTCATTTTATTTTCCACTTGGAAGGTTTTATAATTTGTTTTATTTATTTCGCCAAGGTGTTGTAAACACACTTTTGTAACCCGGCAACCTCTATATTTGGCTAAATATTGATTGTACATACGTATCCAGCGCCTCTTGAATCATATTAAAGGATCTTCGGGAACTTTTGACCTACTCAAATTTAGCTTAATTTTAATGTAGAAGAAGTCGATCACAGTCTACTCTTGTTCTCAGTCCCCTACAAAGCTACAATTACCAACCTTTCACTAGGTAGCTCTATTTAGTTTTTTAAATTTATGTTCCACTTTTATTATTTTTACTCTGTTCACTTAAACTTTATTATTATTTTAACTCATTTTGCATATTCTGATTACTAATTGAGAAAGTTGAGTTTTCATTGGAGGAAAATGGGCGTTAAAATCTTATTAAAAAGAGATCATTCAAATTTGCTTAACCATCTCATCTTACACTTTTACGTATTTTGTAATTTTCTTCGATAACCTGAGAATTCAAAAGAAAATGCGGAATACGTAAAGTTTTTGTAAATTCGATGAAGACTAGTATTTTTCTTATTCTTTATAAATTTATTTATTATTATTTAAAAAAAAAATCGTTCATCAAATCTGATTTATGGGAAGTTTGGATTTTGAATTTTTATGGGGCGGAAGAGTCTCAAATTTTCAGTTCACTTTAAAAGCATTCTTTCACATAGGGCTTGTGAAAACACTGAAGCGTTCTTCTCCCTCCAGAATTCTAATTTGGTGCCTTTCAAGAAGTCAGTCAAGATATTCTGTTTATGACTTTGAGATGAGACACTGACTCTTTTTCTCTTACACTGCTTCGTCACATCGCTGCCGATTCGTGCATCGGCACGAATTTATTATTGTTCAACCGAATCATAATAAGAGTCCATAATCAACCCTCCTTTTCTTTTAATATAGTATTCATTTTTGGTAGAAAAATCTGTGTATTTTATCAGGGATAACATTTGGTGGCCCCTTCAGTATATATAAATGATTATCATGGCTTTGTTCGCCTGAACAACCCCAAAACCGTACCAAAGCTAGTTCCTCCTTAACAGGGGTAGGAGAATGTGATCAGTGATCAAATAAAAAACACACTAATATCACAAAATATTTATAAATAAATAATGTCTACTTTATTTAGAAATAAAACTTAAGAACTGATAAATATAATTACTAGGAGCGGTTATCAACACTTTAACAATCAGCTAGTTTTCACAATTTCTCATTTAAATAATTAACAGACTAATCGCACTAACAATTGTAAAATTATAATTAAAATATTTGAAAGTGAAGGAATTAAAATATTTTTAATTGATTTTTATAAGTTGCGTCATGCCATAATGTTTCTTACTTTCCAAAATAATAAGTAGCCAATACAGTAGAAAATACAGAATTGCCAAAATATCCTTCCTTATGTCCCTCCCAATTGATAAAATAGAGTTCGTGGCAACCTTGAAGTAAACTACCAGGCAGCTATTACCAGGGGATCTACAGAATTGACATTCCTGATGGACTCTCAGTAAATAGATAGAGAGGATAACCAGTTTACAGCTACACTGCCGGCCCGCAGTTCGAGCATATCTTCTTGAAGAGTCCGTGGGAGATACTCCAACCAGATATCACACTGTACGGCACTAGCAACACTTCTGAGAGGCAGTTTTTTCGAATGAGTTCCCGGAGTTTAGATCCAACCCTCTCCAACACCTTCCAACTAATTTAATTAATTACTTTACACTTTTTATTACGGCTTGAGCTTCTCGTGTGGTTGATGCTCCTAAGCGAAGATAAACCGCGTGAGGGAAGAGTAGTTTACTTCTCGAGTGAGTGGCGCAGTTGCATTCTCCGGGTTTCATCGTCTCTTCTACGCAGTGGAGCCGCCAGGTGACATACACTCGGTTATTTCCTAAAGGAGGGTGTCCTCGCTTTCTTATCCCATTCTTCCCCCCTAATGGGAAGTAATTTGCAAGACTGTATTGGGCACTCCAAAAATATGGAGGGTCTCTGCCCTGCAGCTCTGTTTCAGGGAAGAGAGATCACGTTTCAATACCAGCCATTTTTTACGCCTCGGCTACCAGCCGTGTACGAGATTCTGCACGATTGACGGCCAGTAAACGATCTTTCTACAAAAACCTCTATTTTCCGAGACTACCCAACTTCAGGATCAAGAGTTCCATTCTTCGCAATAACCATCCTTTAGACCTGGTCCTCCACTCAATCCAAACATCTGACCTCTGGCAAAGCTATTTCTCTCATTCTTGTTCAGCACCTTTCCAAACAACCGTACTCTCTCAGCTTCAGTACCTCGTTAAATTGCATTTTGTCCTTACTTTATCCAACCAGTTTTTCTGTGGAGACACCAGAACTCTACATTTCTACTGATCTTAACTTATACCTTGTTTTCTCAAGAGATGGCCCAGATCTACGCAGTATAGTGGATACTCTTAACAACCAAACAAATATACGAACGTACGTACAAATCAATGTGAATGAATCAGGTATCTATGCTGTCAATGTAAAATATTTTGCTAAATACTTGAAAAACAAACAAATAAGCTAACATGAAATTTAGCACACTAGGTGTTGTCAATTGTATAATGTCTCTTTGCTTTAATTAAAATGTTGCATGTATTATTTCTTTTACTTTTGGTTTTTCGTAATTTAAATGTAAAAAATATAAATATTATAATAATTATATAGTATAAAGAATTGAAGAAATTTTTAAACTTATATAAAAAAATGATACTTGAAATTTGTCTCTTATGTAATAAAATAAGCATACAAGTAAGAAGTGTGGAATGAAGAAAGCTCTTGCTATTTAAACCGGTATAGAAAAATGTTACGCGATGAAATCAAGTGTTTTGTTTTGAGTTTTGTTTTGTTTTTTAAAAAACACTTTTAAAACTCTTGAATAATTGTAAAATTTTATACATAACATAAATAATAATGAAAACACATTTCCGTTTACCATGTAAACAAAGAAATCGTATGAGTGCAGTAATATCTGCACTTCACACATGCAATGTATCTTCTAGGCCTCTAATTTGGTGTTTTATTTTGTTTATATTCTCTTCTTGTAAACGCTAACCCCTATTAATTTTTTGACGTGTCGTTTGAAAAATCATATAAATATATAAACATTTTTTCATGGGAAAAAGTAATTAAATACCGGAAAGACTTGTTTCACTGTATGTGCACTTAGTATTTATGTCAAAACTTTGTATATATAATATATTTATAGCAAAGGTATTCTTTCATATCGCAATAACTCCTCATTATATTATATTTACACTAAAATATTTCATTAACGTATTAATAATATAAAAACTTATTTGCTAAAAAAGTACAATTTTTAAATATTTTTCTCTTATTAAAAGCAACCAATTTGAAACAAAAAAAGTAAAACAAACACATATGTAAGCAATTCAAATTTTAGTAATCATGTAGAGGACATTTTTTCACAATTTTTAAATATAAATAAAACTAAAGTTAATACCTGAGAAAAAAAAATCTGAAATTGAAAATAAAATTTACTTATAAATAAATAATTAAGAGGTGATATGAACGAAAATTACTTCTTTGTGCTCAATATTTGAAGAGATTGTACTACATTCGACTTCCCTTTTTCCCAAACAGTTAAATTCTTGACGACGACAATTAGAGAAATAACCAAACTGAACATGTAATGTAATGTTTACAACATCACACAAGTAATACAACTATTAGGCAAAGTTATCATTAAGGAAGAAAACTGTAATTGCCATTGCATATTAAGTAAATGTAAACAGAGAAGCGATCTCTTGTTAATATTCCAGGCGCTGAAATGTCTAGGTTATCTTCCTCAGGTTACTTCTCCTTATCGCAGTGTTCTATAAGAGTTGGTGTGCTTAAGGTAGAAATAAGGGATTTCTTATGGTTTAATGAATGTTTCATAGGAATTTGTTGTATTTTGTTTTTATTATTCCAGTTATAATTACAATTTGAGCAAATACAAACGTTCTCATCATGTTCACTGTGCCCAGAAAATCTTGACCTGAGTAATTCCTTATAATAATAATAAATAATTTAGAGAAGTTGTGATGTGAAAGCATTCTAAATTTTGGAAAACTTTAAGCGAACACATTGTTCACAAATAATTCTCTCTAGAACTACTAGATTTCCCTGAGTTCACTTCGTGTACCGTTCACTAAAATCGCCCGGATTCACAGCAATATGCACACATTGCCTTTTGCTTTAGTGTGATACAGATTTGATACTTCTCATCGCTAAAGGTGATGCCATAGACCAAGATCCAATGAGTTGTGGTCAAGTGACAACTATGGACTGGTTTTCAAGTAACAATTGGTTCTCTGATTTTGAAGGCCTGGCCCAAATTAATGACTCTTGTGACACCGCTGTAAAAGCAAAGGCTCCAGGAGTATTTCCTGGGTATAATGCTGTTATCCCTTATTATTGATGCCTGGGCACGTTTTCGATTAACATCTATGATTTTGTACGCATTGTGAAAACGCTTATTATTTTTCATTCTACGACAGTTTAACTGCTTGGAACTGCTTGTTATAGCTTCATAAATATTCCACCCTCAGCTGACAGAAAAATTGGACTTACTTCTTTGATGTACATTTATTTAGGTTCTAAAGAACAAATCAAAAAAATATCTTGTACAGTCATTTTATGTACCAGTTCATGTTTTTTAATTAAAGTTTTTGCTTAATTTTTATTAATTCATACTTTTATAATATAAACATACATATATTGGATAAAACATTCAAATATATTCTTAAAGGAATTACAGGCTTCAGAAATATTTAGTGCATATTAAAGATTACTTACTGTTTGGTCCAAAATTAGCTCAGGTTCGTTTGTCAGAAGTGAACGTGTTTATTCCTCTTGCAGATTTGTTTACATATGCTCAACGTTTTTTGTTTTTTATCTTACTGTCAGTGCTAACGTGTCGTTATCCTATTTTAATTGCTTGAATCCTTCACAGATTTTTTTTTGAAAATCATTCTAGAAATTAATTAAAAAAAATTTTTAAAAAGGTCTTGATTTATTGAGCGAATAACTTTTTTCGTAAATATTTACAAAAATGAAAAAATCAACAACATTTAAATTTCTAAAATTCTCTTTTCCCGGAAGGAAAAAAAAAAAAACTAAATCAATTTAGGAGTCTAGTATAACTTTTCTAGATAATAAATTAATTACAAAAAATCTCTGCTTTATTCTTTGTACACGTTTTAAAAAATTCGATTTACCAATATTCTATTACCTTTTATTTATTTGTTTTTATTTGTTGTACAAAAATGATCTTTTCCAAAACTTATTTATTAAGATTTACATGTAAGTAAATATAAATATATATATAAAAATATAAGAAACTTATTGCCTTCTTGATAACAATTACTTAAATGAAATAAAAAATGTTTTATAATAATTTATTATTATAATTAAAAGCGAACTTGTGTGGTTTCTTTAGTTTTCATTGTCGTTTTTGTTAGGAAGATCTATAATAAAAGTAATTGTTACAATGTCTTATATGACTGAATCAAAATGTTTGTGGTATCGTTAGAAACAAACGTGTTCTTTTTTATTCTTTATTGATGTATCATTAAAGATGATCCCCCCGTTAAAATGATATCCTTTTTATTATTTTTTTCGCCTCTAGTATGAAAAATTAGTTAGTATGATGATTGTAGTTACAAAATAAACAAAAAAATTTATTTGGTTTAAAATAGTTTTACAGCTGCACCGTAGATGTTTCTTAAAGTAGTTACGATCACAAGTTTCATTTGAGAAAAACAATTCGTAGCCTTGAATGAACCAGAAGCAGCAATCATTTCTTGTTTTGGATTTAAAAATCTATAGAAAAATGGTTAGAAAATATAGTACTCTTGCACTTGGCAAAAATAATTATGTTATCACCGCATTATAATTGCTTCCTAATTTATGCAGAAGTGGGCGTTGTTTTAAATATCTGATATAATTACTTCTTTTTCTTCAGGCTTAGTCTACTCCCTCTATATATCTACATGAGTTGTATCTTGATGTTTGGAGCTATACTTATTCGTTTGATAAACAACGTAGTAGAACCTTCAATTGCGACTGTCACTTGCATCTCATCTATCACTTAGAAATAGTTACAATAAAAAATAAAACAAAAAAAATAAAATATTAATCCCAGACGCGCTATTTTAGATTTTCTCTTCGTAGAAGCCTTTGCCACAGCTTACTGTTCATAGATAGAAACATAGTTGTCTGAAGCAAAAGAACACATTCCGAAGGCTAGCAGTACTCTGAGAAGACTCCGGGCGCGGATTGGCGTTAGATTTCTTCAAAGGCATCCATTAAGTAATGGATAAGATTAAAAACCCTTTATTCTATTTACCAAACCTTGCGAATTTTAAACCTTATACCAACCAGTAGAGTTGTCCAACCGTTTGGGTTTTTTGGGACACAATTAGTCGAGAAGCAACAAAAAAAAATGAGCAAATTATCATTTAAAAGTCTTTTCATCATTAATCATTTTGCATTATCCGAGTAGATGACAATACATACCCAACTGTTATATTTGATCATAATATCTGTTTGTGGTCGGTCACTAAAATCTAAGTAAGCATTGTTTTCAAGAAATTGTTATTTATCACAAAGTAAAAGAATCGAAGTCTCTGAATCACGTACTCGGAATGATGATAGTCTACATTTGTCATCCTTATCGTGAACGCATTTGGAAGATTCGCCCCAAACGAGTACTTTTTAATAATTGCTCTAGTTTGATAAAAAATAATGAATAATTCTTTAAACGATTCCATCAAATGCAAAAAAGGTAAGCAACAGTTTGTCAGTAGATAGCAATAATTCTTAACTAGATTGCGAAGAGATCGTTTGACACGGTGAGCACTCTTCCATTGCGCAAGATGTTTGTTTTAGTTCACTTTTAAATACACGTTATAAAGTGTAGTAGTTAATTTGGAAACTCAACTTTTTGTCAAGATAATACCTCTTCATCAATCTGTCTAAAAAAATAAGCTAAAGAAATTTTTTTGTTTATTTTCTGCGAATATGTCATCATTTCAAAGATTTTAAAAAAAGTTAATGGAGTATAATGTGGATTTCTTAAAACATTTGTAAATAAATTATTTAAAATCTGTGTAAATATTTCGTTGAAAAAAAAATAGTAGGGATAATTAAATGACAAAAACAAGAAAAAAAATCGGTTTGGGTTCTTTCTATTCAGAAAAATGTTATTCAAGTAAATATTTGTTTGATGTGAGGAATGGAGCAGGGCGATTGTTTTTCGGGGATTTTTTTGTTTTTAATGTTGGTAACATAACAATTCGCATACTAAAATAGTGATCCACACAAAAATGCATTCTTAAATTTTCCCTTCTGAAGTATTTCTGAGTTTTAAAGTATTAATGTTTAATAGAAATATTATTTAACAAAAAATGATACTAATCTAACGAACAGATTTGGCTATTTTGTTGCAAGCGGAAGAGGTTAGCTTCAGAACGAAGGCAGTTTTACTATATACTTTCATTACCAAATTAATTGTAAACGGATGTACAAATAACTTTTTAAAAAAGAATCTTTCTCCTTTTGTTACTTCTTTGTTTTTGAAAAAATAAGTATATTTAAAAAATTAAAATCATTTATAAATAACCTTATACATAGTATATAATTAATGCTATGATTACTTATGTAATGTGTACATATTGAGACTCACATTATGATATGACGAGTGCCATTCTACCAGTTTATCTTTTCTCCTTCTTTTCATATTAATAAAGGTTTATTATATAAACAAAATATAAATATATATAAAAAAATAATAATAAAATACAAATTAATAAATAAACATGTAAACTCAATGCCTCCTGAATTGTTGGTGATGAGTTTGAGATTTTGTTGATACAATAAAGGATGAAACATTCATTTGTATAATACTTTTATTGACCCTAAATATTCTTAAGTCTCAAAGCTGGGGCATGCTATATGTTAAGTTCACTGAAGTAGACTAGGTCTCTTTTCCGTGTTTACCCAATCTTACTTCTAGGGTCATCTAAGCTGCCTCAATTTTGGAATGAGAAATCATGGTTGTGGTTCAGGCAAATTGAAGCTATATTGAATCGTACAGAGCACGTTGTGAAGAAAACAAACTACTAGTGCTGACTGTGCAGCTGCAGTAACAAATTCTCACCAAAGTTGCTGGAATGGAGCAAGAGCAATGCGCGTCGAAGAGACTAGGCCAGGCAATATGACCGGAGGATACCCTCACAACTGTTTTAGCAGATGTAAATCCAGGCAGACAACCAAATGACAGAGTTGGTTTCATACAGTGTGGCAAAGTGCACTGGAAGGAGTCTAACCTTATTTCTTAAAAATATACTTACTTTGTACAGCCAAAATTAATCAATCTAATACAATTGATTCTTTATGGGATTCTGAACAAATGATGAACTAAATAGAAATGTTTATACAGGTAGGTAAGTAGGAACGCATATTGCTTCATCCGCTAGGACGAGTAAATAATCTGGGCCATTGGACAGTCCATAGGAAGGTTCAGAAATATGAATAACTTATAGAGAGCTATTCAGTCACAGAGGCAAAATACTTAGTAGTTAGGCTTTTACAACAGACCACTAAAATAACAAATGCTAATGTTTCTACTTGCATGTTTTCTATTCGTTTATCTGCGATCACAATTTCGTTACATAAACATTCGTACTCAATCCTCACATGAATCGTAATTACCGAAATTTGTGCAATTGAATTCCCTTGAAATTTAAAAATTATAGTAAAAAGTAGAAGAATTCAATTTAATACAAGTTAAACAACAGGATATTTAGCTCAAGGATAAGTGATTGCCATTGTGGGTTCTTAAATAAATGTCAAACTTGAATATTTTTCGATTTTGAGTAATGCATTCGCTATGCCCTGTACGTTCAGGAGAAAACAAAATTTGTATTTGTGGTGAAACTTCTAAATCGAAAGACTGCACGATATTACTTTCTATTTATATCAAAAGAATAGATTTCTACCTAGATGGATCCAGTTTTTGAAGAGGAAATCAAAATTTACATCGTTCTTGTAGCTATAAGTTTATTCTGCTTACAAATTAGCAATATCTTATACAAAAAATATATTTCTAAAACTTGACAAAACTTTCCCTACAAAAAAATCGAAACAGCATTCACTGTTTAAAATCTATTATATCCCCTTCTATCCAGATTTCTTCTCCTTTAGCGGAGGTTGGCCTTTATACTTGTCCACAATAGTGTTGATTATTTTATGTGCTTCATCGTACGAAGGATTAGTCGCTTCCCGGACTCGGGCCATAAATTCAGTTAATTTTGGTCGTCCATCGCGGGGGTCGTAACCTGCCAGTCCTGTCAAACGATTTAGGAAAAAATAATGATAATACAATTGGATCTTTTTTTACTTTCCCGTCCCCCTTTTTCACTTAAATTTTCCTTCTTAAGGAATAACAAAAAATAAATTTTCTTTTACTTAAATCAAACAGAAGGAAATTTGAGGTCGGCATTATTTTTTAAGAGGAAAAGTGATTTTTTTTTGTTATTCCGGCTCCAAAAAGTTGGAATAAGTACAACTTGACAATCACCAACTTTTACAAGCAATGTACATAATTATTACTTACTTGGCTGTTCAAGTTCCGAAGCGGCAAGTATATCGGCAATAGAGATTTCATCGCCGCATATATACTTGTTTTTAAGCCAGTGGTTTTCTATGCTGTCACACGCAGTCACCATTTGTGTTTTACATCGCTGGATGTCCCTTATATCTGGAGTTTTGCCCGTAGCAAGAGGCTCTAACCACTAAGATCAAAAAGCAAAAATTACGCTCTTCAATCAAATAAAATCCTACAAATATTTCTGGTTTCAGAAAAAAAAAAATAAATGTAACAGTGTGAACAGTCAAATGACTTTCTGGTACTGTAATTCTCATGGTTTTAAATCATATATTTTTTTAAAAACATATTCAGTTCTCACTAACAACATGCAATTTGTAAAAGTGTACATTACATTGAAATGACCCTTTATGGGGAAGTATACACCACATCTTACCAGAAACGCCCGACACAAATTTTCTTTATTCAAATGAAAATCACAGATCTCCATGTATGTAAAATAATAAAATTTTAGAGAAAAGCGTAAGAGCTATTATCCAAAGTAATACTTAAAATAACAGTATCGAAGTTTCTTTCCCTAGAGCACAGTTCTTTACGTTTTGAGTTTCAGCAACACACTTAATCTTCTTATTCGTGTAGAAACACAATGAAATGTAATGCACTTTAAAATATTTCTTCTACACGTAAGAGTATTAGTATCTAGGCTTTTAATTTTTTATTATTTTGAATTCTGTCTAATTTATGCATGACGACATGCAAAACAAATTACAACACAACATTTCACTGTTACGTTTGTGATGATAAACGATTCATGATAATTTGTATTATCATTAAAACAAAATTTCCAATTCTTCGTTCAGCTTAATTTAACTACAACTCTTACCAGAGTTCGAAAATACAATCCACAACCAAGGCGAGTGCCTAAATGCTGCCATTCTAGGTATTCGTCAACTTTTGCCTGTTTTTTGCTATCCTTAGGATACCAATGATCTGCTACATTCTTTTTCTCACGACACAAATAACGAAGAATGGCCACACTAAAACATACTCGTATCAGTAATTATATTTAACTGACAGAATTGAAGATAAGTATTGTAAACTGGGATTTTAAAAATACCTTTCCCTCAGTATAAAACCATTGTCATCAATGACTGGTACTTGATGTAATGGATTCACTTTCAAGAATTCAGGACTATTCTGTTCGCCTAGAAATTTGTAATTCATAAAGCAAGGAAAAGATGAAATTACTGTTTTGTAAGTCAGAAGGAACATAAAATTTACTAACCTTTGCCAAGCCTAACAACTATCGGTTCGTAAGGAATCTTAGTATTCTCAAGAAATATCAATAAACTTCTGCACGGTTGTGAAAGAGTATCAAGATACAACTTTAATTTAGACATGCTTAGTCACAGAGTTCGAATTGAACTGAACAGACTAAATCCAAAAAATAAAGATAAAACTAAGATAAGATAAAATAAATACCTACTTAATAAATAAAACCTTCCTTACCGATTCATTTGAATATAACCATAAAATGCCCTTTCCTTCCCCCCACCCTTTTGCCATTATCTGCTCAGGCACATTGTCTTGAGACTAGTGATGGGCAGAACGAGTCCGTCTTTGGACTCGTTGGATTTGAATCAGTTCCAGGGTTGGAATCGATTCCAACAACTCGTTCACCGATTCCGGTCTCTGTACTTACCCTATGCATTAGTAAAAATGTCACGCAATTCATTAAAAAATATCATTAAATGTTAGCTTTCCCAGTTAATAACAAAACTATATTTCTTTAACACACATTGAGTACTATCCCTAATTTCCAATTGCACTGATAAATATAAAATTAACAACGTAACACAAAAATTAACATAAAAATAGACTAGTCAATTATAAAAATTAAAGCAATGATGTTTAGTCATTATCTAGCTTGACCACTGGAAGACTGGAGTTAACGTGCTTCAAGAGGATCCAAGGTAGAGAAACGGAAATGGGTAGGAAATTATTCCCATAAAAAAAATTCTAACCCTTCAAGCAAAATGATAATTACTCATAAATAAAGAAATATTTATTTACTAGGACTTGTATATCAAGCTTTAAAAATATTATCTTATTATCTTACGAAAAGAAAAAGCTGTGTGCTTAATCTTTAACATAGCGCTGGACACTCTTATTCTTATCTTCATTGGGTAAGTTTAACCGTGTACATGACCGTGAGACAGTCAAAGTAACACTGAGCCAAAATTTAGTATTACCTAATTGGTTTACTTACTGCAGTATCCCTCCCACTCTATCACCAATTTCACAAACATTCATCAATTGGAAATAATTTTTAGTTAAATATTCGTTTTATTTGAATACAAAAAACATTATAACGCTTTCTTAAGATGATTTTAATTTTTAAAATTTGTTTTTGTCCATTACTCTTATATAATACGAAGAATTTCAAATAAAATATAATATACAAACACAATGATCTAGTATGCAGGTGGAGTCAGTCCTCGTTACCATAGCAATGGAACCGTTAAACAACTCCGGTTCCAGCTCCAGCAATTTCTATTGGCTAGATTCAGTGAACGAAAAAATGGAACGAGTCCGGTTTCAAAAGGATTTAAATCACTCCGGATTCGACTCCACCAACTCCAGTGGATTTAACCAATGAAAATGCTAGAGCTGGGCCGGAGTCGTTTAACGGTTCCGTTGTCATGGAAACTACGACTGACTCCACCTGCACACTAGATCATTCTGTGTTTGTATATTATATTTTATTTGAAATTCTTCGTATTTTATAAGAGTAACGGACAAAAACAAATTTTAAAAATTCAAATCATCTTAAGAAAGCGTTATAATGTTTTTTGTATTCCAATGAAACGAATATTTAACTAAAAAATATTTTCAATCGATGAATGTTTGTGAAATAGGTGATAGAGTGGGAGGGATACTACACTAAGTAAACCAGTTAGGTAATACTAAATTTTGGCCCAGTTTTACTTTGACCGTCTAGCTGACATGTACACGTTCAAGCTTACGCCAATGAAGATGAGAGTAAGAGTGTCCAGCGCTAAGTTTAAGATTAAGCACACAGCTTTTTCTTTTTGTAAAACAATAAGATAATATTTTAAAAGCTTGATATTCAATTCTTAGTTAATAAATATTATGAGTAATTATAATTTTGAAGGGTTAGAATTTTTATGGAATAATTTCCTACCCATTTCCGTTTCTCTACCTTGAATACTCTTGAAGTAAGTTAACTCCAGTCTTCTAGTGGTCAAGCTAGATAATGACAAAACTGCATTGCTTTAATTTATATTTGACTAGCCTATTTTTGTGTTAATATTTGTATTACGTTGTTAATTTTATATTTATCAGAGCAATTGGAAATTAGGGATAGTACTCAATGTGTGTTAAAGAAATATAGTTTTGTTATTAACTGGGAAAGCTAACATTTAATGATATAATAATATAATAAATTGCGTGACATTTGTTCTTATGTTTAATCGTTCCAAACCTTCTGCTGCCTCATTTTCATTTTTATTTGCCTAAATTTTTTGGGGCGGGGCGGAATCACTTTTTTTAAAAATAGGGATTTGAATCAACTCGTTCCACCATCGGACTCGTTCCAATGGAACGAGTCCGCTCAAATAGCCCATCACTACTTGAGACAGATCGGAAAATTAACTTAGTTGTATTCATATCTGTGTTGAAGAAATTGTTTATTTTTTAACATAGATTTAAATTTTCGTTACGAAAATCTTATATACCCTGAATACGCTTAATTCTTGATATTTTTAATAAATTACTTAGTTATACTAAAACATTTCATACTCTAAAGGAGCTAAAAAAATTAGTCATCAATCCACAAGGAGTAGAATAAAACATTATTTTACGAAATTATTGTTTCTATGGAAGTAGTGCATGCCGCAAATGAAAATGAGTAGCGGGTCAAATTAGAAATGTCCAAGATAGTTACTCATGGTGTTCTTTTGAAATTGTTAAATATATTTTTCCCCTTTTTACCTTACCATTGCATGTTGATCCAAATTGACCTTGTGTCTTCTTACAAGGTACGGCTGATTCAGAAAACATATTCTCAGGATGGGATTAATGAACACTAGCCCCAGCGCAGGTTGTAAAGAAGAGCGTAAAGCCTATTCCTGTGTGAGAATTGCAACTGACAGATCATGTCGTGAGAGCATTGATCCACTGAGTAATATCGAAAAGTCCTGGGAGAGAAATATCTGGACGGTTTCTAAACCTTTTACGGGCCAACTCAAGTTGTGGCTTTTCTTTATTCCTTCTGTTTCTATTGTGGGCACCATTTTTTAGTTGATAGGTGCATTTGTAGTTTTTTTTTATAATATAAAACCAGAAAATAAGATTTTGCGAATCGCATAAAACTTATTGAACGTTTGTAAATATGTAAAATAAATCTTGAATAAAAGAAATATGTAACTTATGGAAATATTCCGGTCAAGAGAAATAGAAGAATACATGGACAGTAGGCAATTCCTCTGACTTGAACTTGGATGTAAATATAAATAATCCATTCTGACTTACATTTCCATATGTTTACATCGTTTAATGCCATGTGTTATATGTAAGAAGCACTTAAGAAGCAAAAGTGCAAACAACTTCTAGTTGTAGAATGACATCTGTATAGAGATTCCTTGAACTCAAAACGTTTATCTTATGCAGACCTCAATTTAAATAGCAGTTATAAATGAAGTTCTCATATTATAAAAACACATTTTTTTAAAAAATATTTAATATTAAATTAAACGGACAGTAAATAAAAAAGAAAAGAATACACACAAATAAATAGAAACCAACTTTATGCCACTTCTATTTCCACATCTAAGTTTGGCAAGGGCGTTCTAAAATATGGATTAGAAGATCTATGTTGTTTGAGGTGTTCAGCTCCTTTTTCTTTGTAATCAGACGAAGTGATCGAATAACCGGACAGCAGATTCTCATTTAACGCGATGTCACGTAATCCAAACCAACCACCAAATGAAGGACTTTTAGAGATTCTTACTGAAACTTTTGATTTAAATGGTCGAATCTGAAATGTTAAGATTGGCATATGATTTTTTGGGAATTTGTCATTACTCTACTAAGAAGAATTTTTTCTATATAAATACTTTCGTAAACATACATCTCTTAAAAAGTATTACACACACACACACACACACACACACACACACACACACAAATACAAATATATATAAATAGATATGTGTGTGTATACTTGTTTTAGTATTTCATTTTATATCTTATCCGATATCGGAACTGGAATTCTAAAGGCAAGGTGCAGACACGGTCAGGAAGGATTTATGTAGGTGCTACCTTGCGGGAAGGCATATGGTGCACTTAGGATTTGAAATGAAGGATTTAAATGATATAGGAAGATTTTGGGATGAGTTAGTAGGAGAAGTCTCCAAGGAAATATTGGTGTCAAAAAACGCAAAGTAAAACAAAATTTTCAGACTGAATTCGACCTCTATATTGCCAATTATAGAGATAAAAAATGGATTTAAACCAGAGTTTGAAAATAATCACTTTAGCTCTGTTCCAAGCACATTTCATTTACTCTAATTAGCCCAGACCTTAAGCATTGAGAGTATCCTGGTTTATTGAAAAGGCAGCTTGCAGTACCGCTAACAAAAAAGCATAAAATCTGGAATTTACCAGCTTAGCAGTGATATTGAGAGTTTATTAGAGAGAAAAGATGTAGAAGTGAGAGAAGGTACTAGTAGGACAGGAGGAGAGAAAAGGATGAAGAGGGGAGGCTTAGTGGAAGTGACAGCGATCGGAAAAAAAAGTTGGAAATTGAGGAGCTAGGGCATGTACCTGTATTATCTCCCTGGACATCCGTCGGGCAAGTCCTTTTAAATTGGCTGAACCTCCACACAGGCAGATATCGGCCGCTAATCGTTCCGCATCTTTATGGCTAAATTGTTTTAAGATGTATTCTACGGTGTCGATTAGTCCTGCTTGATCGGAGCCTACCAACGATGGCTGGAATAGCACCTCTGGCACCCGGATCAACTCCACGCCTACGTGCAACCTGTGCGTCTCACCGGGAGCTTCACCTCCTTCGCCACCGCTTCCAGTGCCACTGTTAGTTCCATCGCCTCCAAACATACCTTAGTGTAAATAAAGATGCTTGTATTTCCTTGAAATTTAATACATACAAAATAGGCGGCAACCTAGATGCAGCTGTTTCCAGTTCTCTTGAATAATAGTTAATGAAAAAGTAATATGTATTCCTTGTATTTTTAAAAGTCAAAGAAGAGCCCTAGAGTAAGTCCTAATCACTTGAAAGAGCGTCAACCTCAAGCGATAAAAAGTTTTTGTGGAAAGAAATTAGATTCGATTCGAGGAACTGTAAAAAGGTCTTCTGTGATTCTACAGTCGCCAGCATACAGCAGTTGAGATACGAGCAATATTGTCTAAGATGTCAAATCAATTTCTTAAAAACTCTTCTGGAACTTCCAAAGCCTACATAAGATGCTGCTGCATGAGATAAGCACTGGCAGTTGGACATTACATAATTTTACTTAAGCTGAAAAGCGATCGTATTGCTCAGAATTGTTTAATAAAATGTTTGCACTTATACGATTCTCATCTTCGCCTTTGGATGCGCTTCATTGCCTCTGTAATTTGAAAGTCCGCGCACTGAGTCGAGTAAAAGAGCTACCAATTCTCGTCACAATTCCTAAACAGTCTCGTACTAGTCTCAACTTCACAGGTCTGATAGCCAACTGTAAGGTAGTATGACTATTCAAAAAGATGACGACTTTGGAATTGATGATTTCTCACCTTGTGAAAGGTAAGATTCATTCCGCCAGAAAGAGTGAAGCTAATCTACACAAGCTTACGAGAGGTCAAATCACAAGTTCGCCAAGGTTAAAAATTCTTCGTCTATCTCGCTGCTGTCAGTGTACTGCACGGATTCTCCTAAATGGTGGTCTCCGTTTCCAAACTTCTCGAAAGCGAGGCTCTTAAAAGGCTCGCTTTATTTCGAAGCTATGTTATGAATAAAGCCTATTAGTAGGGTAAAACCAGTGATGCGAAAATTACAGGTGTGCTTGGTGGGAATTCAAGTTTAGATGCTTGGTCAGAAAATAAAGAGTCCTCTATCAACAAACTGAGTAGAAGTGATAGTCAACTTTAACGAACACAAGCGATGGAGATTAGTCCTGTACCTTGTGAAGCCGTTGAAAAGGAAGGGTCGTGAGCTCGTAACATCTGCTCCAACTGAAGCAGTTTTTCACCCTCCTCCTCGCTGTCACTATCCCCTCCTTCCTGCCACAGATTATTTCAAAACATTAATGGTGAATACAAATCTGGTGAGCACCTGTTCAGATCTATAATCTAATTGGACCCACCTTGTTAATTACTTTATACACATCCCAGTCTTCATCTCTGGTGCCGAAGTCATCGTCCGCTTTGCCTCCTCCGGCCAGCTGGCTGATCAACCGCATTCTTTCTACAGAGGCAACAGTCCTTCTACGCGCCATGTCTTGGCGACGTTGACGTCTCGCAGCTCGCCATTCCAGTAATTCTTCCCTGCAAACAAGTATATGTATGTGGCAGAAAATAATGAGGAATATAGTTTCAGAATAGCACTTAGCTAAGGGAATCGTTGTGGCCTATTTTATTCGGTATTTCAGATTTAATGGTTTTTCTGTGAAATATTTATTACTGATTTATTTAAAAAGCCAAATGGTCATATAAAAGCACCAAAATATTATAATGCTTGCACCATTCATCAGTCTTTGCACCAATACACTCATTTAGAGCACGTAAATAATTATTTCTCAAGTTCCTTACTAGTACACTCAAGTGGCGTCTACAGATTCCCAATTATTGAAATATTTTCTCTTCTTACTACAATTATGAGTGCACACATTACTCGGAAATGAAACTAGAGCGAAGTGTACTCCATCCCACCCTGACAACTGCCCCAAAAAGATTTCCAAGAAAAATGAAAGGTTGAAAAAAAAAATTAAGAAATTTAAAGAAAATCGTTGGCTAATGTGCGCGTACAAAATAAAAATGGAATAGCTTTTTCTGGAAAATCCCCCCTTCAGGTTATTGGTACTGGCTGTTGAGGATTCGTACAGGATGACTTCCTTTCGGGTGCCAGGAAATTAACAGAAAATTAAAGGTTCAGCTTCCTATGATTCTTCGTTTTCGAGCTTTTTCACCCATAAACAGGCCATTTTCTAAAAATCACCTTTTTTTTAGACTCAAAGGGCCTCAATATCTAGGATATTTCCAAAAACGTCTATTGAAATAGTTTTCTTAAGAAATTTCACCTAGTCAGGATTCTGAAGAGGAGAGGTGAAAGTAATGCTACCTCAAAAGTGCCCTCTCTGCAATTTTAAATATTGCACAGGCCTAAGGGGATCAGATGCATTTCCAATCTTTCCAGCTGGAAGAAACTTCTCTTGAGTAGTGGTTTTTGTTTTATTTAAAAAAATCACACGTTTAATGCGAGCTACTAAACCATGTTTGAGCACAATTCGCACAATAGTTGTTTAGATAATTTCGAATAAAACCTAATCATAACATTGAACGAAGAAAAATTTAAACTCACTGATTTGGTAAATTATTGTTAAGCCATTGAGGGGGAGAGATAATAGCAAGAGGCTAGTTGCCCTAATAAACATTGGCCAATATACAATGTGCAGATGAACTTGAAGATTAACATTACCTTTTCCTCCGAACTCCATCCAACCAGATCTTGAAATCTTCTTCATCTTTAGGTGTATTGAATTGCTTCATGGTTTTCTGTTTGTTTTCCTGGTTAACAAAAAAGTTTATAGTTTTAAGTTTACTTTTCAAACATCTCTAATTTTACAATAATAATAAAGTAATGCTGTCTTTGACATTCACATAATCTTCAAAATTTATATTTCTTTTTTAAATTATTTTATTCTAAATTCTACGAGAATGGGGCATATATCTATGTAATGGAATATGCTCTCATCTCGTTTTTAAATTGCATATTGAACATAATTTTATGTCTTTGTTGATTATGTATGTATTTTAGTACAAGGTTCCCTCTAGTTTTGATAAACCACGTAATAAATACACGCCTATCATTACTGATTATATTATTGGCACCTTTTAAACGAAAATTTCTTATTTATCTGGCAAAATAGTTCGTAAGACATCTTTAATGTTTAATTGTTCATTTATAAGACTTGTCAGTGCCATACTTATCGCATAATTTCTCTAACTCTTTGTATAAAACAATTTTTCTGTTAAACATTAGCTGTGTTAAAAATTTTAGATTCCCATCATCATCGAATAAATTAAAACATCTATAAATGGATTTGAAGTTCAATTTAAGCACAAAAAGTGAACACTTTCGCGTCATAATTAGAAGAAATAGATATGGCACGTTAAGATTCTATATATAATCTCCTCCTGAACTTTGCTCCGATTCTGCCTATCAATTCCTATTCGCCCTCAACCATTCTCTCAGGGTTTTTTCTTCCAATGCGAGAACCCTTGATTAATGTAAAAAGTCAACCATATATGTATATAAACAAATTGAAATGCCCCTTTTTATCATTTAGATGTAGATGATCACTTAAGTATTAAGGAGAGTTCATTTCTGTAACAAGCGATCAAGAGTAGAATGGGAATGGATAAAGATCCCTTACTTCGGAGATATCTTCCGTAGTGTTGGCTGTGACAATCTTCTGTCTGGTTCTTTCAATCCTGGCTTGTATCTGTCCGATAAGTTTGGGCAGTTCTTCACTATTAGACAGTCCAAACTCAGACAGCGCTTTCTGCAACACAGTTCATTATACAAGTACAAAATTAAAGTCGTTTTACTCATTAGTTTTTTTTTGGCCATATTCTTCTTATTGAAAAGTTATCAAATTGAAACCTACCTCAAATTCAGCTTCTTCACCTTCTTCTCTGAGATCTTGTATGGCTAAAAGTTGGTTCAATTGTTCTTCATCTTCGGCAAGCTATATGAAAATAAAAACAAAGAACGTCTCGTGCAAAGCTCAAATAAGACATTTTTTAAAATTTTTATTTATAAAATATTTTGTTTACTTTCTCCTCACGTTTTCTAGCGTTTATCTCCATAAATCTACGCTTAAGTTCTCTGCGACGTTCCCGCTGTTGATCGGGAGTCAGTGTAGATGACGGACCGACAGTGTACGGAAGTTGAACACGTATAACGTTAGCATCATAGTATTCTACGTCAGACCAGAGAGCCAACTCTTCAAGGAAACTCTCGGACACCCGGCAGTGGTCATGCACCAGTTCCTGTTTAAATAGTTCAAATAAATAATTATAAAATTATTTATAACAAATAAATGAAACCTTTAAGTAAATTTGATTATGAGCAACCCTCAGATCTGTTAGGTCGCTCTTTGCAAGGTTTTTGCGTATGTTAATTCATCATACAGCTTCAACGCTTCAGCAGGGTTTATCCCTAACTGCCGGCTTCCACTTCTCTTCTAAGTAGTTCAATAGAGATCCTGGATGGGTTGTTGATGAACCATCATCCTGATGATGAGCATGCAGCAGAGTGGGTGGTCGCACCTACCTTAGTGAGGGATACCACAGATATCGTATTGGCCACTATTGCAGAATACTCCGTAAATAAAAAATAAAATAAAAAGCTTAAAATTATGCGGGGTAATTGCTATAAAATTCTTTTCGGTGACACTTCAACACTTACAGAACAAATGTTCTAATTGATCACAATAATTTACATTTCTATAGTGGGCTTGGAAAGTATATATTTTCATTCGCTATTTTACATTTTAAGACTGTAACAATTAGATTGATATTTTCTTAACGAATAGAAAGCTATTTTACGCTAATTCTAAAGAATAAAGCACCCACCTCAGCTCTGGACAGAGTAATAGCATTGAAGTGGGCTGGATACTTCAGTTGCAGAAGGCGGTGCATGTAGGCGGACAGGTGATGGCCGCCAATGTCCAGTCTGCGCGAGAATTTCCATTGCACCTGACCGTCCAGGATTGGCACTAAATGTGTAGCGTGTTGGCCCAAACTAATCAGTAGAGTGGTCATGCTGGCGTTCTTGTCGCGATTGTAGCTGGCCAGGCAGTCCACAGCATAGCACACTCCGGGCACATTGTAACATTCAAACAGCAACTCTGACATCACTAGTCGCCAAAAGAAAACAAAGTGCACATCATTAACAAATAAAACAAATGATGATGTGGTTATTCAACAGTTTTATGCTTCAACTTCAAGAGAGTTAGAGATTTGCAGATCTGAGTTCTAACTCTGTTTTTTCACTTCCTCTTAAATAATTTGAGCAATGATTCAGAGAGATTGTGCCCAAGAAAACTATAAATAAATTTAATTTTAGTCTATAACAAAGTTATAAGTCTACCTATGATGATGGGCAGAAATTTGAAACTGGTTAGAAATAAGGAAAATACGCTAGCTTTATTATTTAAAAATTATTGTATCCATCCCTAGGTGCAATTACATTTTCAAATTGAATCTGATTGAATTGCAGTTAGATTAGCTAAGTTTTGACCGATGAAGAAGACCGTTAGGCATCCTTCTAATTTACTGACTGTACTTTTTCAAAGTAAGCCAGTGTGGAAGACTGAATTTTTTTGAGGCTCTTAAAGCTTTTGTGCTAGAGCAATAGAAACTTTAGGGCACCTGCTGCAAGTCTAGCGTATTAAAAATACTAATAGGGATTGAGTAGGAATATATAAACTGAACGCAGTTGAGTCACTGGTACCCTTCATCTAATTAGGGTTCCTGGCAAAGAAAGAAGAGATAGTTTTTTAAACTATTGTGACAAAAGAAAATAATAAGAACGGATATTCTCTTTGATAATTTGTGTATCAGGGAATGTAATGGTTAAAGTGAATGCTTTAGGCAAGTCAGAGTAAAACATTATGCTCAAGGCAGCTTGAGTTAAACTTCAAAATTGTCATTTAAAAAAATCGACAAAAACAATCTGAAATTAGCTAAGCTTAAATTATTGTTCACTACAGCTACAAGCTTTTGCGCTAGAACAAAATACAATTTGGAAACTGAAAAAATGAAAAGAAAAAGAAAAATCTAAGAAGAAGCAACTGGATTCCAATCCCCAGATGAAAATTCTGTAAACTAAGTGCTGAGCCTTCCCTGAGTGACTTAATTAATCAACCCCAACGGAGCCATCAATAAAACCACTCTAATATATGAAATATTATAAGATAAATTGTTTCCTAGACAGTAAATAAACATGAAATTTAACTTACAAGCTCTGGAATAATTAGGATTGAGAAAAGGTTCACTAATCACAATGGGATGGTCAACTCTATACTCTGTGTCAATTCCCAAATGGCTGAATGTATAATTAAAAATGTATTCTTGAACCTCAAAGTGAGTAACAACATTTCGATCAAATTGACTCTTCAACTGAAATCTAACTGCTTCAATATTTGTTATGTCGTTGCCAACTTGCATTTCTCCATCCTTACAAAAAGTAAACCATATTATAATTTATGCACGGAAATAAAAGAGATAATCATTACTAGAAGACATTATAATTATCAATACGACTGCTTAAAACCATACAATGAAAAACATTCCAATTTTTCTTTAATGATCATTTACCTTTTTTCCTCGTTCTCTTCTAGGTTTGGCAAGAACATTTTTGAAAATAAGCAATGGTTTTTCAGAGACTGCCCATCCTGCTCGACAATTATATGATCCTGTTAAGATATTCATAAAGGATATTTACTGCAAAATTATATTCTTATGTTTAATTTTAGAAACAATAGAAGAAAGCACCACTCACCGTTGTCAATGACTATTGGTATGGAATTGTTTCTTAGGTTACTAGTGTATTGATGGACTATGTCAGGTACTGTTTTGATATCCTTGAATTCCAAAATATCCATAATTGTGCAATAATAATATCAATAATGAATAAATAATGACCCGACCAACAAATACTTGCCTTTACGACTTAGTTTAACCATCTAAATAACCTTATTCCTAACCATTGCAGAACCTTCTTCTAAGTTCTAACCGCTTCACAGGCGGTCAGGAAGAGTGCAGAGTGGTAATTTCAAAACAAAAAGTATAAGGAGATGCTTTTCTTCTGCAATACATCCAAAATTAAGAATTCGTTCTATTGCTAACATTAATTAAGCTATTTAACATAAAAGATCATCACCAAGATGTAAACCATTACCAAATAAATTTTTAATAACTCGCTAATGAAAAACGTGTAAAGGCAGTCACATTATTTTCTCTTAAACCAGTTTAGATGACTAAAGTTTCTTGAAAGTTAGGATTTATACTCAAAAAGATACACTTATCTTATAATTTTTTTTTTTTTAATGGAGCCTAAAAACTTGATAGTAGAGCGATTTCAGTGGAATGGAAAATACGGTAAACGGATTTCTTCAAATTTGTAATTTTACTAATTATTGAATTATTAGACTGAAATGGCCCTTCAGAAGGAAACTTTATTTAGAACTGCTTTGAATAGATTTCCCTGAAAAAATTCTGGAATAAAAGTAACAGACCTGCATTAGATTGAAAAAAAAAATTCAAAGGAAATCGCTGGCACCAATTGTCAAAAGAAATCACCAAAAGCCATAAAATTTATTCAGTAAAGTTGCATTATTGCTCAACTGATGTTCTTGTAATTTGAAACTTGACTTAAATACCTATTGAAATACCGTTTATATTATATAAGTCTGTTTCCGTCCTAAATAGTAAAAATTTTAACTTCAAATATCTCGAAAACTACTCGAATGATGTGGTTTATATTTTACTTATATATGGAGACTACTATTGTCTAGAATTGTGCAGATTTTAGTAAAAATCCATCAAGCAGAAAACAGGATATTTAAGGTTAAAGTCTGTTTCCGTTCTAAATAGTAAAAATTTAACTTCAAATATCTCGAAAACTCCTCGATTAATTTGGTTTATATTCTACTTGTATATGGAGACTACTATTGTCTATAATTGTGTAGATTTTAGTAAAAATCTATCGAGCCGAAAACGAGATATTTAGGGTTAAATTCTGTTTCCTTTCTAAATAGAAAAAACTTTAACTTCAAATATCTCGAAAACTACTCGATTGATGTGGTTTATATTTTACTTGTATATGGAGACTACTATTGTCTAGAATTGTGTAGATTTTAGTAAAAATCTATCGAGCAGAAAACAGGATATTTAGGGTTAAATTCTGTTTACGTTCTAAATAGTAAAATTTTAACTTCAAATATCTCGAAAACTACTCGATTGATTTTGTTTATATTTTACTTGTATATGGAGACTACTATTGTCTAGAATTGTGTAGATTTTAGTAAAAATCTATCGAGCAGAAAACAGGATATTTAGGGTTAAATTCTGTTTACGTTCTAAATAGTAAAACTTTAACTTTAAATATCTCGAAAACTACTCGATTGATGTGGTTTATATTTTACTTGTATATGGAGACTACTATTGTCTAGAATTGTGTAGATTTTAGTAAAAATCTATCGAGCAGAAAACAGGATATTTAGGGTTAAATTCTGTTTACGTTCAAAATAGTAAAACTTTAACTTCAAATATCTCGAAAACTACTCGATTGATTTGGTTTATATTCTACTTGTATATGGAGACTACTATTGTCTAGAATTGTGTAGATTTTAGAAAAAATCTATCGAGCAGAAAACAGGATATTTAGGGTTAAAGTCTGTTTCCGTTCTAAAAAGTAAAAATTTAACTTCAAATATCTCGAAAACTACTCGATTGATTTGGTTTATATTTTACTTGTATATGGAGACTACTATTGCCTAGAATTGTGTAGATTTTAGTAAAAATCTATCGAGCAGAAAACAGGATATTTAGGGTTAAAGTCTGTTTCCGTTCTAAATAGTAAAAATTTAACTTCAAATATCTCGAAAACTACTCGATTGATTTGGTTTATAATTTACTTGTATATGGAGACTACTATTGTCTATAATTGTGTAGATTTTAGTAAAAATCTATCGAGCAGAAAACAGGATATTTAGGGTTAAAGTCTGTTTCCGTTCTAAATAGTAAAAATTTAACTTCAAATATCTCGAAAACTACTCGATTGATTTGGTTTATAATTTACTTGTATATGGAGACTACTATTGTCTATAATTGTGTAGATTTTAGTAAAAATCTATCGAGCAGAAAACAGGATATTTAGGGTTAAATTCTGTTTCCGTTCTAAATAGTAAAAATTTAACTTCAAATATCTCGAAAACTACTCGATTGATTTGGTTTATAATTTACTTGTATATGGAGACTACTATTGTCTATAATTGTGTAGATTTTAGTAAAAATCTATCGAGCAGAAAACAGGATATTTAGGGTTAAAGTCTGTTTCCGTTCTAAATAGTAAAAATTTAACTTCAAATATCTCGAAAACTACTCGATTGATTTGGTTTATAATTTACTTGTATATGGAGACTACTATTGTCTATAATTGTGTAGATTTTAGTAAAAATCTATCGAGCAGAAAACAGGATATTTAGGGTTAAAGTCTGTTTCCGTTCTAAATAGTAAAAATTTAACTTCAAATATCTCGAAAACTACTCGATTGATTTGGTTTATAATTTACTTGTATATGGAGACTACTATTGTCTATAATTGTGTAGATTTTAGTAAAAATCTATCGAGCAGAAAACAGGATATTTAGGGTTAAAGTCTGTTTCCGTTCTAAATAGTAAAAATTTAACTTCAAATATCTCGAAAACTACTCGATTGATTTGGTTTATAATTTACTTGTATATGGAGACTACTATTGTCTATAATTGTGTAGATTTTAGTAAAAATCTATCGAGCAGAAAACAGGATATTTAGGGTTAAAGTCTGTTTCCGTTCTAAATAGTAAAAATTTAACTTCAAATATCTCGAAAACTACTCGATTGATTTGGTTTATAATTTACTTGCATATGGAGACTACTATTGTCTATAATTGTGTAGATTTTAGTAAAAATCTATCGAGCAGAAAACAGGATATTTAGGGTTAAAGTCTGTTTCCGTTCTAAATAGTAAAAATTTAACTTCAAATATATCGAAAACTACTCGATTGATTTGGTTTATAATTTACTTGTATATGGAGACTACTATTGTCTATAATTGTGTAGATTTTAGTAAAAATCTATCGAGCAGAAAACAGGATATTTAGGGTTAAAGTCTGTTTCCGTTCTAAATAGTAAAACTTTAACTTCAAATATCTCGAAAACTACTCGATTGATTTGGTTTATATTCTACTTGTATATGGAGACTACTATTGTCTAGAATTGTGTAGATTTTAGTAAAAATCTATCGAGCAGAAAACAGGATATTTAGGGTTAAAGTCTGTTTCCGTACTAAATAGTAAAAATTTAACTTCAAATATCTCGAAAACTACTCGATTGATTTGGTTTATAATTTACTTGTATATGGAGACTACTATTGTCTATAATTGTGTAGATTTTAGTAAAAATCTATCGAGCAGAAAACAGGATATTTAGGGTTAAAGTCTGTTTCCGTTCTAAATAGTAAAAATTTAACTTCAAATATCTCGAAAACTACTCGATTGATTTGGTTTATAATTTACTTGTATATGGAGACTACTATTGTCTATAATTGTGTAGATTTTAGTAAAAATCTATCGAGCAGAAAACAGGATATTTAGGGTTAAAGTCTGTTTCCGTTCTAAATAGTAAAAATTTAACTTCAAATATCTCGAAAACTACTTGATTGATGTGGTTTATAATTTATTTGTATATGGAGACTACTATTGTCTATAATTGTGTAGATTTTAGTAAAAATCTATCGAGCAGAAAACAGGATATTTAGAGTTAAAGTCTGTTTCCGTTCTAAATAGTAAAAATTTAACTTCAAATATCTCGAAAACTACTCGATTGATTTGGTTTATAATTTACTTGTATATGGAGACTACTATTGTCTATAATTGTGTAGATTTTAGTAAAAATCTATCGAGCAGAAAACAGGATATTTAGGGTTAAAGTCTGTTTCCGTTCTAAATAGTAAAAATTTAACTTCAAATATCTCGAAAACTACTCGATTGATTTGGTTTATAATTTACTTGTATATGGAGACTACTATTGTCTATAATTGTGTAGATTTTAGTAAAAATCTATCGAGCAGAAAACAGGATATTTAGGGTTAAAGTCTGTTTCCGTTCTAAATAGTAAAAATTTAACTTCAAATATCTCGAAAACTACTCGATTGATTTGGTTTATAATTTACTTGTATATGGAGACTACTATTGTCTATAATTGTGTAGATTTTAGTAAAAATCTATCGAGCAGAAAACAGGATATTTAGGGTTAAAGTCTGTTTCCGTTCTAAATAGTAAAACTTTAACTTCAAATATCTCGAAAACTACTCGATTGATTTGGTTTATATTCTACTTGTATATGGAGACTACTATTGTCTATAATTGTGTAGATTTTAGTAAAAATCTATCGAGCAGAAAACAGGATATTTAGGGTTAAAGTCTGTTTCCGTTCTAAATAGTAAAAATTTAACTTCAAATATCTCGAAAACTACTCGATTGATTTGGTTTATAATTTACTTGTATATGGAGACTACTATTGTCTAGAATTGTGTAGATTTTAGTAAAAATCTATCGAGCAGAAAACAGGATATTTAGGGTTAAAGTCTGTTTCCGTACTAAATAGTAAAAATTTAACTTCAAATATCTCGAAAACTACTCGATTGATTTGGTTTATAATTTACTTGTATATGGAGACTACTATTGTCTATAATTGTGTAGATTTTAGTAAAAATCTATCGAGCAGAGAACAGGATATTTAGGGTTAAAGTCTGTTTCCGTTCTAAATAGTAAAAATTTAACTTCAAATATCTCGAAAACTACTCGATTGATTTGGTTTATAATTTACTTGTATATGGAGACTACTATTGTCTATAATTGTGTAGATTTTAGTAAAAATCTATCGAGCAGAAAACAGGATATTTAGGGTTAAAGTCTGTTTCCGTTCTAAATAGTAAAAATTTAACTTCAAATATCTCGAAAACTACTCGATTGATTTGGTTTATAATTTACTTGTATATGGAGACTACTATTGTCTATAATTGTGTAGATTTTAGTAAAAATCTATCGAGCAGAAAACAGGATATTTAGGGTTAAAGTCTGTTTCCGTTCTAAATAGTAAAAATTTAACTTCAAATATCTCGAAAACTACTCGATTGATTTGGTTTATAATTTACTTGCATATGGAGACTACTATTGTCTATAATTGTGTAGATTTTAGTAAAAATCTATCGAGCAGAAAACAGGATATTTAGGGTTAAAGTCTGTTTCCGTTCTAAATAGTAAAAATTTAACTTCAAATATCTCGAAAACTACTCGATTGATTTGGTTTATAATTTACTTGTATATGGAGACTACTATTGTCTATAATTGTGTAGATTTTAGTAAAAATCTATCGAGCAGAAAACAGGATATTTAGGGTTAAAGTCTGTTTCCGTTCTAAATAGTAAAAATTTAACTTCAAATATCTCGAAAACTACTCGATTGATTTGGTTTATAATTTACTTGTATATGGAGACTACTATTGTCTATAATTGTGTAGATTTTAGTAAAAATCTATCGAGCAGAAAACAGGATATTTAGGGTTAAAGTCTGTTTCCGTTCTAAATAGTAAAAATTTAACTTCAAATATCTCGAAAACTACTCGATTGATTTGGTTTATAATTTACTTGTATATGGAGACTACTATTGTCTATAATTGTGTAGATTTTAGTAAAAATCTATCGAGCAGAAAACAGGATATTTAGGGTTAAAGTCTGTTTCCGTTCTAAATAGTAAAAATTTAACTTCAAATATCTCGAAAACTACTCGATTGATTTGGTTTATAATTTACTTGCATATGGAGACTACTATTGTCTATAATTGTGTAGATTTTAGTAAAAATCTATCGAGCAGAAAACAGGATATTTAGGGTTAAAGTCTGTTTCCGTTCTAAATAGTAAAAATTTAACTTCAAATATATCGAAAACTACTCGATTGATTTGGTTTATAATTTACTTGTATATGGAGACTACTATTGTCTATAATTGTGTAGATTTTAGTAAAAATCTATCGAGCAGAAAACAGGATATTTAGGGTTAAAGTCTGTTTCCGTTCTAAATAGTAAAACTTTAACTTCAAATATCTCGAAAACTACTCGATTGATTTGGTTTATATTCTACTTGTATATGGAGACTACTATTGTCTAGAATTGTGTAGATTTTAGTAAAAATCTATCGAGCAGAAAACAGGATATTTAGGGTTAAAGTCTGTTTCCGTACTAAATAGTAAAAATTTAACTTCAAATATCTCGAAAACTACTCGATTGATTTGGTTTATAATTTACTTGTATATGGAGACTACTATTGTCTATAATTGTGTAGATTTTAGTAAAAATCTATCGAGCAGAAAACAGGATATTTAGGGTTAAAGTCTGTTTCCGTTCTAAATAGTAAAAATTTAACTTCAAATATCTCGAAAACTACTCGATTGATTTGGTTTATAATTTACTTGTATATGGAGACTACTATTGTCTATAATTGTGTAGATTTTAGTAAAAATCTATCGAGCAGAAAACAGGATATTTAGGGTTAAAGTCTGTTTCCGTTCTAAATAGTAAAAATTTAACTTCAAATATCTCGAAAACTACTTGATTGATGTGGTTTATAATTTACTTGTATATGGAGACTACTATTGTCTATAATTGTGTAGATTTTAGTAAAAATCTATCGAGCAGAAAACAGGATATTTAGAGTTAAAGTCTGTTTCCGTTCTAAATAGTAAAAATTTAACTTCAAATATCTCGAAAACTACTCGATTGATTTGGTTTATAATTTACTTGTATATGGAGACTACTATTGTCTATAATTGTGTAGATTTTAGTAAAAATCTATCGAGCAGAAAACAGGATATTTAGGGTTAAAGTCTGTTTCCGTTCTAAATAGTAAAAATTTAACTTCAAATATCTCGAAAACTACTCGATTGATTTGGTTTATAATTTACTTGTATATGGAGACTACTATTGTCTATAATTGTGTAGATTTTAGTAAAAATCTATCGAGCAGAAAACAGGATATTTAGGGTTAAAGTCTGTTTCCGTTCTAAATAGTAAAAATTTAACTTCAAATATCTCGAAAACTACTCGATTGATTTGGTTTATAATTTACTTGTATATGGAGACTACTATTGTCTATAATTGTGTAGATTTTAGTAAAAATCTATCGAGCAGAAAACAGGATATTTAGGGTTAAAGTCTGTTTCCGTTCTAAATAGTAAAACTTTAACTTCAAATATCTCGAAAACTACTCGATTGATTTGGTTTATATTCTACTTGTATATGGAGACTACTATTGTCTATAATTGTGTAGATTTTAGTAAAAATCTATCGAGCAGAAAACAGGATATTTAGGGTTAAAGTCTGTTTCCGTTCTAAATAGTAAAAATTTAACTTCAAATATCTCGAAAACTACTCGATTGATTTGGTTTATAATTTACTTGTATATGGAGACTACTATTGTCTAGAATTGTGTAGATTTTAGTAAAAATCTATCGAGCAGAAAACAGGATATTTAGGGTTAAAGTCTGTTTCCGTACTAAATAGTAAAAATTTAACTTCAAATATCTCGAAAACTACTCGATTGATTTGGTTTATAATTTACTTGTATATGGAGACTACTATTGTCTATAATTGTGTAGATTTTAGTAAAAATCTATCGAGCAGAGAACAGGATATTTAGGGTTAAAGTCTGTTTCCGTTCTAAATAGTAAAAATTTAACTTCAAATATCTCGAAAACTACTCGATTGATTTGGTTTATAATTTACTTGTATATGGAGACTACTATTGTCTATAATTGTGTAGATTTTAGTAAAAATCTATCGAGCAGAAAACAGGATATTTAGGGTTAAAGTCTGTTTCCGTTCTAAATAGTAAAAATTTAACTTCAAATATCTCGAAAACTACTCGATTGATTTGGTTTATAATTTACTTGTATATGGAGACTACTATTGTCTATAATTGTGTAGATTTTAGTAAAAATCTATCGAGCAGAAAACAGGATATTTAGGGTTAAAGTCTGTTTCCGTTCTAAATAGTAAAAATTTAACTTCAAATATCTCGAAAACTACTCGATTGATTTGGTTTATAATTTACTTGCATATGGAGACTACTATTGTCTATAATTGTGTAGATTTTAGTAAAAATCTATCGAGCAGAAAACAGGATATTTAGGGTTAAAGTCTGTTTCCGTTCTAAATAGTAAAAATTTAACTTCAAATATCTCGAAAACTACTCGATTGATTTGGTTTATAATTTACTTGTATATGGAGACTACTATTGTCTATAATTGTGTAGATTTTAGTAAAAATCTATCGAGCAGAAAACAGGATATTTAGGGTTAAAGTCTGTTTCCGTTCTAAATAGTAAAAATTTAACTTCAAATATCTCGAAAACTACTCGATTGATTTGGTTTATAATTTACTTGTATATGGAGACTACTATTGTCTATAATTGTGTAGATTTTAGTAAAAATCTATCGAGCAGAAAACAGGATATTTAGGGTTAAAGTCTGTTTCCGTTCTAAAAAGTAAAAATTTAACTTCAAATATCTCGAAAACTACTCGATTGATTTTGTTTATATTTTACTTGTATATGGAGACTACTATTGTCTATAATTGTGTAAATTTTAGTAAAAATCTATCGAGCAGAAAACAGGATATTTAGGGTTAAATTCTGTTTCCTTTCTAAATAGAAAAAACTTTAACTTCAAATATCTCGAAAACTACTCGATTGATGTGGTTTATATTTTACTTCTATATGGAGACTCCTATTGTCTAGAATTGTGTAGATTTTAGTAAAAATCTATCGAGCAGAAAACAGGATATTTAGGGTTAAATTCTGTTTCCGTTCTAAATAGTAAAAATTTAACTTCAAATATCTCGAAAACTACTCGATTGATTTTGTATATATTTTACTTGTATATGGAGACTACTATTGTCTATAATTGTGTAAATTTTAGTAAAAATCTATCGAGCAGAAAACAGGATATTTAGGGTTAAAGTCTGTTTCCGTTCTAAATAGTAAAAATTTAACTTCAAATATCTCGAAAACTACTCGATTGATTTTGTTTATATTTTACTTGTATATGGAGACTACTATTGTCTATAATTGTGTAAATTTTAGTAAAAATCTATCGAGCAGAAAACAGGATATTTAGGGTTAAAGTCTGTTTCCGTTCTAAATAGTAAAAATTTAACTTCAAATATCTCGAAAACTACTCGATTGATTTTGTTTATATTTTACTTGTATATGGAGACTACTATTGTCTATAATTGTGTAAATTTTAGTAAAAATCTATCGAGCAGAAAACAGGATATTTAGGGTTAAATTCTGTTTCCTTTCTAAATAGAAAAAACTTTAACTTCAAATATCTCGAAAACTACTCGATTGATGTGGTTTATATTTTACTTCTATATGGAGACTCCTATTGTCTATAATTGTGTAAATTTTAGTAAAAATCTATAGAGTAGGAAACGAGATATTTAGGGTTAAAGTCTGTTTCCGTTCTAAATAGTAAAAATTTAACTTCAAATATCTCGAAAACTACTCGATTAATTTTGTTTATATTTTACTTGTGTATGGAGACTACTATTGTCTATAATTGTGTAGATTTTAGTAAAAATCTATCGAGCAGAAAACAGGATATTTAGGGTTAAAGTCTGTTTCCGTTCTAAATAGTAAAAATTTAACTTCAAATATCTCGAAAACTACTCGATTGATTTTGTATATATTTTACTTGCATATGGAGACTACTATTGTCTATAATTGTGTAAATTTTAGTAAAAATCTATCGAGCAGAAAACAGGATATTTAGGGTTAAAGTCTGTTTCCGTTCTAAATAGTAAAAATTTAACTTCAAATATCTCGAAAACTACTCGATTAATTTTGTTTATATTTTACTTGTGTATGGAGACTACTATTGTCTATAATTGTGTAGATTTTAGTAAAAATCTATCGAGCAGAAAACAGGATATTTAGGGTTAAATTCTGTTTCCGTTCTAAATAGTAAAAATTTAACTTCAAATATCTCGAAAACTGCTCGATTGATTTTGTTTATATTTTACTTGTATATGGAGACTACTATTGTCTATAATTGTGTAAATTTTAGTAAAAATCTATCGAGCAGAAAACAGGATATTTAGGGTTAAATTCTGTTTCCTTTCTAAATAGAAAAAAATTTAACTTCAAATATCTCGAAAACTACTCGATTAATTTTGTTTATATTTTACTTGTATATGGAGACTACTATTGTCTATAATTGTGTAAATTTTAGTAAAAATCTATCGAGCAGAAAACAGGATATTTAGGGTTAAATTCTGTTTCCTTTCTAAATAGAAAAAACTTTAACTTCAAATATCTCGAAAACTACTCGATTGATGTGGTTTATATTTTACTTCTATATGGAGACTCCTATTGTCTATAATTGTGTAAATTTTAGTAAAAATCTATAGAGTAGGAAACGAGATATTTAGGGTTAAAGTCTGTTTCCGTTCTAAATAGTAAAAATTTAACTTCAAATATCTCGAAAACTACTCGATTAATTTTGTTTATATTTTACTTGTGTATGGAGACTACTATTGTCTATAATTGTGTAGATTTTAGTAAAAATCTATCGAGCAGAAAACAGGATATTTAGGGTTAAAGTCTGTTTCCGTTCTAAATAGTAAAAATTTAACTTCAAATATCTCGAAAACTACTCGATTAATTTTGTTTATATTTTACTTGTGTATGGAGACTACTATTGTCTATAATTGTGTAGATTTTAGTAAAAATCTATCGAGCAGAAAACAGGATATTTAGGGTTAAATTCTGTTTCCGTTCTAAATAGTAAAAATTTAACTTCAAATATCTCGAAAACTGCTCGATTGATTTTGTTTATATTTTACTTGTATATGGAGACTACTATTGTCTATAAATGTGTAGATTTTAGTAAAAATCTATCGAGCAGAAAACGAGATATTTAGGGTTAATGTCTGTTTCCGTCATAAATAGTAAAAATTTTAACTTCAAATATCTCGAAAACTGCTTGATTGATTTTGTTTATATTTTACTTGCATATGGAGACTACTATTGTCTATAATTGTGTAAATTTTAGTAAAAATCTATCGAGCAGAAAACGAGATATTTAGGGTTAAAGTCTGTTTCCGTCATAAATAGTAAAAATTTTAACTTCAAATATCTCGAAAACTGCTCGATTAATTTTGTTTATATTCTACATATATATGGAGACTACTATTGTCTATCGTTGTGTAGATTTTAGTAAAAATCTATCGAGCAGAAAACGCGATATTTAGTGTTAAATTCTGTTTCCGTTCTAAATAGTAAAAACTTTAACTTCAAATATCTCGAAAACTACTCGATTGATTTTGTTTATATTTTACTTGTATATGGAGACTACTATTGTCTATAATTGTGTAGATTTTAGTAAAAATCTATCGAGCAGAAAACGAGATATTTAGGGTTAAAGTCTGTTTCCGTTCTAAATAGTAAAAATTTTAATTTCAAATATCTCGAAAACTACTCGATTGATTTTGTATATATTTTACTTGTATATGGAGACTACTATTGTCTATAATTGTGTAGATTTTAGTAAAAATCTATCGAGCAGAAAACGTGATATTTAGCGTTAAAGTCTGTTTCCGTTCTAAATAGTAAAAATTTTAACTTCTAATATCTCGAAAACTACTCGATTGATTTTGTTTATATTTTACTTGTATATGGAGACTACTATTGTCTATAATTGTGTAGATTTAAGTAAAAATCTATCGAGCAGAAAACGAGATATTTAGGGTTAAAGTCTGTTTCCGTTCTAAATAGTAAAAATTTTAATTTCAAATATCTCGAAAACTACTCGATTGATTTTGTTTATATTTTACTTGTATATGGAGACTACTATTGTCTATAATTGTGTAGATTTAAGTAAAAATCTATCGAGCAGAAAACGAGATATTTAGGGTTAAAGTCTGTTTCCGTTCTAAATAGTAAAAATTTTAACTTCAAATATCTCGAAAACTACTCGATTGATTTGGTTTATAATTTACTTGTATATGGAGACTACTATTGTTTATAATTGTGTAGATTTTAGTAAAAATCTATCGAGCAGAAAACGAGATATTTAGGGTTAAAGTCTGTTTCCGTTCTAAATAGTAAAAATTTTAATTTCAAATATCTCGAAAACTACTCGATTGATTTTGTATATATTTTACTTGTATATGGAGACTACTATTGTCTATAATTGTGTAGATTTTAGTAAAAATCTATCGAGCAGAAAACGAGATATTTAGCGTTAAAGTCTGTTTCCGTTCTAAATAGTAAAAATTTTAACTTCTAATATCTCGAAAACTACTCGATTGATTTTGTTTATATTTTACTTGTATATGGAGACTACTATTGTCTATAATTGTGTAGATTTAAGTAAAAATCTATCGAGCAGAAAACGAGATATTTAGGGTTAAACTCTGTTTCAGTTCTAAATAGTAAAAATTTTAACTTCTAATATCTCGAAAACTACTCGATTGATTTTGTTTATATTTTACTTGTATATGGAGACTACTATTGTCTATAATTGTGTAAATTTTAGTAAAAATCTATCGAGTAGAAAACGAGATATTTAGGGTTAAAGTCTGTTTCCGTTCTAAATAGTAAAAATTTTAACTTCTAATATCTCGAAAACTACTCGATTGATTTTGTTTATATTTTACTTGTATATGGAGACTACTATTGTCTATAATTGTGTAGATTTAAGTAAAAATCTATCGAGCAGAAAACGAGATATTTAGCGTTAAAGTCTGTTTCCGTTCTAAATAGTAAAAATTTTAACTTCTAATATCTCGAAAACTACTCGATTGATTTTGTTTATATTTTACTTGTATATGGAGACTACTATTGTCTATACTTGTGTAAATTTTAGTAAATATGTATCGAGCAGAAAACGAGATATTTAGGGTTAAAGTCTGTTTCCGTCATAAATAGTAAAACGTTTAACTTCAAATATCTCGAAAACTGCTCGATTGATTTTGTTTATATTTTACTTGTATATGTAGACTACTATTGTCTATAATTGTGTAGATTTTAGTAAAAATCTATCGAGCAGAAAACGAGATATTTAGGGTTAAAGTCTGTTTCCGTCATAAATAGTAAAAATTTTAACTTCAACTATCTCGAAAACTACTCGATTGATTTTGTTTATATTTTACTTGTATATGGAGACTACTATTGTCTATAATTGTGTAAATTTTAGTAAAAATCTATCGAGTAGAAAACGAGATATTTAGGGTTAAAGTCTGTTTCCGTTCTAAATAATAAATATTTTTACTTCAAATATCTCGAAAACTACTCGATTGATTTTGTTAATATTTTACTTGTATATGGAGACTACTATTGTCTATAATTGTGTAAATTTTAGTAAAAATTTATTGAAGAGAAAACGAGATATTTAGGGTTAAATTCTGTTTCCGTTCTTAATAGTAAATATTTTTACTTCAAATATTTTGAAAACTACTCGATTGATTTTGTTTATATTTTACTTGTATATGGAGACTACTATTGTCTATAATTCTGTAGATTTTAGTAAAAATCTATCGAGCACAAAACGAGATATTTAGGGTAAAAGTCTGTATCCGTTCTAAATAGTAAAAATTTTAACTTCAAATATCTCGAAAACTACTCGATTGATTTTGTTTATATTTTACTTGTATATGAAGACTACTATTGTCTATAGTTGTGTAAATTTAAGTAAAAATCTATAGAGTAGAAAACGAGGTATTTAGGGTTAAAGTCTGTTTCCGTTCTAAGTAATCAACATTTTTACTTAAAATATCTCGAAAACTACTAGATTGATTTTGTTAATATTTTACTTGTATATGGAGACTACTATTGTCTATAATTGTGTAAATTTTAGTAAAAATCTATAGAAGAGAAAACGAGATATTTAGGGTTAAAATCTGTTTCCGTTCTAAATAGTAAATATTTTTACTTCAAATATCTCGAAAACTACTCGTTTGAATTTGTTTATATTTTACTTGTATATGGAGACTACTATTGTCTATAATTGTGTAGATTTAAGTAAAAATCTCTCGAGCAGAAAACGAGATATTTAGGGTTAAAATCTGTTTCCGTTCTTAATAGTAAAAAATTTATTTAAAATATCTCGAAAACTACTCGATTAATTTTGTTTATATTTTACTTGTGTATGGAGACTACTATTGTCTATAATTGTGTAAATTTTAGTAAAAATCTATAGAGTAGGAAACGAGATATTTAGGGTTAAATTCTGTTTCCGTTCTAAATAGTAAATAATTTTACATCAAATATCTCGAAAACTACTCGATTGATTTAGTTTGTATTCTACATATATATGGAGACTACTATTGTCTATCGTTGTGTAGATTTTAGTAAAAATCTATCGAGCAGAAAACGCGATATTTAGTGTTAAAGTCTGTTTCCGTTCTAAATAGTAAAAACTTTAACTTCAAATATCTCGAAAACTACTCGATTGATTTTGTTTATATTTTACTTGTATATGGAGACTACTATTGTCTATAGTTGTGTAAATTTTAGTAAAAATCTATCGAGCAGAAAACGCGATATTTAGTGTTAAAATCTGTTTCCGTTCTTAATAGTAAAAACTTTAACTTCAAATATCTCGAAAACTACTCGATAGATTTTGTTTATATTTTACTTGTATATGGAGACTACTATTGTCTATAATTGTGTAAATTTTAGTAAAAATCTATAGAAGAGAAAACGAGATATTTAGGGTTAAAATCTGTTTCCGTTCTAAATAGTAAAAACTTTAACTTCAAATATCTCGAAAACTACTCGATTGATTTTGTTTATATTTTACTTGTATATGGAGACTACTATTGTCTATAATTGTGTAAATTTTAGTAAAAATCTATCGAGCAGAAAACGCGATATTTAGTGTTAAAATCTGTTTCCGTTCTTAATAGTAAAAACTTTAACTTCAAATATCTCGAAAACTACTCGATAGATTTTGTTTATATTTTACTTGTATATGGAGACTGCTATTGTCTATAATTGTGTAGATTTTAGTAAAAATCTATCGAGCAGAAAACAAGATTTTTAGGGTTAAAATTCTGTTTCCGTTCTAAATAGTAATAACTTTAATTTCAAATATCTCGAAAACTACTCGATTGATTTTGTTTATATTTTACTTGTATATGGAGACTACTATTGTCTATAGTTGTGTAAATTTAAGTAAAAATCTATAGAGTAGAAAACGAGATATTTAGGGTTAAAGTCTGTTTCCGTTCTAAGTAGTCAACATTTTTACTTAAAATATCTCGAAAACTACTCGATTGATTTTGTTAATATTTTACTTGTATATGGAGACTACTATTGTCTATAATTGTGTAAATTTTAGTAAAAATCTATAGAAGAGAAAACGAGATATTTAGGGTTAAAATCTGTTTCCGTTCTAAATAGTAAATATTTTTACTTCAAATATCTCGAAAACTACTCGTTTGAATTTGTTTATATTTTACTTGTATATGGAGACTACTATTGTCTATAATTGTGTAGATTTAAGTAAAAATATCTCGAGCAGAAAACGAGATATTTAGGGTTAAAATCTGTTTCCGTTCTTAATAGTAAAAGATTTTTTTAAAATATCTCGAAAACTACTCGATTAATTTTGTTTATATTTTACTTGTGTATGGAGACTACTATTGTCTATAATTGTGTAAATTTTAGTAAAAATCAATTGAGTAGGAAACGAGATATTTAGGGTTAAATTCTGTTTCCGTTCTAAATAGTAAATAATTTTACATCAAATATCTCGAAAACTACTCGATTGATTTAGTTTGTATTCTACATATATATGGAGACTACTATTGTCTATCGTTGTGTAGATTTTAGTAAAAATCTATCGAGCAGAAAACGCGATATTTAGTGTTAAAGTCTGTTTCCGTTCTAAATAGTAAAAACTTTAACTTCAAATATCTCGAAAACTACTCGATTGATTTTGTTTATATTTTAGTTGTATATGGAGACTACTATTGTCTATAATTGTGTAAATTTTAGTAAAAATCTATCGAGCAGAAAACGCGATATTTAGTGTTAGAATCTGTTTCCGTTCTTAATAGTAAAAACTTTAACTTCAAATATCTCGAAAACTACTCGATAGATTTTGTTTATATTTTACTTGTATATGGAGACTGCTATTGTCTATAATTGTGTAAATTTTAGTAAAAATCTATAGAAGAGAAAACGAGATATTTAGGGTTAAAATCTGTTTCCGTTCTAAATAGTAATAACTTTAATTTCAAATATCTCGAAAACTACTCGATTGATTTTGTTTATATTTTACTTGTATATGGAGACTGCTATTGTCTATAATTGTGTAAATTTTAGTAAAAATCTATAGAAGAGAAAACGAGATATTTAGTGTTAAAGTCTGTTTCCGTTCTAAATAGTAAAAACTTTAACTTCAAATATCTCGAAAACTACTCGATTGATTTTGTTTATATTTTACTTGTATATGGAGACTACTATTGTCTATAATTGTGTAGATTTTAGTAAAAATCTATCGAGCAGAAAACAAGATTTTTAGGGTTAAAATTCTGTTTCCGTTCTAAATAGTAATAACTTTAATTTCAAATATCTCGAAAACTACTCGATTGATTTTGTTTATATTTTACTTGTATATGGAGACTACTATTGTCTATAGTTGTGTAAATTTAAGTAAAAATCTATAGAGTAGAAAACGAGATATTTAGGGTTAAAGTCTGTTTCCGTTCTAAGTAGTCAACATTTTTACTTAAAATATCTCGAAAACTACTCGATTGATTTTGTTAATATTTTACTTGTATATGGAGACTACTATTGTCTATAATTGTGTAAATTTTAGTAAAAATCTATAGAGTAGAAAACGAGATATTAAGGGTTAAAATCTGTTTCCGTTCTAAATAGCAAAAAGTTTTACTTCAAATATCTCGAAAACTACTCGATTGATTTTGTTTATATTTTACTTGTATATGGAGACTACTATTGTCTATAGTTGTGTAAATTTAAGTAAAAATCTATAGAGTAGAAATCGAGATATTTAGGGTTAAAGTCTGTTTCCGTTCTAAGTAGTCAACATTTTTACTTAAAATATCTCGAAAACTACTCGATTGATTTTGTTAATATTTTACTTGTATATGGAGACTACTATTGTCTATAATTGTGTAAATTTTAGTAAAAATCTATAGAAGAGAAACGAGATATTTAGGGTTAAAATCTGTTTCCGTTCTAAATAGTAAATATTTTTACTTCAAATATCTCGAAAACTACTCGTTTGAATTTGTTTATATTTTACTTGTATATGGAGACTACTATTGTCTATAATTGTGTAAATTTTAGTAAAAATCTATAGAAGAGAAAACGAGATATTTAGGGTTAAAATCTGTTTCCGTTCTAAATAGTAATAACTTTAATTTCAAATATCTCGAAAACTACTCGATTGATTTTGTTTATATTTTACTTGTATATGGAGACTGCTATTGTCTATAATTGTGTAAATTTTAGTAAAAATCTATAGAAGAGAAAACGAGATATTTAGTGTTAAAGTCTGTTTCCGTTCTAAATAGTAAAAACTTTAACTTCAAATATCTCGAAAACTACTCGATTGATTTTGTTTATATTTTACTTGTATATGGAGACTACTATTGTCTATAATTGTGTAGATTTTAGTAAAAATCTATCGAGCAGAAAACAAGATTTTTAGGGTTAAAATTCTGTTTCCGTTCTAAATAGTAATAACTTTAATTTCAAATATCTCGAAAACTACTCGATTGATTTTGTTTATATTTTACTTGTATATGGAGACTACTATTGTCTATAGTTGTGTAAATTTAAGTAAAAATCTATAGAGTAGAAAACGAGATATTTAGGGTTAAAGTCTGTTTCCGTTCTAAGTAGTCAACATTTTTACTTAAAATATCTCGAAAACTACTCGATTGATTTTGTTAATATTTTACTTGTATATGGAGACTACTATTGTCTATAATTGTGTAAATTTTAGTAAAAATCTATAGAGTAGAAAACGAGATATTAAGGGTTAAAATCTGTTTCCGTTCTAAATAGCAAAAAGTTTTACTTCAAATATCTCGAAAACTACTCGATTGATTTTGTTTATATTTTACTTGTATATGGAGACTACTATTGTCTATAGTTGTGTAAATTTAAGTAAAAATCTATAGAGTAGAAATCGAGATATTTAGGGTTAAAGTCTGTTTCCGTTCTAAGTAGTCAACATTTTTACTTAAAATATCTCGAAAACTACTCGATTGATTTTGTTAATATTTTACTTGTATATGGAGACTACTATTGTCTATAATTGTGTAAATTTTAGTAAAAATCTATAGAAGAGAAACGAGATATTTAGGGTTAAAATCTGTTTCCGTTCTAAATAGTAAATATTTTTACTTCAAATATCTCGAAAACTACTCGTTTGAATTTGTTTATATTTTACTTGTTTATGGAGACTACTATTGTCTATAATTGTGTAAATTTAAGTAAAAATCTATAGAGTAGAAAACGAGATATTTAGGGTTAAAGTCTGTTTCCGTTCTAAATTGTAAATATTTTTACATCAAATATCTCGAAAACTACTCGATTGATTTTGTTTATATTTTACTTGTATATGGAGACTACTATTGTCTATAATTGTGTAAATTTGAGTAAAATTCTATCGAGTAGAAAACGAGATATTTAGGGTTAAAGTCTGTTTCCGTTCTAAATAGTAAATATTTTTACTTCAATTATCTCGAAAACTACTCGATTGATTTTGTTTATATTTTACTTGTATATGGAGACTACTATTGTCTATAATTGTGTAAATTTTAGTAAAAATCTATCGAGTAGAAAACGAGATATTTAGGGTTAAAGTCTGTTTCCGTTCTAAATAATAAATATTTTTACTTCAAATATCTCGAAAACTACTCGATTGATTTTGTTAATATTTTACTTGTATATGGAGACTACTATTGTCTATAATTGTGTAAATTTTAGTAAAAATTTATAGAAGAGAAAACGAGATATTTAGGGTTAAATTCTGTTTCCGTTCTTAATAGTAAATATTTTTACTTCAAATATTTTGAAAACTACTCGATTGATTTTGTTTATATTTTACTTGTATATGGAGACTACTATTCTCTATAATTCTGTAGATTTTAGTAAAAATCTATCGAGCACAAAACGAGATATTTAGGGTAAAAGTCTGTATCCGTTCTAAATAGTAAAAATTTTAACTTCAAATATCTCGAAAACTACTCGATTGATTTTGTTTATATTTTACTTGTATATGAAGACTACTATTGTCTATAGTTGTGTAAATTTAAGTAAAAATCTATAGAGTAGAAAACGAGGTATTTAGGGTTAAAGTCTGTTTCCGTTCTAAGTAGTCAACATTTTTACTTAAAATATCTCGAAAACTACTCGATTGATTTTGTTAATATTTTACTTGTATATGGAGACTACTATTGTCTATAATTGTGTAAATTTTAGGAAAAATCTATAGAAGTGAAAACGAGATATTTAGGGTTAAAATCTGTTTCCGTTCTAAATAGTAAATATTTTTACTTCAAATATCTCGAAAACTACTCGTTTGAATTTGTTTATATTTTACTTGTATATGGAGACTACTATTGTCTATAATTGTGTAGATTTAAGTAAAAATCTCTCGAGCAGAAAACGAGATATTTAGGGTTAAAATCTGTTTCCGTTCTTAATAGTAAAAAATTTATTTAAAATATCTCGAAAACTACTCGATTAATTTTGTTTATATTTTACTTGTGTATGGAGACTACTATTGTCTATAATTGTGTAAATTTTAGTAAAAATCTATAGAGTAGGAAACGAGATATTTAGGGTTAAATTCTGTTTCCGTTCTAAATAGTAAATAATTTTACATCAAATATCTCGAAAACTACTCGATTGATTTAGTTTGTATTCTACATATATATGGAGACTACTATTGTCTATCGTTGTGTAGATTTTAGTAAAAATTTATAGAAGAGAAAACGAGATATTTAGGGTTAAATTCTGTTTCCGTTCTTAATAGTAAATATTTTTACTTCAAATATTTTGAAAACTACTCGATTGATTTTGTTTATATTTTACTTGTATATGGAGACTACTATTGTCTATAATTGTGTAAATTTTAGTAAAAATCTATAGAGTAGGAAACGAGATATTTAGGGTTAAATTCTGTTTCCGTTCTAAATAGTAAATAATTTTACATCAAATATCTCGAAAACTACTCGATTGATTTAGTTTGTATTCTACATATATATGGAGACTACTATTGTCTATCGTTGTGTAGATTTTAGTAAAAATTTATAGAAGAGAAAACGAGATATTTAGGGTTAAATTCTGTTTCCGTTCTTAATAGTAAATATTTTTACTTCAAATATTTTGAAAACTACTCGATTGATTTTGTTTATATTTTACTTGTATATGGAGACTACTATTGTCTATAATTGTGTAGATTTAAGTAAAAATCTCTCGAGCAGAAAACGAGATATTTAGGGTTAAAATCTGTTTCCGTTCTTAATAGTAAAAAATTTATTTAAAATATCTCGAAAACTACTCGATTAATTTTGTTTATATTTTACTTGTGTATGGAGACTACTATTGTCTATAATTGTGTAAATTTTAGTAAAAATCTATAGAGTAGGAAACGAGATATTTAGGGTTAAATTCTGTTTCCGTTCTAAATAGTAAATAATTTTACATCAAATATCTCGAAAACTACTCTATTGATTTAGTTTGTATTCTACATATATATGGAGACTACTATTGTCTATCGTTGTGTAGATTTTAGTAAAAATTTATAGAAGAGAAAACGAGATATTTAGGGTTAAATTCTGTTTCCGTTCTTAATAGTAAATATTTTTACTTCAAATATTTTGAAAACTACTCGATTGATTTTGTTTATATTTTACTTGTATATGGAGACTACTATTGTCTATAATTGTGTAAATTTTAGTAAAAATCTATAGAGTAGGAAACGAGATATTTAGGGTTAAATTCTGTTTCCGTTCTAAATAGTAAATAATTTTACATCAAATATCTCGAAAACTACTCGATTGATTTAGTTTGTATTCTACATATATATGGAGACTACTATTGTCTATCGTTGTGTAGATTTTAGTAAAAATTTATAGAAGAGAAAACGAGATATTTAGGGTTAAATTCTGTTTCCGTTCTTAATAGTAAATATTTTTACTTCAAATATTTTGAAAACTACTCGATTGATTTTGTTTATATTTTACTTGTATATGGAGACTACTATTCTCTATAATTCTGTAGATTTTAGTAAAAATCTATCGAGCACAAAACGAGATATTTAGGGTAAAAGTCTGTATCCGTTCTAAATAGTAAAAAGTTTTACTTCAAATATCTCGAAAACTACTCGATTGATTTTGTTTATATTTTACTTGTATATGGAGACTACTATTGTCTATAGTTGTGTAAATTTAAGTAAAAATCTATAGAGTAGAAAACGAGATATTTAGGGTTAAAGTCTGTTTCCGTTCTAAGTAGTCAACATTTTTACTTAAAATATCTCGAAAACTACTCGATTGATTTTGTTAATATTTTACTTGTATATGGAGACTACTATTGTCTATAATTGTGTAAATTTTAGTAAAAATCTATAGAAGAGAAACGAGATATTTAGGGTTAAAATCTGTTTCCGTTCTAAATAGTAAATATTTTTACTTCAAATATCTCGAAAACTACTCGTTTGAATTTGTTTATATTTTACTTGTTTATGGAGACTACTATTGTCTATAATTGTGTAAATTTAAGTAAAAATCTATAGAGTAGAAAACGAGATATTTAGGGTTAAAGTCTGTTTCCGTTCTAAATTGTAAATATTTTTACATCAAATATCTCGAAAACTACTCGATTGATTTTGTTTATATTTTACTTGTATATGGAGACTACTATTGTCTATAATTGTGTAAATTTGAGTAAAATTCTATCGAGTAGAAAACGAGATATTTAGGGTTAAAGTCTGTTTCCGTTCTAAATAGTAAATATTTTTACTTCAAATATCTCGAAAACTACTCGATTGATTTTGTTAATATTTTACTTGTATATGGAGACTACTATTGTCTATAATTGTGTAAATTTTAGTAAAAATTTATAGAAGAGAAAACGAGATATTTAGGGTTAAATTCTGTTTCCGTTCTTAATAGTAAATATTTTTCAAATATTTACTTCAAATATTTTGAAAACTACTCGATTGATTTTGTTTATATTTTACTTGTATATGGAGACTACTATTCTCTATAATTCTGTAGATTTTAGTAAAAATCTATCGAGCACAAAACGAGATATTTAGGGTAAAAGTCTGTATCCGTTCTAAATAGTAAACATTTTAACTTCAAATATCTCGAAAACTACTCGATTGATTTTGTTTATATTTTACTTGTATATGGAGACTACTATTCTCTATAATTCTGTAGATTTTAGTAAAAATCTATCGAGCACAAAACGAGATATTTAGGGTAAAAGTCTGTATCCGTTCTAAATAGTAAACATTTTAACTTCAAATATCTCGAAAACTACTCGATTGATTTTGTTTATATTTTACTTGTATATGAAGACTACTATTGTCTATAGTTGTGTAAATTTAAGTAAAAATCTATAGAGTAGAAAACGAGATATTTAGGGTTAAAATCTGTTTCCGTTCTAAATTGTAAATATTTTTACATCAAATATCTCGAAAACTACTCGATTGATTTTGTTTATATTTTACTTGTATATGGAGACTACTATTCTCTATAATTCTGTAGATTTTAGTAAAAATCTATCGAGCACAAAACGAGATATTTAGGGTAAAAGTCTGTATCCGTTCTAAATAGTAAAAAGTTTTACTTCAAATATCTCGAAAACTACTCGATTGATTTTGTTTATATTTTACTTGTATATGGAGACTACTATTGTCTATAGTTGTGTAAATTTAAGTAAAAATCTATAGAGTAGAAAACGAGATATTTAGGGTTAAAGTCTGTTTCCGTTCTAAGTAGTCAACATTTTTACTTAAAATATCTCGAAAACTACTCGATTGATTTTGTTAATATTTTACTTGTATATGGAGACTACTATTGTCTATAATTGTGTAAATTTTAGTAAAAATCTATAGAAGAGAAACGAGATATTTAGGGTTAAAATCTGTTTCCGTTCTAAATAGTAAATATTTTTACTTCAAATATCTCGAAAACTACTCGTTTGAATTTGTTTATATTTTACTTGTTTATGGAGACTACTATTGTCTATAATTGTGTAAATTTAAGTAAAAATCTATAGAGTAGAAAACGAGATATTTAGGGTTAAAGTCTGTTTCCGTTCTAAATTGTAAATATTTTTACATCAAATATCTCGAAAACTACTCGATTGATTTTGTTTATATTTTACTTGTATATGGAGACTACTATTGTCTATAATTGTGTAAATTTGAGTAAAATTCTATCGAGTAGAAAACGAGATATTTAGGGTTAAAGTCTGTTTCCGTTCTAAATAATAAATATTTTTACTTCAAATATCTCGAAAACTACTCGATTGATTTTGTTAATATTTTACTTGTATATGGAGACTACTATTGTCTATAATTGTGTAAATTTTAGTAAAAATTTATAGAAGAGAAAACGAGATATTTAGGGTTAAATTCTGTTTCCGTTCTTAATAGTAAATATTTTTCAAATATTTACTTCAAATATTTTGAAAACTACTCGATTGATTTTGTTTATATTTTACTTGTATATGGAGACTACTATTCTCTATAATTCTGTAGATTTTAGTAAAAATCTATCGAGCACAAAACGAGATATTTAGGGTAAAAGTCTGTATCCGTTCTAAATAGTAAACATTTTAACTTCAAATATCTCGAAAACTACTCGATTGATTTTGTTTATATTTTACTTGTATATGAAGACTACTATTGTCTATAGTTGTGTAAATTTAAGTAAAAATCTATTGAGTAGAAAACGAGGTATTTAGGGTTAAATTCTGTTTCCGTTCTAAGTAGTCAACATTTTTACTTAAAATATCTCGAAAACTACTCGATTGATTTTGTTAATATTTTACTTGTATATGGAGACTACTATTGTCTATAATTGTGTAAATTTTAGTAAAAATCTATAGAAGTGAAAACGAGATATTTAGGGTTAAAATCTGTTTCCGTTCTAAATAGTAAATATTTTTACTTCAAATATCTCGAAAACTACTCGTTTGAATTTGTTTATATTTTACTGGTATATGGAGACTACTATTGTCTATAATTGTGTAGATTTAAGTAAAAATCTCTCGAGCAGAAAACGAGATATTTAGGGTTAAAATCTGTTTCCGTTCTTAATAGTAAAAAATTTATTTAAAATATCTCGAAAACTACTCGATTAATTTTGTTTATATTTTACTTGTGTATGGAGACTACTATTGTCTATAATTGTGTAAATTTTAGTAAAAATCTATAGAGTAGGAAACGAGATATTTAGGGTTAAATTCTGTTTCCGTTCTAAATAGTAAATAATTTTACATCAAATATCTCGAAAACTACTCGACTGATTTAGTTTGTATTCTACATATATATGGAGACTACTATTGTCTATCGTTGTGTAGATTTTAGTAAAAATTTATAGAAGAGAAAACGAGATATTTAGGGTTAAATTCTGTTTCCGTTCTTAATAGTAAATATTTTTACTTCAAATATTTTGAAAACTACTCGATTGATTTTGTTTATATTTTACTTGTATATGGAGACTACTATTCTCTATAATTCTGTAGATTTTAGTAAAAATCTATCGAGCACAAAACGAGATATTTAGGGTAAAAGTCTGTATCCGTTCTAAATAGTAAAAATTTTAACTTCAAATATCTCGAAAACTACTCGATTGATTTTGTTTATATTTTACTTGTATATGAAGACTACTATTGTCTATAGTTGTGTAAATTTAAGTAAAAATCTATAGAGTGGAAAACGAGGTATTTAGGGTTAAAGTCTGTTTCCGTTCTAAGTAGTCAACATTTTTACTTAAAATATCTCGAAAACTACTCGATTGATTTTGTTAATATTTTACTTGTATATGGAGACTACTATTGTCTATAATTGTGTAAATTTTAGTAAAAATCTATAGAAGAGAAAACGAGATATTTAGGGTTAAAATCTGTTTCCGTTCTAAATAGTAAATATTTTTACTTCAAATATCTCGAAAACTACTCGTTTGAATTTGTTTATATTTTACTTGTATATGGAGACTACTATTGTCTATAATTGTGTAGATTTAAGTAAAAATCTCTCGAGCAGAAAACGAGATATTTAGGGTTAAAATCTGTTTCCGTTCTTAATAGTAAAAAATTTATTTAAAATATCTCGAAAACTACTCGATTAATTTTGTTTATATTTTACTTGTGTATGGAGACTACTATTGTCTATAATTGTGTAAATTTTAGTAAAAATCTATAGAGTAGGAAACGAGATATTTAGGGTTAAATTCTGTTTCCGTTCTAAATAGTAAATAATTTTACATCAAATATCTCGAAAACTACTCGATTGATTTAGTTTGTATTCTACATATATATGGAGACTACTATTGTCTATCGTTGTGTTGATTTTAGTAAAAATCTATCGAGCAGAAAACGCGATATTTAGTGTTAAAGTCTGTTTCCGTTCTAAATAGTAAAAACTTTAACTTCAAATATCTCGAAAACTACTCGATTGATTTTGTTTATATTTTACTTGTATATGGAGACTACTATTGTCTATAATTGTGTAAATTTTAGTAAAAATCTATCGAGCAGAAAACGCGATATTTAGTGTTAAAATCTGTTTCCGTTCTTAATAGTAAAAACTTTAACTTCAAATATCTCGAAAACTACTCGATAGATTTTGTTTATATTTTACTTGTATATGGAGACTACTATTGTCTATAATTGTGTAGATTTTAGTAAAAATCTATCGAGCAGAAAACAAGATTTTTAGGGTTAAAATTCTGTTTCCGTTCTAAATAGTAATAACTTTAATTTCAAATATCTCGAAAACTACTCGATTGATTTTGTTTATATTTTACTTGTATATGGAGACTACTATTGTCTATAGTTGTGTAAATTTAAGTAAAAATCTATAGAGTAGAAAACGAGATATTTAGGGTTAAAGTCTGTTTCCGTTCTAAGTAGTCAACATTTTTACTTAAAATATCTCGAAAACTACTCGATTGATTTTGTTAATATTTTACTTGTATATGGAGACTACTATTGTCTATAATTGTGTAAATTTTAGTAAAAATCTATAGAAGAGAAAACGAGATATTTAGGGTTAAAATCTGTTTCCGTTCTAAATAGTAAAAACTTTAACTTCAAATATCTCGAAAACTACTCGATTGATTTTGTTTATATTTTACTTGTATATGGAGACTACTATTGTCTATAATTGTGTAAATTTTAGTAAAAATCTATCGAGCAGAAAACGCGATATTTAGTGTTAAAATCTGTTTCCGTTCTTAATAGTAAAAACTTTAACTTCAAATATCTCGAAAACTACTCGATAGATTTTGTTTATATTTTACTTGTATATGGAGACTACTATTGTCTATAATTGTGTAGATTTTAGTAAAAATCTATCGAGCAGAAAACAAGATTTTTAGGGTTAAAATTCTGTTTCCGTTCTAAATAGTAATAACTTTAATTTCAAATATCTCGAAAACTACTCGATTGATTTTGTTTATATTTTACTTGTATATGGAGACTACTATTGTCTATAGTTGTGTAAATTTAAGTAAAAATCTATAGAGTAGAAAACGAGATATTTAGGGTTAAAGTCTGTTTCCGTTCTAAGTAGTCAACATTTTTACTTAAAATATCTTGAAAACTACTCGATTGATTTTGTTAATATTTTACTTGTATATGGAGACTACTATTGTCTATAATTGTGTAAATTTTAGTAAAAATCTATAGAAGAGAAAACGAGATATTTAGGGTTAAAATCGGTTTCCGTTCTAAATAGTAAATATTTTTACTTCAAATATCTCGAAAACTACTCGTTTGAATTTGTTTATATTTTACTTGTATATGGAGACTACTATTGTCTATAATTGTGTAGATTTAAGTAAAAATCTCTCGAGCAGAAAACGAGATATTTAGGGTTAAAATCTGTTTCCGTTCTTAATAGTAAAAAATTTTTTTTAAATATCTCGAAAACTACTCGATTAATTTTGTTTATATTTTACTTGTGTATGGAGACTACTAATGTCTATAATTGTGTAAATTTTAGTAAAAATCAATAGAGTAGGAAACGAGATATTTAGGGTTAAATTCTGTTTCCGTTCTAAATAGTAAATAATTTTACATCAAATATCTCGAAAACTACTCGATTGATTTAGTTTGTATTCTACATATATATGGAGACTACTATTGTCTATCGTTGTGTAGATTTTAGTAAAAATCTATCGAGCAGAAAACGCGATATTTAGTGTTAAAGTCTGTTTCCGTTCTAAATAGTAAAAACTTTAACTTCAAATATCTCGAAAACTACTCGATTGATTTTGTTTATATTTTACTTGTATATGGAGACTACTATTGTCTATAATTGTGTAAATTTTAGTAAAAATCTATCGAGCAGAAAACGCGATATTTAGTGTTAGAATCTGTTTCCGTTCTTAATAGTAAAAACTTTAACTTCAAATATCTCGAAAACTACTCGATAGATTTTGTTTATATTTTACTTGTATATGGAGACTACTATTGTCTATAATTGTGTAGATTTTAGTAAAAATCTATCGAGCAGAAAACAAGATTTGTAGGGTTAAAATTCTGTTTCCGTTCTAAATAGTAATAACTTTAATTTCAAATATCTCGAAAACTACTCGATTGATTTTGTTTATATTTTACTTGTATATGGAGACTACTATTGTCTATAGTTGTGTAAATTTAAGTAAAAATCTATAGAGTAGAAAACGAGATATTTAGGGTTAAAGTCTGTTTCCGTTCTAAGTAGTCAACATTTTTACTTAAAATATCTCGAAAACTACTCGATTGATTTTGTTTATATTTTACTTGTATATGGAGACTACTATTGTCTATAATTGTGTAAATTTTAGTAAAAATCTATAGAGTAGAAAACGAGATATTAAGGGTTAAAATCTGTTTCCGTTCTAAATAGCAAAAAGTTTTACTTCAAATATCTCGAAAACTACTCGATTGATTTTGTTTATATTTTACTTGTATATGGAGACTACTATTGTCTATAGTTGTGTAAATTTAAGTAAAAATCTATAGAGTAGAAAACGAGATATTTAGGGTTAAAGTCTGTTTCCGTTCTAAGTAGTCAACATTTTTACTTAAAATATCTCGAAAACTACTCGATTGATTTTGTTAATATTTTACTTGTATATGGAGACTACTATTGTCTATAATTGTGTAAATTTTAGTAAAAATCTATAGAAGAGAAACGAGATATTTAGGGTTAAAATCTGTTTCCGTTCTAAATAGTAAATATTTTTACTTCAAATATCTCGAAAACTACTCGTTTGAATTTGTTTATATTTTACTTGTTTATGGAGACTACTATTGTCTATAATTGTGTAAATTTAAGTAAAAATCTATAGAGTAGAAAACGAGATATTTAGGGTTAAAGTCTGTTTCCGTTCTAAATTGTAAATATTTTTACATCAAATATCTCGAAAACTACTCGATTGATTTTGTTTATATTTTACTTGTATATGGAGACTACTATTGTCTATAATTGTGTAAATTTGAGTAAAATTCTATCGAGTAGAAAACGAGATATTTAGGGTTAAAGTCTGTTTCCGTTCTAAATAGTAAATATTTTTACTTCAATTATCTCGAAAACTACTTGATTTATTTTGTTTATATTTTCCTTGTATATGGAGACTACTATTGTCTATAATTATGTAGATTTTAGTAAAAATCTATAGAATAGAAAACGAGATATTTAGGGTTAAAGTCAGTTTCCGTTCTAAATAGTAAATAATTTTACATCAAATATCTCGAAAACTACACGATTGATTTTGTTTATATTTTACTTGTATATGGAGACTACTATTGTCTATAATTCTGTAGATTTTAGTAAAAATCTATCGAGCACAAAACGAGATATTTAGGGTTAAAGTCTGTTTCCGTTCTAAATAGTAAATATTTTTACTTCAAATATCTGGAAAACTACTCGTTTGAATTTGTTTATATTTTACTTGTATATGGAGACTATTATTCTCTATAATCGTGTAAATTTTAGTAAAAATCTATTGAGTAGAAAACGAGATATTTAGGGTTAAAATCGGTTTCCGTTCTAAATAGGAAATAATTTTACTTCAAATATCTCGAAAAGTACTTGATTGATTTTGTTTATATTTTACTTGTATATGGAGACTACTATTGTCTATAATCGTGTAAATTTTAGTAAAAATCTATCGAGTAGAAAACGAGATATTTAGGTTAAAGTCTGTTTCCGTTCTAAATAATAAATATTTTTACTTCAAATATCTCGAAAACTACTCGATTGATTTTGTTAATATTTTACTTGTATATGGAGACTACTATTGTCTATAATTGTGTAAATTTTAGTAAAAATCTATAGAAGAGAAAACGAGATATTTAGGGTTAAATTCTGTTTCCGTTCTAAATAGTAAATATTTTTACTTCAAATATCTCGAAAACTACTCGTTAGATTTTTTTTATATTTTACTTGTATATGGAGACTACTATTGTCTATAATTGTGTAAATTTTAGTAAAAATCTATAGAGTAGAAAACGAGATATTAAGGGTTAAAATCTGTTTCCGTTCGAAATAGTAAAAAGTTTTACTTCAAATATCTCGAAAACTACTCGATTGGTTTTGTTTATATTTTACTTGTTTATGGAGACTACTATTGTCTATAATTGTGTAGATTTTAGTAAAATTCTATCGAGTAGAAAACGAGATATTTAGGGTTAAAGCCTGTTTCCGTTCTAAATAGTAAATATTTTTACTTCAATTATCTCGAAAACTACTTGATTTATTTGGTTTATATTTTCCTTGTATATAGCGACTACTATTGTCTATAATTGTGTAAATTTTAGTAAAAATCTATCGAGTAGAAAAGGAGATATTTAGGGTTAAAGTCTGTTTCCGTTCTAAATTGTAAATATTTTTACATCAAATATCTCGAAAACTACTCGATTGATTTTGTTTATTTTTTACTTGTATATGGAGACTACTATTGTCTATAATTGTGTAAATTTGAGTAAAATTCTATCGAGTAGAAAACGAGATATTTAGGGTTAAAGTCTGTTACCGTTCTAAATAGTAAATATTTTTACTTCAATTATCTCGAAAACTACTTGATTTATTTTGTTTATATTTTCCTTGTATATGGAGACTCCTATTGTCTATAATTATGTAGATTTTAGTAAAAATCTATAGAATAGAAAACGAGATATTTAGGGTTAAAGTCAGTTTCCGTTCTAAATAGTAAATATTTTTACATCAAATATCTCGAAAACTACTCGATTGATTTTGTTTATATTTTACTTGTATATGGAGACTACTATTGTCTATAATTGTGTAGATTTTAGTAAAAATCTATCGAGCAGAAAACAAGATTTTTAGGGTTAAAATTCTGTTTCCGTTCTAAATAGTAATAAATTTAATTTCAAATATCTCGAAAACTACTCGATTGATTTTGTTTATATTTTACTTGTATATGGAGACTACTATTGTCTATAGTTGTGTAAATTTAAGTAAAAATCTATAGAGTAGAAAACGAGATATTTAGGGTTAAAGTCTGTTTCCGTTCTAAGTAGTCAACATTTTTACTTAAAATATCTTGAAAACTACTCGATTGATTTTGTTAATATTTTACTTGTATATGGAGACTACTATTGTCTATAATTGTGTAAATTTTAGTAAAAATCTATAGAAGAGAAAACGAGATATTTAGGGTTAAAATCGGTTTCCGTTCTAAATAGTAAATATTTTTACTTCAAATATCTCGAAAACTACTCGTTTGAATTTGTTTATATTTTACTTGTATATGGAGACTACTATTGTCTATAATTGTGTAGATTTAAGTAAAAATCTCTCGAGCAGAAAACGAGATATTTAGGGTTAAAATCTGTTTCCGTTCTTAATAGTAAAAAATTTTTTTTAAATATCTCGAAAACTACTCGATTAATTTTGTTTATATTTTACTTGTGTATGGAGACTACTAATGTCTATAATTGTGTAAATTTTAGTAAAAATCAATAGAGTAGGAAACGAGATATTTAGGGTTAAATTCTGTTTCCGTTCTAAATAGTAAATAATTTTACATCAAATATCTCGAAAACTACTCGATTGATTTAGTTTGTATTCTACATATATATGGAGACTACTATTGTCTATCGTTGTGTAGATTTTAGTAAAAATCTATCGAGCAGAAAACGCGATATTTAGTGTTAAAGTCTGTTTCCGTTCTAAATAGTAAAAACTTTAACTTCAAATATCTCGAAAACTACTCGATTGATTTTGTTTATATTTTACTTGTATATGGAGACTACTATTGTCTATAATTGTGTAAATTTTAGTAAAAATCTATCGAGCAGAAAACGCGATATTTAGTGTTAGAATCTGTTTCCGTTCTTAATAGTAAAAACTTTAACTTCAAATATCTCGAAAACTACTCAATAGATTTTGTTTATATTTTACTTGTATATGGAGACTACTATTGTCTATAATTGTGTAGATTTTAGTAAAAATCTATCGAGCAGAAAACAAGATTTGTAGGGTTAAAATTCTGTTTCCGTTCTAAATAGTAATAACTTTAATTTCAAATATCTCGAAAACTACTCGATTGATTTTGTTTATATTTTACTTGTATATGGAGACTACTATTGTCTATAGTTGTGTAAATTTAAGTAAAAATCTATAGAGTAGAAAACGAGATATTTAGGGTTAAAGTCTGTTTCCGTTCTAAGTAGTCAACATTTTTACTTAAAATATCTCGAAAACTACTCGATTGATTTTGTTTATATTTTACTTGTATATGGAGACTACTATTGTCTATAATTGTGTAAATTTTAGTAAAAATCTATAGAGTAGAAAACGAGATATTAAGGGTTAAAATCTGTTTCCGTTCTAAATAGCAAAAAGTTTTACTTCAAATATCTCGAAAACTACTCGATTGATTTTGTTTATATTTTACTTGTATATGGAGACTACTATTGTCTATAGTTGTGTAAATTTAAGTAAAAATCTATAGAGTAGAAAACGAGATATTTAGGGTTAAAGTCTGTTTCCGTTCTAAGTAGTCAACATTTTTACTTAAAATATCTCGAAAACTACTCGATTGATTTTGTTAATATTTTACTTGTATATGGAGACTACTATTGTCTATAATTGTGTAAATTTTAGTAAAAATCTATAGAAGAGAAACGAGATATTTAGGGTTAAAATCTGTTTCCGTTCTAAATAGTAAATATTTTTACTTCAAATATCTCGAAAACTACTCGTTTGAATTTGTTTATATTTTACTTGTTTATGGAGACTACTATTGTCTATAATTGTGTAAATTTAAGTAAAAATCTATAGAGTAGAAAACGAGATATTTAGGGTTAAAGTCTGTTTCCGTTCTAAATTGTAAATATTTTTACATCAAATATCTCGAAAACTACTCGATTGATTTTGTTTATATTTTACTTGTATATGGAGACTACTATTGTCTATAATTGTGTAAATTTGAGTAAAATTCTATCGAGTAGAAAACGAGATATTTAGGGTTAAAGTCTGTTTCCGTTCTAAATAGTAAATATTTTTACTTCAATTATCTCGAAAACTACTTGATTTATTTTGTTTATATTTTCCTTGTATATGGAGACTACTATTGTCTATAATTATGTAGATTTTAGTAAAAATCTATAGAATAGAAAACGAGATATTTAGGGTTAAAATCAGTTTCCGTTCTAAATAGTAAATAATTTTACATCAAATATCTCGAAAACTACACGATTGATTTTGTTTATATTTTACTTGTATATGGAGACTACTATTGTCTATAATTCTGTAGATTTTAGTAAAAATCTATCGAGCACAAAACGAGATATTTAGGGTTAAAGTCTGTTTCCGTTCTAAATAGTAAATATTATTACTTCAAATATCTGGAAAACTACTCGTTTGAATTTGTTTATATTTTACTTGTATATGGAGACTATTATTCTCTATAATCGTGTAAATTTTAGTAAAAATCTATTGAGTAGAAAACGAGATATTTAGGGTTAAAATCGGTTTCCGTTCTAAATAGGAAATAATTTTACTTCAAATATCTCGAAAAGTACTTGATTGATTTTGTTTATATTTTACTTGTATATGGAGACTACTATTGTCTATAATCGTGTAAATTTTAGTAAAAATCTATCGAGTAGAAAACGAGATATTTAGGTTAAAGTCTGTTTCCGTTCTAAATAATAAATATTTTTACTTCAAATATCTCGAAAACTACTCGATTGATTTTGTTAATATTTTACTTGTATATGGAGACTACTATTGTCTATAATTGTGTAAATTTTAGTAAAAATCTATAGAAGAGAAAACGAGATATTTAGGGTTAAATTCTGTTTCCGTTCTAAATAGTAAATATTTTTACTTCAAATATCTCGAAAACTACTCGTTAGATTTTTTTTATATTTTACTTGTATATGGAGACTACTATTGTCTATAATTGTGTAAATTTTAGTAAAAATCTATAGAGTAGAAAACGAGATATTAAGGGTTAAAATCTGTTTCCGTTCGAAATAGTAAAAAGTTTTACTTCAAATATCTCGAAAACTACTCGATTGGTTTTGTTTATATTTTACTTGTATATGGAGACTACTATTGTCTATAATTGTGTAGATTTTAGTAAAATTCTATCGAGTAGAAAACGAGATATTTAGGGTTAAAGCCTGTTTCCGTTCTAAATAGTAAATATTTTTACTTCAATTATCTCGAAAACTACTTGATTTATTTGGTTTATATTTTCCTTGTATATAGCGACTACTATTGTCTATAATTGTGTAAATTTTAGTAAAAATCTATCGAGTAGAAAAGGAGATATTTAGGGTTAAAGTCTGTTTCCGTTCTAAATTGTAAATATTTTTACATCAAATATCTCGAAAACTACTCGATTGATTTTGTTTATTTTTTACTTGTATATGGAGACTACTATTGTCTATAATTGTGTAAATTTGAGTAAAATTCTATCGAGTAGAAAACGAGATATTTAGGGTTAAAGTCTGTTACCGTTCTAAATAGTAAATATTTTTACTTCAATTATCTCGAAAACTACTTGATTTATTTTGTTTATATTTTCCTTGTATATGGAGACTCCTATTGTCTATAATTATGTAGATTTTAGTAAAAATCTATAGAATAGAAAACGAGATATTTAGGGTTAAAGTCAGTTTCCGTTCTAAATAGTAAATATTTTTACATCAAATATCTCGAAAACTACTCGATTGATTTTGTTTATATTTTACTTGTATATGGAGACTACTATTGTCTATAATTCTGTAGATTTTAGTAAAAATCTATCGAGCACAAAACGAGATATTTAGGGTTAAAGTCTGTTTCCGTTCTAAATAGTAAATATTTTTACTTCAAATATCTCGAAAACTACTCGTTTGAATTTGTTTATATTTTACTTGTATATGGAGACTATTATTCTCTATAATCGTGTAAATTTTAGTAAAAATCTATTGAGTAGAAAACGAGATATTTAGGGTTAAAATCGGTTTCCGTTCTAAATAGGAAATAATTTTACTTCAAATATCTCGAAAAGTACTCGATTGATTTTGTTTATATTTTACTTGTATATGGAGACTACTATTGTCTATAATCGTGTAAATTTTAGTAAAAATCTATTAAGTAGAAAACGAGATATTTAGGGTTAAAGTCTGTTTCCGTTCTAAATAGTAAATATTTTTACTTCAAAAATCTCGAAAACTACTCGATTGATTTTGTTTATATTTTACTTGTATATGGAGACTACTATTGTCTATATTTGTGTAAATTTTAGTAAAAATCTATCGAGCAGAAAACAAGATATTTAGGGATAAAGTCTGTTTCCGTTCTAAATAGTAAACATTTTTACTTCAAATATCTCGAAAACTACTCGATTGATTTTGTTTATATTTTACTTGTATATGGAGACTACTATTTTCTATAATTGTGTAAAATTTAGTAAAAATCTATCGAGTAGAAAACGAGATATTTAGGGTTAAAGTCTGCTTCCGTTCTAAATAATAAATATTTTTACTTCAAATATCTCGAAAACTACTCAATTGATTTTGTTAATATTTTACTTGTATATGGAGACTACTATTGTCTATAATTGTGTAGATTTTAGTAAAAATCTATCGAGTAGAAAACGAGAGATTTAGGGTTAAAATCTGTTTCCGTTCTAAATAGTAAATATTTTTACTTCAAATATCTCGAAAACTACTCGATTGATTTTGTTTATATATTACTTGTATATGGAGACTACTATTGTCTATAATTGTGTAAATTTTAGTAAAAATCTATAGAAGAGAAAACGAGATATATAGGGTTAAAATCTGTTTCCGTTCTAAATAGTAAATATTTTTACTTCAAATATCTCGAAAACTACTCGTTTGAATTTGTTTATATTTTACTTGTATATGGAGACTACTATTGTCTATAATTGTGTAGATTTAAGTAAAAATCTCTCGAGCAGAAATCGAGATATTTAGGGTTAAAATCTGTTTCCGTTCTTAATAGTAAAAAACTTATTTAAAATATCTCGAAAACTACTCGATTAATTTTGTTTATATTTTACTTGTATATGGAGACTACTATTGTCTATAATTGTGTAAATTTTAGTAAAAATCTATAGAGTAGGAAACGAGATATTTAGGGTTAAATTCTGTTTCCGTTCTAAATAGTAAATAATTTTACATCAAATATCTCGAAAACTACTCGATTGATTTAGTTTGTATTCTACATATATATGGAGACTACTATTGTCTATCGTTGTGTAGATTTTAGTAAAAATCTATCGAGCAGAAAACGCGATATTTAGTGTTAAATTCTGTTTCCGTTCTAAATAGTAAAAACTTTAACTTCAAATATCTCGAAAACTACTCGATTGATTTTGTTTATATTTTACTTGTATATGGAGACTACTATTGTCTATAATTGTGTAAATTTTAGTAAAAATCTATCGAGCAGAAAACGCGATATTTAGTGTTAAAATCTGTTTCCGTTCTTAATAGTAAAAACTTTAACTTCAAATATCTCGAAAACTACTCGATAGATTTTGTTTATATTTTACTTGTATATGGAGACTACTATTGTCTATAATTGTGTAGATTTTAGTAAAAATCTATCGAGCAGAAAACAAGATTTTTATGGTTAAAATTCTGTTTCCGTTCTAAATAATAATAACTTTAATTTCAAATATCTCGAAAACTACTCGATTGATTTTGTTTATATTTTACTTGTATATGGAGACTACTATTGTCTATAGTTGTGTAAATTTAAGTAAAAATCTATAGAGTAGAAAACGAGATATTTAGGGTTAAAGTCTGTTTCCGTTCTAAGTAGTCAACAATTTTACTTAAAATATCTCGAAAACTACACGATTGATTTTGTTAATATTTTTCTTGTATATGGAGACTACTATTGTCTATAATTGTGTAAATTTTAGTAAAAATCTATAGAAGAGAAAACGAGATATTTAGGGTTAAAATCTGTTTCCGTTCTAAATAGTAAATATTTTTACTTCAAATATCTCAAAAACTACTCGTTTGAATTTGTTTATATTTTACTTGTATATGGAGACTACTATTGTCTATAATTGTGTAGATTTAAGTAAAAATCTATAGAGTAGAAAACGAGATATTAAGGGTTAAAATCTGTTTCCGTTCTAAATAGCAAAAAGTTTTACTTCAAATATCTCGAAAACTACTCGATTGATTTTGTTTATATTTTACTTGTATATGGAGACTACTATTGTCTATAGTTGTGTAAATTTTAGTAAAAATCTATAGAGTAGAAAACGAGATATTTAGGGTTAAAGTCTGTTTCCGTTCTAAATAATAAATATTTTTACTCCAAATATCTCGAAAACTACTCGATTGATTTTGTTAATATTTTACTTGTATATGGAGACTAATATTGTCTATAATTGTGTAAATTTTAGTAAAAATCTATAGAAGAGAAAACGAGATATTTAGGGTTAAATTCTGTTTTCGTTCTAAATAGTAAATATTTTTACTTCAAATATCTCGAAAACTACTCGTTAGATTTTTTTTATATTTTACTTGTATATGGAGACTACTATTGTCTATAATTGTGTAAATTTTAGTAAAAATCTATAGAGTAGAAAACGAGATATTAAGGGTTAAAATCTGTTTCCGTTCGAAATAGTAAATTGTTTTACTTCAAATATCTCGAAAACTACTCGATTGGTTTTGTTTATATTTTACTTGTATATGGAGACTACTATTGTCTATAATTGTGTAAATTTTAGTAAAAATCTATAGAGTAGAAAACGAGATATTAAGGGTTAAAATCTGTTTCCGTTCGAAATAGTAAAAAGTTTTACTTCAAATATCTCGAAAACTACTCGATTGGTTTTGTTTATATTTTACTTGTATATGGAGACTACTATTGTCTATAATTGTGTAGATTTTAGTAAAATTCTATCGAGTAGAAAACGAGATATTTAGGGTTAAAGCCTGTTTCCGTTCTAAATAGTAAATATTTTTACTTCAATTATCTCGAAAACTACTTGATTTATTTGGTTTATATTTTCCTTGTATATAGCGACTACTATTGTCTATAATTGTGTAAATTTTAGTAAAAATCTATCGAGTAGAAAAGGAGATATTTAGGGTTAAATTCTGTTTCCGTTCTAAATTGTAAATATTTTTACATCAAATATCTCGAAAACTACTCGATTGATTTTGTTTATATTTTACTTGTATATGGAGACTACTATTGTCTATAATTGTGTAAATTTGAGTAAAATTCTATCGAGTAGAAAACGAGATATTTAGGGTTAAAGTCTGTTTCCGTTCTAAATAGTAAATATTTTTACTTCAATTATCTCGAAAACTACTTGATTTATTTTGTTTATATTTTCCTTGTATATGGAGACTACTATTGTCTATAATTATGTAGATTTTAGTAAAAATCTATAGAATAGAAAACGAGATATTTAGGGTTAAAGTCAGTTTCCGTTCTAAATAGTAAATATTTTTACATCAAATATCTCGAAAACTACTCGATTGATTTTGTTTATATTTTACTTGTATATGGAGACTACTATTGTCTATAATTCTGTAGATTTTAGTAAAAATCTATCGAGCACAAAACGAGATATTTAGGGTTAAAGTCTGTTTCCGTTCTAAATAGTAAATAGTTTTACTTCAAATATCTCGAAAACTACTCGTTTGAATTTGTTTATATTTTACTTGTATATGGAGACTACTATTGTCTATAATTCTGTAGATTTTAGTAAAAATCTATCGAGCACAAAACGAGATATTTAGGGTTAAAGTCTGTTTCCGTTCTAAATAGTAAATAGTTTTACTTCAAATATCTCGAAAACTACTCGTTTGAATTTGTTTATATTTTACTTGTATATGGAGACTACTATTGTCTATAATTGTGTAAATTTTAGTAAAAATCTATAGAGTAGAAAACGAGATATTAAGGGTTAAAATCTGTTTCCGTTCGAAATAGTAAAAAGTTTTACTTCAAATATCTCGAAAACTACTCGATTGGTTTTGTTTATATTTTACTTGTATATGGAGACTACTATTGTCTATAATTGTGTAGATTTTAGTAAAATTCTATCGAGTAGAAAACGAGATATTTAGGGTTAAAACCTGTTTCCGTTCTAAATAGTAAATAATTTTAATACAATTATCTCGAAAACTACTTGATTTATTTGGTTTATATTTTCCTTGTATATAGCGACTACTATTGTCTATAATTGTGTAAATTTTAGTAAAAATCTATCGAGTAGAAAAGGAGATATTTAGGGTTAAAGTCTGTTTCCGTTCTAAATTGTAAATATTTTTACATCAAATATCTCGAAAACTACTCGATTGATTTTGTTTATATTTTACTTGTATATGGAGACTACTATTGTCTATAATTGTGTAAATTTGAGTAAAATTCTATCGAGTAGAAAACGAGATATTTAGGGTTAAAGTCTGTTTCCGTTCTAAATAGTAAATATTTTTACTTCAATTATCTCGAAAACTACTTGATTTATTTTGTTTATATTTTACTTGTATATGGAGACTACTATTGTCTATAATCGTGTAAATTTTAGTAAAAATCTATTAAGTAGAAAACGAGATATTTAGGGTTAAAGTCTGTTTCCGTTCTAAATAGTAAATAATTTTACTTCAAAAATCTCGAAAACTACTCGATTGATTTTGTTTATAGATTACTTGTATATGGAGACTACTATTGTCTATATTTGTGTAAATTTTAGTAAAAATCTATCGAGCAGAAAACAAGATATTTAGGGATAAAGTCTGTTTCCGTTCTAAATAGTAAACATTTTTACTTCAAATATCTCGAAAACTACTCGATTGATTTTGTTTATATTTTACTTGTATATGGAGACTACTATTGTCTATAATTGTGTAAAATTTAGTAAAAATCTATCGAGTAGAAAACGAGATATTTAGGGTTAAAGTCTGTTTCCGTTCTAAATAATAAATATTTTTCCTTCAAATATCTCGAAAACTACTCAATTGATTTTGTTAATATTTTACTTGTATATGGAGACTACTATTGTCTATAATTGTGTAGATTTTAGTAAAAATCTATCGAGTAGAAAACGAGAGATTTAGGGTTAAAATCTGTTTCCGTTCTAAATAGTAAATATTTTTACTTGAAATATCTCGAAAACTACTCGATTGATTTTGTTTATATTTTACTTGTATATGGAGACTACTATTGTCTATAATTGTATAAATTTTAGTAAAAATATATCGAGTAGAAAACGAGAAATTTAGGGTTAAAGTCTGTTTCCGTTCTAAATTGTAAATATTTTTACATCAAATATCTCGAAAACTACTCGATTGATTTTGTTTATATTTTACTTGTATATGGAGACTACTATTGTCTATAATTGTGTAAATTTGAGTAAAATTCTATCGAGTAGAAAACAAGATATTTAGGGATAAAGTCTGTTTCCGTTCTAAATAGTAAACATTTTTACTTCAAATATCTCGAAAACTACTCGATTGATTTTGTTTATATTTTACTTGTATATGGAGACTACTATTGTCTATAATTGTGTAAAATTTAGTAAAAATCTATCGAGTAGAAAACGAGATATTTAGGGTTAAAGTCTGTTTCCGTTCTAAATAATAAATATTTTTACTTCAAATATCTCGAAAACTACTTAATTGATTTTGTTAATATTTTACTTGTATATGGAGACTACTATTGTCTATAATTGTGTAGATTTTAGTAAAAATCTATCGAGTAGAAAACGAGAGATTTAGGGTTAAAATCTGTTTCCGTTCTAAATAGTAAATATTTTTACTTCAAATATCTCGAAAACTACTCGATTGATTTTGTTTATATTTTACTTGTATATGGAGACTACTATTGTCTATAATTGTATAAATTTTAGTAAAAATCTATCGAGTAGAAAACGAGAAATTTAGGGTTAAAGTCTGTTTCCGTTCTAAATAGTAAATATTTTTACTTCAAATATCTCGAAAACTACTCAATTGATTTTGTTAAGATTTTACTTGTATATGGAGACTACTATTGTCTATAATTGTGTAAATTTTAGTAAAAATCTATAGAAAAGAAAACTAGATATTTAGGGTTAAAGTCTGTTTCCGTTCTAAATAGTAAATATTTTTACTTCAAATATCTCGAAAACTACTCGTTTGATTTTTTTTATATTTTACTTGTATATGGAGACTACTATTGTCTATAATTGTGTAAATTTTAGTAAAAATCTATAGAGTAGAAAACGAGATATTAAGGGTTAAAATCTGTTTCCGTTCTAAATAGTAAAAAGTTTTACTTCAAATATCTCGAAAACTACTCGATTGATTTTGTTTATATTTTACTTGTATATGGAGACTACTATTGTCTATAATTGTGTAGATTTTAGTAAAAATCTATCGAGTAGAAAACGAGAGATTTAGGGTTAAAATCTGTTTCCGTTCTAAATAGTTAATATTTTTACTTCAAATATCTCGAAAACTACTTGATTGATTTTGTTTTTATATTACTTGTATATGGAGACTACTATTGTCTATAATTGTGTAAATTTTAGTAAAAATCTATCGAGTAGAAAACGAGATGTTAAGTGTTAAAATCTGTTTCCGTTCTAAATAGTAAAAAGTTTTACTTCAAATATCTCGAAAACTACCCGATTGATTTTGTTTATATTTTACATGTATATGGAGACTACTATTGTCTATAATTGTGTAAATTTTAGTAAAAATCTATAGAAGAGAAAACGAGATATTTAGGGTTAAATTCTGTTTCTGTTCTAAATAGTAAATATTTTTACTTCAAATATTTCGAAAACTGCTCGATTGATTTTGTTTATATTTTACTTGTATATGGAGACTACTATTGTCTATAATTGTGTAAATTTTAGTAAAAATCTATAGAGTAGAAAACGAGATATTAAGGGTTAAAATCTGTTTCCGTTCTAAATTGTAAATATTTTTACATCAAATATCTCGAAAACTACTCGATTGATTTTGTTTATATTTTACTTGTATATGGAGACTACTATTGTCTATAATTGTGTAAATTTGAGTAAAATTCTATCGAGTAGAAAACGAGATATTTAGGGTTAAAGTCTGTTTCCGTTCTAAATAGTAAATATTTTTACTTCAATTATCTCGAAAACTACTTGATTTATTTTGTTTATATTTTCCTTGTATATGGAGACTACTATTGTCTATAATTATGTAGATTTTAGTAAAAATCTATAGAATAGAAAACGAGATATTTAGGGTTAAAGTCAGTTTCCGTTCTAAATAGTAAATATTTTTACATCAAATATCTCGAAAACTACTCGATTGATTTTGTTTATATTTTACTTGTATATGGAGACTACTATTGTCTATAATCGTGTAAATTTTAGTAAAAATCTATTAAGTAGAAAACGAGATATTTAGGGTTAAAGTCTGTTTCCGTTCTAAATAGTAAATAATTTTACTTCAAAAATCTCGAAAACTACTCGATTGATTTTGTTTATAGATTACTTGTATATGGAGACTACTATTGTCTATATTTGTGTAAATTTTAGTAAAAATCTATCGAGCAGAAAACAAGATATTTAGGGATAAAGTCTGTTTCCGTTCTAAATAGTAAACATTTTTACTTCAAATATCTCGAAAACTACTCGATTGATTTTGTTTATATTTTACTTGTATATGGAGACTACTATTGTCGATAATTGTGTAAAATTTAGTAAAAATCTATCGAGTAGAAAACGAGATATTTAGGGTTAAAGTCTGTTTCCGTTCTAAATAATAAATATTTTTACTTCAAATATTTCGAAAACTACTCAATTGATTTTGTTAATATTTTACTTGTATATGGAGACTACTATTGTCTATAATTGTGTAGATTTTAGTAAAAATCTATTGAGTAGAAAACGAGAGATTTAGGGTTAAAATCTGTTTCCGTTCTAAATAGTAAATATTTTTACTTCAAATATCTCGAAAACTACTCGATTGATTTTGTTTATATTTTACTTGTATATGGAGACTACTATTGTCTATAATTGTATAAATTTTAGTAAAAATCTATCGAGTAGAAAACGAGAAATTTAGGGTTAAAGTCTGTTTCCGTTCTAAATAGTAAATATTTTTACTTCAAATATCTCGAAAACTACTCAATTGATTTTGTTAATATTTTACATGTATATGGAGACTACTATTGTCTATAATTGTGTAAATTTTAGTAAAAATCTATAGAAAAGAAAACTAGATATTTAGGGTTAAAGTCTGTTTCCGTTCTAAATAGTAAATATTTTTACTTCAAATATCTCGAAAACTACTCGTTTGATTTTTTTTATATTTTACTTGTATATGGAGACTACTATTGTCTATAATTGTGTAAATTTTAGTAAAAATCTATAGAGTAGAAAACGAGATATTAAGGGTTAAAATCTGTTTCCTTTCTAAATAGTAAAAAGTTTTACTTCAAATATCTCGAAAACTACTCGATTGATTTTGTTTATATTTTACTTGTATATGGAGACTACTATTGTCTATAATTGTGTAGATTTTAGTAAAAATCTATCGAGTAGAAAACGAGAGATTTAGGGTTAAAATCTGTTTCCGTTCTAAATAATAAATATTTTTACTTCAAATATTTCGAAAACTACTCAATTGATTTTGTTAATATTTTACTTGTATATGGAGACTACTATTGTCTATAATTGTGTAGATTTTAGTAAAAATCTATTGAGTAGAAAACGAGAGATTTAGGGTTAAAATCTGTTTCTGTTCTAAATAGTAAATATTTTTACTTCAAATATCTCGAAAACTACTCGATTGATTTTGTTTATATTTTACTTGTATATGGAGACTACTATTGTCTATAATTGTGTAGATTTTAGTAAAAATCTATCGAGTAGAAAACGAGATATTTAGGGTTAAAGTCTGTTTCCGTTCTAAATAATAAATATTTTTACTTCAAATATTTCGAAAACTACTCAATTGATTTTGTTAATATTTTACTTGTATATGGAGACTACTATTGTCTATAATTGTGTAGATTTTAGTAAAAATCTATTGAGTAGAAAACGAGAGATTTAGGGTTAAAATCTGTTTCCGTTCTAAATAGTAAATATTTTTACTTCAAATATCTCGAAAACTACTCGATTGATTTTGTTTATATTTTACTTGTATATGGAGACTACTATTGTCTATAATTGTATAAATTTTAGTAAAAATCTATCGAGTAGAAAACGAGAAATTTAGGGTTAAAGTCTGTTTCCGTTCTAAATAGTAAATATTTTTACTTCAAATATCTCGAAAACTACTCAATTGATTTTGTTAATATTTTACATGTATATGGAGACTACTATTGTCTATAATTGTGTAAATTTTAGTAAAAATCTATAGAAAAGAAAACTAGATATTTAGGGTTAAAGTCTGTTTCCGTTCTAAATAGTAAATATTTTTACTTCAAATATCTCGAAAACTACTCGTTTGATTTTTTTTATATTTTACTTGTATATGGAGACTACTATTGTCTATAATTGTGTAAATTTTAGTAAAAATCTATAGAGTAGAAAACGAGATATTAAGGGTTAAAATCTGTTTCCTTTCTAAATAGTAAAAAGTTTTACTTCAAATATCTCGAAAACTACTCGATTGATTTTGTTTATATTTTACTTGTATATGGAGACTACTATTGTCTATAATTGTGTAGATTTTAGTAAAAATCTATCGAGTAGAAAACGAGAGATTTAGGGTTAAAATCTGTTTCCGTTCTAAATAGTTAATATTTTTACTTCAAATATCTCGAAAACTACTTGATTGATTTTGTTTTTATATTACTTGTATATGGAGACTACTATTGTCTATAATTGTGTAAATTTTAGTAAAAATCTATCGAGTAGAAAACGAGATGTTAAGTGTTAAAATCTGTTTCCGTTCTAAATAGTAAAAAGTTTTACTTCAAATATCTCGAAAACTACCCGATTGATTTTGTTTATATTTTACATGTATATGGAGACTACTATTGTCTATAATTGTGTAAATTTTAGTAAAAATCTATAGAAGAGAAAACGAGATATTTAGGGTTAAATTCTGTTTCTGTTCTAAATAGTAAATATTTTTACTTCAAATATTTCGAAAACTGCTCGATTGATTTTGTTTATATTTTACTTGTATATGGAGACTACTATTGTCTATAATTGTGTAAATTTTAGTAAAAATCTATAGAGTAGAAAACGAGATATTAAGGGTTAAAATCTGTTTCCGTTCTAAATAGTAAAAAGTTTTACTTCAAATATCTCAAAAACTACTCGATTGATTTTGTTTATATTTTACTTGTATATGGAGACTACTATTGTCTATAATTGTGTAGATTTTAGTAAAAATCTATTGAGTAGAAAACGAGAGATTTAGGGTTAAAATCTGTTTCCGTTCTAAATAGTAAATATTTTTACTTCAAATATCTCGAAAACTACTCGATTGATTTTGTTTATATTTTACTTGTATATGGAGACTACTATTGTCTATAATTGTATAAATTTTAGTAAAAATCTATCGAGTAGAAAACGAGAAATTTAGGGTTAAAGTCTGTTTCCGTTCTAAATAGTAAATATTTTTACTTCAAATATCTCGAAAACTACTCAATTGATTTTGTTAATATTTTACTTGTATATGGAGACTACTATTGTCTATAATTGTGTAAATTTTAGTAAAAATCTATAGAAAAGAAAACTAGATATTTAGGGTTAAAGTCTGTTTCCGTTCTAAATAGTAAATATTTTTACTTCAAATATCTCGAAAACTACTCGTTTGATTTTTTTTATATTTTACTTGTATATGGAGACTACTATTGTCTATAATTGTGTAAATTTTAGTAAAAATCTATAGAGTAGAAAACGAGATATTAAGGGTTAAAATCTGTTTCCTTTCTAAATAGTAAAAAGTTTTACTTCAAATATCTCGAAAACTACTCGATTGATTTTGTTTATATTTTACTTGTATATGGAGACTACTATTGTCTATAATTGTGTAGATTTTAGTAAAAATCTATCGAGTAGAAAACGAGAGATTTAGGGTTAAAATCTGTTTCCGTTCTAAATAGTTAATATTTTTACTTCAAATATCTCGAAAACTACTTGATTGATTTTGTTTTTATATTACTTGTATATGGAGACTACTATTGTCTATAATTGTGTAAATTTTAGTAAAAATCTATCGAGTAGAAAACGAGATGTTAAGTGTTAAAATCTGTTTCCGTTCTAAATAGTAAAAAGTTTTACTTCAAATATCTCGAAAACTACCCGATTGATTTTGTTTATATTTTACATGTATATGGAGACTACTATTGTCTATAATTGTGTAAATTTTAGTAAAAATCTATAGAAGAGAAAACGAGATATTTAGGGTTAAATTCTGTTTCTGTTCTAAATAGTAAATATTTTTACTTCAAATATTTCGAAAACTGCTCGATTGATTTTGTTTATATTTTACTTGTATATGGAGACTACTATTGTCTATAATTGTGTAAATTTTAGTAAAAATCTATAGAGTAGAAAACGAGATATTAAGGGTTAAAATCTGTTTCCGTTCTAAATAGTAAAAAGTTTTACTTCAAATATCTCAAAAACTACTCGATTGATTTTGTTTATATTTTACTTGTATATGGAGACTACTATTGTCTATAATTGTGTAGATTTTAGTAAAAATCTATCGAGTAGAAAACGAGATATTTAGGGTTAAATTCTGTTTCCGTTCTAAATAGTAAATATTTTTACTTCAAATATCTCGAAAACTACTCGATTGATTTTGTTAATATTTTACTTGTATATGGAGACTACTATTGTCTATAATTGTGTAAATTTTAGTAAAAATCTATAGAGTAGAAAACGAGATATTAAGGGTTAAAATCTGTTTCCGTTCTAAATAGTAAAAAGTTTTACTTCAAATATCTCAAAAACTACTCGATTGATTTTGTTTATATTTTACTTGTATATGGAGACTACTATTGTCTATAATTGTGTAGATTTTAGTAAAAATCTATCGAGTAGAAAACGAGATATTTAGGGTTAAATTCTGTTTCCGTTCTAAATAGTAAATATTTTTACTTCAAATATCTCGTAAACTACTCGATTGATTTTGTTTATATTTTACTTGTATATGGAGACTACTATTGTCTATAATTGTGTAGATTTTAGAAAAATCTATCGAGTTGAAAACGAGATATTTAGGGTTAAAATCGGTTTCCGTTCTAAATAGTGAATAATTTTACTTCAAATATCTCGAAAACTACTCGATTGATTTTGTTTTTTATTTTACTTGTATATGGAGACTACTATTGTCTATAATTGTGTAAATTTTAGTAAAAATCTATTAAGTAGAAAACGAGATATTTAGGGTTAAAGTCTGTTTCCGTTCTAAATAGTAAATATTTTTACTTCAAAAATCTCGAAAACTACTCGATTGATTTTGTTTATATATTACTTGTATATGGAGACTACTATTGTCTATATTTGTGTAAATTTTAGTAAAAATCTATCGAGCAGAAAACAAGATATTTAGGGATAAAGTCTGTTTCCGTTCTAAATAGTAAACATTTTTACTTCAAATATCTCGAAAACTACTCGATTGATTTTGTTTATATTTTACTTGTATATGGAGACTACTATTGTCTATAATTGTGTAAAATTTAGTAAAAATCTATCGAGTAGAAAACGAGATATTTAGGGTTAAAGTCTGTTTCCGTTCTAAATAATAAATATTTTTACTTCAAATATCTCGAAAACTACTCAATTGATTTTGTTAATATTTTACTTGTATATGGAGACTACTATTGTCTATAATTGTGTAGATTTTAGTAAAAATCTATCGAGTAGAAAACGAGAGATTTAGGGTTAAAATCTGTTTCCGTTCTAAATAGTAAATATTTTTACTTCAAATATCTCGAAAACTACTCGATTGATTTTGTTTATATATTACTTGTATATGGAGACTACTATTGTCTATAATTGTGTAAATTTTAGTAAAAATCTATCTAGTAGAAAACGAGATATTTAGGGTTAAATTCTGTTTCCGTTCTAAATAGTAAATATTTTTACTTCAAATATCTCGAAAACTACTCTATTGATTTTGTTAATATTTTACTTGTATATGGAGATTACTATTGTCTATAATTGTGTAAATTTTAGTAAAAATCTATAGAAGAGAAAACGAGATATTTAGGGTTAAAGTCTGTTTCCGTTCTAAATAGTAAATATTTTTACTTCAAATATCTCGAAAACTACTCGTTTGATTTTTTTTATATTTTACTTGTATATGGAGACTACTATTGTCTATAATTGTGTAAATTTTAGTAAAAATCTATAGAGTAGAAAACGAGATATTAAGGATTAAAATCTGTTTCCGTTCTAAATAGTAAAAAGTTTTACTTCAAATATCTCGAAAACTACTCGATTGATTTTGTTTATATTTTACTTGTATATGGAGACTACTATTATCTATAATTGTGTAGATTTTAGTAAAAATCTATCGAGTAGAAAACGAGAGATTTAGGGTTAATGTCTGTTTCCGTTCTAAATAGTAAACATTTTTACTTCAAATATCTCGGAAAGTACTTGATTGATTTGGTTTATATTTTACTTGTATATGGAGACTACTATTTTCTATAATTGTGTAGATTTTAGTAAAAATCTATCGAGTAGAAAACGAGAGATTTAGGGTTAAAATCTGTTTCCGTTCTAAATAGTAAATATTTTTACTTCAAATATCTCGAAAACTACTCGATTGATTTTGTTTATATTTTACTTGTATATGGAGACTACTATTGTCTATAATTGTATAAATTTTAGTAAAAATCTATCGAGTAGAAAACGAGAAATTTAGGGTTAAAGTCTGTTTCCGTTCTAAATAGTAAATATTTTTACTTCAAATATCTCGAAAACTACTCAATTGATTTTGTTAATATTTTACTTGTATATGGAGACTACTATTGTCTATAATTGTGTAAATTTTAGTAAAAATCTATAGAAAAGAAAACTAGATATTTAGGGTTAAAGTCTGTTTCCGTTCTAAATAGTAAATATTTTTACTTCAAATATCTCGAAAACTACTCGTTTGATTTTTTTTATATTTTACTTGTATATGGAGACTACTATTGTCTATAATTGTGTAAATTTTAGTAAAAATCTATAGAGTAGAAAACGAGATATTAAGGGTTAAAATCTGTTTCCGTTCTAAATAGTAAAAAGTTTTACTTCAAATATCTCGAAAACTACTCGATTGATTTTGTTTATATTTTACTTGTATATGGAGACTACTATTGTCTATAATTGTGTAGATTTTAGTAAAAATCTATCGAGTAGAAAACGAGAGATTTAGGGTTAAAATCTGTTTCCGTTCTAAATAGTTAATATTTTTACTTCAAATATCTCGAAAACTACTTGATTGATTTTGTTTTTATATTACTTGTATATGGAGACTACTATTGTCTATAATTGTGTAAATTTTAGTAAAAATCTATCGAGTAGAAAACGAGATGTTAAGTGTTAAAATCTGTTTCCGTTCTAAATAGTAAAAAGTTTTACTTCAAATATCTCGAAAACTACCCGATGGATTTTGTTTATATTTTACATGTATATGGAGACTACTATTGTCTATAATTGTGTAAATTTTAGTAAAAATCTATAGAAGAGAAAACGAGATATTTAGGGTTAAATTCTGTTTCTGTTCTAAATAGTAAATATTTTTACTTCAAATATTTCGAAAACTGCTCGATTGATTTTGTTTATATTTTACTTGTATATGGAGACTACTATTGTCTATAATTGTGTAAATTTTAGAAAATATCTATAGAGTAGAAAACGAGATATTAAGGGTTAAAATCTGTTTCCGTTCTAAATAGTAAAAAGTTTTACTTCAAATAACTCAAAAACTACTCGATTGATTTTTTTTATATTTTACTTGTATATGGAGACTATTATTGTGTATAATTGTGTAGATTTTAGTAAAAATCTATCGAGTAGAAAACGAGATATTTAGGGTTAAATTCTGTTTCCGTTCTAAATAGTAAATATTTTTACTTCAAATATCTCGAAAACTACTCGATTGATTTTGTTAATATTTTACTTGTATATGGAGACTACTATTGTCTATAATTGTGTAAATTTTAGTAAAAATCTATAGAGTAGAAAACGAGATATTAAGGGTTAAAATCTGTTTCCGTTCTAAATAGTAAAATGTTTTACTTCAAATATCTCGAAAACTACTCGATTGATTTTGTTTATATTTTACATGTATATGGAGACTACTATTGTCTATAATTGTGTAGATTTTAGAAAAATCTATCGAGTTGAAAACGAGGTATTTAGGGTTAAAATCGGTTTCCGTTCTAAATAGTAAATAATTTTACTTCAAATATCTCGAAAACTACTCGATTGATTTTGTTTTTTATTTTACTTGTATATGGAGACTACTATTGTCTATAATTGTGTAAATTTTAGTAAAAATCTATCGAGCAGAAAACAAGATATTTAGGGTTAAAGTCTGTTTCCGTTCTAAACAGTAAACATTTTTACTTCAAATATCTCGAAAAGTACTTGATTGATTTTGTTAATATTTTACTTGTATATGGAGACTACTATTGTCTATAATTGTGTAAATTTTAGTAAAAATCTATAGAGTAGAAAACGAGATAATAAGGGTTAAAATCTGTTTCCGTTCTAAATAGTAAAAAGTTTTACTTCAAATATCTCGAAAACTACCCGATTGATTTTGTTTATATTTTACATGAATATGGAGACTACTATTGTCTATAATTGTGTAAATTTTAATAAAAATCTATAGAAGAGAAAACGAGATATTTAGGGTTAAATTCTGTTTCCGTTCCAAATAGTAAATAATTTTACTTCAAATATCTCGAAAACTGCTCGATTGATTTTGTTAATATTTTACTTGTATATGGAGACTACTATTGTCTATAATTGTGTAAATTTTAGTAAAAATCTATCGAGTAGAAAACGAGAGATTTAGGGTTAAAGTCTGTTTCCGTTCTAAATAGTAAATATTTTTACTTCAAATATCTCGAAAACTACTCGATTGATTTTGTTTATATTTTACTTGTATATGGAGACTAATATTGTCTATAATTGTGTAGATTTTAGTAAAATTCTATCGAGTAGAAAACGAGATATTTAGGGTTAAAGTCTGTTTCCGTTCTAAATAGTAAATATTTTTACTTCAATTATCTCGAAAACTACTTGATTTATTTTGTTTATATTTTACTTGTATATAGCGACTACTATTGTCTATAATTGTGTAAATTTTAGTAAAAATCTATCGAGTAGAAAATGAGTTAATTAGGGTCAAAGTCTGTTTCCGTTCTCAATAGTAAATATTTTTACTTCAAATATCTCGAAAACTACTCGATTGATTTTGTTTATATTTTACTTGTATATGGAGACTACTATTGTCTATAATTGTGTACATTTTAGTAAAATTCTATCGAGTAGAAAACGAGATATTTAGGGTTAAAGTCTGTTTCTGTTCTAAATAGTAAATATTTTTACTTCAATTATCTCGAAAACTACTTGATTTATTTTGTTTATATTTTCCTTGTATATAGCGACTACTATTGTCTATAATTGTGTAAATTTTAGTAAAAATCTATCGAGTAGAAAATGAGTTATTTAGGGTCAAAGTCTGTTTCCGTTCTCAATAGTTAATATTTTTACTTCAAATATCTCGAAACTACCTGATTGATTTTGTTTATATTTTACATGTATATGGAGACTACTATTGTCTATAATTGTGTAGATTTTAGTAAAAATCTATCGAGTAGAAAACGAGATATTTAGGGTTAAATTCGTTTTCCGTTCTAAATAGTAAATATTTTTACTTCAAATATCTCGAAAACTGCTCGATTGATTTTGTTTATATTTTACTTGTATATGGAGACTACTATTGTCTATAATTGTGTAGATTTTAGTAAAAATCTATCGAGTAGCAAACGAGATATTTAGGGTTAAAATCGGTTTCTGTTCTAAAAAGTAAAAATTTTTACTTAAAATTTCTCGAAAACTACTCAATTGATTTGGTTTATATTTTACTTGTAAATGGAGACTACTATTGTCTATAATTGTGTAAATTTAAGTAAAAATCTGTAGAGTAGAAAACGAGATATTGAGGGTTAAAGTCTGTTTCCCTTCTAAATAGTAAACATTTTTACTTCAAATATCTCGAAAAGTACTAGATTGATTTTGTTTATATTTTACTTGTATATGGAGACTACTATTGCCTATAATTGTGTAAATTTTGGTAAAAAACTATAGAGCAGAAAACGAGATATTTGGGGTTAATGTCTGTTTCCGTTCTAAATAGTAAACATTTTTACTTCAAATATCTCGAAAACTAGTCGATTGATTTTGTTTATATTTTACTTGTATATGGAAACTACTATTGTCTATAATTGTGTAGATTTTAGTAAAAATCTTTCGAGGAGAAAACGAGAGATTTAGGGTTAAAATCTGTTTCCGTTCTAAATAGTAAATATTTTTACTTCAAATATCTCGAAAACTACTCGATTGATTTGGTTTATGTATTACTTGTATATGGAGACTACTATTGTCTATAATTGTGTAAATTTTAGTAAAAATCTATCGAGTAGAAAACGAGTTATTTAGGGTTAAATTCTGTTTCCGTTCTAAATAGTAAAACGTTTTACTTCAAATATCTCTAAAACTACTCGATTGATTTTGTTTATATTTTCCTTGTATATGGAGACTACTATTGTCTATAATTGTGTAAATTTTAGTAAAAATCTATCGAGTAGGAAAGGAGATATTTAGGGTTAAATTCTGTTTCCGTTCTAAATGGTAAACATTTTTACTTCAAATATCTCGAAAAGTACTTGATTGATTTTGTTTATATTTTACTTGTATATGGAGGCTACTATTGTCTATAATTGTGTAGATTTTAGTAAAAATCTATCGAGTAGAAAACGAGTTATTTAGGGTTAAATTCTGTTTCCGTTCTAAATGGTAAAAAGTTTTACTTCAAATATTTCTAAAACTACTCGATTGATTTTGTTTATATTTTCCTTGTATATGGAGACTACTATTGTCTATAATTATGTAAATTTTAGTAAAAATCTATCGAGTAGAAAACGAGTTATTTAGGGTTAAATTCTGTTTCCGTTCAAAATGGTAAAAAGTTTTACTTCAAATATCTCTAAATCTACTCGATTGATTTTGTTTTTATTTTCCTTGTATATGGAGACTACTATTGTCTATAATTGTGTAAATTTTAGTAAAAATCTATCGAGCAGAAAACGAGATATTTGGGGTTAAAATCTGTTTCCGTTCTAAATAGTAAACAATTTTACTTCAAATATCTCGAAAAGTACTAGATTGATTTTGTTTATATTTTCCTTGCATTTGGCGACTACTATTGTCTATAATTGTGTAAATTTTAGTAAAAATCTATAGAGTAGAAAACGAGAGATTTAGGGTTAAAATCTGTTTCCGTTCTAAATAGTAAATATTTTTACTTCAAATATCTCGAAAACTACTCGATTGATTTTGTTTATATTTTACTTGTATATGGAGACTACTATTGTCTATAATTGTGTAAATTTTAGTAAAAATCTATTGAGTAGGAAAGGAGATATTTAGGGTTAAAATCTGTTTCCGTTCTAAATAGTAAATATTTTTACTTCAAATATCTCTAAAACTACTCGATTGATTTTGTTTATATTTTACTAGTATATAGGGGGCTACTATTGTCTATAATTGTGTAGATTTTAGTAAAAATCGATCGAGTAGAAAACGAGATATTTAGGGTCAAATTCTGTTTCCGTTCTCAATAGTAAATAATTTTACTTCAAATATCTCGAAAACTACTCGATTGATTTTGTTTATATTTTACTTGTATATGGAGACTACTATTCTCTATAATTGTGTAGATTTTAGTAAAAATCTATCGAATAGAAAACGAGATATTTAGGGTTAAATTCTGTTTCCGTTCTAAATAGTAAATATTTTTACTTCAAATAATTTGAAAACTACTCGATTGATTTTGTTTATATTTTACTTGTATATGGAGACTTCTATTGTCTATAATTATGTAGATTTTAGTAAAAATCTATAGAATAGAAAACGAGATATTTAGGGTTAAAGTCAGTTTCCGTTCTAAATAGTAAATATTTTTACTTCAAATATCTCGAAAACTACTCGATTGATTTTGTTTATATTTTACTAGTATATGGAGACTACTATTGTCTATAATTGTGTAAATTTTAGTAAAAATCTATAGAGTAGAAAACGAGAGATTTAGGGTTAAAATCTGTTTCCGTTCTAAATAGTAAATATTTTTACTTCAAATATCTCGAAAACTACTCGATTGATTTTGTTTATATTTTACTCGTATATGGAGACTACTATTGTCTATAATTGTGTAAATTTTAGTAAAAATCTATAGAGTAGGAAACGAGATATTTAGGGTTAAATTCTGTTTCCGTTCTAAATAGTAAATAATTTTACATCAAATATCTCGAAAACTACTCGATTGATTTAGTTTGTATTCTACATATATATGGAGACTACTATTGTCTATCGTTGTGTAGATTTTAGTAAAAATCTAACGAGCAGAAAACGCGATATTTAGTGTTAAAATCTTTTTCCGTTCTTAATAGTAAAAATTTTAACTTCAAAAATCTCGAAAACTACTCGATAGATTTTGTTTATATTTGACTTGTATATGGAGACTACTATTGCCTATAATTGTGTAAATTTTGGTAAAAATCTATAGAGCAGAAAACGAGATATTTAGGGTTAAAATTCTTTTTCCGTTCTAAATAGTAATAACTTTAACTTCAAATATCTCGAAAACTACTCGTTTGAATTTGTTTATATTTTACTTGTATATGGAGACTACTATTGTCTATCGTTGTGTAGATTTTAGTAAATATCTATCGAGCAGAAAACGCGATATTTAGTGTTAAAATCTGTTTCCGTTCTGTAATGGTTTAGGAGAGAGTTGTTGGTTGAGGATGTTGATTGATAAATTATTTGAATCGTTGAGTGCCGGGATCAAGACCGTGGTAACCGTTCGAGCGCCTAATCGTTTTTTGAATTATTGAACCAGCATGCCTTTGCAGTATGGCCTCGTTTTTCACATATCTGGCATGTTGGTGGAACCCATCTAATCGACGTATTGCCAGTATTAAATTTGTTATTATTATTGCTGTTATTAGTACTATTATTATTCTTGTTGGGCATTTGTTGTTTGAAATAGGGCCTACTTTGCCTGAAGGTACGATGGTCTGGCTGAAATTGTGGCTTTTTGCCAAAATTAGTACGCGCTTGTTTATTATTATTAAAATTATTATTTTTGTTGTTGCAGTCGCGGTTCCAGTGGTTGCCTTGACAAAATTTACAAGGCGAAGGTGGTTTAGAAATAGAAACTCGCCTTCTCTTATTTGTCACAACTTGAAATTTTTGTGTGCATTCCGAGTTCCAATGGACGCCGGAACAATGTTTGCATGGCGATGGCGGTTTGTCAGAAGACTGTATTGGCGAATCTGCCTTTTTAATGGCAAATATCGAACCTTGAGGTTCTGCACTTTGTATGTCCCTGAGGGCTGTTGCATAAGTTTGAGCCTCATCAAGGTTTTTGGGGAGTTTAATTTGGACTTGGGCCTTCATGGAACTTGGAAGTGATTTTATGAAGGCATCTGTTGTTAATTTTTCTACGAGATTTTGTAGCGTTTGTAAAGGATTCTGTTGAGCTTTAAATAAGAGCGATGTGGAAATATGCTTTATTCTGTCAGCAAAAGCTTCCAGAGTTTCTGATGGATTTTGTTGCAAGCTCGTTATTTGCTGCAACAATACCACGGGCGTTTTTTCTTTTTTAAATCTGGCAATTAGACTGTCCGTTGCTAGTCGGTATGATAAAATGACGTTATCCTTTGTACACTGCGTTTTAAAAATGTCAAAGAAAATTTTTGCTGCACCCGTTAATTTTAGAATTAGGATTTCCAGTTTGTCGGCTTCTGACCATCCCGAAATCGTACTATAATTATTAATTTGTTCTATGAACGAATTGATGTCGCTATTATGTGCTCCATCAAATACCGGTAGGTTATTTATTAACTGTAAGTTGCGGATGTTAACTGTGTTGGATGAATTAATTTTATTTAATAAATACTCGATTGCTTGATCAGCAGATTTTTGTTGCCCATCGATTGTGTACATGATTGTTGATAGTCTTTCTTTTAATATTAATAAATTGCCACTAGTAGGAAGTTTATGATGTTTTAATGTCTGAATAATTTCGGCTCTTTTCATAAGAAGTAAGTCGAAATTAATAAAAATATGAAACGTGCAAATAAATTTAAAATAGTGTAAATTAAAAGATAAAATTAGAATGAATAATAGAAAAATGAATGAAAAATTTATCTTACCTTTTAATGAGAAATGGCTGGGTTTCGATAGCGCTGCCACCAATGTAATGGTCTCCTCCCAACACCAGGAAAATTTTTTTTTTTTTTAAGACTGAAATTAATTTTATTTTTACATTTTACTTTAAGCATTAAAAATTTAATTGACTTAAATAAAAAGAAGAAATGAAAATATTCATATAACATTTGGCACGATAGCTACATTTCTGTTGGTTAACACGTAGACATGGGCTGGTAAATAGGAAATTAATTATCACAGAGTATAACACATTAATCAATAATCAATAAAGGATTTTATCTTGATAAGATGTTGCAAAAATTTTATTCATATTTCTAGCTGTCACTTCTTCAGACAGAGAATAGTCCAGTTAGTTTCACTGAGGGCCTTCCCACTTTTACATCTTTTTCATCTTCAGAGTTCTCATTGCTTTTGTTATACTTGACTTTCTCTAGTTGTAATTCACCAATTTCGATCGATAAGTTCTCTTTAAACCTTTCATTTAAGACGACATCCGATTGGTTTTTGTGCTCTGAAGATCTCACAGCTTCACCACAGTCATCGGTCAGCTTTTGAAGTGCATTTAACGCGAGCAAGGCTTCTCGATACTGGCAGGTTCCCGGCGTTTCTTGGCTCAACACTTTGTGCAGAAGTAGCGACATCTGAGTGACATGGTGACAAGGTAGAAAGAGGTAGTATTGCAACTTCCGACCTCTTACTTCTTCTTTCTTCTCTTTTTCCCTCACTAATCTTCTAAATTTTAAATTGTCTCTCAATAGAATATCTAGCAACTTCTTGACTAATGCATATTGCCGACAATGTGCAATGTAAGGGTCGAAGCAGGTGACTGCATGTGTTCGCGCTATATTGCTCAAATTGCTCATGAGTGGGTCCCCATGCAGCGCCTCCAGGCAGTCTTGCAGGAAGTTCTCTGAACATTTAATCACTTCGGGTACATTTCCGAATAGTCTGTGGAAATCTTTTTCAGATATTGACTCTTTTAGATTCGACGAACTGTAGTAAACGTTCATAAAGGTTTTCAAAGACTTTAGAAAAATATGCTCTGAAGTTATTATATTGTATTTAGCTTCGTTTAATGAAATCTCTCGTGCAGTCAGCTTGCTCAAGAGGCCTGACTGTTTGACTTGTACAGAATCTTTCCATTTTTTAACCAAAATTTGTTCAGCTTGAAGGGCTTTCTTCTTAACTTTAATGTCCGGAATTTCTTCGTATAAATGTTCTTCAGAATAGGGTTGATGAGGTAAGTCTTTCTTGGATATAAGAGGTGCCGGAGGAAGATGGTCAATATGTGGATTACTGGCAGAGATTATTGCATCACTTCGACGCAGAAATATGGGCGAAGAATCACAAAAAATAAACATTTTAATTAAAAAATAAATTCAACATGATATCTCAGTAAATACACCCGGGCCAGGCATTAACAATTTTAGGTTAAACACTTTATTTATTTAAACATCGAATTTTATGAAATTTTATACAAAGCATTACTAAAACATTTCCTATTTTAGATACCAGCAAAAGGAGTCATAAAGAGAATTGTTACTAATAGATTTCTTATTTTAGGAAAACAAACAATACGGGAATTTAACAAACTGTACAATGCTAGAATTTATTACAGGATTAAAATACTGGAAAAATTATAAACATTGAATACAACTTCCACAGCATTGTCTCAACGCCGACAAAACAGGTAAAAACCCTTAATTCTTAGATATATTTCATTGACTTGCTTCTTGTTAATAGAATAAAAACGCCGACAAAAAGGGTGAAATAACAATAAGCATAGCCCCTTACAAACGTTAGGAAGGAATTCCAGCCACATTCAATAGGAAAGGATTTTCCCAGGTCAATTGGGAAATTGTAATCTTCAAGGAATAGCCGATCAATGGAAGTACTAATAAAAGGACATATCTTTCTGCACCTGGTAAAAACCCAGTTTGTTATACTTACTACTTTCACTTTTAATTGTTCTTTGTCGCATGTACCTTGAAGGGTGATTAAAATCAACACCCCAACTAAATAATTTTCTTTCAAATGGCCATATACATTTATATATATATAATGCTATTATAATACTTGTTTACCACTAACAAAATATTCGCTTAATCTATCTAGCTTTAGCACTTCGAATTCTGTCGACATAATCTGCAGACATTCATCGAACTTCGAATTATTAATTAATTATGCAGACATTCATCGAACTTCGAATTATTAATTAATTATGCAGACATTCATCGAACTTCGAATTATTAATTAATTATGCAAACATTCATCGAACTTCGAATAATTAATTAATTATTTATGAGCTCACACCCACTTCTCCTTACGGCCGTATCCTAGCTACGCATTCCCCTAGCTGCGCATTCCTACATTCCTGCTCGCAAGAAATCGATTTCGTCCACTAGTTATAGATTAATATTAAGTTTACATAAATTAAGTAACGTTTCTATCAAGGCCTTCTTCGTATACTACCATCGATCAAAGTTATAACAATTTAAATTGAAAACGACGTCAACGAAAATATACATCATATGATTTTAAACTAATCGACGGAAAATAAGTTTAATCGACGAATATATTAATCACAAAATTTTATAAAAAAAAAAAAAAAAAATTATATATTTTATTATATCATGTCATATATAAATCATATTATATCATCAAATCAATTATGTCATTTTCTATCAATTATTTTAAGTATGTATTAATTTTTAAATTTTACTCTGCATCTTTTTACATCACATTTGTTTATTAATTATCTAGTTCTATAATTGTCATATTTATCACAAATCTTTCTAATCATTATTGTACCTTAGATTTAGTCAAATTTTATTCAAATTTTTAAATTTCTAATTTTATATCGAAAATGAATCATGAATTTTTTTCAATTGTTTAATATTCATACTCAAGCGAAAATACTTATTTAATCAAAAACAGATAAAAAAAAAAAAAAAAAAAAAAAAAAAAAATTTATTTAATCATTATTAAATTTATAATTGTTAGTATATAAATTCATTATATGTAAATGAAGAATTATTAATCAATTCTTATCCATACTTGCAAAATGAGATCAATCTCAGCAATCTGTCAATTATATGATAAAGATGCTAATCTTGCTAAACTAAACGCATGCTGTACAACAAACAATGTTCATTCTCTTTCTTCATAATATGTTTAACAATAAACGTCAAAACAGCATGAATCGAATTGTCATCTAAAATCCAAATGAATACATGATGCACATAATCAAAAATTATTTGTATTCTCAACGAAATTGTAATATCATTTACAGCAAAACTCTTGTATATATAATTTTTATTCTTACATGATACTTAGTAATGGATTTACCAAGTATTTCAATACCAAAAAATTGGAAATAATTAATTTAATAAATGTATGTAAATTTTCCATGGCATCTGGATTACGAATGTAAATAATTAATGGATCTCTTAATATTTCTGAAACAAGTGCAGATCCAATATTATGTATTTAAATCATTTTCTTTTTTTATGTCATTAACCAACCATGTAAATATTGTTCTTTCAATGTACATATTTTAAATTACTGCCAAAGACTGCTCCAAATTTTAAATTCTCTATAACAGACATGACAATTCTGGCTCTCATAAAAACAGCATGCTAGTCGCATATCACTAGCCAAATATGCTATAAATTTAGCAGCATCAACAACATCATTTCAGCCAAGCTACCAACGCTAATTTTTCGCCAGCATTCAGCCAAGCTACCAACGCTAATTTTTCGCCAGCATTCAGCCAAGCTACCAACGCTAATTTTTCGCCAACGAAAAATTACTTCAGGAGGGGGGATGATGTAGGGGTAGTGAACCCCCCACAACTCATCCACTCTAGCGTAGGGGTAGTGAAACCCCACCACTCATCCACTCTAGCCAGAGGGAGAGGTTCAGCCCCCTTGGCACACAGAGAAGGGAGGCTCGACGAAGGTATATAAGAACAAGAGGAAATTCAATGATATATTCGAGATTCAACTGGAGATTCAACTGGGATTCAATTCAGTGATAGATCATATTGATATTGCGTTACATATTCAGTTCGAAGTTTCTGCTCAAAGTCTTACACTTCAGTTGTACACATCGTTTAGCCACGTCAGTCAGTCTGTTCGGTTCTTGTGTAAAGTATACAGTCCTTGGCAGTCAGTCACATACAAATATAATATCTTACACCGATACTAAAAGTGTTATTTATCAATCAACATCTACAACCTACAACTCCCTCAACAACCATTACAGTTCTTAATAGTAAAAACTTTAACTTCAAATATCTCGAAAACTACTCGATAGATTTTGTTTATATTTTACTTGTATATGGAGACTACTATTGTCTATCGTTGTGTAGATTTTAGTAAATATCTATCGAGCAGAAAACGCGATATTTAGTGTTAAAATCTGTTTCCGTTCTTAATAGTAAAAACTTTAACTTCAAATATCTCGAAAACTACTCGTTTGAATTTGTTTATATTTTACTTGTATATGGAGACTACTATTGTCTATAATTGTGCAAAATTTTAGTAAAAATTTATCAAGCAGAAAACGAGATATTAAGGGTTAAAATTCTTTTTCCGTTCTAAATAGTAATAACTTTAACTTGAAATATCTCGAAAACTACTCGATTGATTTTGTTTGTATTTTACTTGTATATGGAGACTACTATGGTCTATAATTGTGTAGATTTTAGTAAAAATCTCTCGAGCAGAAAACGAGATATTTAGGGTTAAAATCTGTTTCCGTTCCTAATAGTAAAAAATTTATTTAAAATATCTCGAAAACTACTCGATTAATTTTGTTTATATTTTACTTGTATATGGAGACTACTATTGTCTATAATTGTGTAGATTTTAGTAAAAATCTATCGAGCAGAAAACGCGATATTTAGTGTTAAAATCTTTTTCCGTTCTTAATAGTAAAAACTTTAACTTCAAATATCTCGAAAACTACTCGATAGATTTTGTTTATATTTTACTTGTATATGGAGACTACTATTGTCTATATTTGTGTTGATTTTAGTTAAAATCTATCGAGTAGAAAACGAGATATTTAGGGTTAAAGTCTTTTTCCGTTCTAAATAGTATAAACTTTTACTACAAATATCTCGAAAATTACTAGATTGATTTTGTTTATATTTTACTTGTATATGGAGACTACTATGGTCTATAATTGTGTAGATTTTATTAAAAATCTCTCGAGCAGAAAACGAGATATTTAGGGTTAAAATCTGTTTCCGTTCCTAATAGTAAAAAATTTATTTAAAATATCTCGAAAACTACTCGATTAATTTTGTTTATATTTTACTTGTATATGGAGACTACTATTGTCTATAATTGTGTAAATTTTAGTAAAAATCTATAGAGTAGGAAACGAGATATTTAGGGTTAAATTCTGTTTCCGTTCTAAATAGTAAATAATTTTACATCAAATATCTCGAAAACTACTCGATTGATTTAGTTTGTATTCTACATATATATGGAGACTACTATTGTCTATCGTTGTGTAGATTTTAGTAAAAATCTATCGAGCAGAAAACGCGATATTTAGTGTTAAATTCTGTTTCCGTTCTAAATAGTAAAAACTTTAACTTCAAATATCTCGAAAACTACTCGATTGATTTTGTTTATATTTTACTTGTATATGGAGACTACTATTGTCTATAATTGTGTAAATTTTAGTAAAAATCTATCGAGCAGAAAACGCGATATTTAGTGTTAAAATCTGTTTCCGTTCTTAATAGTAAAAATTTTAACTTCAAATATCTCGAAAACTACTCGATAGATTTTGTTTATATTTTACTAGTATATGGAGACTACTATTGTCTATAATTGTGTAGATTTTAGTAAAAATCTATCGAGCAGAAAACAAGATTTTTAGGGTTAAAATTCTATTTCCGTTCTAAATAGTAATAACTTTAATTTCAAATATCTCGAAAACTACTCGATTGATTTTGTTTGTATTCTACATATATATGGAGACTACTATTGTCTATCGTTGTGTAGATTTTAGTAAAAATCTAACGAGCAGAAAACGCGATATTTAGTGTTAAAATCTGTTTCCGTTCTTAATAGTAAAAACTTTAACTTCAAATATCTCGAAAACTACTCGATAGATTTTGTTTATATTTTACTTGTATATGGAGACTACTATTGTCTAAAATTGTGTAAATTTTAGTAAAAATCTATCGAGCAGAAAACAATATATTTAGGGTTAAACTCTGTTTCCGTTCTAAATAGTAATAACTTTAACTTCAAATATCTCGAAAACTACTCGATTGATTTTGTTTGTATTCTACATATATATGGAGACTACTATTGTCTATCGTTGTGTAGATTTTAGTAAAAATCTATCGAGCAGAAAACGCGATATTTAGTGTTAAAATCTTTTTCCGTTCTTAATAGTAAAAACTTTAACTTCAAATATCTCGAAAACTACTTGATAGATTTTGTTTATATTTTACTTGTATATGGAGACTACTATTGTCTATATTTGTGTTGATTTTAGTAAAAATCTATCGAGTAGAAAACGAGATATTTAGGGTTAAATTTCGTTTCCGTTCTAAATAGTAATAATTTTAACTTCAAATATCTCGAAAACTACTCGATTGATTTTGTTTATATTTTACTTGTATATGGAGACTACTATTGTCTATATTTGTGTTGATTTTAGTAAAAATCTATCGAGTAGAAAACGAGATATTTAGGGTTAAATTCAGTATCCGTTCTAAATAGTAATAATTTTAACTTCAAATATCTCGAAAACTACTCGATTGATTTTGTTTATATTTTACTTGTATATGGAGACTACTATTGTCTATATTTGTGTTGATTTTAGTAAAAATCTATCGAGTAGAAAACGAGATATTTAGGGTTAAATTCAGTATCCGTTCTAAATAGTAATAATTTTAACTTCAAATATCTCGAAAACTACTCGATTGATTTTGTTTATATTTTACTTGTATATGGAGACTACTATTGTCTATATTTGTGTTGATTTTAGTAAAAATCTATCGAGTATAAAACGAGATATTTAGGGTTAAATTTCGTTTCCGTTCTAAATAGTAAAAATAATAACTTCAAATATCTCGAAAACTACTCGATTGATTTTGTTTATATTTTCCTTGTATATGGAGGCTACTATTGTCTATAATTGTGTAAATTTTAGTAATAATCTATAGAGTAGAAAACGAGATATTTAGGGTTAAAGTCCGTTAACGTTCTAAATAGTAAAAATTTTAACTTCAAATATCTCGAAAACTACTCGATTGATTTTGTTTATATTTTACTTGTATATGGAGACTACTATTGTCTATAATTGTGTAAATTTTGGTAAAAATCTATCGAGCCGAAAACGAGATATTTAGGGTTAAATTCTGATTCCGTTCTAAATAGTAAACATTTTTACTTCAAATATCTCGAAAACTACTCGATAGATTTTGTTTATATTTAACTTGTATATGGAGACTACTATTGCCTATAATTGTATAAATTTTGGTAAAAATCTATCGAGCAGAAAACAAGATTTTTAGGGTTAAAATTCTGTTTCCGTTCTAAATAGTAATAACTTTAACTTCAAATATCTCGAAAACTACTCGATTGATTTTGTTTGTATTCTACATATATATGGAGACTACTATTGTCTATCGTTGTGTAGATTTTAGTAAAAATCAATCGAGCAGAAAACGCGATATTTAGTGTTAAAATCTGTTTCCGTTCTTAATAGTAAAAACTTTAACTTCAAATATCTCGAAAACTACTCGATAGATTTTGTTTATATTTTACTTGTATATGGAGACTACTATTGTCTATAATTGTGTAAATTTTAGTAAAAATCTATCGAGCAGAAAACAAGATATTTAGGGTTAAAGTCTGTTTCCGTTCTAAATAGTAATAACTTTAACTTCAAATATCTCGAAAACTACTCGTTTGAATTTGTTTATATTTTACTTGTATATGGAGACTACTATTGTCTATCGTTGTGTAGATTTTAGTAAAAATCTATCGAGCAGAAAACGCGATATTTAGTGTTAAAATCTGTTTCCGTTCTTAATAGTAAAAACTTTAACTTCAAATATCTCGAAAACTACTCGATAGATTTTGTTTATATTTTACTTGTATATGGAGACTACTATTGTCTATAATTGTGTAAATTTTAGTAAAAATTTATCTAGCAGAAAACGAGATATTTAGGGTTAAAATTCTTTTTCCGTTCTAAATAGTAATAACTTTAACTTGAAATATCTCGAAAACTACTCGATTGATTTTGTTTGTATTCTACATATATATGGAGACTACTATTGTCTATCGTTGTGTAGATTTTAGTAAAAATCTATCGAGCAGAAAACGCGATATTTAGTGTTAAAATCTGTTTCCGTTCTTAATAGTAAAAACTTTAACTTCAAATATCTCGAAATCTACTCGATAGATTTTGTTTATATTTTACTTGTATATGGAGACTACTATTGCCTATAATTGTGTAAATTTTAGTAAAAATTTATCGAGCAGAAAACGAGATATTTAGGGTTAAAGTCTGTTTCCGTTCTTAATAGTAAAAATTTTAACTTCAAATATCTCGAAAACTACTTGATAGATTTGGTTTATATTTTACTTGTATATGGAGACTACTATTGTCTATAATTGTGTAGATTTTAGTAAAAATCTATCGAGTAGAAAACGAGATATTTAGTGTTAAAATCTGTTTCCGTTCTTAATAGTAAAAATTTTAACTTCAAATATCTCGAAATCTACTCGATAGATTTTGTTTATATTTTACTTGTATATGGAGACTACTATTGTCTATCGTTGTGTAGATTTTAGTAAAAATCTATCGAGCAGAAAACGCGATATTTAGTGTTAAAATCTGTTTCCGTTCTTAATAGTAAAAATTTTAACTTCAAATATCTCGAAATCTACTCGATAGATTTTGTTTATATTTTACTTGTATATGGAGACTACTATTGCCTATAATTGTGTAAATTTTAGTAAAAATTTATCGAGCAGAAAACGAGATATTTAGGGTTAAAGTCTGTTTCCGTTCTTAATAGTAAAAATTTTAACTTCAAATATCTCGAAAACTACTTGATAGATTTTGTTTATATTTTACTTGTATATGGAGACTACTATTGTCTATAATTGTGTAGATTTTAGTAAAAATCTATCGAGTAGAAAACGAGATATTTAGAGTTAAAATCTGTTTCCGTTCTTAATAGTAAAAATTTTAACTTCAAATATCTCGAAATCTACTCGATAGATTTTGTTTATATTTTACTTGTATATGGAGAATACTATTGACTATCGTTGTGTAGATTTAAGTAAAAATCTATCGAGCAGAAAACGCGATATTTAGTGTTAAAATCTGTTTCCGTTCTTAATAGTAAAAATTTTAACTTCAAATATCTCGAAATCTACTCGATAGATTTTGTTTATATTTTACTTGTATATGGAGACTACTATTGCCTATAATTGTGTAAATTTTAGTAAAAATTTATCGAGCAGAAAACGAGATATTTAGGGTTAAAGTCTGTTTCCGTTCTTAATAGTAAAAATTTTAACTTCAAATATCTCGAAAACTACTTGATAGATTTTGTTTATATTTTACTTGTATATGGAGACTACTATTGTCTATAATTGTGTAGATTTTAGTAAAAATCTATCGAGTAGAAAACGAGATATTTAGTGTTAAAATCTGTTTCCGTTCTTAATAGTAAAAATTTTAACTTCAAATATCTCGAAATCTACTCGATAGATTTTGCTTATATTTTACTTGTATATGGAGACTACTATTGTCTATAATTGTGTAAATTTTAGTAAAAATCTATCGAGCAGAAAACAATATATTTAGGGTTAAACTCTGTTTCTGTTCTAAATAGTAATAACTTTAACTTCAAATATCTCGAAATTTACTCGATAGATTTGGTTTATAATTTACTTGTATATGGAGACTACTATTGTCTATCGTTGTGTAGATTTTAGTAAAAATCTATCGAGCAGAAAACGCGATATTTAGTGTTAAAATCTGTTTCCGTTCTTAATAGTAAAAACTTTAACTTTAAATATCTCGAAAACTACTCGATAGATTTTGTTTATATTTTACTAGTATATGGAGACTACTATTGTCTATAATTGTGTAAATTTTAGTAAAAATCTATCGAGCAGAAAACAATATATTTAGGGTTAAACTCTGTTTCCGTTCTAAATAGTAATAACTTTAACTTCAAATATCTCGAAAACTACTCGATTGATTTTGTTTGTATTCTACATATATATGGAGACTACTATTGTCTATCGTTGTGTAGATTTTAGTAAAAATCTATCGAGCAGAAAACGCGATATTTAGTGTTAAAATCTTTTTCCGTTCTTAATAGTAAAAACTTTAACTTCAAATATCTCGAAAACTACTTGATAGATTTTGTTTATATTTTACTTGTATATGGAGACTACTATTGTCTATATTTGTGTTGATTTTAGTAAAAATCTATCGAGTAGAAAACGAGATATTTAGGGTTAAATTTCGTTTCCGTTCTAAATAGTAAAAATATTAACTTCAAATATCTCGAAAACTACTCGATTGATTTTGTTTATATTTTACTTGTATATGGAGGCTACTATTGTCTATAATTGTGTAAATTTTAGTAATAATCTATAGAGTAGAAAACGAGATATTTAGGGTTAAAGTCCGTTACCGTTCTAAATAGTAAAAATGTTAACTTCAAATATCTCGAAAACTACTCGATTGATTTTGTTTATATTTTACTTGTATATGGAGACTACTATTGTCTATAATTGTGTAAATTTTGGTAAAAATCTATCGAGCCGAAAACGAGATATTTAGGGTTAAATTCTGTTTCCGTTCTAAATAGTAAACATTTTTACTTCAAATATCTCGAAAACTACTCGATAGATTTTGTTTATATTTTACTTGTATATGGAGACTACTATTGCCTATAATTGTGTAAATTTTGGTAAAAATCTATCGAGCAGAAAACAAGATTTTTAGGGTTAAAATTCTGTTTCCGTTCTAAATAGTAATAACTTTAACTTCAAATATCTCGAAAACTACTCGATTGATTTTGTTTGTATTCTACATATATATGGAGACTACTATTGTCTATCGTTGTGTAGATTTTAGTAAAAATCTATCGAGCAGAAAACGCGATATTTAGTGTTAAAATCTGTTTCCGTTCTTAATAGTAAAAACTTTAACTTCAAATATCTCGAAAACTACTCGATAGATTTTGTTTATATTTTACTTGTATATGGAGACTACTATTGTCTATAATTGTGTAAATTTTAGTAAAAATCTATCGAGCAGAAAACAAGATATTTAGGGTTAAAGTCTGTTTCCGTTCTAAATAGTAATAACTTTAACTTCAAATATCTCGAAAACTACTCGTTTGAATTTGTTTATATTTTACTTGTATATGGAGACTACTATTGTCTATCGTTGTGTAGATTTTAGTAAAAATCTATCGAGCAGAAAACGCGATATTTAGTGTTAAAATCTGTTTCCGTTCTTAATAGTAAAAACTTTAACTTCAAATATCTCGAAAACTACTCGATAGATTTTGTTTATATTTTACTTGTATATGGAGACTACTATTGTCTATAATTGTGTAAATTTTAGTAAAAATTTATCTAGCAGAAAACGAGATATTTAGGGTTAAAATTCTTTTTCCGTTCTAAATAGTAATAACTTTAACTTGAAATATCTCGAAAACTACTCGATTGATATTGTTTGTATTCTACATATATATGGAGACTACTATTGTCTATCGTTGTGTAGATTTTAGTAAAAATCTATCGAGCAGAAAACGCGATATTTAGTGTTAAAATCTGTTTCCGTTCTTAATAGTAAAAATTTTAACTTCAAATATCTCGAAATCTACTCGATAGATTTTGTTTATATTTTACTTGTATATGGAGACTACTATTGCCTATAATTGTGTAAATTTTAGTAAAAATTTATCGAGCAGAAAACGAGATATTTAGGGTTAAAATCTGTTTCCGTTCTTAATAGTAAAAATTTTAACTTCAAATATCTCGAAAACTACTTGATAGATTTTGTTTATATTTTACTTGTATATGGAGACTACTATTGTCTATAATTGTGTAGATTTTAGTAAAAATCTATCGAGTAGAAAACGAGATATTTAGGGTTAAAATCAGTATCCGTTCTAAATAGTAATAATTTTAACTTCAAATATCTCGAAAACTACTCGATTGATTTTGTTTATATTTTACTTGTATATGGAGACTACTATTGTCTATAATTGTGTAGATTTTAGTAAAAATCTATCGAGCAGAAAACGAGATATTTAGGGTTAAAATCTGTTTCCGTTCTAAATAGTAATAACTTTAACTTCAAATATCGCGAAAACTTCTCGATTGATTTTGTTTATATTTTACTTGTATATGGAGACTACTATTGTCTATAATTGTGTAGATTTTAGTAAAAATCTATCGAGCAGAAAACGAGATATTTAGGGTTAAAAATCTGTTTCCGTTCTAAATAGTAATAACTTTAACTTCAAATATCGCGAAAACTACTCGATAGATTTGGTTTATATTTTACTTGTATATGGAGACTACTATTGTCTATAATTGTGTAGATTTTAGTAAAAATCTATGGAGCAGGAAAGGAGATATTTAGGGTTAAAGTCTGTTTCCGTTCTAAATAGTAAATATTTTTACTTCAAATATCTCGAAAACTACTCGATTGATTTTGTTTATATTTTACTAGTTTATGGAGACTACTATTGTCTACAATTTTGTAAATTTTAGTAAAAATCTATAGAGTAGAAAACGAGAGATTTAGGGTTAAAATCTGTTTCCGTTCTAAATAGTAAATATTTTTACTTCAAATATCTCGAAAACTACTCGATTGATTTTGTTTATATTTTACTTGTACATGGAGACTACTATTGTCTATAATTGTGTAAATTTTAGTAAAAATCTATCGTGTAGGAAAGGAGATATTTAGGGTTAAAGTCTGATTCCGTTCTAAATAGTAAATATTTTTACTTCAAATATCTCGAAAACTACTTGATTGATTTTGTTTATATTTTACTAGTATATGGAGACTACTATTGTCTATAATTGTGTAAATTTTAGTAAAAATCTATAGAGTAGAAAACGAGATATTTATGGTTAAAGTCTGTTTCCGATCTAAGTAGTAAATATTTTTACATCATATATCTGGTAAACTACTCGATTGATTTTGTTTATATTTTACTTATATATGGAGACTAATATTGTCTATAATTGTGTAGACTTTAGTAAAAATCTATCGAGATGAAAACGAGATATTTAGGGTCAAAGTCTGTTTCCGTTCTAAATAGTAAAAATATTTACTTCAAATATCTCGAAAACTACTCGATTGATTTTGTTTATATTTTACTCGTATATGGAGACTACTATTGTCTATAATTGTGTAGATGTTAGTAAAAATCGATCGAGTAGAAAACGAGATATTTAGGGTCAAATTCTGTTTCCGTTCTCAATAGTAAATATTTTCACTTCAAATATCTCGAAAACTACTCGATTGATTTTGTTTATATTTTACTTGTATATGGAGACTACTATTGTCTATAATTGTGTAGATTTTAGTAAAAATCTATCGAATAGAAAACGAGATATTTAGGGTTAAATTCTGTTTCCGTTCGAAATAGTAAATAATTTTACTTCAAATATTTTGAAAACTACTCGATTCATTTGGTTTATATTTTACTTGTATATGGTGACTACTATTGTCTATAATCGTGTAGATTTTAGTAAAAATCTATCGAGCACAAAACGAGAGATTTAAGGTAAAAGTCTGTATCCGTTCTAAATAGTAAAAATTTTTACTTCAAATATCTCGAAAACTGCTCGATTGATTTTGTTTATATTTTACTTGTATATGGAGACTACTATTGTCTATAATTGTGTAAATTTTAGTAAAAATCTATAGAGTAGAAAACGAGATATTTAGGGTTAAAGTCTGTTTCCGTTCTAAATAGTATAAATTTTACTACAAATATCTCGAAAATTACTCGATAGATTTTATTTATATTTTACTTGTATATGGAGACTACTATTGTCTATAATTGTGTAAATTTTAGTAAAAATTTATCTAGCAGAAAACGAGATATTTAGGGTTAAAATTCTTTTTCCGTTCTAAATAGTAATAACTTTAACTTGAAATATCTCGAAAACTACTCGATTGATTTTCTTTGTATTCTACATATATATGGAGACTACTATTGTCTATCGTTGTGTAGATTTTAGTAAAAATCTATCGAGCAAAAAACGCGATATTTAGTGTTAAAATCTGTTTCCGTTCTTAATAGTAAAAATTTTAACTTCAAATATCTCGAAATCTACTCGATAGATTTTGTTTATATTTTACTTGTATATGGAGACTACTATTGCCTATAATTGTGTAAATTTTAGTAAAAATTTATCTAGCAGAAAACGAGATATTTAGGGTTAAAATTCTTTTTCCGTTCTAAATAGTAATAACTTTAACTTGAAATATCTCGAAAACTACTCGATTGATTTTCTTTGTATTCTACATATATATGGAGACTACTATTGTCTATCGTTGTGTAGATTTTAGTAAAAATCTATCGAGCAAAAAACGCGATATTTAGTGTTAAAATCTGTTTCCGTTCTTAATAGTAAAAATTTTAACTTCAAATATCTCGAAATCTACTCGATAGATTTTGTTTATATTTTACTTGTATATGGAGACTACTATTGTCTATAATTGTGTAAATTTTAGTAAAAATTTATCTAGCAGAAAACGAGATATTTAGGGTTAAAATTCTTTTTCCGTTCTAAATAGTAATAACTTTAACTTGAAATATCTCGAAAACTACTCGATTGATTTTCTTTGTATTCTACATATATATGGAGACTACTATTGTCTATCGTTGTGTAGATTTTAGTAAAAATCTATCGAGCAAAAAACGCGATATTTAGTGTTAAAATCTGTTTCCGTTCTTAATAGTAAAAATTTTAACTTCAAATATCTCGAAATCTACTCGATAGATTTTGTTTATATTTTACTTGTATATGGAGACTACTATTGCCTATAATTGTGTAAATTTTAGTAAAAATTTATCGAGCAGAAAACGAGATATTTAGGGTTAAAGTCTGTTTCCGTTCTTAATAGTAAAAATTTTAACTTCAAATATCTCGAAAACTACTTGATAGATTTTGTTTATATTTTACTTGTATATGGAGACAATTATTGTCTATAATTGTGTAGATTTTAGTAAAAATCTAACGAGTAGAAAACGAGATATTTAGTGTTAAAATCTGTTTCCGTTCTTAATAGTAAAAATTTTAACTTCAAATATCTCGAAATCTACTCGATAGATTTTGTTTATATTTTACTTGTATATGGAGACTACTATTGTCTATCGTTATGTAGATTTTAGTAAAAATCTATCGAGCAGAAAACGCGATATTTAGTGTTAAAATCTGTTTCCGTTCTTAATAGTAAAAATTTTAACTTCAAATATCTCGAAATCTACTCGATAGATTTTGTTTATATTTTACTTGTATATGGAGACTACTATTGCCTATAATTGTGTAAATTTTAGTAAAAATTTATCGAGCAGAAAACGAGATATTTAGGGTTAAAGTCTGTTTCCGTTCTAAATAGTAAAAATTTTAACTTCAAATATCTCGAAATCTACTCGATAGATTTTGTTTATATTTTACTTGCATATGGAGACTACTATTGCCTATAATTGTGTAAATTTTAGTAAAAATTTATCGAGCAAAAAACGCGATATTTAGTGTTAAAATCTGTTTCCGTTCTTAATAGTAAAAATTTTAACTTCAAATATCTCGAAATCTACTCGATAGATTTTGTTTATATTTTACTTGTATATGGAGACTACTATTGCCTATAATTGTGTAAATTTTAGTAAAAATTTATCGAGCAGAAAACGAGATATTTAGGGTTAAAGTCTGTTTCCGTTCTTAATAGTAAAAATTTTAACTTCTAATATCTCGAAAACTACTCGATTGATTTTGTTTATATTTTACTTGTATATGGAGACTACTATTGTCTATAATTGTGTAGATTTTAGTAAAAATCTAACGAGTAGAAAACGAGATATTTAGTGTTAAAATCTGTTTCCGTTCTTAATAGTAAAAATTTTAACTTCAAATATCTCGAAATCTACTCGATAGATTTTGTTTATATTTTACTTGTATATGGAGACTACTATTGTCTATCGTTATGTAGATTTTAGTAAAAATCTATCGAGCAGAAAACGCGATATTTAGTGTTAAAATCTGTTTCCGTTCTTAATAGTAAAAATTTTAACTTCAAATATCTCGAAATCTACTCGATAGATTTTGTTTATATTTTACTTGTATATGGAGACTACTATTGCCTATAATTGTGTAAATTTTAGTAAAAATTTATCGAGCAGAAAACGAGATATTTAGGGTTAAAGTCTGTTTCCGTTCTAAATAGTAAAAATATTAACTTCAAATATCTCGAAAACTACTCGATAGATTTTGTTTATATTTTACTTGTATATGGAGACTACTATTGTCTATAATTGTGTAAATTTTGGTAAAAATCTATCGAGCCGAAAACGAGATATTTAGGGTTAAATTCTGTTTCCGTTCTAAATAGTAAACATTTTTACTTCAAATATCTCGAAAACTACTCGATAGATTTTGTTTATATTTTACTTGTATATGGAGACTACTATTGCCTATAATTGTGTAAATTTTGGTAAAAATCTATCGAGCAGAAAACAAGATTTTTAGGGTTAAAATTCTGTTTCCGTTCTAAATAGTAATAACTTTAACTTCAAATATCTCGAAAACTACTCGATTGATTTTGTTTGTATTCTACATATATATGGAGACTACTATTGTCTATCGTTGTGTAGATTTTAGTAAAAATCTATCGAGCAGAAAACGCGATATTTAGTGTTAAAATCTGTTTCCGTTCTTAATAGTAAAAACTTTAACTTCAAATATCTCGAAAACTACTCGATAGATTTTGTTTATATTTTACTTGTATATGGAGACTACTATTGTCTATAATTGTGTAAATTTTAGTAAAAATCTATCGAGCAGAAAACAAGATATTTAGGGTTAAAGTCTGTTTCCGTTCTAAATAGTAATAACTTTAACTTCAAATATCTCGAAAACTACTCGTTTGAATTTGTTTATATTTTACTTGTATATGGAGACTACTATTGTCTATCGTTGTGTAGATTTTAGTAAAAATCTATCGAGCAGAAAACGCGATATTTAGTGTTAAAATCTGTTTCCGTTCTTAATAGTAAAAACTTTAACTTCAAATATCTCGAAAACTACTCGATAGATTTTGTTTATATTTTACTTGTATATGGAGACTACTATTGTCTATAATTGTGTAAATTTTAGTAAAAATTTATCTAGCAGAAAACGAGATATTTAGGGTTAAAATTCTTTTTCCGTTCTAAATAGTAATAACTTTAACTTGAAATATCTCGAAAACTACTCGATTGATTTTGTTTGTATTCTACATATATATGGAGACTACTATTGTCTATCGTTGTGTAGATTTTAGTAAAAATCTATCGAGCAGAAAACGCGATATTTAGTGTTAAAATCTGTTTCCGTTCTTAATAGTAAAAATTTTAACTTCAAATATCTCGAAATCTACTCGATAGATTTTGTTTATATTTTACTTGTATATGGAGACTACTATTGCCTATAATTGTGTAAATTTTAGTAAAAATTTATCGAGCAGAAAACGAGATATTTAGGGTTAAAATCTGTTTCCGTTCTTAATAGTAAAAATTTTAACTTCAAATATCTCGAAAACTACTTGATAGATTTTGTTTATATTTTACTTGTATATGGAGACTACTATTGTCTATAATTGTGTAGATTTTAGTAAAAATCTATCGAGTAGAAAACGAGATATTTAGGGTTAAAATCAGTATCCGTTCTAAATAGTAATAATTTTAACTTCAAATATCTCGAAAACTACTTGATAGATTTTGTTTATATTTTACTTGTATATGGAGACTACTATTGTCTATAATTGTGTAGATTTTAGTAAAAATCTATCGAGTAGAAAACGAGATATTTAGGGTTAAAATCAGTATCCGTTCTAAATAGTAATAATTTTAACTTCAAATATCTCGAAAACTACTCGATTGATTTTGTTTATATTTTACTTGTATATGGAGACTACTATTGTCTATAATTGTGTAGATTTTAGTAAAAATCTATCGAGCAGAAAACGAGATATTTAGGGTTAAAAATCTGTTTCCGTTCTAAATAGTAATAACTTTAACTTCAAATATCGCGAAAACTACTCGATAGATTTGGTTTATATTTTACTTGTATATGGAGACTACTATTGTCTATAATTGTGTAGATTTTAGTAAAAATCTATGGAGCAGGAAAGGAGATATTTAGGGTTAAAGTCTGTTTCCGTTCTAAATAGTAAATATTTTTACTTCAAATATCTCGAAAACTACTCGATTGATTTTGTTTATATTTTACTAGTTTATGGAGACTACTATTGTCTACAATTTTGTAAATTTTAGTAAAAATCTATAGAGTAGAAAACGAGAGATTTAGGGTTAAAATCTGTTTCCGTTCTAAATAGTAAATATTTTTACTTCAAATATCTCGAAAACTACTCGATTGATTTTGTTTATATTTTACTTGTACATGGACACTACTATTGTCTATAATTGTGTAAATTTTAGTAAAAATCTATCGAGTAGGAAAGGAGATATTTAGGGTTAAAGTCTGATTCCGTTCTAAATAGTAAATATTTTTACTTCAAATATCTCGAAAACTACTTGATTGATTTTGTTTATATTTTACTAGTATATGGAGACTACTATTGTCTATAATTGTGTAAATTTTAGTAAAAATCTATAGAGTAGAAAACGAGATATTTATGGTTAAAGTCTGTTTCCGATCTAAGTAGTAAATATTTTTACATCATATATCTGGTAAACTACTCGATTGATTTTGTTTATATTTTACTTATATATGGAGACTACTATTGTCTATAATTGTGTAGACTTTAGTAAAAATCTATCGAGATGAAAACGAGATATTTAGGGTCAAAGTCTGTTTCCGTTCTAAATAGTAAAAATATTTACTTCAAATATCTCGAAAACTACTCGATTGATTTTGTTTATATTTTACTCGTATATGGAGACTACTATTGTCTATAATTGTGTAGATGTTAGTAAAAATCGATCGAGTAGAAAACGAGATATTTAGGGTCAAATTCTGTTTCCGTTCTCAATAGTAAATATTTTCACTTCAAATATCTCGAAAACTACTCGATTGATTTTGTTTATATTTTACTTGTATATGGAGACTACTATTGTCTATAATTGTGTAGATTTTAGTAAAAATCTATCGAATAGAAAACGAGATATTTAGGGTTAAATTCTGTTTCCGTTCGAAATAGTAAATAATTTTACTTCAAATATTTTGAAAACTACTCGATTCATTTGGTTTATATTTTACTTGTATATGGTGACTACTATTGTCTATAATCGTGTAGATTTTAGTAAAAATCTATCGAGCACAAAACGAGAGATTTAGGGTAAAAGTCTGTATCCGTTCTAAATAGTAAAAATTTTTACTTCAAATATCTCGAAAACTGCTCGATTGATTTTGTTTATATTTTACTTGTATATGGAGACTACTATTGTCTATAATTGTGTAAATTTTAGTAAAAATCTATAGAGTAGAAAACGAGATATTTAGGGTTAAAGTCTGTTTCCGTTCTAAATAGTATAAATTTTACTACAAATATCTCGAAAATTACTAGATTGATTTTGTTTATATTTTACTTGTATATGGAGACTACTATGGTCTATAATTGTGTAGATTTTAGTAAAAATCTCTCGAGCAGAAAACGAGATATTTAGGGTTAATGTCTGTTTCCGTTCTAAATTGTAAACATTTTTACTTCAAATATCTCGAAAACTACTCGATTGATTTTGTTTATATTTTACTTGTATATGGAGACTACTATTGTCTATAATTGTGTAAATTTTAGTAAAAATTTATCGAGCAGAAAACGAGATATTTAGGGTTAAAGTCTGTTTCCGTTCTTAATAGTAAAAACTTTAACTTCAAATATCTCGAAAACTACTTGATAGATTTTGTTTATATTTTACTTGTATATGGAGACTACTATTGTCTATAATTGTGTAGATTTTAGTAAAAATCTATCGAGTAGAAAACGAGATATTTAGGGTTAAATTCAGTATCCGTTCTAAATAGTAATAATTTTAACTTCAAATATCTCGAAAACTACTCGATTGATTTTGTTTATATTTTACTTGTATATGGAGACTACTATTGTCTATAATTGTGTAGATTTTAGTAAAAATCTATCGAGCAGAAAACGAGATATTTAGTGTTAAAATCTGTTTCCGTTCTTAATAGTAAAAATTTTAACTTCAAATATCTCGAAAACTACTCGATAGATTTTGTTTATATTTTACCTGTATATGGAGACTACTATTGTCTATCGTTGTGTAGATTTTAGTAAAAATCTATCGAGCAGAAAACGCGATATTTAGTGTTAAAATCTGTTTCCGTTCTTAATAGTAAAAATTTTAACTTCAAATATCTCGAAAACTACTCGATAGATTTTGTTTATATTTTACTTGTATATGGAGACTACTATTGCCTATAATTGTGTAAATTTTAGTAAAAATTTATCGAGCAGAAAACGAGATATTTAGGGTTAAAGTCTGTTTCCGTTCTTAATAGTAAAAACTTTAACTTCAAATATCTCGAAAACTACTTGATAGATTTTGTTTATATTTTACTTGTATATGGAGACTACTATTGTCTATAATTGTGTAGATTTTAGTAAAAATCTATAGAGCAGAAAACGAGATATTTAGGGTTAAAGTCTGTTTCCGTTCTAAATAGTAATAACTTTAACTTCAAATATCGCGAAAACTACTCGATTGATTTTGTTTATATTTTACTTGTATATGGAGACTACTATTGTCTATAATTGTGTAGATTTTAGTAAAAATCTATCGAGCAGAAAACGAGATATTTAGGGTTAAAAATCTGTTTCCGTTCTAAATAGTAATAACTTTAACTTCAAATATCGCGAAAACTATTCGATAGATTTTGTTTATATTTTACTTGTATATGGAGACTACTATTGTCTATAATTGTGTAGATTTTAGTAAAAATCTATCGAGCAGAAAACGAGATATTTAGGGTTAAAGTCTGTTTCCGTTCTAAATAGTAATAACTTTAACTTCAAATATCGCGAAAACTACTCGATAGATTTGGTTTATATTTTACTTGTATATGGAGACTACTATTGTCTATAATTGTGTAGATTTTAGTAAAAATCTATCGAGCAGAAAACGAGATATTTAGGGTTAATGTCTGTTTCCGTTCTAAATTGTAAACATTTTTACTTCAAATATCTCGAAAACTACTCGATTGATTTTGTTTATATTTTACTTGTATATGGAGACTACTATTGTCTATAATTGTGTAGATTTTAGTAAAAATCTATCGAGCAGAAAAAGAGATATTGAGGGTTAAAAATCTGTTTCCGTTCTAAATAGTAATAACTTTAACTTCAAATATCTCGAAAACTACTCGATTGATTTTGTTTGTATTCTACATATATATGGAGACTACTATTGTCTATCGTTGTGTAGATTTTAGTAATAATCTATCGAGCAGAAAACGCGATACTTAGTGTTAAAATCTGTTTCCGTTCTTAATAGTAAAAACTTTAACTTGAAATATCTCGAAAACTACTCGATTGATTTTGTTTGTATTCTACATATATATGGAGACTACTATTGTCTATCGTTGTGTAAATTTTAGTAAAAATCTATCGAGCAGAAAACGAGATATTTAGGGTTAAATTCTGTTTCCGTTCTTAATAGTAAAAACTTTAACTTCAAATATCTCGAAAACTACTCGATAGATTTGTTTGTCTATGTTGAAATGGTTCTCTTGAAAAATTATTTAAAAAATTATATATTTTATGAATAAAACTTTACGCCTTCTAAATCAAGGATTTAGAATTATTCAATTTTACAAAAAGCTTCCATTGGTGGCAATATGATTCCTATGTCCACAGTTTTAGATTGAACAGTGTTAAGATCCTCTGCTGAGAGCACCACATCATCGTGCATTATCACTGAATCTCACTAATCACTAAACGCAATCAAAAGAAAAGAGTTAGGATAATGGTTTATAGGCAACCATGGAGAATGTCAATTTATTTTCAAATCTGAAATACTCAGTTATATTTACTGAGGTGGGTGTACTCATGTGGGTGTTAATAAGGAGATTTAATATTATACATAACATATCCTTGAGTCTGCTAATAAAAGGTGACTGAGACTTCCGGCTTTGAAGTGGATATTTCGGCGAGTTCCGCGACGCGTGTCATGGCAAGCACATAAATTTCTAAAACATGACCACATTAAGCCGGCCGGGCAGCTTCGTCGCTGCTCTCAGCTGAAGGCTGCGCCCTTGCTCTATCAGTATGTTAATTGGATGTTCGTGTTGAAACGCGTTCTCGCCGAGCAATCTTTGGTCTTAACTTGACACTTTAAACAAGGGAATAATCGATTTCAGTTCAACTAAATAGTCAGTGTTGCTTAATCGCTATTTTTTCTTTTTATATTTTGAAACATATTATTTTAATGGGGCGATAACATTGGCTGTTAATGAACCTTATTGAGTGCTGCCATAAATCAGATGACCGAACAAGGTTTGTCACGGCACCCATCTGACATTAGATGGGAGAGGAGTTAGCCCCATGTATGTGAGAGTCCCTCAAAAATTATTATTATTATTATTATTATTATTTTAATGATTTAAGGCGCGTCAACATCTTAGGTTATTGGCGCCCAATAAAATTATTGTCACTAATAACTCTGTTAATCTTCGCCCAATTTTGATTAAATTTTGCAGGATGAATAGATTAGGATCTTCGCCCATTCGTAACATTCAAGCGTTTTCTGCTCTTACACCTGTTAAGGGAAAGTATGGTAATCGTTTCATTTTTTTTTCATGAATGAAGTGTCATTCGTATCAAAATGTTTTATAAATTTGCATTTTAAAAGTCTCGACGCTGTGTCTTATAAGGAAGGGAGTTTGCCCTATCTAAAACTATTATTACTAATATTACTAAAACGCTTAGTCCGATTTTGAAAAAAATTAGCCTTAATATCACGCAGTAAAACTTGAAAATTTCTTCCTGCCAAAATTTATTAAAATTGGTGGTAGTTATTGATTGATTATTAAGGGGGAGCCTTACTTAAGTGGGGTAAATTGCGTTTCCAATGTTGAAAACGTCGAGATCCACAAAAGCTTTATCCACATAAAATTTTGAATCGAATGACCGACCATTCATTGACGTAAATCAGTTCACACGTAATAATTTGAACGATTGCAATAGTTCCTCTTAGTAGGTGCAAGAGCATAATGGCACTTTAGAGTCACGTAGGGAAGCTTTAACCACTTCTTCATGCTAAATTTTATCAAAATCGGACTAATCGTTATAGAAATTTTGGTAACAATAGTTTAAGAGAGGGCAAACTCCCCTCCTTATAAGGCACAGCGACGCGACTTTTAAAGTGCAAATCGGTACAAAAATTCGAATGACACTTCATTCATGAAAATGGCTTTTCGCGTCGATAATTTGAAACGATTGCTATTCTTTCGGAACTACTCTCTTCGTATTTTGTGGAAATTTTGCTTTTAGAAGTGGAAGAGAATTAGCCGTTTATTGTGCAGTGTTGGCTCCTGCCGAAGGATTGTTTTGGTGTTGGGGAAGCAGCTAGAAGGTTAATGGCAGCCGCGAGATCGAGCCGAGAGTGATGCTGGGAATACCTGCGGCCGGACCATCACAGCGGTTAACCTTGACTATTCCGCAACTCCGTATTTAAAGCCACAATCTACCACTGCTTTTTTTATAGTTATATATTTATTTATTTTATCTTTAATTTATTCAAATTGCTCTCTATTTTTTATTTCTGAATTCGTTCTGCGTCTAACTGTGATGATGAATGCAATTTATTTTTAGAGCATTTCGTTCTTTTCACACAAAATCAAATCTCAATGAGAGTACAGCATCATTGTTGCACGCCATTCTCTGGCAACAGGTATTCTGCTTTGATGGATTTCTCTTGCACCGTTACTACGTTGCATGATACAGGTCTTTTGGTGGATCATTTTTATCAATTTAAAAAAGTCCATTTGCATAACACAGCAATTAGCAGCTGCCAATGCTATCAATTTTTCTACAAAATATAATCTGTTAACTGCTTGATCCATCATTGAAAGACGTCGGAAATATTTGAGATAAGAAGAATGCAGTTCGATTTTGGGCGCCTTCCTTCCAGTTTACGAACAAGAGGAAGTTTCTTGACACATGTTGAGTTCGCCGCTTGATTTCCTTTGAAGTTGCTGGATATTTAAAATTTCGGACTTAAAGATTCCCCACCCCTCCTCTATAAATATTTTCTGGAATTTAATAGATTATTTAAATGAAACCTCCTCCCTCCTAACAAGAGTGAACTTCCAACAGAGGGTAGTCTGCAGGCAGTCTGATCTCCTCTTTTCCCCCAGAACTTTTTGGAACATCCTCTGCTGGGATCAAATTTGATCTTTCGGCGCTGATTTGTTTTTGACCATTTGGTAACCGCTTTTTCAAACTTAAGGGACCGCAAATTTCCGGTGAAATCTTAAAATTGACAAACCTACATCGATTAGAGTACCTCGACTTTAACTGGTAGGCTGAGAGAAAGTAATTACTATCGATTAAATTGGAGTTTGGAGTGGGGGGCGTTGTTAAATTATCAGCCAGTACTTGACACTGGTGTTTGTGATTGCGCAAAATTCCCCAGTCATTAATTTTATGAATGAGCACACGCTGACAGTGACCTTGAATAATGGCCGTGTCGGTGCCTTAAATATTTGTTCGGCGAAACGACTGTAAACAAGACATCCTAGTGGGAGGGGGGGCTCTCTGCCCGTCTCGTCTTCGTTCTTCTAGATTATGTGTTTTCTAGCTGACACAGGGGTTGAGTTTTTGTCTGTTTACAGATCTATTTGGTTAAGTTAGAATCAGGGTTGTACGACGAGAATTAACTTTTTTACTTTTCATAATGTTGGGCCACACTTTTGAAACATATATTTTAAAAATTTGCCGGGTTCGTTATTCTTTTTAACAATACATGAATAATCTTCAAGAATAATTTTATTTACTGTTTAAATTAAAAATTAACGCTACAAATATACTAAAAAACTCCAGTAAGTTAAGTGAACTTTCTCGAAAGATTTTTGTTTAAGTTTCCTTAATTTTCTTTAAAACCAATCATCAGTTTTCCTAAAACTGATTGAACTTTCCACATTTATTTAAAGCATTTTCACTTTTGTGGAAAACTTTTTCCAGGGACTCTGAATGAAGAATAGTTTGTGCATTTAGGATTTAGGATAAGGGGCTCAATGTAAACAGGAAACTCTAAAAGAAACCATTTTCTGAATAAATATTTTGTATTAATAATATTGTAATAATTATTGATTAATGAAGATGTTCCAATTTTATTGAATTTAATCACCAGAGAGGTCACGACACTACTAGCAATCATCTAAAGAACTAATTTAGTTTATCTAACATTGTCCAGAGGTCAGGATTTCCCACTAGATGGCGCTGAGTATGGTCTCGGAGATCAAGGTGACACTGGAGACACTTGGCACAATTGGTGGAGAAATTGGAGCAACTGATTTCTGGGAAATGGAGTGCAACTAATTGGGAAATTGGAACTCTTTCACTTCTGCTCATTGGCCCGATGGAGAAGGAGGATGAACTAGCGGAGTATCAGTTGGTCTTATGTCGCCGTCCGCTGACTCAGATGTGGAACATATTCTTGGAAGCAACAGTCATCCTCACACAGGTTCCTCTACGGTTCCCCTATTAGATTACTCTCAACTAAATATGTTGTTATTCTATGAAGAATTCTGCAAACTGAACAATAGTTTGATGTAAGAAACTACGGCTCATATTTGTGCGCGAATTCAATCCAAAACTCTGATTTTAAGTAAATTAATGGAGCAAAAGTTCCACCTCGAATAATTTGTTGAAGTTTTTAGCCAATTTGTCGCCGCAAATCTAGGAAAAAATAACATAAATTGGGGCAAGATGAAGTTGCGAGGGAATGGACACGTATACCAGGTGAAAGAGACTGCTGAAACTGAACTACACTTTGAGCTCCTCTGGACCAGAACTCACTAGAGTTTCTGGTTTCACAATCCTTAAATAGCTCACTCATACATTCAATTCAAAAACTGGGTATATTTGCTAACCATAAACGCGTACCAGTGCTGATCAGAGCGTGCGGCCAGTGTTTTCCCCGAAGTGCCTTTGCGGAGTCGGAGGATGTTTTCAAAATTTTAAGATTTCAAGAAAAGAGGACTCTACAGGAAGTATCTCTCTATGGATATCTCACTTTTATCTCATAAATCTCTTCTATGATACCCTCTAAGTTTGGCATCTATAACAGATCAAAGTAGATCTAAACATTTATTTTAAACATTTTGCTGGGGAAATACAGTTTTTAGAGCATTTCTGAGATAGACTTCCTTCTAACGTGCCAATTCAGTACAATGTACGGTTTTACAAAGTGAATAATGATTGTGAGGATTGGATTTGTTTAAAAAATTCAGAAATTGAAGAAAATTAGTGAGTTAGATAATTGAGAGTTGTAATTGAGTATTGAGAGAGTACTAAGTCACACAATAACAACTGCTGCCGCCACGGTAGCCGAGCGGTTAGAGACGAGACCTGCGAAGCTAATATGTATTGTAGTGCTGGGTTCGATTCCCGGTCTTAGGCCTTTGATTTTATTTAATGGTTAATAAAAGAAATTTACAGTAGAGTATGTTTGCTAGTCGCCTCCGTCCACGACACCTAATTGGTAGTTGGACGTTAAGCCCCGCCTGAAAAAAATAGGCGATTACTTTACTACGAGAGGAGTCAGCAGGTTATGGGACGCCAATTGCCACTCCACTGGCAGACTTTGAGCCGTTAATTATAGCTTAGAACAGGAAACCTTCTCCGGTAACCAACTGTAATTAGTGTATTTATAAATAAATTTAAATAAAATCCTCTACTGATAAGAGATCTAATCTCCACGAGACAGATCAAAAAGATGTAGTAGTCAATGTATGAGCGCTAGCTGACCCTTACAAAGAGATATCTCCCAGCAGTCTGCCCTCCACAGTGATAATTCTATCTCCATCCAAGGAGATATTTTGAATTTATTCAAAAAATTATCTCTCACATTTATAATATTAATATCCCGCTATAATTTCCGCTGGCATTTGTTCACAGTTCCTGAGTATTTCAATTGTTCTTAACGATGGTGGATTCAAACACCCAACTGAAACTAGTCTTCGAGTGTAAGGCCTGACTGCGTCCCGACTTGGAACACTTCTAATATGACGTAACCCTGGTAACTCGAGACGAATACTGCACTTGTTCTACTTGTTCACATTTCCTTATGGAAACTTCTCGATAAATGTTCATTTCTGTTTCCAAAAAATAGTTTCCATGTATTTCTACCGAAAATTGGAACATATATTTGACGTGTAATAAGAGAATTTGACGTAGCGTATCATACCTAACCTAGATGATGTAATGCGCTACAGCCAACCATTGAACTGCATAAGTAACCACTTTTCAGTTTTTTTAAAGAAAATTTGTGAATCACAAGATGATAATTGCCATAAGAGGAGTTGGTAGTTTCGTCTTCAAGGGACCTCAAAACTGAGAACATTAAATCTAAATTTTTAAAAAGGAGTTGAAAGGAGTAGCTTAAAGAAAATAATAAATATAACGTCTAATAATCTTATAAAAAATTTATTCATATTATACAGTTGATTTTTGTTTCCATTAAATAAATAAAAAATAAATTAAAGCTTAATAGAAAAAGAATGAAATATTTAAAATAGAAAATATATTCTTGAGATCTACACTTTAAAAGCACTAGAATTAGTTAAAATATATTTGGCGAAATACTGATCAAGGTTTATTTTCTTCTTAAGTTTTGAAGAGGAAATCTGGGCGTCGGGCTACAAGTTGGGAGACACTCAGCTGGCTAGTGCTTGCGACCTGCAACAAAGAAACGGAAATTAGAAGTTTGTGCAGCTACAATTGGCGAGAATTGCTGTATACAGAACCAATGGAAGGTTAGCTTTAATCAGCACTACTAGAGCTACTTAATGGAAGCAAATTGGCCGGATTGAGGCTGATGTTTTCAATTGGAGCTAATAGGGGGCATTGCGACATACTGCTACCACAATCGATTGTCTCTTTCAATTATTAATACTTCCCTGGGCGCACCCCCACCCCTCGTCTAATCTTAACAGCAATTTTTCCCATCCCATCAAACTTACCAAAGAAATTAATTTATTCACTAAGAAATCATTGACAAAAATGGGGGAGTAAAAAGCTAAAAAATATCTATTGAGGTTTCCATAAGTACCAAATTCTTATTTATTAAATTTGGGCTTGTGGTGTTAAATGTGTTCATTTAGTTATTTTGTTGTTCAAAGGAAAATTCAAAACCTGCTTTTCCGGCAAATACTCGTATTTCGAAAACCTTTTGCACGCAATTGTAACATAAAACTAACTCTAGATTAAAATGCAGTCTGCATTCATAATAGTTCACAGTAGACTCACTTTCATAGTATTCCAAGCACTTCCGTCTTGCACAGCCATTTTTTGTGTTGTTTTTTTTTGTTTTGAAGTGATGACTTCAAAGATCTTTGGTAATATTTGTTGAGACAGGTACTGCACAGTCTGCGACAGTCTTCTAATGGCGGACCCCAATCTGTAACAAAGATGATTGCAGTTAGCAGGTGCACTCGCCCAGCATTGACGTCACTAGAGCCATTATTATGATAATAAAAATTCAAATTTTTCTCCCACGTCACCGCTTAATTAATGTAAATTGACTTTCACGCCTCGCTTAATAAATATTTAAGTTTGTGGATATCATTTTTAAAACCACTTAAACATATTTAATGCCTCTTAAATATTTTTAATGTCACTAAATGATTGTTTTTAGCGGTTGATCTTGCCTAATGAGGAAATTGGTCTCCGTTGGGAAGAAATAGAGGCCCATTGAGCTTAATTGTTTCTCTTAGTCCGGTATCAGTGAAGAACGATAGGACAGAGGAAGGTAAAGTTCTGTTCCTGAAGTCACGTTTCAAGATTAGACCTTTCAGGGCTCCATGTAGATAACATATGTTATTTCGCTAGTCACATTGACATAAGTAATCTAGAGGACCAGGACGTATCAAGTGCCGCCACTCGATTGTTTTTAGTAATTTTTTCAAAATCTCAACAATTTCCTTTAAATCGTGAAGTCCCCCTCTACCCACGCGTAGACAATGACCAAAGTCCCTTTGGTGAGGGTGTTTCCCTGATACTCTATTTTATTGGGGCGGAGCTCCTGAAGCCTGTAAGCGGTTACACACATTTATAGTACTGATGAAGGTGCGATTTCTACCAGTATCTCATTCCACCGGAAGTGCAACCGTCCCGGCTAAACTCTGGCCAATATCCGCAGGATTTTATTTGGATTAGGAGAAGATGTAAGGTGGAACTACCCGTCAATGGTTTGCCCTTTTCACTCAGAGGTGATCTGGAGGAGATCTGACCTGAGACTTCCTTTACAGTCTCATCTTGCACTTTGGCAACTATGTTCTTAGTACACCTAGAATCTTCTGGTTTATACCAGAATTTTTCTCATTAGATCTGGTGAAAATGAAGAATACACCCACTTCCCAGTTCAGGATTGACAGTGGTGCTTAAAACTGCGGAATTATTAGGATGTGGAATCAATCAAGCGGCTTTACAAAGAGAGAGAATAAAACTGCTGGACATACCTAGTTACTTGGTGTACTCGGCCCGTTTCTTCTGACGCCCTTCTCATTAGACCCTGACTGGTTTCCCTTTACCGGAGGACAGGCTGTAGTACTTGCCGTAAGCTGGACTGGAGGAAGTTGAACATCTGCTGGTAGAGTTAGGTCTTCTCAGATTGTTATTAGCATCCGGTTTGAGGAATCTGTCAATCACTTGACGTATTGTTGAGTGTTTCCTGTCGAATGGATTTGGATACATGATGTTCGTATGAATAGCCACGAGGTTTCCAACACAAATGAAAGAGAGCACAATCTACTGCCGGTAACACGACCTTATGCCGGGAGATTGCGCTATCATGGCCTTATATACTCAGGGTCGAGTGGTGGGGGGCCGTTGGGAGATCTCCATTCACAAATGCGCGTATCTCCACACCCCTCTGCGTAACACCTGTACTCTCCAACACGTCACAGGATGTTGTTTTCCATCTCAGTGCCAATCTTCAATGTTTTATTCAAGAACAATTCTCATTAATTTATTGAATCGTAAACGAAATGGAAATATTTGGCGAAATCTGAATCAGGCGTATATATATTTTCAATTCAGTTTAAATTGGGTATTACAACGGATATTTTATTCTTTCCTTCTCAGAAGAAGATTTTAAAAATGTTTATTTTAAATTTAGGATTTCCCTAAAATTCCACGGAAATTACCATTTTTCAGAAATGTCATACTTTTTGGTGTGAAGGTGTTATTTTAGATTTCATAAATTTTCCATTCATTACAATGAATGCGGAATGCGTAGAACAAGAGATGAATCAGTTCTGATTTTTGTGCAAGTCAGTGAGAGGGGCTATTTTAGGAACTGGTGAGGAAGACAGCAGTCTGGCGTCTACCGGCTTCCTCTGCAGGCTGCAGTGTTTTAGGGCACAAACTCTTTTCTTCCTATCGCGGTAGTTCGGATTTTCGACTCGGAGTTTTTACGGAATTCCAAGTTTTAATATTTCCTGAGTACAATAGGTTATTTGACAAGATGTCAGTCCGGACAGCGGGGCGCATGGCCTAACTTAAATGGGTGGCCCCAGTTCCTTTTTTCGTTTTTCTTTGTTTTTTGAAGATGGGAATTGAAACAGTACTTCACTATATTGAAATCAATGAAGTCACTGTATTTCCGGCTGTTTGATTTTCCAAAACGAGTTGTAGATGTGTTTGCACAGACTTGGGTTTGGATCGAAATCCGTTGACCACAAGAATGGTTCAACTGATTTTTCGCCAAATTTTTCACGATTCCTTCAGAGCTGGCCATTATTTTCTTTCCATATTCTTGTTTAATATTGCATCTCTACATCACGTGAGCGAATCTCGGCTCCAAACGGCCGTCAATGAGATGGATTTTTCTTCACGTTTATAGTTACAACTGTTCTCAATAGATTTAGGTCGCACGTTTTGTGATGTCATTGTAATGGCGCTACACATCACGTGCACTTCACACGCACTTCCATTGATATAAAGATTCCATTTCGTTTTATTTTATAGCCGTTATACTTTATCAATTCACAAGCCATGATAGAATCGCTTCTGTAGTCCTTGTGTTAGTTAAACAGTTGAAGAAGAACATAACGGGTTCATCTGCATTTCCAAGTCGAGTATGAGGTATCATCAGTCTCGCTGTTAATCGACCGGGACACTTACAGCAAACAGTTCAACAAGAGAAAGGGGCCATTCTGCAACCCATTTTATTAATGGCACAGTTAACTAACTAAGGGCAAGTATTGTAATCTTAGGAATTTGAGATGTCACCAGAAATATCCGTTCTAAGGTCTCCAAAGGGCTATTGTAGTCCCTGGCCTTTAGATCCGGAGAGCAACATTTAAGAGAGTGTCAAGAAACACCATAAAAAGCGTTCTTGGAGGTCCGGACTGGAATTGTAGCCAAAAGAAGGTCTTTTTTCGTCTAGGGACCCGGCAACAGCCATTAGGGTTCAGTCTAGCACAAATATGAGGGAACAGAGCTGCATATTGTGAAGGTGTACCGATCATTGGATAAAAACTCTTGAGGTAATTCTTGGCCGGATAGCCTTTTACCAGACTTCTAGCCCTGGAGGTGGTCCTACAATAATAGAACCTCTGGATCATAGTGACGCAGCCTATCTTGCCAATTCCATGGATTATAATGTAAACTTGTCTCATTGAAATTAGAACTTTCAGGATTGTAGTAGGAGGAAGTCATGAGAGTGTCCACCAGGCGTTTTCATGAACAAAAACAATTGGAAGTATTTGCAATATGGCAATAACAAACACTCCACCAGTACAACATGATAATGTGGTTAATAAACAATCGTCGGATTACACAATCGCACATTATCTACACATCTGCTGATCCATATGGCCACATCGCCTTAACCATTGCATCAGAAGGCACTCTGTCGATCTGCCCGCTTGAATTCGGCTAGCCACATATCTACCTGATTGGTCTCGATTGATTAGATTGGCTTATACTTGACTGATGCGTCGTGGATACGAAGGTATCAGTCTAGAGAATGGCTTTCTGAATGAGAATCACTAGTAGAGACGTTCTTTAAAATATCAAACATGTTCTATTAAACGTTCTGTGCTCTAAAAAAGTGATCACCGACTCAAAGAGCAGGCTAAACAGAGAGTCTCGTTGGGATTGAGATGAACCTCTTTGAGGACGCCTTTTGCCAGGTCAGGGTAGCACTCCTTATCTCAGATGCATTCACTCCATAATGTAGCATTTCTTCAGCGAGTTAGCCAATTTATATAGTAAAGTAATTGCCTATTTTTTCAGGCGGGCTTTACGTCCAATTAGGTGTAGTGTACAGAGGCGACTAGCAAACATAGTTTACTGTAAATTTCTTTTATTAACTATTAAATAAAATCCAAGGCCTAAGACCGGGAATCGAACCTAGTACCACAATACAAATTAGCTTTACAGGTCTCGCCTCTAACCGCTCGGCTACCGTGGCGGCTTAGCCAATTTATATACATCTTTTTTTTTCTCTTTCAGTCTCAGCTACAGGAGCCTCTAGGTTATCTAATGGGACGGACAGGAGAAAGGGTGGGGCCACGTTTATTGTCAAGTTCGATTACTTATATTTATTTGTAGTTAAATTCTACTTTATAAGATGAGCTGTCTGACAGAATTTTTCTTCATAATGTCGAGTGAGAATCGCACAGTAGAATTATCCAAAGAATATTAAGGATTTTGAAAGCAAGTGAACATAATTTCCAGGTGTGTAGTATTTCCGAAGAAATGACGTAAATGGCGACACCTGGGTCGTGATGATAGTAACTGCAATAAAACAAAGAATATATAACGAAATATACGTAAAACCTGACAGATAATCAGTCATGAATAAAACTTAGAAATCGGCCATTAATCATTGTTAATGATAGTTGTGCTGTCAGATCGATTACCGATATCGAAACTCTGAATGCTTGGCAATGTTTATTTTCGATTACCGGTGGTGGTTTAATGCTTCAAAATGTTCTGTGTCTGGGTTTTTCTTCTTCGTTTTTAATTCAGCAGTTCGAATCCTGTCCATTAGCTTATAATTAATCTGATAACATTTGACTGAATTCGTTATTAAATCACGTTGCCACACCAACTCAACCGTCAATCAAGTAATTTCCTGCTCAATTTCACCACTCTGATATAACTGTAGCCAGCTGTAAATCGCAAATTGACTTAACAAGCAATTTCAATTAAGGTTTGCCAACCATGAGTAAAGGGGATTTAACATTTCCCTTATTAGGCCCATTTGGTCTAAGAGAGTACCACGGTAATTTAAAGTCTCATATACACTTGCAGCTCTTGTTTGATGAGAAACAAATTCTACCGGAAGTAACTCATAACGAATGTGGTCCCTCTTAACGCCACCGCTCACCAGCTGCTGTTCTCGTATCTTTCTCTCCGTACCTAGGGTACAGTTGATTGTGCGGGGTGTTTAGTTTGGGTGGTCGAAATAAATCTACAGTTGGAAATAGCTTCTTCGACTCTCTAAGACTTACCTTTTCACTGTTTATCATTGTTCACTGCCACCATCATTTAATAGACAAATTTATCTTTGTTGCAGGTGAAGTCAGTTTTATTTAGTTTCAAAAAGGCAGTTTAAAAAAAAAAAATAAGTACAAGCAAAACTGCAATACAATGACATTTTGCTCAAACGAGTGTAAGTCACAGAAATAAAAAATCATAAGTTGTCAAGTTTTTTGTCTTTCTCTTTAACTCTATCCTTAAGAGAAATTGGTTCAAATTTACGACATTAAGTAAGAAAATAGGTTTTTGCCGGAAACGGCACTTAAGATGTTCAAATTCGTTCCGACTGTTTATATGAATGATCAGATTGTCCCCAAAATTAGAAACCACTGGAAAGTGAAGCTTGCCATTGTTGGCGCTTATGACATAACTCGAAATCCGCTAATCGGAAATTGATTTCTTTATTAAAGCGATTAGGGTTCGAAACATTTTCGTCGGACGTTCACATTTCTTCATTTTTAGGAAAAACTAAGCAACCAAATTTTGTGAGATTCAAGATGAGGAAACACACTGTTACTTCGACCTAATTAAATCTAGTTAACAATCTAGTAAAAATGTGTTTCATCGGAAAGATACCAACATTTGTCGAGACCTACCGAACACTCAACGCTAGGAAAATGAATCGCCCATCTAGATTGGTCAACCGAAACAATCGGCATCGCCTAATCCGGCGCTATAAACATTAATAGTCAGCTGGACTTCCCGTTTCCGCGGATTAGATTCTTATACATCTTCTTGTAACTTAGAATTAGTTCCAATTAAGAGAGATTAGGAGATCTTTGGCTCCAAAATTATAAAATTTCATTGTAACAAATGATGAATTTGTAGGAAGCGGCACATTACGTCACTAGAACTGATTAAATTCATCGCCCTTTGAACGATTCAAAATCAAAGAGCTGAACATAAGTCCATGTTCAAATTAAACGTTTTGGCCAGTGCTTATTTATAGTAATCGCTTAAATAACTGATTCTATACAGTCGCTCTTCGTGCAGTCGTTGTGCGAAGTGACCAATACATTTGATACCTAAAATATTATACGGAGTAGAATCGCATAATATGCTGAAACAATACTTCATAGCAGAGCTTCATTCTATCCTTGAGAGTTCGCTTGAATTATATTTGCTGAACAATATTCAAAATTTATTCGTTTCCATGGCTTCAGCACCTCAAAACATCTGTTGCTGGGACAACTACAATACGAAACAAATTATAGCCCCAATAAATACTTAAATAGACAAGAACTGTGGATTGGTGTTGACCCTGGGCGGAAGGTAAATAATCTAATAATAAAATTATTATTGGAGAAGTGATGGCGGACTTGTTGAATTCTTCATTGTGCTGTTTGACTGAATCTGCGTGTTCCGCTCGATATCTAAAATGTCGAACCAAGTTTCTATTAAATGAATAATCGATCTGTGAGAGGTGTGCTTCATTAATGTTCAGACCGATATGTAGGAGCGGGGGCGAGTGACTTTTTCTTTTCGCTTCTATTTTGGAACGTGACTTTCTCCACCAGGAAGTTGATTGGTCTATAAATCGGACTTCCAGTTGGGTTGACTTCAACCGAAATTTTAGAGTAGGATACAAACGTGGTATCCAGACAGGTTACGCGTTTTTCATATACAAACTATGTTATCATTTCTGAATTTTCCAAATTTAGTTAAATATAATCACAAATTGCATCACAGATCGATTCTAAAAATACTATTTACAATTAAATCTGCGAGCCTTGACCAAGACCTCGAGATCTCGTCAGTTGTGGTGGACTACTTCGTGAAGGTTATCTCCGTACACTGGTTACAACAAGGTTGCTTTTCATATCGGGATTTCCTGCCTACGTGTTTTCGCAAAAATTTTCCGAACTAAAATTATTACTTGGATATTGTTTATTTAATGCATTTTCTTGGAACATTATCATTGGTGCAAACATATGATTCACGATGATTACCACTAAACAGTGTTGTTTGCGTAAATCTTGCTCAATGTAAAGGTTACATGACAGAGAATTCAAAGGCGTACTGCATTTTTATGAAGCGGAAAGAGAGGAAGAACTTAAGTATGGGAAGAAGGAGAGGAGTTGATGCAGTCAGAAGGAGACTGACTCGAGTTTCTCTTAACGCGGTTCTCAAGTAAGTAACTCACTAATTGTCTTCAAACGTAAAAGAGCAAATCTCAAACACCCCTCCTCATACAAAGAGGAAGTGGGAGGACAATTTGTAAAAACCACTTTAAAGCTCAAAACGGATATTTCGTTAGAAGAGTAAGAGGAAGTAATAGAAGTCATAAGTATTAGAAGTATAAAGGACGACGGAAGTTGGAGCCACTCCCCGAAAATCGTCGACAATAAAAAAATGCAATTAAGTAAATTTTCCTCTCTGGCGATTGAAACCTTACTTTCCAGTGTTATGATGTAGAGCGAAATATTAAATTGTTGTGACTGTGATTTTTGGGAACTGGTGGAACTGGGCTGATCAGCAAGCAAGATTAGAGACAAATAGACAGGGAGATCTCGCCAAGACCAGACGGTGGTTATCTACAGCAAGGCGCCATCACCACCACATATAAATATCTTATTATTAAAAAGCTTAAAGATAGCGCGCCATTTTAAGATCGGCGAGTCTAACAAGAAATCAATTAGTTGTGTAAAAAATTGAAATAAGACAAGTTTTACTAAAGATTAGATGGTAATTAATAGTTCGATTAAAATGAAATAGTAATAATGCGAGTCAGAAGGTCATTGCCAGTGGAATGTCATTAATAATGTCAATACTAACGATAAGAGTGGCTCCAAACTCACCGGCGGCCCCCCCACAATTAGATATTTGTCTACTTTTTGGAAAACTAATTTATTTTCTGATAATTATTTTTGCCCATCAACCTTCATTCACACTGAGGCTGATAATGTTTCTCCGATTTTAAAATGAGAAAGTGCTTTTCCAAAGGGAATGGAAGACTGGTTTTTCAATCAGATTTTCTTTGGGTGGTCAGTAGACGTGGGTTAGTGCTTTTCGCAAACGAAAAGCGATGTGGTGACACACTTGATATTCCCTTATGTGTTCTCCTGCATGTAAGATCTAAGTACTGAACTTAACGTATGACCACCCACAAATCAAATCAACATTAAGTATAACTAAATGGGCATTGTTAAGATCGCCGGCGAGGAGAATACTTCTCGACTTGCACAGAGATGGCGTGATGTCAATGAAATTTCCTTTTTCTTTTAAGTTGGTGCTCTTAATGAGAATACCGCATTCAGTAACAGAAAACGCGACAACGGTCTACATGATCTGTGCAATTGTTTACTGTCTAATGTTGATGAGTTGAGTAGTTAGTTTGAAATTGGAATTGGAATTGGAATATGTCCTGCTATAAAATTGTACATTTTGGACAGTTCTTCAACAACGGAAATTCATCCTGAGTTGGTGAAGGTTAACAAAGAGCCTGCTTTCTTAAAAAGGGAAGATGTGAGCGGGCGTACTTTACTTGAAGTCTCGCTAACCTAACCTTTTCTTTAAATATCAAATAACACCTAACCTAACCTTTCTGATGACCAATTCATCCATGCAAGCAAGAAGAATGATGTTTTATGATTAAAACTAGTGTTTTAATGGTCTCCTCGAACGGAACCATTATATCTCTGTCACAGAAATTATTACTTTTCCGATCGAACAATGTAATGGGGGATGTGTCGAAAATCAGCGTCTCTGCGCGGCCCTTTGTTTGGCCATATGGTGCACAAAGGGATCCGAGGTTGAGAGATTTGATGGTAGCAATGTGAGAGGAGGAACCAGATGGATGAAAGGTAATTCTTGTAAGAGTTGCTCATCGGAGAAGTAGCTGAAGCTGAGCAAAGCGATCAGTAATGGAAGGATGGCCAAAGCAGTAACTATAAGCGGTCCTAAAGAAATGGTTATAATTTAAGAACAAATTTGCCTTCTTAATGTGGTCCCAGAATGCCAAAAACAAGAGCCCAATTCTAAAGTGCAATGGAGAACTCTAAAATTGGAATAATGTCAGAGGTCATCAGAAGAATTGCTGGGAATTACAAATTTGAAGAAAGTAGGTCAACCAGAAGTGCGTAAGTGGAGATAAAAACACCATTTTGAGAACATACGGCACAGAATCCTTGAAATCTTGACAACGCCCAGGCAATTGTAATCTACTGGCAACCTGTGTTTACAAAGCAGTTAACAAAACCAATTTTTGATTTCCGGCTTGCGGGGAATTCCTTCCGTTTATTAGTTATTATTCCTTGCTTTTAGATATACAATGTAAATATATCTCAATGTAAACAGTTTTTTTTCTAATTATAGTAGTATAAATATGTAGCAGTGATATTTCTGACGCCCTTGTAACAATTATCTAATCGTCATGTAACAATTTCTAAGAATGGAGAACAATAACGTGATTACGAGTGAAGTGAGAGGTTTTTTTTGACTGTTTGGTGCTGACGTCAACTTAATTATTAGCGGAAGAAAAAGTAGTGAATCGGCGTGATAAATAAACCGCCCAATATACATTACTATTGGTTATAATTATAGCTTGGGCATTCCCCTGGCAGTCAGGTGACGACCTTGTCCACCCGGGCGCATTGCATCTGCATTGTGTGCAGGGGTGAACATTTCGCGTCCAACTGCGTGTTTGTCTGTCGCATAGTCAGCAGAGACCCTAGTGGCTAATTTCTGCACCTCCTATCCCCTTCTTAATGAAATTGTTGATCAATTCCAACTGCTGACAGAGCTGAGATAAACAACCCACTTTTGACACATTTATTAATAAATAATCTGCGACCTTAAATATTTAAAACATCAGCCATCGAGTCACCTGATTCATGATCAATTTAGAACAGGTGTAGGTATAATGTAATTTGGAATAACCACTTTATAACTTGGTGCTCACTCTGGGAGTATGGTTAACCCTCGATTTATTGGTAGATTGGTTCTGTAAAAACGCCATGTAAGTTGAAATCGTACATCAACTCACATTGATCAATCTATCGATCTACACGAACAGTGCTGGACTGTGGAAAGTAAAAAGGGTGTTGTAATTGGAAGCTTTTCTTGAACCTGGTTAATCGAAATCGGGCAAATCGAATCAGTTTGATGTGAAGATTTCGACTTATGATTCCATCCCGCCCTGTACTTCCCACTCTTACTCACTGTAATTTCATTACCTACACTGGAGTTGATATCAGTTCATTAATCTTAACTTAGTTTGAGAAAAAGTAACGAAAAATGTATATACAGTGACTCCCATTAATATTGGGACACCTATTACAAAATGATTTAAAAGGAAAATGAAAACAACATACAAAAGTTTGGATTATTTTTTTTTTTAAATAACATTAGCAACATCTGTACAAATTATATATATGTAAGTATAACTCAATGAAATTCCAAACTGTTAGGTAGTACTTTTTGAAAAAGTGTAAAATAAAGCTCTCAAAAATATTGGGACACCAGAAGTGCTAGTGTTTAAACGTTCAATATTAAAATCTCATACTATTTAATATTTGGTTGGTAATAATTTAATAATTGCTTTTTGACTTACAATAGTCCTCAAACGATCAGGCATAGGTGAAACAAGTTTTTGGTTAATTCAGGTGGTGTTTTTTTCCCATTCTTCCAGGAAACATCGTTTTAATTCATTTTTGTTAGATATTACTCGTTTACTTAAAGCACTAGCTAAATATTGCCATAAATCTTCAATGGGATTAGGATCTGGTGACTGCGGAGAGGTTTGGAAAACTTTTCGGCAATTATATAACAGTCACTGACGTATCACCCAAGCCGTAGGTTTGGGGTCGTTATCTTGGTAGAATTTAAAAGACCCTAAAATACCCAATTTTTTGGCACTTTTTCCAAATTATTTTTTAATATATTACTATAAACTATTTTGTCCAACATTCCATCAATAAACACTAATTCTCCAAATCCTGATGTGGACATCCAGCCCCAAACCATAACTGACCCACCTCCACCCGGAGGTGGAGCTTTAAAACCCTTTAATGTTGGCTGTAAATTCTTCTTTTCGAGCTCAGCATTCGCTTTCCTCCAGCCCATAACCCATCCATCTGACTGAAAAACATTAAATTTTGATTCATCGCTAGAGTATATCATTCCAAAAGTCACTATTTCCATTAAAACATTTTTCGGCAAATTTCACTCTCTTAACACGATTTATCTTACTGACAAAAGGATTCTTCCAGGCTATTATTCTACCATGATAGTCGAGTTTTCTTAGCACTCTCCGAACAGTTTCTGCCCCTTTTTTGCTTTCTAAACATGTCAAAAATTTCACATAGAAGTTTTGGAGCACTAAGTCGGTGATCTTTTTTAATTCTTTTAATATATAACGCTGCTCTCTGCTGCTCTCTCTCAGAGAGCAGTTGAGGACGGCCTTTTTGTGGGGTTGAAACAATTCTTTTTCTTTTTGGTAACGCTGAATGATGTTCCACGCAGTAGATGTTTTAGGTCCGATCAGTTTTTCTGTCTCTCTAACACTTTTTATTGTCTTTGTGCAAAGAAATTATAATATTTCTTTGTTCAATCGTTGTATTTGTATTTTTGCGCGACATGTTACACCTGGCTTGATTTATATAAACTAATTTAATTATTAATTTCATATTGAATATATGCTTAAGGTAAATATTTACAAATTGTATAAATATTCGGGCAAAACCTTGGACAAACTATAAATTATAATAGAGTCCCAATATTTATGAGAGGTAGAATTTGCACTTATTATAATATATATATTTTTTAATCTACCAAAACATTTTTATTTAATTATTTAAATAGTTTTTATTTAATTAATAGTAATTATAAAAGGAATTGAATTTATAAAAATTTGAATAAATGGGTGCCACTTTTAATTTTCGTCAATTTTTAACTTTGTATGTACTGTCCCAATATTAATGGGAGTCACTGTAAGTTCATTCTTCATCTTCTAAGCTTGTAATCCGTGCCCAAGTATAGTTGCTAAAAACTCTACAAAAGGTGTTGTTACTCAGTCTGCTCATGTAAAGAACTTCTATGTGGTAGCGTTAGTATGGTGAGTAAATAGTCTATTTCAGAGCCGGATGTAGGTCTGTATTTCACGAGAAACAGATAGAAGACGACATCAACTTATTTTGTATCGGCTACAACGATGCGGCCTACAGTCATGCTCCAGACAGATACTCTCCACCATGGACAGCGGAGTTTCCTGGCGAGCAGTCATTGCTGTCAAGGATGTTGGCAATAACATTGAGGCGAGGCTCGATTTGTACTCGGATATTCGTACGTTTAACACCAGCGAGAGCCAATCTGAATAGCCAGTACCTCTGTACCGACATTAAGTTCCATCGTGTGGGTGCGACTTAGAATGTGAAGGAAATGAACTTTTATCCTTAAATAACTTTCAGCGTTAAAAACAACTTGTTCTGGGGGGGGGCAGGAGGTCGCCCATGCACCCTTTTCGGTCTAGAGGTACCACAAATTAAGTCAAACCATCGGAATTTAGAAAATTCTGGTAAATATTTATTCTGATAGTCAACATTGACGGACTGGTGTGATCATCCGTAATGGCCCATTAACCGGAGTGACGTCACTGGCAACCCTGCAAGTCCTTGGCACTCCACCAATTTGCATTTAAAAAAAAAAAAAAAATTAATAGCTAACAAACAGTCGTAATCATGTTCATAGAATCGTTTATGCTCAGTTTTCCTCAACGAAGATCATAGACGTCATCAGCTGGATGATGTTGCCCCTTCTGTTGCCCTGTTCTTCACTTAATTACGCTCAGATCCTTTTCATCGCTTTAGAACAGGATGTGCTCTTGCACGGGCTGCAGACAATTTGCACAGTTTAAACTTGTTAATAAACAATAAGATGGCAGATCTGTTAATTACCGTATTTATTACTTAATTTTGCTAAAGAAAATGTTCTGTTTATATAAATTAGTCCTGTACGCCTTGCCCCCTTTCCCCTAATCATCTATCAATCCTCCTCTATCCATGAACTTCTTTCCTCCTCCCTCTTTCATCGTCTTTCATAGGGCATTAGGCTCCTGTAAGCTTACCCATCCTTTCAACGTGGCCAAACCACTCTAGGCGCAATGCGGCAAGATATTTTTAAATTTGCATCTTGCTTTTCTCTAATTTCAATTCACTCGCTAAAGTAAGTTTTTGTAAATACTGCATTATTTATTAACCTCCACTCCCACAGGTACTAATTTTTGTATATAATTCTCCGAAAAGCTGATCCATGTTGCCAAGTTATTTATCATCTTAATGAATACATGGCTGGAATTCCCATTTTTGATGGCGGGAACACCTGTCAATGGATCGTTATTTCAACAAAACCTTGTTCGGATTTTTCTTTGATACTTAATTTAAACAACCCTAATTGATTTTTATGAAGTTTTTAGTGCTAAGTATGGCAAACGTGTCAAATTTTATATTTTGAGAATTGACCAGAAATGTATTTCCGAAGCCTCAAAAAAAAAGGGAATAATCCATTCTGTGTATTGTTAAGACTTGAGCTTAACACTTAAATGTCACTAATGAATAAAAGCAATCATGCCAAGTTTGAGGCTAAGCCTCTCTCCTGGTTAATACAGAGTACGACAAAGTTAACCTGCAACTTGATTCCGAAATTTCCAGCGAGAGAAAAATCAAGGGTACTTATTTAAAAGTCCGCCAGGCAGCACCACTTGCTAGTATTGTGGGCAAACTTTCATAGAGTGAGGTAACTTCTTGGTTATAAAGTCATCAACGGGATAGGATTCTAGTAAACAAACTATTCAAAAATTAAATTTTAAACACAAAACAATTAATTTAAAAAGAATCGTACAGGATACAGTATAATGTTGTACTTAAATTTTGCCCTGAAAAAAAAGTAGTGTTTAAACATTTGGCAACTTTAATTTGTAGGAATGCTATTTGTTACATACATTTTACTACTTAAAAGTGCAGTGAGGTAGTCAATTGGTACAGCGTGTGAATCAAGAACCATGAATCTATTGAAAGAAGGTTTGACAAACTATCTAGCAAACAGAAAAGGTATGTGATGCTTCTAATCATTTATTAGTGTGAAACTATCCTGGACTGGCAAATTGAATTAAAATTCAATCCTGAATTTCTTGCCATGGTCTTGGTTAAGCGATTATTCTATAAAGCAGGACTGTAGTATTGGTAACCACATTACAAATGCTAAGCAATAGATGAAACGATTATACTACTATAATACGAGTATAATATAAAATCGTACAATGTTACAGTTATAATATTAATATAATATGTTGCAGTAATACTTTTTTTTTTCAGGAACCAATCCTCCCGATGTGAAGTACGAAAGTGATCTGTTCACATCGTTCTACAATGAGTGGAAATCTGACAAAACAGAAACCACCAACCCTACCTACAAATTAATTCCGAAATTCTACCATCCAGTTGGTTAAATGAATTGCATTCTTAAATATTATATACTTATTGTAAAATTATCTGTTAACATAGTCAGGGTGTCCCAACTAATGGCATATTTGGACTTGTGTCTCATTGAAGTATTTCTTTAATGAACGGAATTATTTATTTATTTAATTTCTTTATTCTAGTTATAACTTACCTGTAGAACTTTAGCTTTTATTTAAAATATTTTATCTATAAATAATTTTTTTAAGAAGTTGGATTCCCTCGAAAACACCATTTCAGCGTATATAGGGTTTACAAACAGAAAGATATTTTAGAAGTAAATATGTTCCAATCAAATTAGAATCTTGAGAATTGTAAGCTAAAGTTGTATGAGGGTTCTCACCGTAGTTTTAAGAGTATGATAGTACCTCACGTAAGCACAATAAGCTGCGTGCCTAAATTGGTGTTCAGTTTATTATTTCAAATAGAAATCACAATTTCTTAATATTTTTTTCCTGAAAGTGATTTTTTATGATAACGAGTCATTGAACATGAAAATATCGGATAAGAGATTCTGTAGATATGACATTTTAGTTGTTTTTTTTTTTTAATGTTATTTGAAATTACATCGTCCATATGTGAGGCTACTATAATTCAAAACTACCATGTGGGGTTATTTATTTTGTTTTTTATTCACCTTCTAAGAGAGAATTTAGTAGGACTGCTCATTTGTTGGGAACCCTGCATGCTGTTCATCAGTTAGGAACCCTGCATTTAGTTGTATAATAGTGATTTTCTGGATTAAAGGTGTACGAAGATGACGAAAGTTTACCAGCAAAGCTGCGTGAAGAAGCCAGGTCGCTCTCGTTACAACGCCGAGGCCAAGAATTGCTGGATAACGCAGAATTGAAGCAGTTGTGTTTACTGTTGGATAAATACCATTCACCTCCTAATACCACTTCCAACCATGATCAGCTGATTAACTATCAAGACTTGAAGAAAGTCATTCAACAGGCTAGCCCAAAATGCAGGTTAGTTAAAGTTACTTCCGAAGAGTTTGATATGTTAGCTAACACAGGGTTGTGGTGTTTGGCAACTGTAAGCCAAGCTTTCCATCCAACTGATGGCGCCTCAGACCTACTACTATCGTGTAGGAGCTGGGTTTTATTGTCAAAAGAAATTTAAAATTATTTTGGGAAGGATGGCGTCCAATTTCGTCGCTAAAATCAAGGCTTGAAACACGTGGATTTCCTAATTGAGTCAAGTACTGACTACTCAAGCTAATTCCTTCCCTGCCTGATAATTATTATTTTTGATTTCAGGAAGTATTTTACACCGTCGGTATTTGCACAACTTCAAGAGAATGATGCCTACAGCAGAGTTAGCATAATGGCTTTGTTCAACTATGCTATGAGAAAGACTTGGCTCCAACAATCCAGAATAGGACTATCTTTATACGATGCCACCGGAAAAGGATACTTGAAAGAGTCTGTTAGTATCCATTTAATGCTAATACTACTTTTTAGCTGTCGACTTTTCTAACTGCAATTACTCTTTTTCTGAATAATTTTTTGTTTTTTTTAAAGTGGAATCATAATAAACTTAGTATTATTGGCTCTATCTATCCAATAAATGAACCAATAACTGAATTTTTTACTATCCTAGGATCTCGAAAACTATATATTAGAATTGATTCCTACCTTACCTCAACTTGACGGCCTAGAAAAGTCATTCCACAGTTTTTACGTTTGCACCGCTCTAAGAAAGTTTCTCTTCTTTTTGGATCCTTTGAGAACTGGAAGAATCAGGGTTCAAGATATATTGGCGTCCGGTTTTCTTGATCACCTTGTGGAGGTAAATAAGATTTAATTAATCGAAGTGGCTTTTCCGATTTCTTATAATGCCTTGATTCATGTTTTCACAGTTGCGCGATGAAAATCTACCTAAAGATATGCAAGAATCTAATTGGTTTTCTGCACCTTCTGCCTTAAGGGTTTATGGACAGTACCTAAATTTGGATAAGAATCATAATGGGATGCTCAACAAAGAAGAATTATCAGGGTTTGTTGGTTAAATTTAAGCCCCAAGTTTTGTTTGTTTAAGTTATTTTTATTATTGAATAATAATAATTCACATTGAATGTGTCCATGAAACGTGAAAACACCAATACAATAATAAGCAAAATCATGAAGAGCCCAAAAATATTTCCAGAAGCTAAAGATAGGTAGATTCTCGGCTAATCAGAAAGGTCTTGGTTAAGGGTGCCTAGCTTGTGGAAATAGAACTGTGTGTTTCGAGCCCCCAGATAACCATTCCAACTTCAGTATAATGTTTCATTTTTAATGTTAATCTTTTGAAATTAAAGTTTCATTTTTACTTCGACCCCGTAGTACCTGTCAAAGAAAGATTTAAGTCAAATCGCCAGGCCTATTCATAAGTTACTTCTTGGTACATTGTATTTCATGTTACAACATCGAGATGGTTGAACTAGTACTCCAGATTGGCAATTTTTATTCTATCACTGATTCTGCCCAGATTTGCTTGATGGATATTAAATTGATTATTATATTTGACAGACTGGGCACGGGCACCCTGACCTCAGTTTTCGTAGAACGAGTATTCCAGGAATGTTTGACTTACGAAGGAGAAATGGATTATAAAACTTATTTGGACTTTGTACTGGCTTTGGAAAACAGACATGAACCTCAATCTTTACAATATCTGTTTAAAATTTTGGACATCAACTCACAGGGATACCTGGACACTTTTTCATTAAATTATTTCTTCAGGGTAAGTTCATTCCCCCCCCCCTAGTTATTTATTTAATTATCTAATAGTAAATATACATTGAGTACCTTTATCTACCAAGGTATGCTCTTACTCAATTTTACCGACATTTCTTGGTAAATGTACATATTCTAAGTTATAAACTACTTTGAAGACCGACCTAATATAAGCGCGGTTCAGGTTAAACTAATATCGTTAGTTCTGGTTAGTGAAGTGGTAATGTTGAATTAAGGAGAAATCGTTCTTCAGCTAAGGAATTATTCAACATTCAGCTTAAATTTGCTTTTACGATAAAATAAAAACTTTTAATTTTACTTATCTACAATAAAAACATACAAAATGGTTATAAGCTAAACTAAAACTTACTATTTAACATAATATTATCATTATATTTACCCATTTTCCAATGAATGTTTTCACACGCTTTCTTGATCACACATTTCCCAAGATACCTGCTCATACGCCGGTTAATTAAGAAAACTTGAAAATTTCCAGCTAAGTTGGTAAATGTATACTTCTCCTGGAACATTTGTGTTTTCCCTATTTTTTCCCACACTTACCTCAACATATACTTCAAAATTAATGTTTTAATGATAATAATTAATTGCATTTGCAGGCGATACAGGATCAGATGAGACAGAATGGTCAGGAGCCGGTGAGCTTTCAGGATGTTAAAGACGAATTGTTCGATATGATAAAGCCGGCAGATCCGGCGAAGATCACCTTGCAGGATATTATCAACAGGTAGGAAGGACAAAAATCGTAGTGACGAGCTCAGCCAGTGCAAGAATGGCCGTTGCCTAAATTGTTGGCCGTAATTATTACTATTTCCAAATGTCCATCGAGGAGTTCATTTTCGACAAAATCAATATGCTGAAGTCAGTCTGAATTTTGTGCCAAGATTTGCCTTTTTTTTTGTTAGGCGACCCTAACCAAATGGAGGGTTGTGGGAAATATATTTAACCAAAATTTCTTCAACCAACGTTGCTCAGGGCTTACTATTGGTGCCCCAAATAGCATTATTTTTTGAAGTTATATGGGCAGAACTCTTTTCTAGCTTAAATTCGAGAAAGAAAGCCAACAATAAAGGTTTAATAAAAAACACGCGTACATAATAAAAGTAGCAACTTTGCTATAAGAAAGTCTACCAACAACGTGTAATATTTTAATCAGAAACCAATTTGAAAGTACATATGTCATACCCGCAAAAGTTCCTTCCATCTTATATGTGTAAGTATATGTGTGGGTAACTAAATCTTAGTTATCTAGAACATACTGGTGATGGGCAAAAAAATCAATGACTGGGTCTCGATTTTTGTTCTAGTGGGCAAGGTGAGACGCTCGTCAGCATCCTCATTGATCTGAATGGTTTCTGGACACATGAGAATCGAGAAGCTAGAGTCGCCGAAGATCCGTCCGATATTTAATTTTTTTCTTATGTTTGCTACAAAATTTTAAATAAAGTTATTCATTTTTACAAAAATTTATTCCACATAATCCTTCCCACTTCATCTGCTGAATAACTATCTTCACATTTACTTCTGACATTGTGAACAAAGAGAATTTGTTGATTTTACTTTTACAAGTGTACGTTTTACCCTCAAAGTGTAGTTGGAAGTATTAAATATTAAGAAAAGTTTAGCTGGCTGTGGCTGATAGAAGTTTATCACCGAAACAAACTCATGGTTATAAATATTCTACTAGTAAATAGGGAATATTATTTTCTATTTTTGAATAAACTTTGAATTAGCATCACACGCTTCAGGCAGTTCTGTCCATTATCTGCGTTTTTTCAGGATCTCCATCTACTAGACTTCTTCTTCACTACTTTTCCTGAGACTCTCTCGACTTCCCTTCTGATTGCCTCGTCCACGGCCTACCTATCTTTCTCGTGCACCCCAAAGTCTACCAGGTCTACAAAGTCTAGGTATTTATTATCGCTACGATGGTGGGAAGCTGTCAAGATGATTCCAGAATCTAAGACTCTAATAGGGATTTTACAGAATGACTTCTATTGGTTTGGCCACATTTCAAAACTCTACGTTAGCCACGAGAATTTGGTCATTTTTCTGACATTATTTATTCAGTACTCAATAATAAAAATTATTTTATAACAAGAATGGTGGAACGCCACTTTTTATCGCTTGTTTTTTTTTTTTTCTAATTTCGTACGTTGTCACTGGTCAGAGAATTGCATATGTGAGCGGGCTAATCTATTTCATTGAGAATCAAAGATGTGTGTGAACTGTACAAGTGACTCCAAATTTAAAATTACCAAAATGTGTTTATAAATAATTATAGAAATCGAAAAACGTTGCAGAGAACCAGCAAAAATACTCCCCCCAGGGCTCGCTTGACACAGGCGTAGCTATTTCTAATTTCAGAAATGGAACAGCCCTGAGCCAAGTGGGCGAGGTTACGCCACTGGCTATTCTCCCTCATTTTCTCAATACATCACTAAAAATAGAAATTTGTGGGTCAGCCAGCAAGCGGTATGAGCCAAAAAGTGCAATTCCAACGATATCAATTCCATTTGATGTAGGTATTTAAAAACTTGGTAGATTTCTTGAACAATTTATAGTTTCACTTAGCCAACTTAGAATAAAGCGAATCGTAAGAGCGAGTTGTGAGAAAACCTTAAACGAAGGCGAATACATTCCGTCAAGAGGTACTTCCGTTTGAGGAGTGCTCTCATCTCTAACAAAACTCGCTTCCTGTGAAATCCCTTCACCCTAACTAATATAAGGTTCAAGGTTTTGGATTTTATAAAATAAAAACACTTCTTTTCGATTTTGGATATTATTTTCCGGTGAAAAGATAACATCGTAAATCTGTATGATTGCAATACTTCACCTATACGAGGGGCATGAGAAAATAAACAAGTGATCAGCTGTAACTAGTTTATTGAATAATAAACGAGGTGATTTTAATTCTCGACAGTGATTTAGGTGATTTCAAAGAACTGTGTGCGCGTATAAGATTTCAGGTTGGCCGAACCGCTTCAGTTGTCCTGATATGCAATGTCAGTCAAGGTCGGTTGCATAAACAAATATGGACACATTTTGACTACCTACTAGTAATGCTAGTTAGGAGAAGTGGTGAATGATCTGCAAGGTCCCGCTGATGCAGAGAATAACTACGAGTCTAATCTGCTGCAGAATTTATGCACCTTCAACGTGCTCAATTCAAAACTGCCTCAGATTAAGTTTAATTTTGATTTCGATTTTCCACAAGTACACGTTCCCGTAAAAGTTACTCGTGCGGAATGTCGCGACTAGAGCCTAGGCTTGCACAAGTAAGGAAACACTTCCGCTCAACACTTGAACACAATATTTTAACAGATTAAAATATAAATTTATACATACTGTAAAGGTTAGATTAACCAAAGTTTCTTTGGTGTTATTGTTAAAATGAATTTATTAAAATCCTGATTTCGTGAGTACATCTATAGAATTAACAGATTTGAAATAAGCAGAGTAAAAGGGAAGTTGGTTATTAAATTGTAAAGTCGAGATCAATAAACGTGATGGTGGTTACACACAAAAAGTATCAGGAAGCGGACTCTTCAAATACCAATTAGTGGACTCTACTGCAACTTAGAGACTCAAGAATTATGATTCCTCCACCAGAACTACCACTTCGCAGAGAGGATATCTCCTTGTCTCCAGATTTCCTCCCAAATGGCTTCAACGATTTCCTTCTAACTTCCAGAACTCGTTCTGATACTGAACCATTATTGGCTACTTTTATCTAGAGCAATTCGATTTAGAGTACTTCTGGGGCAGAGAGTTCTACAAACTCGCAGTTTCACAACTTCTTATGAATAAAATATTTTCTAGGAAAATTTGTTTTATTTTGAGAATGGAAAAACTAATATGTTTATAATACAGAGAAGTTATAGCTACTTACTCATAGTTATAGCTGGGAGTATTTTCGAGAAGTTTTAAAGTGAATGAATTGGTAGTCCAGCTTCTATTGTCATTTCGTGTGACGTTTTACAGTCTGTAAGTAATGGGCGTGAGAACTAATTATCTAAAATTCGAAACCAGAAGGTAATGTAAGAGTTGGATCCATGTAGTACAGAAATGTCGGTGATGGGCGTCACCATACCGCATTTCTACTAATGAGTGTCAGATTTTGCAAATGAGCCAACTACTAATTCATCACTTTTGTCAAGCTCAAGGTTCTTGAAAGCGATGTACCATTACGCGATTCTGAAGACAAATTTCTGCACCGAGGTTAACTAACCATTGAATTCACTATTTACGGGCTCTCAGTTTCAACAATGCCTAATATTTGCCCACCTATACTCACTAAATTGGGTCAGATAAATTGCAATTAGAATCCCGTTATAATCAATCAGTGATTCCCTGATTCTAGAGATACAGTTGGGTTACCCTAATTCCTGAAACTCTGTGGACGTCTCTTTGTTGAAAATTGTAGGACGTAATCCCAACCGTGGCAATCCTCTAAATAAATAGATCTGATAGACAAGTTCATGAATATAATGTTATTAATAAAGTTTTTTTACACAAGATTTAAAAAAAAAAAAGAATTTTTTGCCGAGCAATGAGTCAGAAGTAGTTAGATTTGGCGAGTGACGTCAACTACAAATAACCCCTACCACTGACGAACAAGTCACTGAGGGCAAGTTTTACGATTTTACACTTTACTTGCGAGACCAACGAGGGCACACCAGTTGGATATCTGGACAGCACACAGGCACAACCATGGCAAACAGACCTCTTTGGCAGGTGGGTACACAATCACAGTCAGTAGTATAGCATGTTATTTCAGGTGAAATCCAAAGAAATTAATTGATTAAATAGAAAGTGGGTTAAAAATATGCAACAGCTGCTCCAATACAAAGCTTGGTTTACATTGTAACAGTCATTGTTCAAAGATAACCACCAATTCGCAGAACTGATTTTCAAAGTTCTGAAGCATGTCTGAAACGTACAGATGTTTTTAAAGTGAAACTCAAAACTAACGCTTAACTAATATTATTGAACGTTGTTCATCACTGTTAAAGTTTTGGCTTCATTATTTCAAATTAAAATGCATTCGTTAAATAGAAAGCAGCTGATGTGCGAATTGCAGCAGTCAGCTGTTCTACCATTGCATGCAGGCCCCACCCAAGTTTAAAAATCTGAACACTCCAGCGACTTCTCTTTCCGCAGTTCATGCACTTATGCTGTTTGACTACAAAGAGAAATGAATGTCGTTAGAATGTTTTCGAAAAAGCTTTAAAACCTATTAAATTGATGACATCAATTTGAATTTCGGACGAAAGCTTTTGCCGCTTCCCCAGGTGGCACCAAAACGAAATATCCAATTTGATTGTACTGCGTTTATTGATTTTTGAGCTATTTTGAAGACAAACAGATACTGACGTGTTACTATAAATTCATAGTATTTTTCTTGCTTTCTGGGAAAAGTAATCATTGGAAATCTGCAAGATCGCACTTACTGGGGGCAAGAAAATGTAAACCTGTAAAGTGAGGAATATGTTCTCTATTTGAACTTCAATTGTTCAGAGTGCTATTTGTAAGCATCATACAATACATCTTCCTTAACAGAAAATTCCAAAATTATACAAACAACTTATAAAGAGCAAGAGGGTGATTAGCTATTTGCAAGTGTCTTGACATAGGTTTATATTTAATTGACATTTATTTATTTCCGTTATTAAGTCAAGACGATATATAAATGCCTAAGATATTGTGATATAGTGTAAATTATTGGGCGGGATGCAATACTCACGAGTAAATTTAGATAACCTAAACATCTCCGCTCACCTGCTTGTTTTCAATGGTCTTCTATTTTTAAAGCATAAACTTGCACTCCGAACTGCTCTGTGTCTAACCTTACTTAATCTCTCTTCTCATAGATACGCAGTTTGTATTTCGAAGGATTATGTTGACTGCAGACAATGAAAATGAGGTTTTGAGGTACCTTAAGTATGGAAAAGCACTTTTTATAAATTAAGCTCCTGCCCTAACTAATAGAAACAAAACAAAACAAAAAAATTGAAAAGAATTGTTAAATTTGAGATTTTGCTTATGAGCTGAATAGCGGAGGCGATAAGGTTTTGGTCAAAATTATTCAACCAAAAGTACGTACTTCTTCACACATATTTTCTTGAGAACTTATTTTAAACTAGTGCACTGATTGCAAGTGAATAAATTTATTAAGAACTTAAGGAGGGATGAAGTTAGGCTACGCTATTCACATATTGTGAACTGCTATTGTGTCCAAATAATGTATACAATGAAATTAGATCCAAATGTGAAGCCAAAAGTCCGAGTTGTAGGAATATCAGATCCCGAAAATACACATCCGGTACGGCTTTCTGGCTATGTTAAAATGTATAGAATCCGGAAGTAACTTATGCAAGATCTACTATTTTGGTTTGAAACTTATGAGAGAAAAATGATGGTAGTGTTGTTGCAGAAAAGTGGAGAGGTCTCACTTCCTTCCATTTTATGAACTGTTCCTGTTGACTCCAGGTTCGTTCAGAGGAGCTCAAACATGGATTTCTGGTAAGGGCTCAAATCAGAAACCATCGGAGTTGATGAGAAACTAAGAATGTTCCAGCTGCAGTTTTATGAAAAAGCCACCACCGACAGTAGCGCAGTGCTGCCCTCGCGGCTGTTCATGAAGGTTACAGATCAGTACCATACAAGTCGGTATGCCCTAATATGTAATGCGTCATTTAAAAAGATTCACCTTGACCGGGTGTCGGCACTGACTTTGAACACAACCCCCCACTTAAACCATCCACTGCCACTTTTCTAATTTCTATCTGTGACAAGTGGCCTAATTAAAGAAGCAGCGCATGTCTTGCTAGTGCTAATAAATCCTGTCTGGACAAAGTGAATTCTACCAGAATTAGTTAAATAATTTGTCAGTACTGCGGGCAGAGAGATTCTTGTCAGGGCGCCAAACAGATGTGCTCACGGACTCTGCCGCTGTAATTCCCAGTTTTTGCTTCATTTATCGCCTACTTAGTTTGACTGTTTCTCAAAAAGAGTTCGCCTCATGTCAGTAGTTGCCTCCGCAGCCTCCTTTCCTTCCAAACTGCGTCTCTCAAGCCTCTGTACATCATCTCCTCCTCCTTTGGATGCGCTGGTCGCCTCTTCTTCTTCTTTCGAAGGGGATCAATTTCCTAACTTTCTCAGGCCTTTTGGTTGGGGACATAAAAGCCCTTACAATCTTAACTACCTTTCGTCTGTCTTCTAATTATTTTCTTTATGCCCATTTCTTTCAGAATTTCTTCATTTTTTATTCGATCGGATCTTGTTTTTCTTTTACACTTCCTCCAATATTTAATTTCGACTGCATTTATTTTAGACATTAGATTTTTTTGAGGTTGCCCCAGTTTCGGTCCTGTACAAAACATCCTTAATATCATACCTGAAGATTCTAATTTTATTTTCTCTGGAAATGCTGTTATTCTAAAGGATGGCAGCTCCTTTACCTTGGCCGCAACTGGCCGCAATGAGTGAAATGGGAAGAATCCGCCCTGGTTGTTACATTTACTTCTAAATAGCCGTCGTCTTTATTACAAAACATATTTTTTAAATTTCTTTCGTAATTCGCAACGAGAGACAAGAAAGTTGTCCACTCTAGTTTTAAACATTTAGCACTGGCTGAAAAAGCGGGTTTCCGCTAGACAACCTTCTTCCGGCAGAACCAGCTGATTGTATCCTTCATTTTTCGCTCTCAGTTCTCACTTATAGCTATTCTATACCCTTATTCTTCTGAACTAAAGCAACTTAGTTCGTTATATTTGACTTTTTTGGAAACTTACAATTGTTTATGAAATTTTTACTAATTGTTGGAAAGAATAAATCTCCTTCACTAAACAGTAATTACTTTGAGCAAAAAGTGCCCTCAGTGAAATTGCCCGCATTTACGAAGTGGAGGGTAAGTATTTCTGCAGGAGCTGACTTGTACAGGAGAACAACTGTTATGTTCTCCATCAGATGCTACATTTAGAAATATGGGGCAGCACTTAGAGAGGTACACATTCTTGAGGCGTCACGTCGACGTACTTGTTGTCCACAAAGAGAAAACCACAATCAACTCTCCACTCTGAACAAGAGCTCGTCCAGGATACCAGCCGCGATTTCAGCTCAAAATGAGTATGAAAAGATTTTTCTACATTGCTGGACCATAGTTCACCTACTGATTCACCTTATTAGCTTTCTATTAGCTGTATCTTGGCCTTTGATATTACACAAGCGGCCGAACATTGAACAATTTTGGAAAGAAGTGCCTACTATGGAGTTTTCTCAAAATTTTCGAGTCAAATGTTTAATATAAAATTGATAGGCCTATACGGAAGTAGTAGTGCAGTAATTTCACAGAAATTCGAAGTAAATTTTCTAAAAAGTCACAGAATCAAAAAAATGTAGAAAAGTTACATGACTGGAGCCAGCATCCTTGCAACGGAAACGACTGCATTTGACGATTTGCATTTTGAAAGCAGTAAAAGTTTCTGTGACGTTTTTGTAAGTAATATATGTAACTACGAGACCATTGATAAAAGCCGTGGGTGCTCTGGTAACTTGATAGTGTTGGAAGGAAAGTCACTCCCACAATGGCTACAAGACGAGTCGCTAAATTTAGACCGATGGATACAAGGGCTAAGAATAGCGTGGAATCTCTAAGAGCCGCCGTGTGCTGTTTTCAGTGAAGCAGTTACAATCCAAACACTTGGTTGTGATTCAGTGTTAGCATCGCTTTAAACAATGAACACTGACGCCACTCATCTGTTTTATTTTAAAGAGAGTCTTCGTGGGCTGCAAGCCTTGCTATTCTCCCATTGCTACCAACTTCACTAACTTTTCGCCCCCTCTTATTTTGTAAATAAATTCTCTTTACTAAAATAATGAATACGTAAGCATTTTAAATAATTTCGTCGAATCTCCTGCTTTCAGAAAGCTTTTTTAGCGAATAGTATATATTTAAATATTGACACTATTCACATAGAAAGACACCTCATTCATAAAAATCAGTTCATGCGTTAGGCGTTATGTTGTTTACAAAAACGTTAACAACTTTGATTGCTCAAAATCTGTATGTTTAATTGAAAAAATTAAAAGCTACCGTTTTAAATTTATTTTAAATTCGACCTGGTGACATCACACAATTTCTTCTGACCAATAACCAGCACCAAATAAATTACAGCTGCTTGGAACACCTAGCAGCTAATGCTCTCTAGCGGACAGAAAGTGAAGTTTGCTCCTTGTCTGGTGCTGCCACCTACAACTCTCAGGCCCCTATTTTTGGAGTAATTAATTGAAAAATCATATATCATTAAACAAAATTTTTTAATATTTCCCCTTCTAAATATCACCTCAGACTAATTGTAAAACCATTGTGTATAAAATTCCCTAATGAGTTGGTTCAAATTTAATTCATAAGTAATAAATTCCCTTTTAATTTAGTTTTAAATAAATATATTTATTGAAAAATTAGAAATAAAACCCAGAATTTATTATTTTTAACAAAATATACATAATTAATTTCAACATTTAAAAAAGCTAAAGCAATTTTCAAGATTATTTTTAATAAGCACAAAAACTTAACACAAATGATAAATATTTAAATACGGATCTAGTGCTTTATTTTACATATTGCATTTGGCTTACATTCTAGAATGAAAGAGGTTTAAAGGTAGATAATATTTCATGGACAGAATAGAGCTGAGAGAGTTTTTCGTGCTTAGATCTTAAGAGTTTAGTAATATTATTGCAATTAACAAAAACGGGAAAAATTATTCTGCTTGTATCATTTCTCGTCAAAGACAGCATTTCCATCGGTGTGTGTCGCCATTTATTGTTATATATGAACTGGATATTGAAAAATGGGGTAATGTAGTACACCTCGATTAATTTCAATAAATGACAAGTACCACTTTATAATTGTGCTTAGATCTGTTCCTAAGCTAGCCTTTAAGTAGATTTTCCTAGAATGTCGAATTACTCTTAACGTTAATCTATAAATCATCTCTGCATCTACTGCACCCGCAATCTTTCACAAGTGATGATTTCTAAGATTTGCGCACATCAAAGAGAAAGTATGTTTTCCATCTGTAAGAATGGAAAATATACTTTACAAACCGTTAATACAAACAACAAATTGATTAATCGTAGTGTAGCTTTGCTGGAATAGTCGCCGCTAATTGGTTACTGTAACACAGTTATTCACAACATCTAGACGCCGTTGAAGCCATTCAGCTTGGCCTACATGTGCCTGGTGTTGCCGAAACCGCCGTGTCCCGACTGCGAAGCGCCTTTGTTGTAGCCCATTTGTAGATTTAAATGACCTTCGCTTGCTCTCAGCTGGTCTTCTGTGAATTCTCGTTTGTTAGCATCGGCCATTTTCGGACCTAGCCTAGGTCCGTCGTATTCTGCATGTTTCTGAGTCTAGAATAAAAATGCCATTTTATTGAAATATTGTCTGGGCCAGACAGAAAAACAACACTCTGGGGAAATTGGACATTCATTGTGACTTACTATTCTTCCTAAAGAGTACAAGCATAAGGTCACTTGGGGAATGTTCCTTCTTTCGAATAGATCCGCCGTCTGGAAAATCTCCTCTTCTGGGACACCATACTTCTTTACCGCTGCTTGGAACCTTAAACAAAACCATGATTTCCTTAAAATGAAGCGAAAACTATCTGCGGCTGAAGTGACATACTTATGGGCAAACAGAGCCAAGAAAGAGCTAAATGGCGCTAATCATTTATTCTATAGAATTGCCTTTGCGTCCATTAAAAGACGGCATTAAAAGACTTTGTTCTTACCCAGCAGAGAGACACATTATATGATTTTTGTTCTTATAAAACCATATCAATAATAATAAGTACACTGATCAAGGCTACTTTTCCTGTGCTATTGATGAACCATATCTTGGATTGAACACAGGAGTCATCTACGCATACCTCTGAATGTTCTCCATCAGTTGGAAGTTGGTCCCTTTAGTCTGTATTTTCTTTACGGATCCGGGAGCGAGTTTGTTGATTAGATTGCAGAGGACGACACCGTCTCGGAGGACATCCTCGTAGGGTTGGTTGGGCAGTTTCTCGCCGAGAACCGCCTCTATCCACTCAATCACCTCAGACTCCTGCTCCTTGTTGCGACCCTAGAAATCATTTCCATTTTTCAGAAATATTCTAATTAGTTTCCCTGAAGATACAGTTGCCGAAAGGTTTTTTGTAATATGTCTACAAAACTTTCAAATAAAAATAACCGGCCGAAACTTTACGCAATTGAAGTTTTAGAAAATCAATGGAAACGTTTTTCCGGAAAATGGCTAAAAACTGGAAAACCTCTTCAGGGAAGTGATACAGTGGTTTGATTTTGTCCAAAACTTTGTTAGATCGTATTTCAGCCTAACCAAAAATAAACTTGAGCTATCTACGATTTTTAATTTTGGAGGTACAAGGCCCTTTTTCGACTTCAGCAAACCTCATATTTCCGGTTAAATTCTGAATAGAATATTTACACGATTGCAACACCTACCCTTATTAAAAATGATATCTTTTAATTTGGTAAACGCAAACCAAATGTCTGACAATGTTCCTTTAAAGGAAAAGATAGACCCCTTGATTCGACCATCTCATTTAAATTTTCTTTTGAAGAAAACTATTTCCCTGGAACCCCTGGGTTTATCGGGAAAGTGCTTCTTTAAAGATTAATTTGCCTGTTTCTGACTTACAGGAGGCGATTGTGTATGTTTAAAAATAAACTTGAAACAAATTTATTCTGAGCAGTGTGGTAATTGGTAATAACTGTCCAGCAACACCATGTAGTTGGGATAAATCACACCAGATTGCTGCTATAACGCTGCATATTGCCAGCTGAAATAGTTTAACATTAGTTAATAACTATTTTTTCTGAAAAAAATATTTTTATTTGGGTAAATGATGAATAGATCTGCGCTCTAAATATAGATTTGGGCACCCTCCCACACATTCTGTCACTCACACTTGTTCCTGTCTGATTTATGCCATCATTAACGTAGTTTCCAACTTTTTCCCTCAAAATAAGAAAACTAATTGACACTAAACTTTATAAAATATTTTATTTATTAAACAACTGTAACCTAAGGCACCATGTAACCTAGATTTCTTGTAGCAACATAGAGTACAAATGTTATGTGTCTAGTAAATTGAAACAATCGATATTCTTGGTCGATAAATTTCCTTGCAAGTGCAGTTGGAGCTAAATTATGACACCAGTTCGCCAGTGTCGTGGCGAGGTTTTCTAAAATAATTTGACGGTTTTGTTGACGCGCGCGCATTCCACATATCTTCCACTAGTTTGGTTTCGGAAACTAATCGCACCTAAGATCTGCTTCTTACCTTACTTTTGGTGTTTCCTCTTCAGTAACGTAGCAAACAGCATGGTCAGCTCTGTAAGATATGTAGCGCATATTTACTTAAGTCATGGAAGGAGGAGTGAAGTTATGCATTCCTCTAAAGAGCCTATCAGGACGCCTACGATGAGACTGTTTTTTTTTTCCCACAGTCATTGACTGTCATGTGAGTGAGTACAAACATAATACGAAAAAATTGCATGAGGTCGTTGTGGGAAATGGGTAGAGCTAGTTTGGATTGTGAAGGGCGATAGAACATTGGGACATGTTCTATGTCACATGCCGTACTCATGTCAATTTCACTAGGGTGAATATTGTGATTGTGTTGTTTGTCTTTGATTAGATATTGACCCTTTTCCCGAATGAATCTTCTAATAAGAACATGATCGAATATTAGTGCTGAGTGCGTTTCATTCAACAATCGGTAGTCAACAGTTTAAAAAGTAAATTTGCGAACCTTTCACTCGCACATTACATCCCTTAATGTACCTAGTTAGTCTGAGCGAACTGTTGGATTTCAATATTTATAAGTTTATGAACAAAGTATCATGGAACTGCAACTGTGGCTTGTTCTAAGATGCTGAAACACTGGCCATGAGAGCAAAATGATCTCTGACTATTTAAGAGAAAGGCTAACTAATAAATTAATACTAGATCTTGAGCACCATTCACTTTTGTTACGCCCTTCGCAGACCAACTACTCTTATACACTCTTTTCAGGTGGCCCTTTCAGAACTACACAAAATCTATCAACCCTAAACAACGCAAGGTTAATAGAAATAATTAACAACACAGAGTTTTTAATGGGACGAAAATAGAAAACAATTAATCACAAGCTTACTAAATAAACACTAGTCCACGCTTTAATTGCTTTGGACGGTGGCCATGTTAGCTGTAAGGCAGTCGGTCTATTTCTAAAAATCCATCTGTGTTTATTTTAAAATGAATAATAGATGCAGATCTAGGCAGCGATTTTCTTAGTTTAAAGTGATTTCAACCCTTCTGATCTCTGTGCCCCTCCCAAGATGAGATAGTGAGAAGGGTCAAATTTTCAATAATGCGTTTTTCCCGAAATGAACGTATATGCTGCTAAAAACTTATCTGGAGCGTGTTCTGCTGTTTAACAGAATCTTTCAAACAGGATGTTAAGACGTTGTACTTCCCTTATATTAATGTTTCGGCCAAAATCATTAATCTATACTTCCGGTACAGTCTCCTTGTCGATGGCTCAACGATTTCCTTTAAAAATATTATATTGTTGGAATATAATTTATGTATTCCATGTTTTCAAAAGAAGTGCAGCGACACGCATCCCTCCGAATTACCATGCCTTGAACTTGTATGTAACTGTATATGTACTGTAATGCCGTAGTATTCTTACAGAAGGGGGGTTGCAGTTCCCTCAGAATCCCCCGAAAATCAAAGTTCTTTAGAAATGTTTCAAGTAAAAGTTAAAGTAAGTTATTAGAATGACGTAGTTTACTAAAACAAATCCATTCAGTACATCAGCGAGCCGCTTTGTGCCAGAATTCATATTGGGATGATTCTGTTCCAAAGAAGTGGACACCTTCCTATAGATTATATTTGATATGTCGAGTTCGTGTATTGAGATATCCAGAAAATATTTTTTTCCTTATTGAGATGACTAGAAAACTGTGGAACATGAAAACGGTCCGGAATCCTATAGCTCAATTTGACGGGATCCTACATTCCAAGAATGTAAACTTAACAAGGTCCACATTGTTCGGATAGGGGTTCGTTGGTGATCTACGGAGTAGCTTTGTTCGAAATTAAGCAGCTATTTCATTTTTTAATTACAGCTTTCACGGATTCCTAAAATGGATTGTTTAAGAGATCCGTCTCTCGCCCCTTGTCACCCCTGAAGGTTTACAGAATGTATTATCTCATGCTTCCAGAAAATCCTAGCTAAATCCTTAAACTTGACGTACTAAATGGGCGGCATCTCCTGAATAGAACTCACCGACTGTTTTCTATCTTTCTTATTATTATTTTTTTAAAAAAAGGGATTTATTGACCAGTTTAGAGCGGAAGTAGTTCAAAGTGAGTAGTTGTGCCGGCCGGAAGCCAGGATGTTATAAAGGCGGTAATTGTATCGGTTCAGTATTACAGATTATTTTATTAAAACGGTTTACGGATTGAATGCGGATTATCATGTCCCCTGCGACCGCTATCGCCTCAATATCTCCGAGCTTCCGGCGTCAGTTCCTAATGAGTATTTTCTTCTTCTCGAGATTTTATCCAACCACAGCTCCAACAATGTTCTTAAACTACTCTTGTTGGTCTACAATTTTAAATTGAATAATGTTTCAAGGGAAATACAGTTAAGAACACTTGGGGTAGAGGTTGGCTGTCCAGCAAGTGTCAGCTCAGTATAGTGTTCCAGCACTTGCCTTATATATTATAAAGGTTGGTTGAATGAGCAGATTTGCCGGTTACAAATTAGACTAGCGATTTATGCTCAGTGGTACACGATATTGTCTTGGTGGCCGAGCAGTCAGAGGCGAGACCCGCAAAGCTAACATGAGGCATCGGGTCTCTAGTCTTGAGTCTATAGTAAAAGAATTTATCAGTAAAGTCGGTTTGTTAGTCGCCTCTGTCCATGATACCTAAGTTGGTAGTCGGATGTAAAGGCCGCCTGAAAGAATAGACATTACTTTACTATCAAGCTGGCCTAAATGTGCTGCTAATCCAAACTGGAAGAATTTTCCACTATTGAAACGTCCAATTTCTGGGCTGAATTTTATTTTTTCCTGAGATTTTTAAAAATAGCTCCCGCAATTCCCTTTAAAAATTTAAAAGGATTACAGTCTTGTGTTCTGCTTGGATTATTATCCTAGATAAAGTCCTTTTTGGACAGATGTAGGTAGGGCTCTAAAGTGGCATCATGCTGTAAAGTAGTTTTCCTTTCTAAAGAAAACATGGAGAAAATGCATTGGTGGATAAGTCGAGGACTGGTCAGAGAAAGTCGAGCAGAGTTCTCGCCAGACTTATTTAATAGATTAAGCTCGAATAAAGATCAAGTTAGAATTTCAGAAAAAATCAGATTCATAATAGAACCAAATGATTAAATTAAAAAAAAAAATCACTTACTGGCATGTTTGGTTGTGGTAACGAAGAATTATTTGAAAATATTGATTGATAAAGTGAAAATGATATATTTGTGGCTATCTGGGCTAAATAGTTGTTGAGCACAAACTGAGTTGGTGCGCTGCGAGTCGCTACTGCGATGGGCGGACACTGTTCAGATTGTTGGGAGGGGGCCCATTCTATACCAAAGTTGCTCTAAATTGGCATCACTGACAACAGCTGGACCACTTCCTCTCAGCCCACACTGTTCATTTTATCTATCAATTTCTGGTTGACGCTTTCTGTCATGGCGGTAACATCTTGTACTGCAGCCGTCTAGAATTCTCCAACTTGAGACTGGTGTTTACAGTCTTGCTCAAGGTCAGACTATCTCAAAAGCCAAAAGCCGCAGAAAACCCAGTTGCTATTGGTTTAGATGTGGACTGGTCAGTTAGATACTGGTCGAGATTAATCAATTGGAAATGACAGTGTACTGAATGGTTTTGTACCTTTTTCTTCAGAGGTATTAGAATTGGGCCCTTGCAAGCGGCGGGCTAGTATTACTGCAACTTTGGGTAACTGCGGCGAATCGTGCCAGACTTGTTGTGGGACCACCAATTCACATACTTCATATTGTCTTCTAGTTAGTACCTGTAGTAACTGGGTTCCTCCCCCTTCGGATGTAAATAAACACGGATATTTATGGCGGCCTATCGCGAAAGAGATGCTGGCCGCTGTTCAAGTCATTGTATTCACTGACTTCTCGCTGGCTTATTTTGTCCTACTCACAATAGTCATTCAAACACCAAGCCACCAAAATGGTTGAAACAGAGCACAGTTGGCAAGCAAGCCAACAGCCACATCTGTTTATCCACTGCTGACAACATTATCATCTTGTCAACAGCCAGGAATGCCAATCTTCACTCTACATTATTAATAGTGTCCATCATTAAGATGCTTGTTAAATAATGTCTGTCTGAGGTAGTTTTTTTAAACATTAATTAAACTGGCGCCGCTCCAATCCGCCTCCCCTGATCAATCAGTTTTTGTATTGGAAATGGAGGCAGGCTACACCCAATAAAGGAGTTTTAAGTCATTAACGCTTCAAAACTTGCCATCTTTATTCTAAAGCAGTTTAGTATTTGCATCCTTTTTCTGAGATGTTTACAGTTTGAGAAAGATAATCGGCGGAAAGCTATAAAACTTCTTTAAGATTATTTTTATCGTGTGGGGATGAATGTTTAACGTGAATGCTTTCCAATAAAAATGAAAAAACAAATACCTTTTTACAGAATTAGAATATTCTTCTTTCTGTAAAAACTGTCGAAATCGAGTCATCACCGCAAAGATAAACGATTTGAAGTCTGTCCACTTGAGTTTTCATCAAAGCAATAGTGAAATGTTTCCGCTGAAGTTCATCCAGTCTCCCGAAAGAGAAATAAGAATCGCAGACCAGAAATACGAACAATGGAAAATCCTGATGGATTAAATGACTGATAAAGGTCCGTTATTGCGACAGATTTTAAAATATCTGAGATACAAGAATTTGGCAAAATGTGTGCAACGAAGCCGCTTGTTAGCGAGGTTTATTTTTTTGGCGGTGAATTTGTTGGCAGTTGGCGCCCAAAACTAATTTACAGAAATAGCGGCAATTCGTTGAGTTGTTTTTGGGCCAACTTGTGGCTCCGATTCTACAGTTAGAATCTGAGTTAAAAAAAACGAACAAAAAAAAGCTATTGCAGAATTCTCTAAAGCAATAGCTGAAATAAGTTGTAATAAATTCAGGCATTCAATCATTTCATTAGGATTAAATTTTGAATAGTTAAATTTAAAATAATAGAAGGGAATAATCAATAGATTGTAGATACCATATTTCGTCGAACCCTACACTTTTAGAATATTACCAACAGTTGGAATTTAAACATATGGTACATGCAATATAAGGTACTGCATTAACCAAATCAATGCCCAGGTCCCGAAAAGAAATGATTCATCCAGGCAATACAGGGGCGAACATTTTGTTCTGATCTACAGAATGGTGCACATACATCATATACGAATATCTTAATGACATCTAATTATGACGAAATGACTTCCATGTGCAGGTGAAAGAGTGAGTTGTAGAGGCGTCTGTACTTGGAGGAAGTGCATGTCAGGGAGAGTAGATCGGGAGCGTTTGGCCGCTTGGGGATTCCCACTTTTCCAAAACCCGAAAATAGCTGATCTGCTGACGTCACAGCCTCAATTGCGGCCAATCTGCCCCACCCATTGCATGTTCTACAAGCCCTCTCGCTAAAAACAGCGTTAAATGGCATGTAGTGACGTACGGCGTTTAGTCGAACAACCAAAAATATTAATTCACCACTTTTTAAGAATCCAATGTGAACACACTCACACGACTGGCTGCCGCTCGCCAACCCCTGCCCCGCTGCCTTACTTCAAACCCCATCTCGGCAACACATTTACTCCTCTGTAATAGTGTCCATTACATAAAAATGGCAGTTCAGTGGGTTATCTGCTCAACTCTTTTCCTGAACATTTCATCGAATTTTCTGGAAAAAAATGTTTCCAATAAAAGTGCACAAATTGTTCAAATGAAAACAGCAGTAGCCATTTTCGAGTAACTATCAAAAAATCACAATATTGAAACGGCAATATTTGAACTGGTGTTTTGAATGTTTACAAGATCTTGACGCGCCCAAAGTTTGCAAATATCAATTTAGAACTTTTCTGGGTTTTTATGATTTCAAGTTACGTGGTGGATAAACATGCACGTACCCATTTTGGGCAAAAACTTTTCAATCTTAGAAAGGTAAATTTGCGGTGAGAAATCGTAATGGAAATCCATAGGAATGCGCCAGTAGCGATCAGAAACAAATCATCCATCTTAATGGAGACCTCTCAGTTGCAATAACTAACAGTAAACCAGCCAGAAGAAATAGTATAACTTCAGAACTGACAGACTAGTATAAAGGGAAAGCCGTGCGAAGTTAACTCCGATTTTGGTGAGGGAGGCGTGCTCAGAGTGGAGGTTGCACAGGCAGCTCTGTGCTATGCAAGCAAGAATGTATTTAAGAGATAACCAACGAAAATAATTCGAATGCCCAGCGCGCTACCTGACCAGGATCTCAGCTGCCGGCCGGAGTTCCTCCACTTCGCGCATCTCCAGTCAAATTGGCTGTGAACATTCCCCCGACTTCCTATTGCCACTTGTTGCATAATAAAATTTTCTTGGAACATATCATTCTTACTAAATGATAGTCAATTCAATTTAATACACCTGATGGAATTCCAATATTGAAGATGAAGATGATTGACTGTTAATGAAGAAGGAGCGTCACATCTCTTCATAAGGAAATGTTTTATATCAAAGTGATAGGCCTGTCATGGATTTTGACACCAAAATATAGTATCACAGAACTGGATAAAACAATTGTGTAATGTCACATTTCCGATGAACTGATATTTCTTTATTCAGAAATTTCGGTTATAGCCATTTCCTGTACAAACAGATTGTACGCCATATTGAAAGCGGCACTTAAGAGTAGAGTTTATCCCCTTCCTTGAAAACAGAGAATAAAGTTTCATAGAAGAAGTTTACGAAACCCTGTTAGATCTAGTTGTAAAGTGGGTCATTAGAACCTTTAGCCTAAAAGTGGAAAATGTACTCAGTAAAGAGGCGGACGGTTATGGTCGACTGATTTTCTTAATATTTGAAATTTGTCTAACTTAATACAATTTTCTATAAAGAAATATTCCTTGGAGAGTAGTAAAGAGCGATGATGGTGGGCCATGATCAGACAGTGCTTATTCCTGGTGAAAGAGTGCTCTATGTGCAGGTGGCGGGCAAGAGAGACGCTGAACAGGAGGCCGAGGCTCAGCACTGGATCGAGGCGGTCATCGGCGAGCGCTTCCCGCCAGGTAAGTTCTCTCATCTTGCCGCTAATTCACCTTCACCTGGATCATTATTGTTGCCCCAATTGAGGTGGTCTATTTGCTGAGCAAAAATTTATTTGTCCTTCGTTCACCCAAAAATTATGAAATTTCATTAAGTGAGAATTTCGTCCATTTTTATTTATTTAAAAAAAATTTCCTTCGTGTATTTAGTTTTTCGGCCAAGCAGAAAGAAGTAAATCACAATAATAGTATTATTACAAATATTGCAGAGATATTTTTTTGTAAATAAACACTATCGTAAAATAAAATAAGTATCGATCTATGTGTATGAAAAACGATTGAAAAACCTAGGCTCCACTGAGCTAGCTAAAAGGCTCATAAAGAGCTACAACAGAGCATACGCCAAGAGTCAACATTAGTGTTGCAGTAAAAACTCAAATTATAAGCTTGGCAATCAACAATTTCGGTCCAAATAGTTCATAGAAAATTACTTTTCTCAGGACTGCCATACGAACTGGCCCTCCGAGACGGCATCTTGCTTTGCAAACTGATGAACAACCTGTTGCCTGGCAGCATCACCAGGATCAACACTTCAGGAGGTGACTACAAGTTTATGGACAACATCAACCAGTGAGTATTTCCATTACATACATTCGAGGCGGCTATCCCAGATGGACTCCTATCCCAGCCGGTAATTCTCCTTTAACTCTCAAATCCATCCGATCTTCACATTTCTTACCTTTGAACCAATCAGTTTGTTTGTTTTTTAGCTTCTCACTCTTCCAATTAGAGGAAGTAATTGCAATCAGTGCAATTTGAGTCTTCATTGTAATTGCATATTTTGAGGCCCTGGTTTAGCGGTCTTGACTAACGAGTGAACATCTCGAAGACACTCATACGACCTTCCCTCTCTCCCTCTGTCTGTGATCATCCAAACTCCAATTCACTTCAAACGTGGAAGTTTGCAGTGCCTCCTTCAATATTCTATCAGTTCTCTGTAATAAAACGATTTCTTACTTTCCTGTACCGTTCTTGTCTTTCCGTTGGAAATTTCCGATTTGTATTAAAAACATGGAAAATCCGTACTAAACGCTACCTTTTGTACTATTTTCAAAATTCTAAGTTATTCATTTTTTAAACTCCATATTTCAAAAAAAGTATCTGACTAACATTATACAGTTTGTAAAACCTACCCCCCCCCCCCAGAACTGTACTAAAATAAATTTTTCAAGAAAAATGTTACAAATAAAAGATTAGGTCATCGATACCAAGTTTGTGTAAGGTTAAGGTAGCTTAAAGAAAACCGTTCGGGCCCCTGCGGCAAAAAGTGAATACTTTGTGGGGTAAAGAGTATTTCCGGTTTAGGAATTTTAGCTACGCATTCCTTCCTAATAGAAACTACGACTGTACTTACCCCAAGATGGCGATTAAGGGAAACAACCCACCTACCTTCGTGAAAACCACAGAAAATCCCAACTATCGCCGTTGTAACGGAGGGGCTCCTCCAATAACAACTGCTTATCGATGGTGAAAACTATTACATGGGAAGGTTACAAGAAACATATACAGACAGAGAGTCCCGCCTTGCCAAGACCGTGTGTTTTTTTTGCGTAACAATTTTATTAATAAATAATAAGTGTATTTTTTGTAAATATATTTCATTTATTGAACGTTACAGTGTGTTTTTGCGTAACAGTGGTGACCCCGACGTGATTTTGTGATCTCATAATTTGGACTTTTTAAATTTAATTAATATAATTCTTAAATTGTTTTTAATCTAATACCAAATTAGTTTTCGTTGTATTTTATGTTAATTGTTCATAATAAGTTAAGGTTATTTCTAAGAATTTTTTTATTGTTAAGGATATTTTGATTGTTTCTTTTTGTTTGTGTTTGTGTTCTTTTTGTTAGTTTTTTTTTTAAAAAAAAAAACTCAGCTAATCATGAAGGAAGAAGCAAAAGAAGAAATAGTTGCTTTGACCTCCAGTAATAAGATACCTCCCTTTTGGAAACCAGACCCAGAACTATGGTTCTGTCAGATGGAGGCAGTGTTTTCGCGTTGTGGGATCACAAATAGTTTAACAAAATTTCAGACTGTTATTCCTCAATTTGAGTTTGATGTGCTTCAACAGGTAGCAGATATAGTCAAACACCCAAGTAATGCCCCTTATGAAGATTTAAAAACTCGATTAATTAATACATACGCCGAATCTGAACATAAAAGGATTCAACAATTATTAGAGGGCAAGCAATTAGGAGACGAAAAACCGTCACAACTCTTGCGGCAAATGAAGCAACTGGCAGGAGACACGGTAGCAACGGATGTTGTTAAAACTCTATGGCTCCGTTCTCTCCCGAATACTACACAGGCAATCCTCTTCTCTACGGGACACGCTGAGGTCGACAAGTTAGCGAGTGTAGCAGACAAAATCCATGAAATCGACCGCCCTGATAGCGTATGTACCGTTTCTACAAACAGTGGACTGGAGCATAAGATCGAGAAACTCACTGAGCAAATAGTCTCTTTAAGGATTTACATCACTGAAGCAGCTAGAATATTTCTAGACAACTTGTTAATCAGAGAGACAACTCAATTGTGTGAGATTTCTAAAAATAATTAACACGCAACTTTCTGCCTTAGTATGTAGATAAAAAAAAACTTGGGGAAGAAGATGACATTTTCAATCCCCGCCGTTAAAACTTCTTCTTCGTGGGATAATCATTTCAGTGATGTCATGCTTAAGTTTAATCATACTTAAGTGGACTCGTATTAATAACTTGTAGTTAAGCACAAATTCAAAGTTTCAAGAAAACTAAGTTATGATAAGAAAAATTTGAGCGTAACCTCAGATTGGGTAGTTATGCTGCACAAAAAGAGTTTATAGTTACTTTTACGGCAAAAGAATTAAAGATATTAGTGTTGAGTAAATGTATTAGAAGGTTGGGTAGAGGGGAAGAAATTAGATGTGCCTGCAACAGAGTGCGGAGCTCTTAGTCATTCATGTTGCCTTGATCCACACAGCGCTCTCTGCAGATCCCTCGCTGTCATTTTGATGGACGTGTCTGCCGCCGCTGCGATGACTTTAAAAAGTGTTTTTATTCTCTTAATATTTGTTCTAAAAATGTTTTGATCCTATAAAAATAAAGGTTCTTATTGGTTTTAACATTCAGTCCCAATGGATTGAAAGAGAAGGAACAGAGTAGCTAGTTTCTCCCCCTCCCCCGGCTTTGTGTTTGGGACACAAAGGAATCATATTGCCTGGGGTGGTGCAAGCCTACTATCACCAGTATGGTCTGTTTCCCACAGGAACATGTCGTACTGTAGAAATATTCCCGCAACTTAGGGAAATTCTACCAGGAGGAAAGCAACACTGTGGAGCTCTGCTAGTTACTAGTATTTCTCTTCAGCAGGGTCATCATAGTTCATCTTCCATTAAAGATATCTTATTAGGACATTACTTCATTTATTTTATTATTATAATACTTCTTGCAATCTATACAGTTTGGAAATATAGTTTTAAAATCCCCTTAACCTGGAAAAATCTGATTACGAGTCACATATTCTATATATAATTGAGAGAAGTGTGCCCCAATTAGGAGAAATCATGTTCACTCTCACAAGTTTCTCTTTCTTAATTCTCGAGATTCAAAGGATCAAAATCCGAGTTTTTAAATTTATTTAATCCTTATGAACATTTTGTAAAATTAAATATCCCACGAAATGTACTTTAAAAGATGTTTATCCAACCCGCTCCAAGAAAAATCCCATTTTGTCAAGAAAATTATTAATACGAAAATGATAGCACTAGTTAAAAGTAAAGAATGACGAACTGTGGAGAAAATGTCTATCAGCGAGAATGTTTGTTGACGAGAAAAATCTAGAAATAATGAAAAGTTCATTCCGTCTGTCTGTCTGACAACCTCCTGGTGAGTTGACTTTTCTTTGAATTCGAATTCATCTATTTATTTAATCTTCCTGGATATACAATGTTAATTGGACAATACATTCAACTAACTTGTCATTCAAGAGTAATATCCGGTTTTACAAACTGTTTAATGTTAGTTACGATGTTTTGAAATTAGGAGTCTGAAGAAAATAAATGACTTATAACGTTTTAAATTGCGGCAATGGAATGTACAGAAAGAATAGCACAGCTTTACAATTATTCTGTACTGCATTAAATATCTCTTCTTGTTCATTATAATTAATTAAATCTATCTTCTGCAGTGGCTAGTTCTGAATTTAGTACGATTTCCCTGACATACAGGGGTGCCAAGAAAATTAGCTATCTACCATTAATTAGGTACGAATGAACATATGATCTACAAAAAAGTACTACTAGATTATGTCGTTACGTGAAATGGGGTGATAGGGTAGGAATCACACTTCCAGCTGATCAGCTGAGGCGAGCTCCTACAGTATGTTGCTCTTCTGATACACGGACGTCTTATTTTTTGGCGTAAAGCAGAACCAACGGTGGCAACGTTGATTGTTGCAGTGTTTGAGAACTGCCAGAAATTTGTTATAATTAAGATTAAATCATAAAATGGTATTTTTACAATAAATAAAAACCAGTTTTCTTATGGTGAGTTCGCTACATCTCATTTTTAATCAAAAGCGTGACACCATCTTTCAGAACTTAATTTTGAAAATTTATCGCGTACCGAAGCTGCGTCTTATGTAGTAAGGAAAAGTAACTATCTTAAGCTGAAACGTTAGCGGGCTGTGGTAACAAACCGAGACAAAAATTTACATTTCTCTGCTGTTGATCTTCAAACTGGATGTCGAAGGAGAGAAAAAACACCTCAACTTTGTCCTTAGTTTGTAAGCTGCTTGCAATTTCATTATTAATAATCATGATTACAATTTTTTTTATTATTGAAATATTACATCATTTTGTTATTGATCACCAGATTCCAGCAAGCTTGCGTCAAGTACGGCGTACCAGACGTCGATTTATTCCAAACTGTGGACCTATTCGACCAGAAAAATATTGCTACAGTCACTATGACTATCTATGCAATCGGCAGAACTGTAAGTAAATCGAACTGAAATTGATTATTGATTCAGTTTTAAAGGTACTCTTGTCAGATAACCTGAGTAATAAAATGTGAACAAACTCTAGGCGTACAAACATCCAGAATGGCATGGCCCTTGGCTGGGTCCCCGACCGTCTGAAGAGAACAAGAGACAGTGGACGGAAGAACAACTGCGCGCCGGTGAGGGAGTCATAGGGCTGCAGGCCGGCCAGAACAAGGGTGCCACACAAGCTGGTCAGAATTTTGGAGCTACTCGCAAAATTTTACTTGGCAAATGAAACTAGTTAAGACATTGAATTTAACTCACCTTCAGTACAGCTTGTATCTTCTAAAAGTTAATTTAATTAATTCTAGCATATACTTACTGTTAGTACAGAAAGAGAACTTGATGTCGTGCCAAAATGGATGCAATTTAAAATTGTTATTTAATATTTAATAAAATATTTACTTGAAACCGATATAACTAGTTATTTTATGAAATCAACAAGGAGTCCTAAAAACAGTGTAGGAATTGATCACCGTCGACTGCCTCAAGTCCCTCTACTGCGCAGTTTTCCAGAAACTAAATTTGGTAAATAGATACGGCTCTTCATGAAGCACCACCCCCAGTTCAAGGTGGGCAGATCGCTTTGCTGTCGTAATCTTCGCTGTCCGTCTGCTGCTCTTGTTCGGCTAAGAACTTAAAACTTTCCTTATTTCCTGTTACAAGTAATATTAGTAGATGAGTTCTCTTCACTTGAGGCTGTTACTGTAGCTTGTACCAGTCCCTTATGAGAACACAATTCTCTCGCATCTTTCTAAATTCTTTTAATTAGCAGCAACAGCCATGTAGGCTCAGTTTTTTTACAACAATGCTCACACTGGAGTCTGAAAGCACTAGCGACACCGTCTGGACCATTAAGCAGTCTCTGATATATTATTACTGGCACCAATGTTGTTGTGTGATAAAGCCGACCTATCATAGTGACGAATCCAACGGACAGAAGTTATTTAGTAAACATCATTTAATAATGAAGAAACTATTGAAAACGTATTGAATCCGTATTGAAATTACGGATTATCACACAATAACAAGGATTCAGTTATTAGGGTACAAGTACTTTTGAAAATTTTATATTCTGGATTAAACCAAAGCGATAAATAATGTAAAAAAATTATCAGTTTTTTGACTTTCTTAAGTTAAGTTGGAGTTTAAATAACTTTTTACGCTCTGTCATAAACGACTCTTTATTTTGGATAAGGAAATTGAAATAAACTTAGGTTTTTGCTTTCTTTTTTACAATCGTATGTATTCAAAAAGTAGAATAATATAAATGATGATTTAACATTGGTCTCACACTTATCTATTAGTTTCCAACTGTAATAATTCTTGCCTCTGCCGGCCGACTATTCTAAACAAACATGCTCCATTTTTATATTCGTAAAAACATTTCTTATTCTATTATTTTTTTTAATTCACAGACCAATATCACTTGCATATACACAATAAAAGAAAAATAAAACTTACTACAGGTGGGATTTTAGAGTGATATTTTAACTCAAAACTTATAAAAAATAATCTTTATTAATAAAGTACCATCTTTCTGAATGACTATTCGGGCCCCATTTATACAAAATTTCCTGAAGCTCGCGGCTATCACATTCTTAAAAAAAACAAAAACAAAATCACGTTTAACAATATTCTGTCCCCTTCTTTTTCAAAACAGGAAACTAAGCAAATTTTCCGCTGACAAGTTCGCAAATAAATCACAGTTCAAAACACTGACTCCCACTTTAGGTAGTAGCGCGCCTTGTGAAACAAACAAATCTCACAATATCGTATAAAATTTCTGCAACAATAAACGTTGTTTAATTAAAAAATAAATGAAATTGAAAAAATAAACATTACAAATACTTTAGATTTTCATATTTTAGAAAAAAAAAAAGTTTTAAATTCGCCATATTGGGACAAAACAAAGGTACTATGAATACGCTTCCACTGCCATAAATTTAAACTGTAATATGTTTTTGGACATTAGGTGATTTTAGGCAAAGTGTTCAGCCATGGCTATTAGGCGATATGGCACTGCAAGATCAACAACAATGTCGTTGGTTTCTCTTGTGGCATGCATCTTTTTTCTATTTCTGCCAGGTTTCGGATTTCCATACATAATTAAAGGTTATGGATGAAAATCCGAAGCCCCGGCAGAAATTTGAAAAAGGACATCAGCGACGACAAATAAAATCAATGATATTACATAGCATTGCAGACCAAACCACATTTTCAACGATTTCGGATTGGTTTAATGTTAGATTAACTTTAACAACTCACAAATTTGTACTTAAAAGCCAAGAAAATTGGCTAAAATTTCATTGTATTGAAATAAACACTGCATCTATTGCTGACCGACCTTAACGAAAACTGTGCAGTTAAGGTTTTAGGAGCAAAACCATTTCCAGGATAACGGCTATTTTCTTCGTAGTTTTAACTGAGACTAAACGATTAAACTTATCGTCAATATTACTGAAAATAATAGGACAGTGGAATTGATCGAACTGCCGTCAGATCATCAATATTTTTGACAAAAGGCTGGACGTTGGCGGTGTAGGCTGTGCTTTTTTTTTTACCGAATGGGCTTTTTGGATTTGCCAAAGTTGGCAAGCCTCACAAGTGTTCTATTCACAACCCTCTGAATAGAGGAAAGAATAGGACAAGGCGCTACTACTGCTGCGTGTCCCAAAATCATCCTCCATATCCTAGACAAAGCTATATTCTAGCAGGTAGAAACAAATGGAAGTTATAAACATAACTATTATCTTGAAAAAAGTAGAAGAAGAAAAACGAAATAAAAATCAGTCTAAAAACAATCAATGCTTCTTGGCTTACAATATCTCAGTAATTAAAAAATACATCTCTAAAATACAGTTTTTCCAAAAATTTTATTCAGACTATAATTAACTTTCAATTTGAAATGTAAATTTCAGAGAGATACAATTGTTGGTACAACACGACCTGGTACCCAGACATAGTTCGACAACTTGGAGACTTGAGTAACGCATAGCTCATATAAATACGAACTTTTCCAAACCGGTGCTCTGGTGTGACTACATTTACTTATACTTTTCTTAAAAAAAGAAATGTGAATAGTTTCAATGCTTCAAGCATGGTGGTGCTACTGTGGATGGAAAACAGTGATAGCTATTTAGATGGTCAGAGTTTAGTTGTGGATTAGTAAATTGAATCAGTTTCGTGAAGGAGATCATTTATTTTTGAGTTGGCTTCCTAAATGTCGTGTACTTATGAGTGTTCTGGAAGCCAGGAGTGCCTGTTCCGGAGGTTCCCATTAGTTCCCTCACACAGGAAGCAGGGACTAGTATTAAAAGTTTTAAGTTTCTTGACATCCTGCTACCTAAGTAGGGAAAAAAAGTTTGGGCCATGGGGAGCACATTAGGTGGGCGATCGTAGGGCTGGCAAACTTCAATCTGGCCATATGCCGTTTATAATCCGTCAGACTTGGAGAACATGCCCAAAAAAATTGAGGGTTTGGAGGAGGTTTAAAGACTACATTTTTAAAAAGGGGGAAGCTTTTCATGCCGGAAGAGACCGCTCCATGATCTTAACTAATCTGTCTAATCTACTGTCACTGTCTCCTTAGAAAAACTCATGGAATCTTGAATCCAGTAATGTGACAAGGAGTACATGCTAGCGAAGATCTGAAAATGTTCACTAGCAGACCAGTTCCCTGTTCTTGGGATATTAACACTGGACATGAGAGACCTGCAGCCTCTGAAGGATATAGCCATGAGCAGCCAAACCAACAGTAGGTTCATTTGAAACCGATAGTTGTCCAAGTTGTCGAACTATAATTCCATATTATTAATCCACTATTCTTATGAATGTTTTCCATCAGATATGACACACTAGATGCTCATCCTCACTCTTTTAAACAATTCCTGAATAACGCAGCTCTCAAATAAACTTTACACCTTTCACTTTGTTCTAAAATAAAGAATAAACCAACAGAACTTTAATATTATAATTAAAATAAATCACATCGCTGAACAATTCAACGAAATAACCATAATATATATTTTATTATATTTATATTTGTATTTATATAAAATAAAGGAAATCTGATATAAATCTTAGGTAGTCTTGATTTACGTCTCTGTCTCCGAGCCGACTATATTATTTAACCATCTAAATTGTCAAACAAATAAATTTTTTATTATACTTTTTGTATATTGTTTAACTTCTTTTTTTTTTCGCATGATTACAAATTTTCTTCTCTTTAAAATAACTGACTTGAGTTTCCATTGTTCAACTTAAAAGTAAATAAGGTGAAAGTTGCAGCCAAGGGGCAGCTCAGCACTGGTCTTACGTCATATAGCGCATGACAGCACGTAAAGCGTACAGCAGTTCTGCTTGCATTCGAGCTTCCAGGATCATAATGTTCACATGCACCTGTACAGAAGTGATCAATTAATACATCCACGCTAATCTGATACAACATCAACAACTTGTTTTATATTTAACTGCTCCGGTAAAATGATTTATAAGAGCGGTAGCCGAGCGGTTAGAGGCGAGGCTTGCGCAGCTATTATGTATTGTGGTACTGGGTTCGATTCCCCTGGTCTTAGGCCTTGGATTTTATTTAAAAGTTAATAAAAGAAATTTACAGTAAAGTATGTTTGCTAGTCGCCTCCGTCCACGACACCTAATTAATAGTTGGACGTTAAGCCCCGCCTGAGAAAATAGGCATTACTTTACTTTTTTTTCTCTATGACCAAGAGAGGCAAAACTCATTCCACTTATACATTGTATAATTTAATTTCTTACTTCACAAACTCTTCAGGATTATTGTAACTTATTGTAAAGATGAGATCCGAAATGTATGTATTTAAATTAAAATGTCAGATTAACCGAAACTTCTAATCAGAATAGCGACAAAATGTAATGGCCTTGTGTGGCAGTCTCATTTTATGTAGATAAAATGCTGCATTCTAGCTAAATCCACGTAACATTACTTGGCTAAGAAATGTCTGACGTCAACACTAGGTATAAATTAAATAAATGAAAATAAATGGGCTGCGACGATGAAATATTGGATATTTGTTAGAAGTTAACATTAAACGAATTCAGCTTAATCAATTAATTGATAAAGTTATTTTAATGGCTAGCTTTTAATATAGTTATCAATATTAATCTCAAATGTAATAAAATAATAAAAAACATTAAAATAAAATATAAAACAACCAGATTTCTGAAATTCAATTTATTGCCATGTTTTGCATTCTCACTTACTTGAATATCTGAACATAGATTTCGCATTATTGTTCATTATGTTTAGATTATGTATTTTGTCCGGAAGTGATTTCTCCTTTCAGATAACCACCGGCCAGTGAGCTGTAATAAGCTTCTAGGGAGAGCGATCCTAAGGGCAGCGAAATTTGAACCCGGATAAGGCACGTTACTACCCACTGAATAAAATCCAAGATCTAGACAAGGAGTCGCACCCCACAGTCCATGTTTGTGAGAATAAGTAGGGTCCTCTCAAATAGGAAGTTAGAGCTTCCACAGATTGACCTCAAAACGTGTACTTTCCGGTTAAAGGAGACAATTTTACGCTTGCAATACTACTTCCTCTTACTCAAAGGCGATTGTCTCACCGCACCTGAGAGAAATACGAATAACAGGAAGGCAAGTATACAATTACCTTTTCACTATGTCTGAACTCCCGGAGAACTTTGTCGTAGTCGACCTTGTTCACCCTCTCTGGGTAGCAGCATGCAGACTTGATGAACGCCTTCAGCGACCGCTCTAACAGTTGATTTACCTCGCCGTAGTCGTAATCGTCATGTCTGTAATTAGGAATGAGTAAGTTGTTAAGTAGTGACTAGCTGCTAACATTTAGTTGCTCATTAGAGGATACAGTGATGATATCTTCAGGCTGCAATGAGTGTAATGAGAACTATTTCTTCTCAGTATTAAATCAACCTGCGCATTTCACCTTTATTATGAATTCAAATTGAATAAAATTGTACAGCGTGAGATGTTGCGACCCAAAATTTGAATGCAATTTGTGGAGGTCTGTAAAAGTCAGTTTCTTATTTATTCCACCTTCTCTATTGAGGTCTCTGGTCTAATAATTTCTACTAGTTCTACATTTAGAGGATATCAGTTCGCGCTACAAGTCTTGGCAACCACTTTCACCACAATCTTATGTTAAAAAAAGAAGAAAAAAATGGTGCAATTAAGTAAGTAGATACCTAATTCCAAACATGCACTGAATATAATTCCAAATAGCTCTTCTGAATTTGGAAGTGTCCACATCTCGGCGACCTCCCATTGTATAGTACGTCAGGTTGTAGGCCGTTTTAAATTTTTCATCCAAGAGATTGCCTACGTCGTTGTACAAACGGTTGACTAGAGAATAGCCATGATCCTCCCATGAATAATCCTGGGGGAAAATGAAATAAAAGATTTTATTTTGGGTTGCAATAGTTCCAAATTTCTAGGCTAGCTCTGCTAATGAGTCATTAGCTCTTAATTCTATTCTTACTTCCAAGTCTCTGCACAGGCAAACCTTTAGTAAGTTCACTATTCTGCAATATAGTGCATGCCCGTGCAGTGCTATCAGATGAAAATTAACTGAAATGAAATTATCATGACATTTTCTTTTTTAAACTCATCTCTGGAATGAATTGAAAAATTGTAAATTTGTTCACGACTGTGTTTTGAAAATGCCAATGATTTAGTGCGATGTTATCTAGACACAGACCAGTGTTTCAATCTAACGAAAATAAAAGGTACTCCACGAAACTCTCTGCGCCATAACTTGGTAGAGCCTACAGCTTCACCTTCTGCAGTTCACTTACTGTCTTCTCAGTTAGGAGTACAGACTTTTCTCTCGCTTTCTCTAACAGAACATGCCTATTGTAAGGAAAGAAAAATCAGCCACTATCTGTTCGGACAGTAAAAAGATGTTTGGGGTGATAACTACGGTTATTTAGGCCATTTCTAAACTTAAAACTGGGGTAGACCTTTATCTTTATATTCATTGAGAAGAACATTAGGAAAAATTGGAAACTATCTGCTAGTTTGGCCAGCAAAAGGGTGTTTTGGGGTAATGAAAATGATGAGTAAGTGAAGATTTAGAAGTGCAGAAGAAGCGGAATGCAGTGCAGTAGTATAGAACACACCTGTACCCTAAATGTGGGAATAACTGAGGCGTCCGACCTCCTGGCGAAATCTTCATACAGAAAGCCCGGGTCATCCACAAACTGGCCTATAGCGCAGCACTTGTCACTACTGCCGTCTGCCAGCGGAAGAGGCGGCGCGACGGGCAGCAGTTCCGCCGACTGATTCTCCACCCGCTCGAAACGTTTGGCCATCTCGCTCTCCGAGCACTCCTCCTGGGTGCGTTCTGCTAGCGACTTCATGCGCTCCATCAGGGTGTCCACGCCAACCTCGGCCCACGGCTCTGCAACATACACAACCAGATAGAGTGCTACAATGCTCTGGACACTCACACATTCTTGAACACCTCAAAATGCCAAAAGACATTTTGTTAGAAAAATTATTCAACTAAAAACTTGTGATCTACAATCAATTTAAGAGAAATTGTATGCGCCATTTTTGAAATTATCTCAAAAAAAGGAAAGTAAATCTATTTATGAAGTAACAATTCTGGTTTTTAAATTTTAAAGTTTTAATTACTATATAGGAGGCATTTCTATTGTATTTTATTCCCTAGATATCGTTAGCTACATCGAGAAGAACCAAACAAATTAGAATAACTTCCGTTACCATTTGCAACAGTTCCGTTGCGACCGTCTGCGGTTTGACTAGGCTGGTCTTGCGGACTGCCGATTGGAGATCGTTCCGCTTCAGACATGGTCCTGGGGCGCACTCCTCCAGCTGCGCCGGCCTCCTCCTGGTCACTCTGCTCGGACACCCCGCAGCCGAACACAAAGCTGGACAGTGAGTGGAAGTGCGCCAGCAGCACCAGAGCGTGCACCACCTCCGCCAGGGACCATCTATCACAGCCTTTCGTCAGCTTCTAAATGTTCAAACAACAATCAGTGCCAACTATCTGTGTTTGATATCTGGCTTACACGAGAGTCGCAATAGAATTAGTGGTATGTGGATACATTACATCTGCTAGATTGGGTCACTTCTAAAAAAACTGTCCTTGTGCTTGTGATTCAAATAACATGATAATGTCAAATCTTTTTCTACGTTACAGCTAATTTCAGTAAAATATTAATATTAAATAATAAATTAAGTAAAATCTCTTCCCTTGCTCATTAATAAAGCTGAGCCTCCAAACAATAATAATATTAGTTTAGGGAAGGGATTAGCTTAGTGGTTAGTGTAGTGGATTCCCGCGTTCCTATCCAGTTGAAGGAAATTGTTCAGAAAAAGGAATTGAAATTGAGGTGGGTAAAAGTCTGAGGAAGTGTGCAACAGCCAGGTAGCTGAGGTAAAGGATGATATCAGCCATGAACAAATAGAATAACAGGTGCAAAATATTTAATAGACACAAGTGGGTAACTTGGATTAGTGTGGAGTTAGTTGTGGCAGGATGATCTGAGATACATATACTCTGCAGTGATTGGCGAACTTTTAATCCCCACTTGCCGTTCCCCTACAATTAGAATATCTTAATTTTGCAACATTTCTTTCTGCTGGAGATACTGCAATGTCCTTCCCTGATGAACTGCCCTTCCTAATGGGCGATTTGGTTGAAATGCTATTGTCAGGACCCGCGGTCGCACAAAAACAGAATATTAAGTTTGATGTATCTGCGATTATCCGCTTTTGTCTTTGAACATCTTTTTTGAACTGAAAACATGTGTATCCGTTGAAAACCCCAAATTGAAAATAAACACGATCACGATACTTCCTGTGAACAGAAAAAAAGGACGCGATCGCAAAATTTAAGCCTCTGCTAAAACCACAAAGCGTATTGGTAGTGCTCAGAATGCAAATGTGTCAAGTTCATTTAGATACGCAGATAATACTGTCCAACAATATTATTTATATTCTAATGAGATTTAAATTTATTAACGTGAGCTATATTTGTAAAGAGGCTAATTAATTCCGCAATAAACATTCAGATTAAATGGCGGCACGAAATGCGATCAAAACAACAACAAAAGTGTGGATTTAAATTGAGCAGAACCTTGGGAGTGCGACGAGTGGGGGCAATAGGTTAGGTCGCCTAGCAACCGCACAAGCTCTCCCGTCTAGCGTTGTTGTTTTTCAACATGAGATCGTGTGGTACATGACGCTGGCCAATGTCTACAGCTTTCGGATTGCTCAACCTCCCTTTGTTACACTCCGAGATGCCTCTAAATAATTTTTTAGGAAAACATTTAGCCTCAAAATCGAGGCGATTCAAAATAGTCCTTCAATAGGATTGTCAATCGAACAGAGGATGGATTAATCATGATTGGCAAAAAAAATGAAGGTTTAAAAGAGTAAAAAAATCATTAGAATTGGAACTCAAATTTCAGTTTCAATTCAAATTTCAGTTTCAAATTTTCAATTCAGCGTATTTGTTGCAGATAACTTGCAGGCTAATGGCCCATGGACAGGCTATTTGCGCAGGTTGCAAATTATCTTTGTCTACACGTGGATAACGCTCTGTCACCAATGTGAGGTTTTGTTTTTTAAGTTTTTAACGGTTTTCAATCTTAATTTTTTTCTATTGTTTTGAAAGAAAACAGGAGATCTACATGCAACAAATCTTCTGATGGTCAGTGGAGGTTTACCTGGCTAGCCATTGTCTCACCTAACTCACACAAACCTGTCTGACCAGTCTGACATTTACCTGTATGTGATGTTTACTGAGCAGCCAGGGTCTGTGTGCCAGAACCTTATTGATTTCGTACAGATCGCGTAATTTCTGCGGAATGTGCGCTAATCCTAGAAGCCAGCTCTGGTCACCACCTTGCACGAGGAATTCCTGCTTCTGCGAGTTTATCAGGTAACTACACTGGTGTCTGCCGGCCGCCTGGAATTAAACAAAAACAAAAATATACGTAATTTCAGATGAAAACAACTCATATCTCTAACAGTGCTAACTATTCCAACTGCACTATGTTCACATAAAGATTGTGTGACTTAAATAATAATTAGCGATGGTTTTGATTACTGTTTCCAATGATGCAAACCCGCACTCTGCGACTCTACTATCACAATCAGTTCAGTTCTGGCTGATTGCCGCAGCGACGCCACGCTGATCATCAATTAAACACCCTCCACTTTACCTACTCCTCAATGTTCCAACTGGCACTTCCTTCCCTCTCAGTTTTTTGAATTTTACTTACTTCCTGCTAAGACGTTTTCTTCTTACTAAAAGATGTAGTTTTAAAACCATAAGTTATACTTAGTGAGACTTCAAGGGAGAATACCTCCCCTGAAACTGCCCTTACAGAATTTTCCAACAACAATTATTATAAATGAAAATGTATGAAATCTATTTTCAAAGATTAGTGGAAATCGTCGGGGCCCTTCTCGAAAAAATTCACTAAAAGAGGTGGTATGTCCAGTGAAGTGATATTTCTGTGAAAGAAATTAAATGGAAATAGGAATTTTGGCAATACATTTACCATAAAATGTTAACAAATATAAATGATAGCCGTGCATAAAGCCGAAATGGCACGTAAAAGAAAAGTCCCTCTGCTAGAATACCTTTAATCAAATTCTCCTGGCCAAATGTTTCAAATAAACGTGGCGGATCTGTGTGCAAAGAATACTCGAGTTTCGAAGTATTAAGTGTAGAATGGTGCTTGAGCGGATTCGAGAGAACTGCAAAAAAGTGAAAAAAATATTCGGTTAGTACTTCTGGTTGAGATCGCTAAGCTGCAAACAGATCCGCTCGAAACTCACACGCGTCGCCAAATCATAGCTTCCGGCGATTTTTCATTATTACCCTAGCTCACCAACGGCGTGGTGCATCTCATCAAGGGGTTAAAAGTGCCAAGTAGGATACTAGCTGATTCTTGAAATAAATTTGTGACTAAAATTAGAGAAATAAGCAATGGCGGAACCTACCATGATGGCGATGAAATGGCGGTAATCGTAGGGCAGCGGTCCGTCACCCTTGAGAATGAAGTGCTGGGTGCGCAGGAAGACGTCCAAATAGGTTGGGTGGTAACCCATCACCTGACCAATCTCGTCCAGTCGGTTGCTCTGGAGAAATGCATCGATGAACAACATGTGTGAGGCCTGTAACTGCAAGTGTTCTATTTATTCTTGTCAGAGTAAACCAAATGACAAAGTGAGTTCGAATTGCAGCGCATTTAGATACTACTCATAACCAAAATCCTGGTTCCTTCCGCAAGTTATGTTATTTATGCAAATTACATGAAACTTAGAATTAGGGGAAAGCATATAAATTATATGTAAGAAATGAAACATTCTGCGAAATGCGTTGTTTGAGAAATGCTCCACACACACAAAGTCAAATTCTTGAAAATAGTTTTATTACACGTCGCAGAACTTGTATTTTGCAGAAGATCTGCATGATCACAATACTTCCGCTTACAAGGAGTGAACGCGAACGCGAAAGTACGTATTTTGATGAAAATTAGTCATGTAATAAGTTGTTAATTTTGAATCCGAATGGAATCGGCGAAATAAAATCAATGGGGACTATTGCTTTGGCGGTGGGTAACCTCGTGAGTCCTAGAAGGCTATTCTTTGCTAAGTCGCAGATCATGAAAGAGCAAAAAAATGCATTGAGTCATATTGTGGTAATTCCTAAATATCATTCGGTTGATTCCCATAAAGATCGGCATAAAAATGGTATTCAAGGAATGAGTTATGAACCCTGACACTCCTTTAACGAGCCGCCACTCAAGTTGAAAGTGTGTGACTTGGATATTCATACTGCCTCCTGAATTTGAAAATTAACTTTAAAGTGGTACTTGCGCACATTGGGAGTGCGAAAACAGCAACAGGAAACATGTGTCAGGTGAAGGGGCGGAGGAGGGCGGAAAACAGCTGAGTTACTTGGGCTTGGCGCTGCCACTACCTCGCCGTTCGAGAAAGTACATCACTTTCTACTAGGCCTGCCCAGCTGACATGTCTGCAGCCCGCGGACCGGTTTTTGTCCCTCCAACCAAGTGAAGCTGGATTCGTCACACTTCTCTTACTAACTTCTAGTCCTAATATTTTCTTAACTTGGACTCCTCTCTGCATGTTTTGCTCTTAACACAAGTTCCTTAAATATAGCTATCCTCTGAAGAAAAAGAGACTCCCTAGCACCCTCCAGAACCATCTTATCTTCACTAAACTGCAGACCTAGTCCAGAACAGAAATTGCCAACCTCTCGATTGTCTAAGAACCGGAAGTTCAAACCAGTTCCCCCATTCACTCTCCCAGAAATGCCCGTATTGGAATTTTTCAGGGATAATGTTTAGAGTTTAAAAAGAAATCGTCACGAGTCGTTCCTGAGAAAATAAAAGTAGAGGATACCGTTCTAGAAATCAAACTTCCAGCTGAAAGATCGTGATCGCCAAGTAACAGTCAGAGCCCCTCATGAGGCCCATTCAAAACAGGAAGTTGAGGCATTAAAACTGTCCGGTAGGACAGTTGTAAAAGGGTTGATCGTCAAAAACTGCACGAAAAAGCGTAACGTTGAAAAACACCCAACTTTGACAATTTTTTTCTCTTTTTCTACAAAAGATAAAATTCCCAAATTTTCTTTAAAATAAAGGACAACCCTCCTTTATAGCTTCTGCTAAAAAATTGAACTACGTAAATGGAGATGTTTGCTTGATTTACATTAGATTTGTTTCGCACACAGAGAAATCACAACCTCAACCAAGGTTTGTTAAAAATCCTTAAAGAGAAAGGAAATGCGGCATTTAGAAAATTGATTTCCATTCAAATTATCTCCAACCATTTCCTTTAAACTTCGTATAATAAAGAAGAAAATATGTAAAGCATTTATATTGCAAACATTTTGTGGAAAATTATTTTAGTTATATTTTGCAGTTCAATCATAAGAGTGGAAAGAATGTAGAGGTAGATCTATCTAGATCCACCTGTTTGTAAATCATCCTATTCTTTAAATGAATGTCATAAAAAGTATAGCAGATTGCAATAGAAAATTTCTACAAAGTAAAGAAATTAACTTACAAGTCAATTCAATAGTGTTGACATAATTTAAAAATTATACTTACGATATTTGAACATATAAGACGAGGACCTGGTCTACTAACTCTAAGAAATACTGAATAATTATTAGACACTGAACAATGGCAAACATCAGTCTATAACGACACCCTGCCATCAGTAGCTACAGATAACGTGATTACTAATTGCAATCAGTGTGCTCACCATCAGTTGTTAATGACTCATTCCGACACAAAGAATTAATAAAAGCACGTTTAATACGAAAATAGTGATAAGGCGAGTGACGGCTGTAGGCTATCAGCGAGCAGGTTACATCGGCAGGTGTACCAACCTGCACTGCGGGTCTAGCTGTCACTGTGCCACCCCTCACTATAGCCTTTCTCCAAAGCAGAAAAAAACCAGAGCACCATTTACCTTTACTAACTGGATTTTAAATTCTCATGCTCGGAGGCGTAATAGTAAGTCCCCAGGCGTTAACATTAACAACTGGTGAGGCGAATACTCAATATGAAATACCAGTTAATCATTGAACTTAATACAGTGATTTTTTCAATGATATAACATGAGTGCTGATAAAATTTCTGCTAATTTGAGTAGATAATTTACGCTTTCCTCTTTTCCATGTTAACTATTTGACGAGCGCGAACTGTCCTAGAGAGATAGTTTAATGGAAACAAGGCAAGAGTTAATTGCCCACTCAAAACTGCAGAAGAAAAATTGTTGCACGAATGATATTTAATTACATAATAGCATAAACACTCAAATTATTGGAATAAAGTGAATTATGTATAAAATTGATAATGTTTACTTTTAAAAATAGAAAGTATTTACGCATTTAATTTTTTAATATTTACTATTAAATTTTCAGTAAATTAATTAATAAAATTATAGCTGATACGGTAGGTACATATAACCTAACGGTAGTGCTGATTAATGGAATTATGGCAACGGCGTATTATCCTTGTAATGAGCCCTGATTGGATGAATTCATTGAAATAGTGCAAACTGATTGGTGTTCAGTTTGAGAGAGATCTGTTTCTACACGTTTTGAGCGACTTTCTATAGTCGCCAGTGCTAATCATTTAAATTTGAAAGAACAGGACAGTAATGATAATCCATTTTAGTGCCCCTTCCCGCTACTAACAGCAATCTCTGATTATATCCAATCTCTATGCCTTATAATAAAGAAACAAATGTCTCCAATCTCTAACTAAAATGAGGAAACGAAATTAAATAAAAGATATAATAAGTAAATATTTAAAAAACATATTTTGAGAATTTGATAAAATATGAAGAGGGGGACAAAGATGAACAAAAATAGCTTTCACATTAATTAGGTTTTAGATTAATTATTTATGATGTTCTTGTTCGTCGTTTAGATGTTGTTGTAAACTCCTAGAGAGCCCTGATAATTAACTAAATATAGTTGGAAAGTTGGCATAAAAAGTGGTTCATCTAAAACTGACCAAAACTTTGATAAAATGTTTGGTTCTTAAGAAATGCACCAGAATAAACCCATACTTCTTCAGTGCATCCATCCACCAACTTCTGCATTCTTTCTTCTAAATTTCTCTTACCTCTTAGAAGACAGAAATAATTTCTCTAAGAGAGGCAACCATGTAGACTGTTCCCCCAAAATAAGGCAATCATACAAGTTGGACTATGAGTGCGATTGTGTTTTGTACTTCATTCTGAAATGATCACAGTAAGTTCTTATTTGATTTTTTCAGCATCTTAGATTCAATAAAGTGGTATTTCAACTGGTTCCCGCGGGAAAGCCAGTACCGGAAACTAGGCTAGTGAGGAATGCAAGTTTGAGCCTTCCAGCGAGCGTGCAACATTCGCACATTAAAACGCTCTCTCACAGAACTAGTGTTTTGTACTGCGGCACCTCCAAGCGGAGTCTATTTCTCTTGAAAACTCGATCCAGGAAATCTGCCTCCTCTTACTGGTGAGGAATAGGATGACGTTAGTTTGGCAGAGTGAATCTCTTTCACTGTACGACCCCACTTTGATTTCTGTATTCGTTTCTGAAACGGTTCTGCCCGCACGGCTACCTCTAGGTTAGAGGAGCTAGAACTTACTCTACTTAGACGGTGGAAGCGCGAAGCGAGATATTACCAAGAAGAGGACCAGGCTTGCCCTGAGGACGGAAAGTGGCACACAGCGCGGTGTAACGGTTGGAGGTGGAGGGGGCACTTGTAGCCCGGTGACCTCACACCAGCACAGCTGTGTCTATTGTTCCCGCATACGGGGTCCCGTCGCCACATCAATAATTACCACATTTCAACCAACAATTCAAACTAAACAATTAATTGCAAGTGTGCCAACCTTTGTTTGCTTGGTGCTGCCTGCAGCCGACCCAATAAATTACATGTTCACTTCCGGTATGATCAGCTGGTGCGCACTCTCAGGCTTACTAGTTCTCGATTGTGGAGATATCTAGTTGGCAGTTTGCGGTTTAGTTGGGTGGGCTCATGTTAGAAGAAGAAGCTCAGGTTGGGTTACAAATCCAACAGCAGATATCCAACATATGTCACAAACAACAACTGCAGAGGTAGAGTGGGCTTAGCGAACCCACAGGCAAACTCTAGTTCACCATTACACATACTCACTCCCACTGCATACACTCTACACAGGGTACGTCTTACATTGGACTTTATTAAACCGTTCACTCTACCTTTCAGTTGGTTTAGAAAGTGTATTGTCTGTGGCCGAAATGCAACCAACAGCCACTTAAAAGCTTCTGTGCAAAGAGGGTTCTTTTCTTGAAAAGGGATGTTTTTTTAAGGGTAAGGCCCTTTTTTACAAACCCAAACTACTACTGTGCACTGGCCATCCTCAACAGCGACACATTCAGGGGATTTCTAAACATCTACATCGATAAGGACCAACTGTCAAGATCATCATACTTCCTCTTAGCAGTGAGAGAAAGGGCAGATTCTCTGTTCGATGGAAACCTGGAGAATGGTGGAAATAGATAACCGTGGGAGCGTGCGGAGGCGGCGGAAAGAGGCTCGTGTGCTGTTCGAGATTAAATGCAGCAGTAATCAGCGAGAGGCGATATGCTCGGTGTAGATAAGATGCCGGTGGTGGGGGCCACTTCTAGGAAGCGACGTTGCGACTGCCAGAACCGGCCAGGAGCGTGTTGGCCAGCCTGCTGGGCTGCGCCCCGCTGGATCGGCGCGACCTGTTGAGTGTCCCGAGCCCCTCTTCTTCCAGCACTAGCACACTGCCCCCACTCATAATGTCAGTTTTTTCCAACTCTGAGTTATTACTAATAACCAGATGTCTCTCAGAATAGCCGCAGCCGTTCAAAATCTCATATTCAATTCCAACGCTCAATTTTTGAAACACTCAACTCTTGCACAAATTTATGAAATGACATTTTGGAGGAAAACCTACCCTTGTTCACTTTCTTAGTTCTGTCTTAAAAAGCATTTCATAGAAAATAAATAATAATAATAATAAAAAAAAAAGATCTAAAAAAGTTAGGTACAAACGTTAGAAGCCATTTGCGTGAAAATCTAAATGTGAGGTAACTTCCGCCTGCTAGTTACTGTCACATCCTGTAGAGGTGCGCATTTATAGTTGACTGCGTTGACCATTTTATAAAAATCTACTGCAGAGGACCGAAAACCCACTACAGGCAATTCCTCATTCTAAGCCTATTCCAATCTGGCTTGGAAAAAGGAAAGTAAAAACACCGCCATTATCCAATAATTGAAAAATCCACTTCGGTTACAATGAGTTCTGATCCTTTGCAGCAAAGCTCGTACTTTCTTTAGGTGGCCATTAATTTTAATATTTGAGCAAAACTTTTTTTTAGAACAACTGGCAAAGATTAAAGAATATTGAATAAGGTAAACTGTGGAAGGGGTGATGGCGAGGAGAGGAGAGGTTACATGGCAGCAGACTGCCCGCTGCCCGGGGATGAGTCACAGCGCGTTGACGTCACCACCGAGATTGTGTTGCTTAACATTCAGCGCTGAGGTGTGCTGAATCCCCCCCACTCTTGTGACACAAATCTTATTGTTTGCTAATTACTATCCAGCAGGCTTGTAGCCAACTTTACCTTCATGTGCTACTCATTTCACATTCTAACCAACCAAGATTTCACTGCGTTCGCTAGTCTGTCGCTCTGATTCAAATTCACTCAAAAAATACTGGAGACAGAACGGAATGTCTAAAAAAAAATCGGCTGCGAACACTCACAGACGGCAATTTACATAATAATGTTTTCTTAAAACAATAAATTTTTACTAAAAAGCAGTTGATTTCGAAACTCTAGTTGTTCACTTTAAAGAAACCATTTCCAAAAAAAAAAATCGTTCAAAACTACAAAAAGTTCTTCGAGAAATACATTCCAGTCGGCCAATTTTCGTCGAATTTAGAATTTTGCGAATATATTTAATCATGTAACAATATTTAACAGCGATAAGTCCATAAATTATCCTGACAAGGGACTTCAAAGGATAGCCTACCATTCGCCCCGAAGAAGTTTAATCGTATTTGACCCGGGAAAATGTTACAAACTTTTGAGCCATTAATCTTCCAAGGTCAAAGGAAGTCGTCGGAGCCGTTTTGGAGAAAATCTCAAAGAAACAAAAAAATCGGTTCAGCGAATCCTCTATTTTCTCTTTGGACGAATCGATGGTGGCCACTAAACGAAATATCGAATTTGAGTTCACAGCCAGTTTCCGTTTTTGAATACGCACTCCACCGACAGCCAACCAACCACTGGCGTACACACATTTCACCACTTTTTTTTTGGACTTGGAGGACTTAAATGTGATATTTCGGTAAAAAACTCGAAATACAAAATTGATATCGATGTTATATTTATTGAAGGAAATCATAGGAAACTCAAACTAGCACGCTTACTGTCGTAGCTTCCGTTCTTGGCTTTCAGAAAGTAATCAGAAGTAGAAGACTTTTTTAAATGCTTCATACAGCTTCTCGCGATTCACATGAAAAAGGCCTGAACAGTTTTCCTTAACTTGGTACACTGTTAAAGTGGGGATTTTCTGTGCTTCAACTCTATTTAGGGATTTAATAACAGTTTATTGATTAATTAATATAATTATAGTTGTGCGAGTTGTGTTAATATAAATTAAGAATTTTTTTGACCTGAATCTAGAATAGATCTTTTCTAAAGCCAGCAATGATTGGCCCTAGCTTAACTGAAATTGTCTTCCTTAAATAGGTAACCCTCAAATGATTCAAAAATAATTGAACCATCCACAAATACAAAGGACCAATAATGGATGTATTCATAAAGAATCAAAACTGGAATAAGTTAGCTGCTAATTGTACTTGAGGTTTTTAATGGTAATTTTAAAGAATTTAAACTCCTAAACAATTTGTTATAATTAACTATGAGATGGTTGGATGATGTGGAGGTGGATGTGAGGAAGGTCGTTGCGAGATGGGGAAGAGAAGCGAATGATCGTGCAGAGTGGAGGAAGCGATGATTGAGCTGGCAGTGGTCCTAAATTGACCGCTGGGCCGGAAGAAGAATAAATTAACTTGACTGTTATGAATTGAAGATTTAATTCTGGCGCTTTGAAGACCATATCCTGACCATATACTAGCTAACAAAAAGATCCAAATTCTCAAATAATTACAATCGACAAATATTTGGAATATAAAGATCCAAACTCTGAATAATTGTGATTAGATGGTTTCATACATCAAGTGTACTTAAGCAGCTAGTACTGTAGTGTTATCTGGCTGTGACCTTGCGCGCGCATCTGTGGCGGTGATAAGGGTGTGGGGACGGCGCATGCTCGGCCTCGTCACCAGCTGACCTTCGGCTTGTTTGTCTCCGCGGAAGGCCCGCCATATCTCCACTTATTCCCGCCAAAATGAAAACAACAAAAAAGAAGAAAACAGCAATATGGCGCGATCTTCTCCTTATCTACCCGTTACTTGTGGCGATCGTGTCCTCCTGCATCGTCTGTTAATCAGACCTACTTGGGCGCGTATACAGAGGGAGCACTTTCTCCCGCCAAAACTGTGCATGGCATGTTTTCATTTTCTCTTAGTACGGTATTTATTACGTTTTAAGGCGCTGTTTGTTTAAATAAACAATTATTTTGATTGAAAACAATTTCCCGGAAAAATCATTTGCGCGGGCTTCAGGGGCAATAGATATCACTAAAAGTCTAATTCCAAAAGGGCAGTTGGGCGGTGAAGCGTAGAATTAAGTAAACATTCCATTTATCAAAACGCTTGAATCGTCTGAATCTGCTAAACTTTCCGCCTCACCTCATTAGCAACTCACGTGTGCATTGTATAACTATTATGCAAAATCTCCGCTCCTTGTAACAGTCAAATTGACTTAAATCCAGACTTATTACACCTACTGTTAATAATGTCTAATCAAATATCTTTTCAGGACCAACTCCAAGTTTTGAGAAAGTTTAATTTATGCGCTAACCGGAAATCGAGTGTTCACACCAGACTTCCTTTTGGCATTCAGAAATGGTGGAACCAGATGCTATGCAATATATGCAATTAGCGATTATGTGCTCGATGAGGGTTTACTGGCGACATAACGTGCAATGAGTCAGATAGCAGCTACTGTTGCTCCAAGCAGTGGGGGGGGGCAGCGAATAATAATTGTTCATTAAAACAACAAGAGCCGCGGTAAACAAACTGTTTGCCTCGACATATCTTCTCTTTGGCTGGTAAACAACACGCCTAGATATCGATATTTTGACGCTATTAGATTGCAAGGCATTTCCCCCAATGTTATTTTACCGTCGGCTATTTATCGGGATAAATAACTCATTGCCTTAACCTTAACAAACCATCACAGTTAGCAATGCCAGACTATCCAGGTCTCCACTGAACTGATTGTTTTCTAAACGAAAAGCTAAGAAACAAAAAATGCGGTTCACAGCCGCAGGTGACCTTCTACTTTTACTTCCTCTTGGTTACATGCGGAATCTGTCAATCACAAAGTGGGGTTTCCTTAATTAAAACAACTTGATGTCTGTTACATTTGTTTGCTGAAAGCCTAGGTGAAAAGGTACGTGATGACAATGAGATCGCTTCATGCAAACGACTGATAATAAGTTTGAATCAGAAAGTTGTTTAAAGACAAATCGCCGCTAAAAATAAACACGATTTTTCTCTTCAAATGAAGATCTACGAGAGCATTGTTTAGAGGCTAAATCATTTCTGTGTAACCTAGCGAAACCTTCATTCGTAATTTTAACTGCAACCTCCAGATTGTTCAGACCAACCAACACGGTTAATCCCAGTGATGGTGTTTAAGATATCCATTCCAAATAGCGATTACAAAACTAAAGCGTCAAGGTGTGTGGGCCCCCTCCATCGCTGGTTGGACTATTTCGTGATCCAGGAAACCTTCTTCATATCCGTTATTACACTGCCTACTCGATCGCTAACTCTCTTAGACAAGTCACTTTTCCACCTTCACTTGACCTTGTGATTCGTTGAGAGCGAACATTTTCACAATTCTCATTAGTCCGGCCGCAAATTCAAATAGAAATGTTTAGTCAAGCATTTTACTCCAAAGCATTGCATTAGAAAAGGTTCCATTATTGGCCAGATGTTCCAACTTCACCACGGTTATTACTCCAAACGATCGTAGACCTCTTGACAGACCCCTTGCTGTCCCTGTAAACACATGGCCCAGACATCGCTCTACCCCCAGAAAAACTAGTGCACATATTGAACGATTTCCTGACAGTGTGAAGAACGTAAATGTCTCGGCTCTTTGGGTAGAAAAAGTCGTGCCTTCAAGCTTTAGTCAGGAAGGGTCCTTCCAGTTTGCAGCGGGGCCCCATCTGGAAGGTACACTACAGATCCTCTCTGCAACTAATCTAACCTAAACTTAAGTTCAATTGTAGAATTATCTTTAGAATGCAGGTGGACTCATATTTCTATATAGATGTTGAAGCCATATTGTCTTAGAGCTGGAATTCCTCCTAAAATATAAGTGCGCAATGTAGTTATACTTACAATAGTTACAGCGTAATAGGAAAACTTTATTTGTTTCATATAACTACTCTGGACTGTAGGGTAGAACATACGATTTAGTTTGCGATGCGAGAGAAACTCGAAACACCCGTTAAGGAGGATGTTTCAACAAAGTAAAAATAAACAGATTGAAGTGGTACTTGGGAATCCTTAACAGCTGGCCTAACTGTAGGATGCATAATAATAATAATATAATAGGGAAGGGATTAGCTATGAGGTTAGCATACTGGACTCCCACGCGGAGGTCCCGGGTTCGAATCCAGCAGCTGACCCTTAGATTTTCTCTTCCTAGGAGCTTCTTACAGCTCACTGTCCGGTGATGGACAGTGTTGTCTGTAACGAGAGAACACTGTCCGGAGGCCGGCAGTGCACTGGAAAAAGCTCCGGGCGCTAATAACCTCAGCTGTTGATGCGCCAAAAAAAAAAAAAAATATAAATACTTTATTAATACCCTTTGCAAAGAAAAAGCCTCTCCTTTTGGATAAGTTATGCAGCATCAAATCCATCAATATTATCTATAAAGATTTCAACTTAGGAGAAAAGTTAGAACTGGGAGAATCACTTACAGAAAGTAATGAGGCTATCTCTCAGTGGACTGCAGAATGCAGTATGAATTATTTCACTACTTTCATTGATGTAGTCACTAAAGATAAATTATTAACAGCCGATCGTGCCAAGCTGTGGCACTCCTGACGTATTTATGTATTTAAGAAGAAAATTTTAACGGTAAACTTAGCATTATTGTTTTAGTGGAGATAGTTTGACGAGGCGCCGTCCGCAGCGCTGCCAATCATTATTTAAGAGTCAATCAAACCGCTAATAGCAAACAGCAGACCACAAAACATCTCCGGTAAGCAAGAAGATAGCAAACCGCTAACTAAATGCTAAGGTCCTAACTAGGAAGCCATTGAGCACACCATTCGAAGCGCTCGAACTCTGTGCTTGAAGAAAGAGTGGCGCCAAAAATCCCTCAGAACGCCACTAAAATCCAGATTTCCTGAGAAAAAGTTACAAACCTAGGTTTTTATACAAGATATGTCCCAGTTTAAATGAAACCCTCAGGCCAGTGACCAGCCAATTACTGAAAACTCGAAGAAGCACTCCGTCGGACTGATATTCCTCTAACTCGGAATAGTGTACAGTTAATCTCATTAACATTACAAAGGACATTTGACTGAAAAGGCACTTCAGAGGAAAGCTTGGCCATCCTAAGAAGCTCCGCTCAAATTTGGTTTCCAAGAAAATCTCAAAATAGAAGAGATATTCCTCAATATCAGTTTTAAAAATAATCGGAAAATTTTCGAGAAAATACAAATAAAAAACTAAAAAAATGTATTCATTAAAGCGTAAGACTCAGCGATTTTTCGATTTAGAGTCGTGAAGGGTACTCCTGACAGACCCACAAACAGATCAATTAGTGAAAACCAGTTCCTGATATTTTCAGGCAAATCAAGTCTTAAACCTGCACGATTGCAAAACTTATTCTAATGAAAGAGCAGACAAAGTAAAAACCTCTAAAAACTGAAAATGTATTCTGTAAAGTATACCGAACCACTACACATTTGTGGAATGATTAACATTACTTACTTTCGACTATTATTGTTCAGGTCGGTACTGCACTGGTACTTAGAGGGAACCTTACCACTCTTCTTGCTCCTGATCGAGTTTCGATGAAGTTTCCAATGAAAGGAAGCAGGTCATGTGTGAAAGGTAATCGTAGAAATAGTACGAAACTTTTTTAAGTTTGCTAGTGGAGTAACTTCAGCGAAGTGGGCCTTTCGATCAACTAAACAGCAATTCCTATGTAAGTTTATGATACTTTTTATTTCTTAATACTATTCATGTTTCGAAACTTTACTTCGCGCTAAAGTGGCCAGTCAGAGAGAAGACAAACTACCCCTTCACCAAAAACGCCTTAAATATAGTAGCCTATGAAACTGTTTCAGATAACAGCGATCAAAGTTATAGATTTCTCAAAGTGTCTAATTAATATAAAAAGTTTTTAAAAAGATATTAAGGGCCGTTTTTTGACATCATCTCGAAATACTAGATTAAAAAAGTGGCACCAAATGCTGGATAATTTTGTCTAAAAGCTTATCTATTGTCCTAGGCGCTACTTAATCCAAATACAGAGATTTCCGTTTATAGTTCGTTTATAAGTTGAGCAGACCACCGAATGGCAGATTGACTTCCTATTCATGACAACTATTTACTGTGTAATGGTTCTTACAAGCAATCACCTTTCCAAAGACTGCAATAAATATTTTTTTAGAATCCTAATAGCTATTTCCGAGATAATCTCCAAGTGTTACAACCTCCGTAAAGAGACAGAAGTGATTATGGAAATTTTGTCGTCAAGTTACTGGGATTTTTGAGGTCAAGTTGCGGAGATTTTGATCTCAAGTAACAGTTGGATCCAGAAGGCCAAAAGAAAGAAGTATAAGGTAGAATGAGGAGACTTACATGAGTAATGTGGTGTCCCATATCCTCCGGAACTGCGACGGCTTCACAGCCGGTCTGCTCTATTCTGCTGGCGATGGGAATGTTGAGGCCGTTCTATTCGACACTGGCTACGAAATTTGAATATAACTTGCCGTTCACTAACTATGTCTCTTTAAAACAGAAAAAAAGAAGATTTGAAAATAAAATTAATTCCTTAAAAATTGCTAATTCATTTCAACCAGAGATTCGTCATGGTTTAAAAAACAAATGAATTGGTGAAACAAAGCGCGCAGAATTTTATTTACAAAAGATAAATCAATGAACACTAAAAATTTCTTTGAACAGAATTAATTATTGGATGAATAAAAAAGTAGATAGGCCCAACATTGTAATTGTCTATGACATGACCAGTTCAGCAGGAGGCAAAGAACGGACTGACTGGCCGGAGAGCGGCCGGTCGATGGCGCTGTGGTGGGGACCCGCAGCCCTCCATTGGCCCGCTATTGCATCAGCTGAGTTCCCCCGGCAACACAACCGTCTCTTCCAACCAACACAATCTATTCATTTTATTTTAACATACTTTTCAATTTTTTAATATTTACTAATATTTCTCATTAATATGATCAATTTCTAACCTATTACATGCTTACAACCATTTACTATCATTATCAGTGTATCTTGGACATTCAAGCGAAAACACATCTCGTCTATCTCACCTAATGCTCTGTCCTTGAAAGTTCAACCTTAGCTCTCATCACAACAGCACTTAACTCAGTGTGTGCACAGCATATCTCTGCTGGCCAGTAAACTGATATTATACATCAATGCAGACCATTTAATCTGATAAAATTCATAATTAAATATCTCAATATAGTTCTCCTCTCTGCCTCTCTGGGTCTCTGAATTCCTGTGTTCGTTATATATTGAATGTAAGAAGGGATGAACCCCTCACTTCATATTTCTTGGTTGGCTGAATCTAAGTACTTTGTACAAGGAAGTATTTCCTTGGCAATTTCTTGTACAAGCTCTTCACGAATCAACACCCATAATATTTATTTGATATATTCAGCAGTAAGGCCCAGTTGGAAACACCAGAACAGTCGAACACTCTAACTTCTCCATTCAGAACAGTCACTTAAAAAAAATTCATTCTTAATTCAATCATCTTTATGCTGGAATTCTTAACCTCTATCTTTTAAGTAGGAGGAGCGCAACTTTATGTTGGTAGGATTAGCTTTGTACAAGAACAAAGTATTGGCGGTAGATGCAGACTGAAGAGCAGTTGGCCTTGTCGCTCTGTTTTGCGGAAATTATTTTTTAAAATTTAGTTTTCTTTTTGTATTGTTCTTAGTTGATGCAGTCACTCTTTCAGGTGGTCACATTTAGGACACTTTCGGTTTCGACTAGTAGAGCTTTAGTTAATCCTTACCCACATTAATAAGTACAAATAGCTATTCTCTTCTCTTTCCTTCAAACCCAGTTTTTCCTGGAATAGCAAAGTTGACAGATGTATTGATCTCTGATGTGTGCTGCCTCAAAATGTCTGAGTTTCCCAATATTCTGCTATTGAGCGAGTCCCATTTATATATGTATTGGTATATTTATAAGGCGAACCCAGTGAGCTCATTACATTGATAAACACACGGGACTCGCGTTACCTCAAAATGCATGTTTCCTGTGAGATCACATTACCTAAAGCTTTACGAAGTTCAAAATATGAAGGTAACAATTTCAATTATGGTTCCCAACAAGTTAATGAATCAATAGAGTTATCGATGTGCATGTTTCGTATAAAAATTGCTTGCATTGCTACCATTATGGTCATTTTGGACCAGCGGATGGTTACAAGCCCCAGCAAACTGAGCGGCTCGTGTGCTTGTAATTACTACAATTGGATCGGCGCCTCAATTCTGCTGTGGCAGTGCGTCCTGCTCGAACATGCTCGCTGTCCAGTTTTACTCCGCAGCACTTCCACTTAATAAGAGTAACTGTTGCAATCGTGTAAGTTTTGATTTCGACTTCCCCCGGAAAAACTCTTCTTTAGATTACCTGTCACGATTTTTTTAACCAAATTAGTCAGTTCTCTCTTCTTTTGTGACAGAGAATTGTGGCCTGTTGGCCTCAACTTAAATTTGAATTGTAAAAGTTGGAACTTTTGGAAGATTCGATTGCTCAGTCTCCAATAAAGTAGGTTGTACCTCCACCGTTTTGTGCAAAATACTCGTACAATCGAAGTTATTTTCTAAATTCAAGAGAACTTAAGAAAAAGTTGAGCATCTGTTCCCATCAGTAGAAGTTAAAGTGGTTGTGATGAACAGCCACTGATGGTGTCAGCGACTTCCCTGATGTCTGCGATAATGGCTGCAAGAATGCAGATAGAAATCTGCACTTCAAGCTGAGAATGCACCAGCCCAACCATAATTGCATTCATTGTCATTATCTGCTCAGATCGCCGTTTTGTGATGGCATCCTACAGAACATTGCACAATCTTGCCAATTAACCACACCTAATAGTTATTTGTGCGATTAGTGCATTCAGTAAATATTTTCTTGCGAGTATTGCGACGCAAACCTTTAGCTCGTGTTGTAACGCATGAGCAAGAAATCACTTCCACACAATTGTTACACATAATATTTTTCTTGTGGCGAAAGAAAAAAATGAAAAAGAATTTAAAAAGTAATAATTTAAAATACAAGCAATTCACAGCAATTAACTCACCAAACTGCTCAAATAGGAATGATATCATTAATTAACACTAACAGTAAAGGTTAGGTTAGGTTAGGTAAGGTTAGGTTAACTATAGATACTTTGCTTTTATTGCTAAAATAATTGATTACCTATATTTGAGTGTATTTCTGTAGAAATGAAAATAAAAAAATGTATTGAAAGATAAATGTAAAATATAACTGAGTAATCTTATTTTAAACAAGAAGCTAAGTAATCTAAGTAAAAAAGTGATGTGCAGAAAGTAAGCTCTTCTTGCAAAGAATTACAATCTGAGCTAAACACCGACTTCCTGCACGGTAGCTGCTCACTTAGGGCTAAACAGCTTTTGGAGTGAAATGAAAAGCGGATTGCAGGGAAAAAAAAATAGGAGAACTAAAAGACAATCGTTCTGCACTCTGATTTGAGGAACAGAAAGTGGAGTTAGTCTTCATTCTGCGAACTTTCATAAGTACATCGTCTATATGCGTTTGGAAAATTCTATCCCACTGAGAGCGGTGGATGTGTGGTACATCATTCTGTCTTAACTAGGACCTCATTGCTGGAGGACAGTTCTGGAAATTGGAGTCGCTCTCCATGGACCGGTTGCGGAGGCTGTTAGTTAAGGACTCGCTCTATGTACTAAGATGGTCGATTAATCCGTGACATTGAAAGTTTCTAGTTAGACGCAAGTCTCAGCTCATCAGCATACAATGTGGGCTGGGCGACTCCATACATGTTTACAGGTCATATTCCTTTCCAATGATGTGAGCAGTCCACGGATCTGTCTTCTTAATAATGCCATCATCTTTACCTCCACCTAACTTTACTAAATCCTCAAACACTAATTGCACTTATGTAGATATTTTTTCTGAAATTGGTTCACTAATTACAAATCTCATTAATAAAAACTTCAGTATTTGAAGTTAAGTATAAGCGTTTAAATCCTCATTTAAATAAAATTGGACAATACTTTCGTTCGTATAAGTAATAGAAAATAGAAACATGAAAAATACAGATCTTCCATTTTATTAAGGGCTAAAGAAGGTGTGGTGTGATAGTGGGTAGGCGTGGTTTAATAAACTTTTCTAACTTCTGATTGGTTAATCACTCAGCCTACTTTTCACACTTACATTTTTCACTGTGAATGGCCAATTATTTTTCCAATTAAAGTTAATTTTTAGTTAATTAAAGTTTTTTTTTACTAATTTTTCCTCCGTAGTTATTTAATGAAGAATCAATTCTTAAAGTATGTACTATCGAGACCAGACCCGATAAAGGCTAAATCTATTTAAAATTTTGAATAAAATGACACTTCATTCATTCAAACGTTGCCATACTTTCGTTAGTAGGTGTAAGGGTAGGACGGCACTTTAAACTTACGTTGGGGAGCCCTAACCCTTTCATCCTTCCAAATTTCATCATAATCGGATTAAGTTTTTCTGAGTTATTAATGTAATAATAATTTTGGAGGGGCCTCACATATATGGGGGCTAACTCCTCTTCCATTCGATGTACAGCGTCCGAGAGCCCCAAAAGGCACATCTACATGAAATTCCGAATCGAATGACACCTCATTCATGAAAATCGGTTCCCGCGTTTAGGTGCAACGTTGTTTACAAAAAAGGTAAAAACAAGAAGAAGAATTTTTGAAAATATCGTTTTTGCCCGTTTTTGGAAACTTTTTTCCCCAAAATCTATTAGATCTGGGTTTTTGCAAAAACATTACTCTTGTAAACGAGGATTTGCTCTATATTTTAAAGAAAATATGGAAATTTTATCTTTTATAGAAAAAGAGGGGAAAAAATGGCAAAATTGGTGTTTTTCAATGTTATGCTTTTTGACGATCAACCGCACCCAGAGGACACTTTCAATAAATAACTTGTATTTGAAACATATTCTCTGTAAAATGCTTCCTTTGGCAGTTCTGAAGGAGAGGAGCGTGAAGACATGATGAAACTATAAATGTTCAGCATAAACAATTCGGCTATAAAGAGTGAACTATAACGAACTAGGGGATGCGGCGAACAGATCAGTTTAGTTAGGAGAATACATTAGTTGAACTACTGGGACATGGTGTTTACTAACTTGTGCATTAGAGCAAACTACAGAGTGGATGATGGAGCTCGCTTCCCATTTTATATGGCTCATTAAATATTATCTTTGCTTACACCAGCATCGTTAAAGCCGGGCAGTAAAAATCCTTAACTACCCTAGTGAGTAAGGGATTATGGGAAACAGAGGTAGCAGTCGGCCAGGTTATATTTCTGTCAAATAAATAGGGTGAGAAGGTTATTACTGAGAAGGCTGTGAAGTGTAACAAAGGCGGCCCATCTTAGCAGGCACAGCTGACAGAGGAGAACGTGAGAAGAAGGTGGCCCCCTCCTCCTCGTGGGTAATTAAATCTCTTTACGATCCATCACAATAAAACAATAACAAGACGATATGCAGGCTGCCTCGCCCAGTACAATACTCTGCTACGTCATCTCTGGTCGGTTTTATTTAATGTACTTTTAGCTATCTCCCTCAAATAATGCAATCTTGAAGTGACGCTGGGTGAGAGATAATCGCTTCACTGCATCATATTTCCTTTAGGTGCCATCATTTTGAAGATTTCGTTCAAAAGCCGCAACCAGGAAAGTGCAATTTGAGTTCGTTTGATTATTCAGATTCCTCCCCGAAAGAATAGCTAAAACCTAAGGGACCAATTCGTCCGTTTTCTCGTGGAATCCAGGAATGAGTGAATGAGTACTATCAGATAATCCTGTCCAGGAATCTGCATTTAACAAGCAACATTTGTAACCTAGCAGGCCTTAACCTATGTAATGGAAGCCTTCTTCGGACCGCCAATTCAAGAGGTCATCAACGACTAAAGTCTAACCAAGGATGACCGAACGCCTCCTTGAAGACAACCTTGCCGAACTCCCGCCGCTATCGAGGCTCATGCCCAAATGGACAAATCTGTCCTTCTCGTCAGAGTGGCCTTCTAGAGACTAATGGCGCTGGTTATTCTCAGTTAAGTATGTGAGTGGAATTCCAAATTTGTAGAACCCCTGTTCAGGGAAGTGATACTTGCTGCATAAATTTTGTGGATTTTAAGATATTGTTTCTATGCAAATTCTATGATCCAGAGAAATGTCATCGTGTCCCTTGGGTGAAGAGAAGGTCGTGCGAGGGTCACTCCTCTTACTATTCAAGGTGAGAGCAAGTGCCATTGAGTGACATTTCCAGCTTCCGGTTCTAGAACTTCAAGTTGGCCACTAAATCAAACAATTCCTCACAAGTTTTCCAGTTTTTTGCGATTTCCTGGAATGTGGAGGGTCCTGTTTTCTTTCTAGCTCCAGAGACTACGAGTATAACATTTATTGAATACAATTTCCCGGAAAACACTTCTAACTTCAGTTTTGGGGGAGTCAGTAAATCTTCTTCTAAAGTGATATTTCAGTTTTATTAATGGTGGACGTAAAATTACAATTTTAGTTGTAATTGCGGAATTTCCAATATTTTCTGATAGCACGACATTACGTAAGTACGGGTAAAAGAAAGAGACGTAAGTTTCCGCACCAATATGTTCGCTCGGACCAATATTATCTTATATGGTTTCCTATGATGACATAGGAGATATCCCTGAATGTGACAAAATGGCGAAGGTTTACCCCAGACGTGTTAGTCAATGTTTTGTATTCGCGAGAAGCTAAGTTCGCCTTGACTTTGTTTACTTAACAACTTAACTAACTGGATTCTAAAGTTGGGTCAGTTATTCTTGGAGTAGAGTAAAAAATTAATAAATAACAAAGTAACCGATACAAATAACAATCTATTTATAGAGTGACTGTTGGTGTAAACAAGCCGGGGGGGTGCCAAGGTTGTCCGCCAGGCACCGTTCGGCTCGCTTCGCGAATGTGCATCGCGCACACGATTGCGCCTGTAATTATCAATCTTGGGATTTCGTGCGAGTTTCGTCGATTAAAAATATTACACCTATTCTGGCTATCAACTGAAGGAGCCTTGGAACATAGAGCAGGAAGTGTTCTGCAAGGAAGGTATTTGGATGAGCTAATCGCTCTGTTGGGAGCCGACGAGGGAACACGCTTTGTGGACGGGAGCTGGGCTTAACAATCAAATAGCGTCTATTGAAGTTTCAGGCAGCTCCACCGCCTGTACGATAATAATAGCTCTAAAGAGATCATTCACTCATGACCAAGCCTCTGATACGCAGCGAACTGGTTCTATGTCACCAGTTCAGTCAAGCATAACTCTTTTCGCGAGATTCAGCAAGTACTGAGCGCGGTAGACAAGCTGCAGCACAGTGAGGTAGATGATAACCTGAAAGTCAGCGTGCATGTAGGAGGTACGGACAAAGAGTATAGAGGTCGTAGTAAGAGACTAACTTGCAGCCATGGTTGCCACAACTCCTGCTCGCTGTCCCACATTAATATGGACCCACACTCTCTTACATTCAGCCAGAACTATCGGCCGTAACGCTCAGCCGCCCGCCATATTAATATCAAGTATACAATACTGCACAATTTAGCCGACAATGTTGCAAAGATGTAAGGGGCTGCCATAAGCTGTTAATGTTGGCCAGCCTGTGCCACTCTACTAAATTGCATGCTCAATAAATTCCGGAGAATTTCATTTTGTCCAAACTCATTCTGCTAATTTACATTATATACTTGTATATGGGTCGGCTATGTTGATTTCCGATTTCAGTATGTGAATCACATCCGTCGAATTCAAACTCGTAATTAGCAAGTGTAGATAAACATTTTGGGAAAAAGAGGAAACAGAACAAAACGGAAGAAGGGAAATGCAAATTCCGTAGTAGATAACGATTTTATGGAAATAAATTAAGAGAAATATCATTTAATATTCGTATTTGAATTTGTCTTAATTCAACTACTTCCCGATCTAAGAATTTGTAATTTTTTTGTTAATGTAGGCATCCATCAAAATTGGAAATTTACGAGACTTGTATCCCTCGCTGAAATGATTCTTTCCTCACGAGTCGGGAACTTCCAATTCCCTCAACTTATAATTTTTATGCATAGAGAACAGGCTAGAATGTAAGCGAGAGTCGGTGAATGCTTTGTTAGTTTTGTATAGAGCAGATAGGTTTATTTGAAAACATTCTGACTCAGTATTCACAAATATAAAAAGAAGGCCTTGCCAGGGCACACAGCTATTTAGTTGTTCATGTACATACTATTCAGGCAGCAGTTGTTTATCTCAGCTATATTACGTATATAATTCTGTTGAGTCGACTAGTGGTAAACAAATAAATCGCAAGTGTACACTTAAACCGAAATAAACAAAGTCTTGGCGGTGGGCAGTGACTGTGGCGAGAGGTTATGGGGGAGAGGATCATGTCGAAGGTCGTCAAGTGAGTGTGGACAATCGTCAAGGGGAGGCAACACTCGCTGTTACACATTCATACAAGGTTATCACCGGAATAATGCTCGCCCTGCTGCAATCTCTTCCCGCCAACTATATCATTATTCAAATCAATGCCGACTAGATAACTGCCTCTAGGAGGAATCTGATTTTGCATTCTCCCATTTCTGAATACAGCAAAATATCTCGTGTTAACGCTCAAACGAGTTTCACTGACTACAGTTATTGGTTTTAAACTACGAATTTTGAAACTACAAAAACAAAAATGGTGTCATAGAAAATACTAATTCGCAAGAAGTTCTGTGGATATTCATCCCATTATTCCCGTACAGTCGCCAATATTCTAATGCAGTCTTTTCCTCTCTCCAATTCTCTGAGTAATACACGAACAATTTTCATCGAATATTTCGCAAATGAAAATTTTAATAAATACTCACTTTTGCGTTTTTTTTTTGGGGGGGGGCAATGAACCAATGGATTATTATGCCCTCTTGCGTTGTATTGGTAATAATCAGAAAAACTGCGCTTAGATGGGAATCCCTACCTCGGAAACCCACATTAAAAAAAAAATAATAATAAAAAAATAAGTTAAATCATATCTTGCTTGAGTACTTGAAGTTATAAATAAAATGCTATTGGTTGAAAGAGGCGTAATTAGGAGGATTCCAGAACATATACTTGTAATAAACCCTCTGTTCAAAAATACGCCTCGATCGCCAAACGTCCACTTACTAGAGGTAAGAGAAAGCAGACTTTCACTTTGTTTGAAAGTAAATGCAAAGTTCGCAGAGGACCAGCTGATTGCTTTTTAATTTCTGGCCGCTGTGTAAACTTGGTGTAGCAGTCAAGCAGACTCGAACGGATAAAGAAATAGAGAACAGAAATAGGGAATAGTTCGCATTCCACTTGAGCAAAAGCTCCACTGAAACGGCCTCTCTCTCTCTCTTTCTCTCTCTCTGTTCGCCGTTAAGTGCACTGTTGGGCAGATTTATGTTTGACTTCTTGACAGGGTAATTTAAGAGTGCGTTGGCACACCTGCGACACCTGACACAGCACTGCACCAGCTGTACAGTACATTCAACCCTCAAGAATTTGATTTATTTCAGACTCGAACTATTTTTAGATAGATGGTTGGCTGTATTGCGGCTTATCTTGAGGAGGTCAAAAACAGGGTAGTTGGCCAATCTGGTTATGAGCAGGGACCGGATCGAGGCTGTTTAGCGTCCCGGCCAACTCCAACGAGGATCGCTCCCCTGAACATCTAGATAGTTGTATTTTTTTAAAAGTTAAGAATGGACGCCTTACAGGAAGTACTTATGCTAGCGCAATGACAGTTTAGTGGACCACCCCATTTCCTCATTATTCGACGATTCCAGGAAAACGTTGCAACTGATTACGTGTATGCAATTAATGCACTAAAGAGAGCTGTTTGGAGCTGTTGTTGATCAAATATTAAAAAAAGAATTGGAATCACGCTTCGCGGTTGACTGGTTTTGACCATAACTTAATTGAGGCATCCTGTTTCTGAGCCGAGACCTTCCGCTATTTTTGGTTTTTGAGTCAGGGCGGATATAAGCACAAACATACACACCAACCTCCTTCTCGTAATTAGGGGATCTTAAAACGGTCATTTCCTGTGGGTTAAATCTCTTAATCGAAAATCTGCGCGGCTACAATACGTTCTCACACTTGTACAATAAGAAAAACCAGAAAACATTTCTTTTCAAAATTGGTCTCGATCTCAATAGACCGAGTAAATATATACTATGTCTTGGGGACTAGGTGACTATCGCACTGCGAGAGTACGTACAAGGCACTGCTGATTTTGTTTTGTAACCCCTTGCGTTTTCTAAATGAAGTATTTCCCTGGAATGACAAAAGGCAAGAAGGAGTAACAGAGGTAAAGTTGAATTTAATTTAAAAGCAACACAATAGAACAGGAAATGTCGGGGTGAGCACAAGGCCAGGAGTAATTTGGGAAGAAAATAGTTCAATAGGAGCTTGCCACAGTAATTAGTGTGAGTGTGGGGATGTATTGATCAGCTGTTGGCCAGCTGACTGCCAGCTGGCCGCATAGCAACAGCGGCCCAGCTGCGCCGCCCAGGTCGTTACTCCCCCAGCACCACACCTCACCCTCTCCATGTAGCCTCACAAACGCACCGCTTTCTTCACTACAATTCTACAAGTTCAAAGCTCCAACGTTAATTTGCTTCAAATACTAAATTCCACTAAAAATATTTATGTGTTACCGTCATTATACAGAACAACATTAAACTGACACGCTTCGGATGAGCCTCTTCCTAGAAAAAAACACATAACTAACAAAAATTTACAGAAAAACAATGCAAATAACAGTTAGAATCCGATCTAACTTTAGTCAAATATTTATAAAATTATAAAAGAGTAATCTTAAAAGCCATTCGGTAAAATGATTGTTCTGATGAGGAAATTGCTCAGTATCGTCTAGCAATCTGTGTAACTTTGTTCGATATCTACAAAGGTACAGCATACTGTTACCTTGAAGGACATGCTACTATTTTCCTCCGTACAGATGTTCCTTGTATCAAATTTTCAAGAAAATGGAAAAAACACAAAATAGACCCACGTTTTTGGACTCAGAACAAGAACTTACCGTGGAAACTGGTTCACACCATCGCAAATACTTCCTCTTATCTAATCAGAAAAAAATGCGCAAACACAAAAACACGGACAACATGCACAAACCTGCATTGAGTACATTCATAACTCTCTTTTACGTAGTTAAATTTTCTCAAAGTGGAATCTTTCCCAAGTAGATATTCACTTTAATAGGACCATTTTCCAAAAAAGAAAAATCAATAAAAACTAAAAATTCTATTCAATTGAGGAAATTGGCGTTCCATTCATCCGATTCTATCTACTTGGAATATCGGTTACTTCCTTTATTCTAACTAATATTTATGGATTTTAATTCCTTAAATCGCTCAGAAATGGACTTTATTGGAAAACCCATTCTCGCCTTTCAGTCTCAGAGAAATAGTGTCTGAAAGCGTTAATAAGAGAAGCTAGTACACAGTAGACAAACCAAGTTTAGAGAAAATCGAAAAGATCCGCTCCCGAGAGAACTTCCCATAACCTGGAAAATCCACTCAATGAAGAAGTACTTCTAGCCGACTTTGTCGTGCTCCTTTTCGCTGGCAGCTAGGTCTAAAATCAAATTGGAATTGTCAGTGATTTTCATTTTGTTAAGTTATGGCGATAGTTCACTCGCACCCAGTATTTACCACCTGAACGCGGTTATTTTTGTTAAAAATTGAATAAAAAAAAATCCGCTAGGTTACAGTAGTTTTTTTTTTTACGAGTATAATTTGCACGATCACGCTATCTTTTGAGCAAGAGATCGGACGGTCCTAGACTTGGAGCGCTCCCAGCGTCGAGCGCTGAGTTCAATTCGGCCGACATTTCTAATTTCTCTCATAACTGTAAAAGAAAGTAGTAACTACGCGTAAAAATTCCTAATGGATTTTTTTTTCAGCTGGAAAAATGGTGATTGTGAATTTAAAACAAAAAAAATCCTAAATCGCAGAACGCACAAAACTAAATATTCGGTTCAGGGGTATCAACGCCCAGCTTGATTCCAATTGATTTACTGAATCCACTTTTACGACTCTGGATCCTGGGAGACTTGCAGTAAATTACTCCAGAACTTCTTCTAAAGTTCCACTGTCTGCTAGACAATACCAAGTAATTTTAACGTATTGATTGAACATTTAGTTTGTAGTTTGGGTATACAAGATTTCTGGTAAACCTATAGTCTGGCAAAGTATCGTTTTCGTGAATTTTTAAAATTTTCTGGAAAACGGATCCATTATTTTTCTCAAATTCATGTTAATAATAGATAAAAAACAATAATTTTATTCGTAAACATATTTCTAAAAGCAAGAAAACCTTATAAGCTTGGAACCAATGAGAGTTCGGTTTTTGTTTAATAGTTTAACATTTGCAAAAAGAAATGGAAATGGCTGCTTGCCATTTGTAGGACAGATTCTTACTCGTTTGCTCGCTAATGGAGACGAAAACTGGCATGACTTTTTGTTCTCTCATACTAATGGCGTACACCTAGCCAGCCAGCCAGCAAAAGTAAGCTTTATTTTTGTTAGTTCAATTTACCTTATTAAACCATCTCTGTAAAGGATTGGTATATGTTGGTAGTTGTTTTTTATTCCGCTAGGTAGCTCTGGCTTTCACTCTAATCACCTCCCATTCGCTTCACAGCTGATAGTTATTTACAAATATTACAGTTTGTATTTATTTGTATTAAATATAGTTGGCCCAACTTACTTCCCCTTCAGTTTTCTTCTTATTGTTTCTGCGTAGGGAAAGAGAAGGAGTGTGAGAGAAGGCAAAATAAAAAAAAACGAAAATGGCAGAGTTCAGAGTTTGTAGTTGGAGACAGGAAGTATTGTTATCTTCAAAGTCGACCATCCGGAAGTTCTCTGGTGTGATTTCCTATTTTTACTTACACTTACCACTAGAAATGATTATGCCCAATTTTCGAATCGTGAATATTCATCCTTTTGTAAGTGCCACTGTTTCAGAAAAGCTGGTTTTTTAATCAGTGAAGGTGTTTTTTTTTTACAAAATATCCCGAAAACGAAACATTACAAGAAGCTGAAACTTTACAGTTCGATTTGGTTCGGTACTCTAAGCAACAAGAATCCAAAAACCGAATGTACCACGTCACTGAGTGGATTTTCACTGTTTTTAGATTTCTTATAAATGGCTGCAACTAGGTATATTTATTTTAGGCATGCGCAGTTCTATGTCCCAGACCAATTCCATTAAGGGGACTTCTAGGTGGGGAGGTTTTTTTTCCCAAAAGATCACTTACACAAATCACGGTAAGAATAATCGTAAAAGTTTCCGCACTAGATAGTTCGAAAATTGTTCTTCATGAGTGAACATGCACAAAGACTTGTTTGTACATTGGGCGATGACCACCTACTGTTCCTTACTGCGAATTGTATCCAAGGCCTGCCAGACCACACAACTATCGTTATGGCGGTCCGCTACGCATATTTGAGATACCAACGCTGATCACGTCTTCCATTACCGAGTCAATATTTGGACACTCACGAAATACTAATTGGCTCTTTAAGTACAATCTCACTTAGCTGGCTTTTTTGACTTTAATTCTGACTGGGTTTACATTCATCATTAGAATATGGTCGTCTGGTTTGGGTATAGAGTTAGTCCTGTTTCTAAATAAACCTCCTGAACTAGTTGTTTATGTCTATTTCCATTGGAGCAGATGGAAGAAATGCAGGAAATGGGCATGCCAATTAAGGATAAGCTCTCAGTTCAATGTTTCCAGGTTTTTACAGCCCACGACAGGAAGTGATGATGAAATTAGAAGTCACTCCACGCGCTGAGGGTGTGAAGACATTAAAATGAAGCAGAATTAATGCTGAAATTAGCACATGAAGATGAGAATTCGGAGAAGAACTAAAGGAAAGGCAAAAGAGTTGGTTAATCAAGAAGATTATATTCAGAAGTACCATCATGTTCAAAGTCGTCGATTTCATCATTGTTTAAAATGATGTTTAATTGTGGATTTGGTAAGTGAATAAGTGAGCTGGAGTTGGCTAAATCAGAATCCTTAGTGCTGCAGGTTCTGATGGGTTGTGAGCGAGTTAAGGATGTCTGGATAAATACGGTCAGGCTAGAATAATCACCAAGATCCTGGAAAAGCTGAGGCTAGTATTGCTGAGGATTCTAAAACTAGCCATTATAAGATATCAGTCTCCATCATTTATTATATAATAAATTATAAAATTACAATAAATAATATTTTCAATAAACGGTCATATCTTACAGTCGGCGAGAATATACAATGTATTTACACAGTGGATAGTTTTGGCTTGTGACAGGGCTGCCATTGTGCTAACGGCTGTTAGTGAATGGAGCTTGCGGCGGGTCAGAGCGCGGCCGACATGAGCCAGTTGTAACTGAGCGTGGCCACGATGACGCAAAGACAGAATGCGGCCGCCAGCGACGAAGGGGGCGGCATCTCCTCGACAGCGCGACAGCCGTGCTGAATCTCCTTCTCACCGGGCGCCGTCTCCATTAGCCACTGTGACCCGGCTGGACACAACATCTGTTGGCGTTCTTCATCGCTGCGCCAAAATTCCAACACTTCTACGTCATAACGAAATTTCACCCGCCTGTCCAGCACTGAATGATCTCGACGCCAGAAAAGGTGGCCGGAATCTCGTCGGTCCAACACCCAGACTGGCTGATCTACTTCCATGTACCTGCAACAGACCAGAGTATGTTATATATTAATAATTACACTTCATTGACATGGTAATCAGAGTAATTTTCATTAAATAAAATATTTAAATAGCCCTCGGTAGTACCCGGAGTACACCCTTCTTTTAACTCCTTCTTGCTACCCTGTTCATCCTAATAAAATCCTTCACTTTGCCGAACCCACTATATCCAACACCACGCTGTTTCTGTGATCCTTGACTAGCCATTCATGTAAGTATTCTCAAACTTCTGTCAGCTAAGTATTTTAATCAACAGTACGGCTTTTCCAAATAGGTTATGGAAATCCAAATCTAACGTTTTGCTTAGATCTAGGAAATTATAACTTAATAATGGCTCAGTGCAGCACATGAAGCTAGGTGAATGAAGGACATTCGTTGGTTGATACACTAAACGATTTACAAATGATTGCTAGATTTGCATTAACGAATGGAAAAAACGCCAAGGCTGCCAATACATAATACACAACACTCAATACCAACCAATTCTGTTTTGTAAGAGCTAATTGTTTTATTCAGTCGTTAAATAATAGTTTTATCGTTACAGAATAATTAGTGGGGAGGGTTAAATTTATTATTAACCAATTTGCATTGACGTTTTCTCCTGTAATCTATGAGAAACAAAATGAGCAACTCATATGAGCTGGATTCACCTTACTGTACCATTTTGGAATAATGAAAGGTTCTACAAGCTGTAAGTTAACAATTGATTGTGTTAAACATATTCGAGTTTGAAGAGAAACTTGAAAACTGCAGTAAGAGAAAGTTATATGAGAATTAGGATCAGAGTTTTTCTCTTTGCTTTGAGAAAGTAGTTCGGCTGTACTGCAAACTCACATTACTTCTGATGTAAATACTTGGGCATTAATGATTTGCTACAATACTATATTTGAATGAAGAAAATTCCCTAAACAGAAAGTACCATAATGTACCTGAGGCAAGTATCCGCGGCAAACGAAAGTAACGCACTGCCTGCCTTCTGTATTATATAAGGATGAAAGAACTACTCACCCAGATTAGACAGCGAAAACGAACCTAACTAACGCTGAGGATCAAAGGGCAACCCCTCCAGCGCCTTGAGTACTGAGATAACACTACACTTATCGCGCACGTAACATTTATTAGCACTTTGATCGCAACCATATCTCTATGGAAATAAAATAACAAACCACTTAACCTTTTGGTAACCTACCCATCCTTCAACCTGCTCGCTAAAAACCAACTGCGCCAAATTCACTTTTAGTTGGTAACACTGAATCCATTCACCATGTGCCCAAGACAGGTAGAAACCGCTGTTGGGAATTCTGACAAGACTTACCAACTTTCTTTTCGTCTCGTAAAAAGTCGTGCATATTTTGAATTTGACTTTTAGCTGGAAATAGATGTTTCGATCATAAATATTTGTTTGTCCTTGTTTATTTCAAATGGGTGTGGTTATCATCGCTTAAAAATGGGAAATTGTAGAAATTAAAATTCTGTTTTTTTAGTGCCGTCTGGACGCACAACTTGAAGGTTTTGGATCAAATCTAATACAGCCTCACTGCATAGATTTTGTAAAAAGATTTCCTTGATTTTTATTAAACTCGTATTTGTGTTAACCTTAACTTTTGTTTAAAACGTTCTCTTAGACGAATACCTCGTCAAAGCATTTCAAGGGCGTGATGTGTAGTGTGTATAAATTTCTATTTTTTTTTTCTATGTTTGTTTCAACCATTGTTTAAAACATTTTGAAACTTTTAGCTATGAAAAGTATATTTAAACAATAAATAAATAATGTGGCTGAAGATAGTTTTAATGTTTTTCTCAAAACCTTCCCCAACTTTTCTCAGGAAAAGTTTGGATTTAAAATGCTAAGCTTTTCATGCGTAACACCAGAGATTGAAATAAAGTGGGTTGTATGCTTTGAAAATTAGTTTTGTCGTAAATAATGAAATAATTATAATGTAATAATTAGATAAACTGCCAGCGCTTGACACCAACTTTTCGACGCAAGAGTCAAACAAACAAAAAAAAATTAAAGTACTTCTGACCAGCTGATTATTGCTGAGAAGCTCTATTGTTTATATGATAAAACATACTAATATCTGATAAACACAATCAACATGACGTAATGTGTACCATTAGTTATTCAACAACAACATTATTTATTCTTTATTAAGTGCCATTTGATTTTTTATTTTGTTTGAAAAATCAAATATCTATAAATATGCAAACAAAGAAGCTCATTTAGAGTGTTTACAATGACGTAATGTTTTCTTGTAATAATATACGCAGATGTTTAATATAGTCACGAGTACACTTAACGATCACACAAACACAGTGAAAAGGTAATGATACAGTTGGGTGTAAGATGTAAACACAGAGATGGGTCAGTACCCTCGGTTCTGCAACTAATTCAATACTGAGCTATATCCAGCTTGTACGGAAACTTAACTGAAGTGGAAATCTCTACTCCAAACTGATTAAAGTACCACTGATGATGGGTGAAAGTTCGAAACCGGACAGAGAACGCAATAAACAGGCGTGCCACGACGGGATAAAATCAACAATATAATCTAGACACCCCTGGCTTCGTCTTCTTTGCACCCGAAACCATCAAATTACATTCTCCAGCCTTCACCTGCCCTTTCTAGTTTGTTTATTCACCAGGAATACAATCTTTCAAGGGCTCCTAGTGCGAATTAATTCGGAACTGATCTGCCATCAGACTGTCAGTTAATAGGCAGTCTGCCATTTCTATAAATTGATGGTTCTAACTCTTGTATAAAATTGGTATCAATCCGAACGTTTAATCAAATTTCGATTTGAAAGAACATACCGGAAGTGCGTCTGTACAGAACTCTTTTCGATCAAACTGTCAATTACATGTAGTAACCAAAGGGTTTCATTTGAACTTGGTCGTTGTGTTTGGCATTGACTTGTGTTTGCATGTTGGGGGGGCTGCCAAAATTTCCATGACTCTTTCTGACTCTTAGAAATTACAAACTCCGAGAGTGCTAAAAACCAAGGCTTGCAGGCTATTATAAAGAGAAAGTTTATGGAATTTGTAACATTGGAAGTTGAATAGTGAAATGATGTTGGCAGCATTGTAAAGAAAGAAAGTAGGTTGGCTATACGTTATTATGTTATTGTTGAGAGAAGTGATAGTCCCAGGGGGAGACGCAGCGCTGTTCACGGTTCTCACTTTAATGAATTGGTGCGAGTTTGTGGTGGTTTTGCATTGTGCAAGCCCTCAATCTCCAACCAGCAACAATATCGAGCGGCGAGCATGCTGTCCCTTGAGATTCTCCACTGATCTAGTTTCTTTTGTCTAGTTCTAGAAGTGCCGCCCACTATCTCACATCTAGTCCTCGGTTCACTTGCTGAGGTTAATTGGCAAAGTCACACAGTCTGACGCAACTACATTATAATTATAGAGCGGTAATTGTCTGGCTATTAGAGGCAGATAGCGTCACACTTCGTATTGCCGAGTAAGCTAACTCTCATTGTGTCTGGCTGGCTGTAGACTGACCCTCACTTCTCAGTCCATTTCCTAGAATGAAATCATCATCAGAAAACATTAATTCCCAATATTAAGTACAATTTGCGTTTATATTTACGTCAGTTACTAAATAATAGGTAATTTTTCTTGGCAGTACAAGCACAGCGGAAGCAAAGTAGTCGAAACAAAGGTAGGTGCTTGACTAATTTCTGAAACTTTCATCCATATCAATCTCTTCAAACTGTTTTCTTTCTCTTACTCCTTGCTAGAGAAGTAGTGTGATCACTTCAGGATTAAGTATTGAGTTCTCACCGGTCTATATACACATGTGCATGTTTGTAGGTTAGTATACCTTTATACTCGTATGTACTCTCTCAGAAGGTTTAAATGAGTTGCTGAAATTCCAAAGTAGAAGAAATTGGCTTTTCCAGCGGAAAGAGAATTTTTTGTTTTTTCTTAAAAAGCAATCGATCGGAACTCTTTGAACCAGCAGACAGGTGTGCCACTTGTTTAAGCCATCGGGCCACTTGTAAAATCCGTTGAAAAGTTGGCGGGGGCCGTACCATTGGTGAACTCTGCCCCCTCCCATTTATGGAAAATATTTGTTTGGTATCTAAGAAATATGTTTACAGAGAAACCAACGGTTAGGTTTTGTTTTAAGATAAGAGTATCATTTATCCCTTCTTGTCGCGTGATGATTGGCTTCAACCAATGGTATCATCCGCTTTTCATTTTAAAAAAAGCTGCAGTTTCGTACTTGGGAAAACTAATGTTTATTATTTTTTTCGTAATGAGTTTGATTGAAGCAATACTACCGAGTCAACATCAGAATGGATGCTACTCTTGCAATAACTGCCACTCGATATTTTCTTACTGTTCACAGGGGCGGTCTAAGACCACTTCGCCACGGGCGAACTCCTTCTTCGGCACCTAAACTTGCGCATGACACATCTAGAAGCCATAAACTACAAATATCTGTGAGAATATTGATGAATAAGAATGAAAAATTTGAGTGTAGATTAGATTGCATCACAACTAAGGGTCGCTTATCGTGGATGCTTATCCATTAGTGGGAGTTGGTTTTTCATCCATCAATATCATCTTCTCTGGGTTCAAGATGCAACTATTGCCAGACAAAGTATCGATAATACCACAGGTATCGCGCGTCGCAGTCGAGAGAAGATTAAACTGCGAGATATACAAACTTTATGCACATTATATTGCAGTTTTGCGACAATTGGATACACTGACGTAACCACCTCCTACCGATTATTATGCCGAATTGAATCTAATTTCATTGACTGTGACATAAATGAACAAGAAATATCCTTTTTTAAACAACTTTCTCAGTAAAGTAACGGCAGAAATTAAGTTTAAAGGTAAAAGTGTTTTACAAATCTAATTTTATTGATAAAGCAATTATTTTATAAAACGAGGATAAATCAATTAAGTGAGTTGTTAATAAGTTTTTAATAAAATCTCATTCCGCACCAAAGGGTTCTGTGGGCTACGGGTTGCACAGACTCAGTCTAAACTGATCATCCCAAGTGCACATGCTGGGATTGTTCGTTTTTTTTCCCCGTGAAGATCGATTTAAGAATGATTTACGAAAAGAGAGGAGTTTGGGCACTCGTCTAACGTGCCCAAACTTCTGTCTGCTACGCGGTTTTACCACCTTTTCAATTGCTGTGAATTAAATATGTTGCTAAATTACCCTGTTCGCGGGAAATAAGCAGAATATTTTCACTTACAAGATTGAGAATTCTACTAAGTACAGTAAGAGGAAGGGCGGATGCTGCCAGCCAAAGCAGAGTTGCTCAGGACGTCCTTTCAGCAAGGCAGGAATCAGTGGCCTTGTAAATATAGTAACACCTAGTTTCAAACAACCCACTTAGCACTCATAAATGCCAACATCTGGAGCAGTGGTAAGTAGTGTAAACCAATTTAGCGCACCCAGTAATTAGCGTTATCACTGCGTTTTAAAGTGAAACCTAAAAGAAAGTTTGACCTGACCTGAACTAGTTGGAACATATAATTAAGATTAGAAGCCTGATAGCTGTTATCGCTTTGTATTGTAAACACCTTAGTAGAGTCAGTCCTTTATGTGAAGGTCTAAGCTTCTGAATGGTGCCTGAAGATTCCATCAGCGGATAGAACTCCAGGAAACATGGACATCTTGTAAGGCAACTTTTAGCAGCTCTTGGGCGAAGAAACCTTCAGTACTTCCTTACGTTGTAAACGGCTAGATTTAGTGCGATGGACGACTGTGTTATTGTGATTGTAACTTCACGTAGGTTAACAATATTTGGAACAACAGTTGTTAGTTGCCACTACGACCAGAATCAAGGACACCATCGCCTGAAGAGAACAAGAGATAGCGAAATAAATCTGTTCTTGAAAATAAATCTCTTTCTCGAAAACGACACATCGATTTTTATTTAAACTATATACCCTTTACAAGATCACAGGAAAAGGAGTTTAGCAGCATTTCCGTTTTTAGCAGCCTGTCGCGTTTTTCTTCCAAAAATTCAGATTTAAATCAGCTGTTCTCGACTGATGTGCCACCTCAACTTGAGGTAGTTGCATGCACAGCCGCCATTACAGAACTCGAACTTAACGTACACTCCCCGCAGTCAATTTGAAACGTTTAAACATGCCGCCTGACCCCCCCGCCCTCCCACTACGTTTGGAGGCAGCTAACCGCCGGCGTCACGGATAAAGGACGCTGAACTTAACATCGATTCCTGTTTACAGTTAGCCTAATAATGATTAAGTTTACGCAAAAGCAGCCAAAGTGTCCACAATAATCAACTAACCTTCTTTACATATAACAGTTATCTCTTCTCCACTCTAAACCTCTGGGTATGTAAGGCTTTTGGAAATATAGCTTGTCCAGAAGTGACGTAGCAAGTACCCAGTCTGGGTCAACCCTCTTTGAAGTAGTAGACCTTCGGAATTCAGCAGTGTTGCCTAAATTATTTTGTAAATATATTCAATCTCAAACAATCAACTGTTTCCTGGCCTGGTTTTCTACAAACGTGGAGTTCTAGCGATGCGATATAATATTATATTGGGTAGTGATCCATTACATGCTTCTAAAATATACATGGATAGTAAAGTGTTTTAGATATTCCAGCCAGATTGTAAATAAATAAAGAACTCAGAACAAAATTACGCAGTTCTGAGTGAGCGGATAGAGATTGCTGCGCAGGCGTGACAGGAAGACGTGGTCCGGTGGCTGCCAACTCAGCATCTTCGATACACAATCAGCAGGATATACGGCCGACAGATTGCACGACACCCAGTGCTGATATTAATTCTACAACAAAATAAAATATTTCCTCAGCACTGACATCATCGCCCGACTGCTGATTGCGTAACCCACCAGATCGAGCAGTGGCAATTTCGTGAGTTTATACTAATGGTCTTCCAGAATGTTTTGCCTAATTGATTATAAAACAGAGACACTTTTAGTTCAGTAAACATTCTATTTAGCTTTTAAGTTCAAGACCAAAGATCATATTGAGAACGGAGGAAATGATTATTTTGTCAACAAGAAGAAAAGGGATTGAGCTGGTCATAGTAAATGTTGAGAATATCAGTGAGATGGCGGCCCTTTACGGTTTGATTTGGGGACAGATGGGCCTCCTCTACGTGGTTTTTATTGGTCAATCCTCTCAGATGAACTTTTCTGCCTGCAGCCAGCAAATAAATGAAGAAAATTCAGTATTGACAGCAGAACAATGTGAATAAATCTCTTTTTCTGCTATAAATAAATAACTTTGCAGCTTTTCCATTAAATTCTTACATTATTATCACAAAATACCAACTACTTAAAAAAATTCTTTTCTTTAACAATTACAAATATTTTTATTTTTTATAGCGTAATTCGATAATTCATCAAATACCTATAAGAGAAAAATTAGAGAAAAAAAATTACATTGTACTTTTCTTAGAAATTAATAGCAATAAATACTTGGCCAGTCACAACGTAGAAGGAAGGTATTGTACGTGTAGGCCCAATCAAAAATACGAACAATTAGGTGGCCACGCCCACATCAAGTTGGTCACGCCCACATCAAGTGGACCACGCCCCTTCCCATAAAAATACGGTTAGCTAGTTTAACACCTGTGTTTCTAAATTGTATTTTCTTCCAGATTTTCAATTTTCGCAAAAACATACATATGTGTGAGAGTCTATAGGTTAAAACTGATATTTCGAATAAATAAGAAAAAGTAGGTTTTTTATACCCCAAAACCAATGGTCATTTTTAATTAAATATATCGATATTCAGTCTGTCCTTTATAAAAGTCTCATTAATTTGTATACCTTCAACCCAGAATCGCCTCAGTTATGTCCTGCAGAATAATGAGGGAAATATCCCCAGCCATCAACAAAAGCTTTGCAACGTTTTTTAATGTTGATGGTTAGTGTACTCCTAATTGTGGATTGGTTTTTCTTAAATGATCGACTGTATCCTCAAGAATGAGACAGTGTCAGTTAGTCCATCAGCAGTCAATCATACATAATAAAGAAAAAGGAATTTTCCGCGGTAATGTTCCGTGAAAATTGCGCATTTACCCAATCGTAGACCCCATTGTAATGATGTACGTAGAAGAAAGATCGACTTGTGATGGACGTCAATATTTTTTTCCCATCTTCTGTTACTTAGCATGACTATTTTACGTGGAATAAAAGAATTCTTGATTTGCATGGTTTCTATTTTTTAAAAAGTAAGTGAGTAATTTTTTTGATTTATATATGAATCTGGGGAATCGATTACCCGTGGAGGGACAGATTGTATCAGGAGATGCTGCGGTTAGAATTTGATGTGGAGATTCGCTCATTATCTCTAAACTAATTGAATCTTCTAGAAACTTGGAATTTGCGAAAAAAAGGAAGTGACTTCAATATTAACCATGTTCTCATACTTCAATATCCCTGTTGAAGGAAGCGTAAGGTCACATCATCTCATAACAAACTTGAAATCAATTCTCTGCGAGGAAATCTCTTAAAACATTGGAATAGCAAAGGAAGTTACAAAGTAACTCTTTCAAAAAAAGTTCTAGTGCACTTTTGGTTAGAGGTTTCATTGTTGCAAATACAGTTGTTAGGGGATAGAATGTAGGTCTGCTTAGATAACAAGGTTTCCGCCGGAATCCTATAACCGGAAATGGGACTTAATCAAAGCTATTTTTCTATTTTTCGTGGTTTGTCTCGAAAATGAGTCCAAAGAATTTCTCTAAATAGGAATAGTATACCCGCCTAAACACTCTTCATTTTATATCTAACTTTTTCTCAAAGCGATACACTTTACTGAAATTGCACTTTCTGAACGATAAAGTGGTACTGCTCTAGAATTCTGAGTTTTTCCTTCATATTTTTGGAATTGGCTAAGACGATATTCATGCATTATTTTTGTACATAACTACATTATGACTTTTTCGTTAAAACAATGTTACTTCCGGATGTGCCCGATAGATATAACTGTAAAACATTATGGTGACAAAGAGGTAGAAAGTATTATAAGTACAGTTTTGGTAAATGTCAATAATTTTTTTTAAAAAGACTGAAACTAAAGACGCCGAGCAAAGTAGCAAGGGGCAGAGGGCAACAGTCGGTGCGAGCTGTCCACAAAGAGGCGGCTATTGAGGTGCGGAGTTTCCAGTGAGCTGGAACTGTGGGCAGACAGCCAGCCGCCAGACGAAAGGTCAATCAATTTACAGACCAACGGCGATACCATCTGGGCATTTTTTTCTTCATTGGCCGGTTGCTCCAGTACTGTCAGATTTGTGGACCAAAGGCCACAAATATTAAGGCATTGCGATCTCAGTCCAGCTGGAAAGATCAGAGGAAGGAAGTAGGCATCCTCCTGAACATTTTCTAAAAATCCTTTGTAAGTTGGGTTCTGGGACGAAAAAATATCTCGCAACAACTTTTATTAAAAAGAACCACTCACGGGAAAGCGATTATCATTAAGTAAAAGTTCCGACTTTAAAGTATATCTTGAGAGGAAGTCGAAATAGGGTTCACACCGAATTTCATAACAATTACTTGAATCATTCAATCCGTTCAGTTGCTGCAATGGAGCTGCACTGATATCTGTCTGAAAAATAGTATTTCCGGTTAGCCAATCCTTTTGAAACTTGGTGAATTATGGAACACCTGGAAATTTAGCTGACGTAGAACACAAGAGGCATGTCCAGGCAGCACTTCACGGAGTAGTACCTTACGAGGCCGGAAGTTTAAAGAAAATGTTAAGAAAATCCCGAGAGTTGGACAAAAAAATCCATTTTTAAAGAAGTTCTTCCGGTTTACACGTTTGGTCTAAAAGCGAACTCATGCGGAAATGGTTTAAATTTTCGCAGGTTTCGTTTTTGGCTTAAACTCGAGCGCCGATCTAGATTACTCATTAAACTTGTCTTGGCCGATCCAAGGAACCCCAAACTGACCCAGATCCATAAAAGAAATGATATAAATGTTGATAAACCACAAATTTTTATTAGCAGTGGTATCTTACCTGAAGTGGTCAGTGTAGTGACGATAGGTGATAATCAGTGTAAGCACGCGAGTCCGGTGGTACAGAGTGGACAATTCAGGAACGGGTTGGTGGCATACACGATCTACTGTGGCACTGGACCGTCTGACTCGACACCCGGCTGTGATCGTCGGACTAAAGAGAGAGAGACTTTCCAGCTCTCTCCCCTCCACTGCCTCCATCCCCGTCTGATCGCCGCTTTAGTTGTTATCTATAGTCCGTTATATTGTTCAGGTATTTGGTACTCAAGTTAGCGTTTCTTTGCTCCCATTGGTATTTTTATTTCTGTATTCAAAATGGAGACTCATATTATTATTACTTACTCAGCTCTACTAGAAAGAGAAGTGGTTTTCACAAATAGGTCTGCAAATACATCTCCAATAAACAAAAAAAAGTAAAAATGGCAGAAAGTTTAGTTTATATTTAGGCACCAGTGGAGAATTATTTGGGCCAAAATCGATAGCCAAAGTCCTGAATTTGATTTTAATTAATACTACACAGGTGGTAATCGATTGTAATGAACATTAATGACACTTTAGAGGAAACCCTAACTTCTCACTCAAACGGAAGTAAAGATTTTTCATTTTCCAAAAAACGTAGTGAGGTAATTGTAGATTCATAGATATGTAACAAATTTCCAAGAAAATTCGATTAAGGCTACTTCCGTTTGAGTGAGAAGTTAGGGTTTCCTCTAAAGTGTCATTACTGTTCATTACAATCGATTACCACCTGTGTAGTATTAATTAAAATCAAATTCAGGACTTAATGTTAAAATTCAAGAAATCTGGTTGAACCAAAGTTGAACCACTTAATCGATAGATTTTTTGCGTATTTTGTGACAACTCCCACGACTTAGTATATAAACTGTTGGTAGCGAATGAAAACATGAATTTAAAACTTTTACCTGAACATTTTTTCCTGAAAAATCTAGAAAATCGCTGAATTTTTTCCTTTTTTTATACTTTTACATTTTGATACTGACTTTTTATATTTTTGTTAATATACATCTTAATTAATAAATAGAAGATGTTTTATTAATGTAGAAGTTGTCTAATTATGAATTTGTATTATCCTTTAGTGTCCGTAAACTATTAATACGTATTTAGGATTGAAATAGCGAGGATTCGATCAAAATAATAAAATAACTCCGTCTTTAAGCGTTTCGACAAATTTATAGTCTTTTACAGGGCCTGGATATTATAAATATGCAACACAACAAATTAGAATATTGAAGCAGAGGAATAAAAAATACACTTTTTTTGGCTTAATTATTAGTACTTTTCGGTAACATTGCGCAGAAATATGTTAACTCTTCTATGTACCAGTCTTCTGCCAAGACAACAGTGATTTTGAAAAAATCAAAAATAGAATATTCAAACTCATAAAAAGTACAGTATGTGCTTCCACCTGAAATGTTAGGCTATTACGTTACTTTTACTCTTCGTTGACCTACTTTTATTTAATTTTTTCCATGAAATTTATCTAATTGGGATTAATTAAAATTAAAGAAAATGATGAAGACATAATTTAAAAAACATCTGTTTACATAGGCGGAAATTAATAAATTTATTGTACAATTGAACACTATAGACATTTCTATATATTGACTGAAGTACACTACAAGCATGATCCGGTATGGTCTAGTGGCTAGGATACCTGGCTTTCACCCAGGAGGCTCGGGTTCGATTCCCGGTACCGGAATATTTTTTTTTTATTGTAAAAAATTATCCTTTCAAACGTTACGAAAATAATTTTATAAGTTCTTATTAAATTGAATTTATTTTTCAGAGATGACTTTAAGTTTGCTTAGTAATTGGTTAAATTGACTCCCATTTCTTGGCTGTGCTAACTACATTTATGACGATGGTGTTTTACAAATCTCTTACTGCCTCTTTTCGTAGTTAGTCGAATAATAGTAATTCGTTCAGCAGAGTTCCATGAAACGGAAATAAATTGGTGAGTGTGTTATCAAGCCGGCTTAATTCATTTATCAACAAATTTAATAATTCAGTTAAAATTACTAATATTCCAGTTAACCAATGTTCTTTTTTTAAATCGATAGTTTTAGTTTTTACATTTTTTTTTTTTTTTAATAAACGACTCCCTCGAGTTTCTTTAAATTCGCTCCCGAATTTATTTGAAATATTTCTCTGGGAAAACTTCCCTTATTACAGGAATGCGGTGCGATAATGTTAAATTTACGATAATGAGTTCACATCAGAGATATCTGTGTTGAGGTATTTTAGAATACCTCAAAAAGTGTTTTTTAGAAAAAAATAAATGCTAACAAAGAATCTCAAAAAATAAAATATCGTTACACACTGAAGCTTATATTTTAATTGGACCCCACAAGGGAACCCGACTGTAACTTGGCAATAAAAAAACTCTTGTGTTGTTCAAGTCTTTTACTGCATATTTTCGTGTTGGTGACCAATTATGATGATGATTTAATCGTGTGCAGATCAGTATCAAATGGCAAAAACTTCCAATATGGCCCTGTTTTCATCGTTGTTCTATGAGTATAAAGTTTCATTTTGAGACTTCATAAACAGCAGCAGTTTTATAAACTGATGAGACGATAAGTCAAGATCATCATGTAAGTCATGAAGCGGTCTTTTTTACTTATAATCTATATTTCCATATAATAAAATACTCATCACATAAAAGAGTTTAGGTGGAAGGTTATGCGAGGTAAATCAGCTGTTTGCAGAAAGAAATGTCGAAGGAATTGTCGAGAGAAAACAAAAAAGTGACACCAGCTAAATGTTGTTGACTAACCTTGAAGAAATGCTGCAATGCTACTCTCTGCTGCCTCCTTCTTTGTTGAGACAAATTTAAATGAAAAAAGATGTTTTGCTCAGCACAGCGTGCAATTATTTAAACGATTTGTAAGATGGATGTTGGCATTGTGTGTGGAGGCTACTCAACTGTAAAGGGTTATAAATAAATTAGAAAACACAGCAATAATGTTCTGTAAGTATTCATTTTGTTTCTTTTAAATAAACTTGCGATATAATATAACCGTATAATTACAAAACAGATAACTGCAATAATGTTCACATTTCGCTACACAATGGCTTCTTGTAATAATTATTTTTGTTTAAAATAGATTTCAATTTTATTCTACAAATGGAGAAAAACTAGGGGCTTAGTTTCTTGAAATCGTTTTCAGAGATACACATAAAGAATTTTAAAATTAAATTTTAAGAGAGTAGTCAGGCGGAATATTCAATGTGGTGAGTTCTGTGCGAGGAACAACAAAAAATTAATTATCTTCAGGGGACTGACATTACTGACAGACTTCACCATACAATCAACAACGGTACCATAATACCCCTGTACATGATCCAAATTTCGATAGTTATTTTAAAACATTAAAGATCATAAAAAATATTTTTGATTTACAACAATTATAAATTTACAAATAAATTACCTACTCTTCACCTGTACACACAAATAAATAAATAAAACATATAAATCACAATTGGAGATAGTTTTGTTTGCTGGATTGATTTTAATAAATCAAAATAATATCGTACCATTGCACTTAAACACTTGGACAGGAATTTAAATTAAAAATATTTACAATATTAATACTGGTCCTGGAATTGAATAAAAACTTTTACCATCGTTACTTTTTAAAATCACAATAGTAAAATATGCAAAACAATAATTACAGCAAAATATAACTTGTGCAATATTACAAAAAAGAAAAGAAAAAAAAGTACTTTTTTTTCCAAATTAGATCTTGTTTTACCCGTTTGGGAAAAATTGTGCCAAATTCATGTAGTAAGGTTGCCAAATTCCAAAAGCAATAATTGTTATTGATACAATCAAGTTGTAATAAACCTCTAGTTATGTTTTTACATTAATAATTAAGTAAAAGCTGGAATCGTGGGGGGTTCACTGTTGCCAAACAACTTAATCTAACTCTAAATTTCTCTGTACAAAGAACTTAATATCCTTTATTCATTATTCTACTTACAGTACAATTTCATGACTTTTACATCATAGAGTCGGTAGTTTTCAGTATAGAGGGAGATCAAAGGAAATTTATTTACCAAGTTACTAGCCCAAAATAGCTAATGATAACTGACATTCGTTATGATACTTTCTTTTCTTTGGGAGGGGGGAATAAAGAAAAATGGACGGTTTATTTTCTTTGAGGCAAACAGAATTTTCATTCAATCTTTAGATACCATGTTTGTTTAACATTTAATTATATATATATTTTTTTAAAATAGGCTTTTGATTTGTTAAATTTCTTTATGGGAACTCAATATTAATAAACACATTTTGATAACAACTGGGAGCTATATTGAGATTGGGAAAATCACTTGTAAAATTGGACTCTTACACTATAGTCTTTCATTCATTACTTCCATTCACAATTAAAATATGTCTGCAGGGATCATTTGTAATCTATTTCCAGCATTATTTGGAACCAGAATCAAGGAAACTAACAGAAATTTTATTCCAAAGCCCATGCCAAAGAAATTAATTAAGAATGATCTTCGGAATTATGCAACTTTAGAGAGAAAAATGCTAAAAGAAAGTTTCATCAGTTATTATGTTTCAGTTGGCAGTCATGCTTGCTGCCGTCAGTAATCCTTTTGTTCGGTCTGTACATGGGCAAGACGTGTCTGGGCAAGCCGAACGGACTGACTTCAATCCCACTGTAGAACAGACAAAAAAAATACAAGTCATTAAAATTACAAAAATTACAGCTTAAAGTAAAAATTAGAATTAAAAAGCAAAAGTCACAGTTTAAGGGAGACAATGCCAATCGACAGCGTTACAGCATCTAATTCGTCCCGGAAACCAGAAAAGAGGAAGGAGATTGTTTCCGCTGTTCTAAGAAGCTCCCTGAATGTCTAGCAGGAAGCCTACCTCCTACACAAGGGAATTTGTAGAAATAACAAAGAGGTGAAAACATGAATATCTAAGAGGAGTAAAATTAACAAAATATTACGATTTCTTTTTGAAATTTAAAACACTTCAGCGTTTGAATTCACTGGCGTCCAGAGCACTTCCAGCCTCCGGACATATTCTCTTACTACAGTCAACACTGTCCAGTGAGCTGAAAGAAGCTATGAGACCGGGATTTCAGCATGGAAATCCAGTACGCTAACCACAAATTAACGTCTATTTATTTTATAGTTATATTTTCATATATATATTAATTTTTCCATGTTAACATCTCTTTGATATTCATGTTTTCACTACGTTTTTTAAAGTGAAGATTTACATGGTTCAGCTACGTCTTGCAAACATAAGACGTGAAAACATAACTTGTGAAATAAGACATGGAATGGAAGAGCATAAACTGAAGAATATTCTAAGAGATTTGGCTGTTTATCGCTCGATAAGAAACATAACTTGATGGAATTTATCTTTCAAATTTGGTAAGTTAAGATACTTGCTTAATTTTAAGCTCTCGAATGATATGATGCAATTATTTCGAAAACAGTTCATCGAACATAGAATGTTCTTCTATTGTGTGGCCTTCGCCTTTTGATACAAAGATAGATAAAACACAATTTTTTTTCTATCCGAAGCGGCCCACCAAAGCTTGCTTTGTATATTGTGGTCTTTGTAAGTAAAAGATGAACTATGGAGGATGACCAGAGTGGTTCCAGACACAGAGAAAAAGGTTTTATGAATTAACAGAGAGGACTAAGACAACTCCACATCTACATGTTAGTCTCGGATGATCAGTTCTTAGCACTAATAGTTACAATATTTACAATTATAACAGATGACTTATTTAGGTTAATGATGGTGAAGTGACTGTTTAAGAAGAAGAATTATTGAAGACTAGGCTATCTAGAATATTTAGAAACTAAGGCAAAGAAGATGGAGGATTGAAACAGTAGTTAGTATTAAGGAAGTCATACTTACATAGAGGGTCTGGCCGAGGTAGCGGTACACGTGGGCGAAGGGGCAAACAGAAAACAAAACAGATTTATAAGTAGAGGTGTGCAATGCAGAGAAGTGCAGTCTACTAACTAGTGCATTAATATTGATGCTAGTGAAGAGGCCAATTTCTGCCAAGCCAAACAGATAATTGGGAAACAGAGATTCGGTTTGGTGCAGGACGGGAACAAGGAACGGTTTGGTGCAGGACGGGAACAAGGAACGGTTTGGTGCAGGACGGGAACAAGGAACGGTTTGGATATTGACTATCCATTGTCCACACTCCGCTCTCTCCAATAACATAAATTTAATCAAAAATTGTGTTTAAAGACTAGAGCATAATATCGAATTTTGGTGCGGTCTCCCCTTAGGATGATACGATCAGTGTTTCGCCAGACAAGAAGGTCTGGAGTACAACCAAATCTACAACCATTTGAATTTACAAAAACATTTTGAATACCAAAAAAAAATTGGCGAATGAATCAACAAAAATGGAAACTTTGTACTAAAACCGATGAACGATCAACTCCAAAGACTTTTTCATTTATTGAGTCGATTAAATCGCGTAACTCCAACATTAGAGCAAAGTTTTCGATTAAGGCAAGAGGCACTAAGTACGCCTCTTGCTGTGACTTCCATGAAGAATCACATCAATATGAAAACAAACGAAATATTTGCTGACGCATTTCACAACGAAGCAATGTTTTCCAAAGCTCACTTTGCGTCCGCCACATATTTCTTTGGTTTATTATTTCCGAAATTAAAAGTAAAAGGCACTTCGGAGGATCAGCCAGTAAATGTCCGCAGTGGATCTGCCGCTGAAGTGACTTCAAGGCAACCATTAATCGACCAACGCAGTTCTGAAATATGTCAAAAAAAAAACGTTGCTGACATCCAGAGCAGCATTATTCACAATGCACAAATAGTGTCTAGCTTCTTCATTTCATTAATGACGGACTGATTTTGAGCCTAGAGCAGTCTTAGCCACAATTAAGTCTTGAATTAGACTCACCTTCAGTAAACCAAGGCAAATCAGCTACATTTATTTTAAGCTGAGGGTACAGGTGCATTTATTGTACCAAGGAGATTTAAAACGAAATCACCTCTACCAGAGTCAATGATTCCGATAAAGAGAAATCACAGTCCTCATAGTCTTTAGGAGATTCTGTGGTGAGGTGGTATTGTATCTAGTTCTAGCTGAGTTTGACAGATTCAGTAAGCTCACATCATCTTGGAGCCAAGTTCGCAGACTGCTTAGATAGTAAGACTGCCTGATAAGCTCCAGATAATCCTTTCTCCAAGTCTAGTTCAAAGTCTGATGAAGAAATGTGACCGGGAAGAGGTGCCGTTCTTCAAGAGTCCCTTGCAATATGGTCGAGTTCATTCAACGCTGTTCACCGCCAACCAACAGCAGTACTACTAACTTTATCGCTAACTACTTATATTATTTTTTTTACCAGAGGGATATTTCCTGACTGATCTTGGTATAAAGCTGCATTTGTCTTTATAATAAAATATAAATATATTTCTTTAAAACTTGTAAATGTCACGATTTTGTCATTATCACTACAAAAACAGTACAGGGCAGGCTTATCTCTACGGGGAGTTATTGTCTGTGGGGAGAATGCAGGAAGAATGCACCGGGAGCCAGGTGTATGAGACAGACCAGGTCTATGGCTAGAAGGGTCATGGCGGCAAGGGCGATATCTGCGTAACATACCTGGCCAAATCGGAAGCTGAGGTAGATCCGCCAGCCCGGGTTCGCATGCGCCAAACATTTTGTTTGTATTAGTAAATTAATGCACTAGAATTCATGATTTTTTGTTTTTGTTTTTTAATTATTTATATTTTTACTTTGAATTTATTTCTGTTTTTTTTTTAAAGAAGTTTCTGGGCAGGATTCACCTGCAGAGATCAACTGGCCATTCATGTGTCAGAGAATATTTAAGAATGGGTATGTAAAATAAAGTAGAGGCAATAAATTATTATTTGATTTGATTGTTCACTTGTTTCAGCGATTTAATAATGATAACGAGTTCACTTTGTGGGACTGGCTCCAAAGCACGCGTCAAAACTGTTTGTATGGTGGAAATAACAACTTGATACTAATTTCTGGAAGTATAAAGAAGTCACAAGGTGGTGAATTGGACGAATTGGATGATCCAACAACACTGTCGTTACTTATATTATAGGACCAAAAATCTACGAACAACACAAGAGTTGAGTGTAACTAACCAAATATTCTGGAAGAATAAGACAAATTCTGGAAATGGAAACACTTTAAACGTTTAAATAAAATTTACTAGTAACATTGTCTAGTCTGTAAGAACAAATTATTTATGGATAAACCTTAACTGTTAAAGGGAGAGACCCATTCTTAAAAATTCTTTGACATTCCATTTCTACAAAAATGTTTAGTCACCACTAAATAACAAACAAAGTAACAAAAATCAGTTTGCTAACATCTGATTGGATCTCAGTGAGGCATAATATCGGAGATTTTATCCACCTTAGATTTTTTTCTTCTTTTTTTTTAATTTTGAACGGTTTCAAATTTTCGTCCATCTTCAGAGATGGCCCCATTTTCAAATATGAGTACGGAGAGTACAAATTTTAATTTCGAGTAATCACTTGAGAGTAAAAGATAGAATGGAAGTGCTGAATGATTTTTTATGTCTTTTCCTAAACTGGATGAATCGCTTTTGTTTGATTTTCTCCGTAGGAGATTGATTTTGACATTCTCGTTGGGACAAGGGGCTTTATGCTTCCAACAACACTCGTTTCGCTTTAGTTATTGAAGTGATATTGAAGATTAAGCATTATTAATTCATAGTTTGAAGATACTTTGGAGCTAGATTTTTGAGAATAGCTGTTAAAGAATGTTGTGGGAATGTCAACTGTAGATTACAAAGAAATGAAAGAAATTGCCCGATTTAGAAGTGTTTTAGTTTTTATGATGGAAGTTCCGGTAATTGGAGATAGATAATGCTCAGTACTGGAACTTGACTGCAAGAAAAATCTCGATCCGTACGGCCTGCGAGAGGCAGAATCAAAACCAGAAGTAAAGAGATCGCGGCAAACTGCATTTCATCAGTGAAATCGTTCAAATTAAACATTTAACATTGTTGAAACTACATTTACATGACAATTAAATATATATACCAATAAGAATATCTACTTTTAGCCTTAATTATTATTCTTTTATTTAAATTATGTTACTGTTATTACATATCTATAAATATATATATTCATCTGATTAGAAACTACACATAGTTTATTAGGATACGTTTAGTAATTGATTAAAATAGGGTGTATTGAAGACGATGCATCTATTGTAATGATTGACTAGCTCACTTGAAGGAGAATTATTTTCAGTCGAGACTGACCTTACGAACGAGGTCGGCGTATTGTCAGGCGATGTCTGGAACAGGGTTGGACCTGATGACAATGGTCGGATCTGGAACAGAGAGATTAAATCTTCTTAAATCATCAATTCTTACTCACACTAGTCTTTTTTTTAAAAAGGCTGAAAAATTTCGACTTCTTATTTCTTGTTAATACAATTGTTTAGAACCATCAGAATTCTGTTAAATATAATTTCCGTCATGACAAATTAATACAGCACCAGTTATGCTTTTGTAAGTCTGTTAAAATAAATTGATGTTAGCTGCGTAGCGTATGCCTTAAAAACTTTAATGTTTTCAATGAATCTGGTTGATCAAACAAAAGAATCGATACTCTCAAGGCTGGCAATTCTTGATGAATATAAGGACTTAAGATATGAGAACAATTGTTTTAGTTCTGATCACAATTCGCCTTGAACTACTTTTGAACTACAGACCGGTAAAACAAATTAGTAAACCGTTATAAAATTAGTCAGACCGGGCCAGCGACAGCGAAAAATTGGTGTGAAGATGTTTTAAATCGCCATTTACATCGTTTAACCAAAAACGATGTAAAATTTTTCATGCTTCACGCTTTTTATACTTTGCCTAAAGAAGCTGTCTTCTTGCTTCACGAATTGAACATTCCTGGATTAATTTTTGAATAAAATACAATTTTATAAAGGAAGCAATACAGGGCAATGTATTAATAATTTTACAAAATTGATATAAAGAAAAAAACTAAGAGGCTTGAACAAATAAAATTTTGATTATATAAATAAAAACTACCTGAAGGAGATCTAGCGGTAAACGGTTCTATTTCAAAAGAAGGTGCTCACAAAGATATGCAGGCGAAAGAAAGGTAACAGTTGTAGCGTAATTTTCCCGCGAACAAGCTTTCTTACATTACGCTGCAGTTATCAGCTGACAAATGCGCTGCATTGACGACAAAATGACACGTCTACAAAATTCATACGAGGGATGTACATATGTACAACAAATTTGGGAATGAAGCCCGCAATGCATGGCCGCAAAAATCTATAATTACTTGCCTGAATCTTTACTTCATTTAGATCCATCTTGATAATAAATATTTGCATGCAAAACGTTACTATTCTGCACAATAATACTTTCAAAAGTGAATCTGAGTTTAGGGTACAGTTCTTTACTAAGTGGGTTGCATCAATCTAGCTAATTGTTGTCTGTAAGCGACCTGTTCAATGCTCTGACATATTTGCTCTAGTTCGTACATCGGCAGGACTTAAAGTACGAGCTGGTATAAAGCGAAGCATAATCGGCGTGACCAGCAAAAAACTTCAAAAAAACTTTTACTGAAAGCAACAATGAAAAGTGGCAGCAAGTGTGATAATGGCAGTGGTTAGATGTTCGGCAACTGGATATCTTACTCTGTCGGTCTGCGTGGCGACGTTCACTCGTAGTCCTGGGCTGGTAGGCTGAGGACGAGCTTCACAGAGTCTCCTCATCGCTTCCTCCTGACGCGCCAGTCTGGAGTCGCGCTCCTCCAGTTGTGCGTTCAACAGCACTATCTAGACACAGATAGAATATGAACATCATCATCTGGATGCAACTTGCTGAACAGGTACTCCAATAAGATTAGCGACATTCCCTTTCTTCAAACTTGTGTAAAAACGCTAACATGCAGACGACCATCAGTTTAGTGTAAATAACCGTCACCTCAAGAAACCAAACTTACACTCTGCATTGTTTTCATTAAGCTCATTTTTGGTTATGTGAGGTGTAATATTGGGCTGAGAATCAGGAAACATCTGAGGTCTGAGACATCCTGACATACATGGCTCAGTTAGGACAACATTGTGGCTGGGAGTCCCCCCACAACGGGCAGCCGACTCTCTAGAATATCCGAAGAGGAATCTGAACTAGGACAAAGGTTTCTGTAGATTCCACGCAAGATTCTCGGCAGAAGACAATACATTTTTTTAAGCTACTGTATCATATATCAGAAATATTCGGATAACTTTTTTATAACCTTTATCTTTCATCCATATACTTTAATTGAATTATTTTTTGTCCATTACTCATTATCCGCATCCCCACGAGCACAAAATATATTTGTGATTATTAATTTTCTAAGATAAGGATGATCAGCGCCTGGGATCTTCATGAGGAATTTGTTGCTTTACCCACAAGTGCATAAACAGTTGGGCCAGTTAGTTCGCGTTTTCACGCTCACTGAATTCATTGTGATTTTTCCACGATTTGTGTTTTTACGATTTCAATGAGAAATGTATTTGTTCTTACAACGGTTCTTCCTTCAGAGGACCATTGCACAATTCCATACTAATGAAGATACTCGTACATCTTACTGCAACAGCCCGATGAATTTTCAAACACATAATACGTGTTGGCACTCAAATAAACAAAAACACATAGAAGAAGAAGATACACTTAAATCTAGTCCAACATTAAGTCATAAAAGCACACATAGTCAAGCGTTAGCCATAACAAGTAATCGAGTGTGACGTTTAGGACAAGTTAGCGCAAAATGGAAGTTAGTCATGAGAGATGGAAAGCGGGAAATTGTGACTACAAGCTGATAATATTCCACTTATCCATTAACTAGACACACCTTAAAGCAAATATATAATACATAATCTGCTGTGGGATAAAATGAAGAAGCTAGATGAATGAAATGAAGAAAGGTTGAAGATGGAAATGAAATGATTAGATCATGAATCTCGGAGGGAAGTCTTCAATTCCATCCACGTGAAAGGAACTCTAAGTGAAATCCGGAGTTGATAAATCGATGTTTAACAGATGGAAATTACCTGTTTTAGATTTTTTAAAATTCAATGCCATCCCTTGCCAAATTAACCATAATGTGTGAGTCCTGCTGTTAGTGTTAGCAGTTTCACTTACAGGTAGCCGCCGTTAGGTTAGCAAGCAGGCCACTCTGACAGTCCAGGGCAGACTCCTTAGATTGCCAGCATCTTGCTCATCCTTTTCTTTCACCTGTAGTGATCAGGTGAGTAGTACTCCAGCAGTAAATTGTACTCCAGTAGTATACTCAATACTGGAGATGGCACTTTCTACTGACGATGGATACTTTTGGGTCAAAGAGTTTGCCTTAATTCACACCGTGATTACTATTCGAGTTACACTAGTACATAATTTCAAAGAAGCTATTTATGCACAGTATTCCAGAGTGATTACAACGTTAGGCGTACATCCAACTTGGACTCGACCGATATGCAAAGCCATGTCGGCTGTGTAGTTAATAGTATAACCAGGTCATCTAATAAAGTTGGTCATCCATCTTTGAGGACCTTCCCTTTACGGGCAAGTTGTTAGTCGCCGTACTTTTAGTGTAGCACTCGGATTTAGCTCCTTTCTCCAGGGATTTGAAATGCAAATTGTTGGAATATCCACTACCCATTCATAAGGTTTGGATTTCCACCAATTTGATGAAAATTCTGAGCTGAAAATATGTATTTCCACAGCTTCCAGAACCGAACGTACCATCTATTTTCATGGCGATAACTGTGGACAAAGTGTACCACGTAGAAAATAAAAAACAAAAGCAGTGTTTCGCTTAACGACTAAGGACTTTTCACCTGCCCGAGATAGATGGAATGAATAGAACGAAAGCAATGAAAGTGGTTAGCTAAATGAGAGGTTAATGAACTAAATGAGGGAGGCGAGGTGATGACCGAATGATTCCGTTCTAGTGTCTCTTTCTTGAAGGCGGTCAAGGTACCTGTCTCTGTAAGTCTGCTAACTGTGGACTTGTGGCGCCCTCACCTGGAGCTGAGACCGCCTCGCTGGCCGCCAGTCCCGTGTAAAGCAGGTTCTGTTCAGGTTCAGAGATGGCGTCAAGATCAATCGACGTCAGCGTAGCCAACATGGTGTCACAGCGCATGCCCGGTGGTCACCCACATACAAACAGACAGCTAGTTAGTGATCACAGTGAAAACAATTCTCTTGCGGTTAGAATAATCTGGACGTCTTTCTCTTACTATTGTAATATTCTCTAGGTTCTACCACGATTTTCTCTTCAGACACCGAAGGCATGAATATTGAATTTTTAACAAACATAACACAGTTAGGAAAACCTTCCTTACAATGAAATGTCACCCTCACTGGGAACCTCCTCGACCCCCGCAGACAGCACTAAAACGAAGAAGTTATAAATCTAATTCTAGGTAATATCTATAAGAAGTTTACATCTAATCCAAGAAGCTACATTCTTGAAAATCCCAAAAGGTCAAAATCCATGAAGTAAAGAGGTATTTCCGGCTAAGTTCTCCAATCTCCGAAATTTGACCACGCATTTAATCCTTCCGCAAAAATAAAAACGTACATTACACGGAAATGGCACTTTGAGGGATTCTATTTTCTCCCCAAAATACCGGTAATCATTGTTTCTTGGGCAAATATTTCAAAAAAAGTTATGAATCTACATAAATTAGTGAACCAAATTTAATGAAAACCGTTTTTGAGGAAATCTCAAAAAATTTGAAAATCGACACTGTAAAGTGGTATTTTCGCTAGAACCAAAACACACACATAGAACATGCTCAAAACCACAAAACACAAAATCCCAAGAATATTCTAAATATAAAATTTGAGTTGATCTTACAACTTCCTCTAAAAAGTAGAAGTAATTCTTACAGCTAGAGTTGAAGGAGTGAACTCACCTTTCTATCGTGGTCATCGACAACCCGTTTCTGTTCCGTCTCAGACTGTAAACATTAAACAAATGTATTAACAGTTAAGAAAAGCAAAATGTCTACTTTAGAGAAATTTAAAAAAGAAAATTTCTAATCTTTCTCCCGCCCCAAAAAAACAGAATGCTTACTACCTCTTCCAGAACTATTTTGAGGGTGACCAGCACAGACTTGAGATAGGCCACATCCTGTGCCATCTGGTCCAGAGTTTCCCGTTTTACTGTGGTGTAAGCTCCTCCGGAGGCACTTTCGCCACACGAACTGTTCACCTGTAAACACATAATGCACCATTGAACTGAGGTTGTTTCACTTGCAGCAAGTTGGCAGCTGCATGTCTAGGAACAATGGATCTCCAACGATGTACGAGGCTTTAAGATCTAAGTCAAAGATATTAAAGCAAGACCGTGACCTGTTTCCTCCGAGATGTAAAGTTACAGTAAATTAGAAAAAATAGGAAGTAGTAAGGGTTACCTGGACTCGGCTGTGCGCTGGAGTGACATTGCTGGGCGACGCTGAACCGCTGGTGGTGTGCCTCATCATCGGCCGGATGGGTCTGGGAGGAGTCCGAGCGCTCGCACCATTACTCAACCTGGAGAAAGATAAACTCACATTAGCATCCTCACTGTTCTGCGGAGGGGGGACACAAGTTTTGAGAAAATCTCAGAAACACAATGAAAAGTGAAGGGGGTTTACTTACGGTTGGGATCCTCAAATAATTAGCATTGGGATTAAGTGGAAAGAATTTTCCGCTTTTCATGTAACAATTTTCAAGTTTTTATTGCCAAACAGCTGATTTGAGTTTAATGATCTGTAGCAAAAGTTTCGCAAGTTACAAAAGTGTAGAAGGCCTTGGATTGAGCATGGTTACAATTATTAGGGGAGCGCGAACTGCCAGGTTATATAAATAGAAACAGCAAGAAGGTTTTATTTAAATAAAAAAAACAAAAACACAGTAAAGGGTGGCGGGGCCTAAGTGCATTGTTTTGAAGGTAGCGCGCTCCGCCGAGATCGTGTGACTCATGGCGCCCCTCCAACTGTCAAGGTCAACACTCCCGCACTGCCCTTGGCGGGCTCACTCTGCCACTTTATCGGTCATGGTGTGTGTTTTGTCCTGGACATAGCCAGACTACATGCTTCTACTAACCAAAGCAGTATTGCCAACTCTAAACACAGAATCATCTGCTTTTGTTTCTTGCAGATGATAAATTCGTGAACTCTTTCGTTAGGAGGATACCATAGGTGTATTGCATGTATTAAACATTACTGCTAATTTCTTTCACTCTCTTTCACGCCAGAAGGTTACAACTTGGTTACACTCGTGATAAAATTCTTTCTAATATCACAGTAGACCGACATCATCAGTGTAGCTATACCATCTAACCGTAAGAAAAGTTTTAGAGATAAATATGAATTTCTGTTTCCATCGAAAGGTTACAGTTAAGGTACTAATAGATGATCAAGATTAAGATCCTCCCGACGATGTATACAGAAAATCAAGTTGGAATTCTCTGCCCAAAAAAGTTGCATTCTACATTGCGACTGATGGGAGGTTGATAACCACTGACAGAAAATACTTTGTACTTCTTTTATTTGAGATGATTTTTGAGTAAAAATTCATTTTCATTGTTTCCGCCGCACGCCGTTACATGCTGTTATAGGTGTAAATGGGACTAGAACTGGTTTTGCATCGTGGCTCGATACTAAACCTGGACTAACAAGCACGAAGTAGATCAAGCTGCAGTTTGGGAGCTAATAGGCTAGGAGTAGATCAAGCTGCAGTTTGGGAGCTAGTAGGCACGAAGTAGATCAAGCTGCAGTTTGGGAGCTAGTAGGCACGAAGTAGATCAAGCTGCAGTTTGGGAGATAATAGGCAAGGAGTAGATCAAGCTGCAGTTTGGGAGCTAACAGGCAAGGAGTAGATCAAGCTGCAGTTTGGGAGCTAACAGGCAAGGAGTAGATCAAGCTGCAGTTTGGGAGCTAACAGGCAAGGAGTAGATCAAGCTGCAGTTTGGGAGCTAACAGGCAAGGAGTAGATCAAGCTGCAGTTTGGGATCTAACAGGCAAGGAGTAGACCAAGCTGCAGTTTGGGAGCTAACAGGCAAGGAGTAGATCAAGCTGGAGTTTGGGAGCTAACAGGCAAGGAGTAGATCAAGCTGGAGTTTGGGAGCTAACAGGCAAGGAGTCGAGCGCAGTTGGGTCATTAATTAGCTCTTGGTTAGAGAGTGAGTTAAATTGGTCCACTGGCCATGCGTACACTAAATCATTACTACGCATTCGCTACCCCAGGTGTTTTCACTTTCTCTAGAGCGTGTGTAACGTAGATATGTGTGACGTAATCGGATACTCGTGTGTACACACCTTTTAGCAGGATACTGGTAAACAAGGCCACTTCAGCAAAATGACTTTTATCAAGGTAGATAGCATCGGTCCAAGCATTTGATATTACTTCACAATATAAAACCTTTCAGACATGAACTAAAGCCTGGTGCAAGACCTTAAGGGCTTTTTCCCGCCGCCATTGACGTGATGAAAGTTTCTGGAAACTTCAAATGTTTACTAAAAAGTAATTGAAGTTAACCTCACACATGTTACCTTAAAACTTCCGAATAAATCGATAAACTAGAACTATCGATTCGTTAAAATGGCACCTCCGGCCGGCCGATTTTTCTTAAATTTGGATTTTTTAAAAGTTTTTAATTCTTATTTTTTTTAATGTTTTTTTTTAAAAGATGCTCAACATCTAAGGTCCTTCGCACGTGACAATGTTGCTCAATGACACTACACCAGTTTATTCCAAAACAATCATTCTAATAATAAACAGACTCATCCATATAAATACTTTCATCTAAATAAATACAATCACACACCTTAAATCTACCTAAAATGCATTCCTTCGTTTACTCACTCTAAATTTACTAACACTTACCGCGATTTGACAATCGTACAAACCTGTGGACATTAATGTGTATAAATAAATTATTTTGTAAAAATCACTTTTTTTATACTCAGGGGATCTCCAATCAAATACTTGCAATGAAGACTTAAAGTAGCTCCCCCTGGGGCAAGAGAAAGTATTTCTCTTCCTTTTCGATCTAAGGCACGTCAACATTGGCACATCGAACAGTGTACTCTCATTGCAGACAACACTGACCTATCTCCAGACAATCAGCTGTAAGAAGCTCCTAGGAACAGAATCATTCGGGAAGTCATCATTCTCATTAGATGTTCAAAGGAGAGTAAATTTTAGTTTAGCGCCTCTACTAATTGGATTTCTTCCTCCCTCGGGATACCTACATCAGTCTGCTTGAGTGTATCCATTAAGTGTACTAGTACGCAGCACAACGCAAGTGCACAGTCTGGCAACACTGCAAGGTAACTGAGCCTCCAGATGGACAAGTTGTATCGCGAGAATAATTAAAGATATTGCTGAAGTGAAGGAACACACGTGCAAACCTGTCCCGCGGAAATGAAAGTAGTCAGTTTGCAAGATCCGGTCGAGTAAAGTATTTTGCAACCAAGAGGTGAGTGCGATTGGGTGAGGGAGAGGGAGAGAGAGTGTGACAGGTTTGCCAACAGCCATTAAACAACTCAACAACTCGAGATTAATATCTACCAATCAAGATAATGGATTGAAATTTAAGATCGATCTTATCGTTTCCATTGTTTCAAACTTTAGCAATCCGCCAAACAGAGTAACTTATGCTAGCCAGAAATAGTGCACATTTGCACCTTTTTTTTTTTTTTTACAAATAGGCACCGCCCTGCCGAACAATTTGGACGCAAATGGCTTTTGTGGTGCCCGCATTAATGCCCCCAGTATTGTTACACAAATTTTACTCGATTACAAACTCGCTGTTGCTAAGTTTACCAAAAATCTTTGCAACTTTCCCAGAGAGAATCCGGATGGTTTCGAAATGCTCTTGAATTCGATTCAAACTTCACACCCACACACTCATTTGGACACGATTTCCAAGAAAATTCCTTATCCTAAAATACCACATTATCCAATCATAGATTTTTTACCATTTTTCTAGAAAAAGAAAAGTTTATAAGGTTTAAATTCAGTGAAACAGACGGTTTTAAAAATTGTATTACTTTGGTAAGGATTGAATGAGAATAAAGTGTTTGTAAACGGAAGAAACTGGATGAGTTCGAACTTGGAGAAAACCGTGCGTGTGTTCAATAAGATTTTTAATGAACCGATCTCCCCACATTCTAAGAGAGTGATTCTGGAAGAATACAATGTTTTGGGCAGTGAAGGCGCTCTGTGGGAATCGAAATTTAAGGGAAAGTTTTATAATGATTTTTTAACAATGAATTTTAAAGTAAAAATGATTTCTATGGGAATGAGTAATAGGAGTAAAAGCGTGGCGATAAGGGAAAGTGACAAGCGGTCATCGCTGTAACGGGCTGATTAGGAGCACGGGCTGCAGATAACCTTGACGGCTCATGACTCAACGCACAGCTGCCTGACTACAACAGGTGTGCAGCCAGCACTGCCAGTAGGGAAAACATTTTCCTACAGCAACGAAACATTCTTTCTGTAATTAACTAACTGTTAACCAATCAAGATAAAATGTGAGAGGTGTGTTCATTAAAGTACAAAACGAACACAACAATTTTCAGAGAACTCTTGCAATTTTATATGCAGTTCCACAGTTGAATCACAGTACATTAACATATCAGTGTTGGATCTAGTGATAGTCTGTTTAATTTACTATCTCTCAGCTGATTTCTCTTAGTTCCTTATTTCTCTATTGTTTTTATACAATTTTGTGAAATCAGCATTCAAGTTTACTTGTAAATGATGTTTCTATTTAAGGACTAAAATTCAGCGATTATTATGGAATAATCATATTCTAGTTACCTCAGTCGTTATTGAGTTTGTTTAAAACCTGAGGATGAATTAGAAGAAGCAGACAATTAGTCTGGCAGACACCAATGTTTATGAGAATCCTTCATCCGCGACCGAATGAAGAAGAACTAACAGCTATAGGATCCAGTGATGACGAAGCATTGATTGGTTGTTTTTGATGTAGTGCTAATAGAGTATATGGATGAACCAAAACTAAATTGTGTAAAACAAGACCGACCATTCGTGGACAAAGAAAACGATAACCGCATATCCACGGACGGCAAACACCAACTATTGAAAACAAAAAGTTCACTCGTGGGTCTCATAAAACAATACGTGAAAACTATTCCAGCTGCAAGAAGAGCGACAATTATTGTTTCGGACACAATTTTGTGAAAATTATAACGGACAAATATGTTTAGGGCACTCTGTATATGTGTTCTCTAAACTCTAAAAAACAGTAATAATTTTACTCATTGACAAACAGAAACTGATAGTAATATTTATCGCTTAACCAAGTTTTTAATACTAAAACTACAAACTACAACCCTAGTTGTAATTTTAATCCTTTCATGCTACTTTATTTTATTTATTTATAATCCGTAATTTGCTGAAGTTTACAAATAAACTTTATGAGTGCAAAAATCAAGCCGATGTTTTTCAAACAAGCTGTGGAAACTCGAGAAAATCTCTATAACTTGACTAGTTATCTGCAGAAATAGACTGAATAAAATTTAATTTTAAAAACTTAAAAGTTTATAAATTGCGCGAGTATAGGATTGCCGTCGCGCATCATGACATTGACTTGTCAAAGTAAACATTACTTGAGTTCAAACCAAACAGTATAGAATGGAGATCAACTGTTCATGTTCAACAGAAAATTATTCTAATTAGCATAAAACATGGACAAATTGTAAAAACATTTATGCCAAAAATTAGCCCCACACAACTTCAAAAAACCACACGGAAATATCTGGAGTGAATAACCATCCGACTTCCTCTTACTGCTGTTCTCAAGATTCGAACTTATAAACTTTAAATATTCGAGCCGGGATCATAACTCATTCTAGAAGAAAACAAACCGACCTACTCATTTTGATGGAACCTTAATCGAATTTTAGGGAACTATCTTGTCAGCAAAAGGTTTTTGTATTCACTATACTGAGTTAGAATAAATGTTCGTGTAAATCTCCAAATACGGAAGGAAATATCGGCACTTTCGATAAACCGATTTTGGCTAAAACCTTACTGTGGCTCTTTTTGGAACCCAGGGAACCTAAAATACGGATTTTTCCGTTAGAATCTAAAAGGAAGTAACAGATTGTAAGATAATCACCCAAACCGCATCTATTTTGAATTAAGTTCATGGAGCTAGACCAAAAATACTGACCAATCCCCTCTTTATCTCAATTTACATCCAACATTGGACAGAATTAACACGGTTGTGAAGACAACGACTACACTACAGCTAGATTAGATGTATTTACCCATTGTGCCTGGTCGGGAGAGCACGTTCCAACTCTTTCATGTTCATCGGGAACTAGCTGTCGCACAGCGGACCTCCTCACTGCTATAGTTTATCATCCAGCGATGATTCGTGACTACTTTCAGACACGGATTTTGACTGCTGTGCTCAGTTATTCTCACCTCGCTGATTTGCAATTTAGTTGGCTGGCCGTGGAACTCTGATGAAAAGTGCAGATAGTGAAGTTGGGAAAACAATTGAAAAACTCTCGAACGCTTGGCCACACACCACAACTGGACTGACAATGTTGCTTGCAGGAGGGGCGAACGACCAGATCCCCTCTCCAGGTCGGTGGAGAGGGGCGCCCTACCTGTCAGCCCCTCCAACACAACTGTAACACTGTTACGTGAAATAGTCCACCTTTTCACACAGACGTAAGATTAGAATATTTACTACAGACAATTTATTTTGAAATTAACGGTTACCAAAAACAGCACAGAATATTTCAATAACTGAAAAATATATCTAAATTTAGCTTCTTACAGGTAATTCTCCCTAGCTACTGGTCAACGCCCTTACAAAGTCAATTAGTCATAGTCCGGTTTCGGCTATCGACTGCAGAATAAGACCAGAAGAAAGTTTGGATCCTATACCTCAAAGAACTTTGTGATAGAAGCTTACTGTATAATCGCTAACTGTTTAGCACGTGTTTTCCCTCATTTCAAGATCTTATGATCTGAACCAATGATTTGTTTCTGCTATATGATCTCTTCTGGTTTCAGGAAGTCATAGAAATCATAACGCAGCTTAATGATTGCAGTGCAGCCAAACAGGATGTGAAGGATCATTAAGAATAATCCCCCTACGAAGAGAAAAGATCCATTGAGGCGATTCTTTCTTAATGGAAAACACTTCCTTTTTACGAGGTCCAGGGTTTCCGACCTGCCCTTTCTCAATACTGTCTCCTCTGGTCTCCAACTGCTAGAGGAAAGCGGGACCACTGGTAGACGGGACTTGCGTGTCGCCAGCTGGTACTAAGTGTACTATGGGCTGTAGCCTCTGGACAACCGCCACTAGGTCCGAATGCAAGTAAAGTAATCGCCTATTTTTTCAGGAGGGGCTTAACGTCCAACTACCAATCACTAGGTCCGAATGTTGTGCTTGTCCAATGCTGGATTAGGGGATGTCTCAATGCTACCACTAAAGTCTTGGATATAAAGCGGAAACTCCAGAATTGGGTGCTCACCTGCTTGCACCTTGCAGTCTACATATTGAAGACTCCATTATAGAGATGACTAAATGAAATAAATGACTAAGTCATTACAAAAATGAATAACCAAATCTTTAATCGTTAAAACCAATCTATGAATAATTTATTCATGACTAAATTTCTCCTAGCACTACCTCTTCAACATAATGTTCAGTCTAGTTGACTCTCTTTACTTACCTCTTCTCTGTCTCCACCTGGGCTTATTTTCCTTGCTAGCAGTTTTGGCAATTTTTCGATTTTCTATTTCCCCCACCTTTTCGGAGTTTCTTCCTTTGTAAATGGCTTTTTTTTTCTCTAAGCTTATCTTTCGAGAAATTGATTCGCTTCTTCAGGGATACAAAGATCACGCCACGCCGATATGTTATCACTTCATGAGAAACTTCCAGGCGGGCCAACTGTTTTAGAAGACTCGTAGGTTGAGGCGTGGGTTAGCCCAGGAGACCCTACTTCTTAATTGGCCATGAGAGAATGCGCCAGCACCGTATCTATTTTGTGGTTTCTCACTACAAACTTTGCAAGTTGTCTAACTTTTAAGAGCTTGTAAATGTTATAGTATGTGTTACAGAAATTTGTCTGCACATCCACTCTTTAAGATTCATCATTACAGATGGTGTTTTCTAAATAAAAGTGTACACATTGGTGTTGTCTGCCCCAATATGCTGTTTACCCGCACTGACTGCAAAAACATTCCTAATGTCGGTTCGTGCGGCCAGTTCAAAATTGTTAGGAGAGCAAAACTAATGTGTGCCAGCATAATAGTGATTTCGGAAACTTTAAAGCCTTTTTGCGCTTACTCATTAGTTCCAAATTAGTTGCTAAGGTTCTGAACTGCCTCTACGAACAAAGCTATTATCTGTTGACGTTGTCTCAGAGTTGAAGATAATTATTTCCTCTAGAAATGTGTTTAAATATATTCTATTACAGAGTCATTGAGTTCACAAATATATCGCATATGTTGGATATGCGAACGGTAATTACTTTTCATATGCGGTAATTATGATGAGAGTAAAATTGAAAAAGAATCACTTCACCAGTTTTCCTCTGGTTACTTTCATATTTTCCTTCTTCAAAAAGTTTTCTTCTACCACCAGTAAGAAGTCGCTGAAGAGAAAGTGAGCTTGCCTGCGATATAAGTTGCTGAAAATTTGAAGGGCAAGCAGTTTACTTTCGGTTCCACCGCGAGTTCAGTCTCTTGCACAGTAGCTGAATGGCAGCTCTGTTCTCAGGTGTTTTATAACTTGTAAATGGAACTTAAAAAATATATCAAAGCAAATTTTTTAAATCCTGTAGAACTACACAATTTACGTAGGAATTAAAAAGAAAAGGAATAAAAGCTTAACTGGGAGAAAAGTAAACCATTTAAAGGGTTCGATGTTTTGTAATTTGCATGCGTCCCGTTCTCATTCAGGATGCACCATTTCGCTGTGCAACAAAAGTCTTGCGTTTAAAAATAAAACATGCACTTCCCTCTGAACTTTCATTCTAGTTTAATGTATATTTACTTATATATTATTAAGAAGAGTTAAATGATTTCCGAGTTTTGGTGGGAGAAATATCTACTCCCGAATATCTAGGGAGTTGTGAAGCTGGATCTAGTCACACCAGCACCGGCCATAACTGCCACCAAGAGAGGAAGTTCTATGGTTGACTTCCGGTGAACTTGCGACACAATCACAGCACATTTTATGGATTTAGCACAGACTTTTGTTACACGCGGGTGTTAAATCCAACTTCGTGTAGTGCAATACATTATTTAAAAATGCAAATATAAAAACCAAACTCATTTTGCACCATGCTCGTGTTTTATTTAAACCATCATTCTACCACCATACAACAATTCATGCCCATGCCAATGCCAAACTGTGAAATTTAAATTACTATTCCAACACAAAGAGAACATCCAGTCTGGAGTCAATTGTGGATCAATTAAGTCAATTAAGTAAATCAAATGAAATTAAATGAAAAATGAAATAAATCCTTTGTACAAATAAATTTTAATAAATATGTACAATCTGCAATTGAGTGAACCACAAACAAAATAAAAATAAATAAACCAAACAGAAACCTTTTCTGAACACTCTAATGTAGAGACGCACTGATGACTGTGTAATAAATAATAATTTATGTACTATAAAATCCATAATTTAGTGTGTTTATGTACAATGAGCTGATAGTCTGAGCCAGCTGCTACTGTGTTATTGCGGAATGTGTGGAGTAGGAGCACTCACCCGGGATGTGTGGACAGGAGGGAGCTCCACTCCTGCAGGACCTGGTTGCTCTGCGACATGATCTCCGTCCTCAACGGCGCGTCCTCCAGCTCGTGCAGCCTGCAAGACACCAAGTGCATCAATTACTCACAGCTGCCATCTTTAAGACTGTATACAATCGGTTAGATTGTCAGAAAATGCGCACTTTCTGATTATCCCCCATCCCGAGTAAAAGGAAGGTTTCGAAATGGAGAATAACCAACTTGTTCCACATGGCGTGTCTTGATCACTTCTATCTATTTTCTACTATTTAGTGATATTTTAAAGATAAACCAAGAAGTCTTTTGATTTTGGAGAAATCACTCTGAAGTTTCCAGTAAGTAGTGAATGGCGGAGGAAGCAAAGTGACTTTAAGTGGCAAGTGTTGAGGAGGATGGCTGGATCCGGTTCAGCAGGTCTATTTCTTCATTCTCAATTCGCCAGGGTCTGGTTTATCAAGATTTGAAAAAAGTTAATTTCCTTTATAATGTGTTTAAAAATCGGAAAAAATTAAATTTGACATTTCTCGGTCAAGTTTGAAGCTACAACCACTCAGCATAAGTAATCTAACTTAACTGATCATACTTTAATATTTAACCAATGTGAATGTGAGTAATACTGACTCATCGAACTGGGCGCTGATATCATGATCCAGCATGAGGTCGTCAGAAGCCAGAGATTCACACGGCGAGAGTGTGTTCAGGGAGGTAACACTACCACGCTGAGGTCGTCCATTCCTGCAGGACACCTGACTTCCGTTCATGTTGGCCAACACCTGCGACACTTCCCCGGCCAGTCTACTAACTGAAATTTGCCAGATTAGTTTTACCATTCTGCGCGCATTACATCTGTCACATATCACAGATCAAAATCGTGCAATAGAATACGTACTTGTCCTGGATGTGTTCAGTATGGAGGCATCATCTGCATTCAGAGAGGCCAACAGATCTATGTTGTCTTCAGATCGGACACTTGTTTCAGTTCTCGACACACCATCCTTTCTTAATCTATGGCTGCCTTCCGTGTCGAATACTAAGCCAGGTTGATCTGCTATTTCATCATCTATTAAGAAATCTCTGTCCTTGGCATCCGAGCTGAAGGAGTTGGTGGGCGTGCCTGGGCTTCCGGGAGCGTCTGCAAGTTATCAACTTATCAACCCTTTTAATAATTTCTAAAATGTACCATTTTTCTTAATATTTTTAACCATGGATTGTTGGATGCAGGGAAGAATACTCACGATCATTTATTAAATTAATTTATTTATTATTAGATCATTACCTAGAGTTAGAAAAAAGAAAAAACTACCTGCAAGGTTTGGTGGAGGTGGTAACGGTTCTACGGAAGTTGTTTCACTACAGCTGATATCCGGCGATTCAGGTAACACTTCGTCCTCCAACATGGATGCGGACTGATCCATAACGGCCAGGTTGGCAAACTCAGGGTCTTCGATAGTCAGCAGGACTGATCTCAAGCCCGGTGACTGGTCAAGTTCAGGCATGTTAGCGCAGGGCAACTGTTCATCCAGAGCCATCGCCTCACCCCTTCCCCACATAGTCTCCTCGTCTTCTTCATCTAAGTTGGCCGTATCCTCCTCTTCAGGACTACAGCCCAGTCTTACTTTCTCACTTGATAATTTATCTCTGGTTCGAAAAGAAAATCTCGAGTTCATTATTTAAAAGTAACATTAGGATTAGAAGGTGTTACAGACTAAAATACTTTACAAACCTGCTTTGTTTTTCTTCATTGGACACTTCGTCGAAAACTTCATCGCCGGAAGAGGAAGAGGAAGAAGTTGTGAGAGGTGAACGGTTGGTGGCTTGTCGCAATGGGTGCCTAGCTGGTGAGTTGCCTGCGGCCAGCTGTTGAGCGCGACCTATGCCCCCATCCTCACTGGAGGCGGCAGAACGGCTTGGCTGCACGTCTCGCAGTTCGAACTGTTTGGTCCGGCCGTCCGTGAATACCATCTCCATGGGTCGCGCCTTCTGTGCACGGAATGTTCATCAGAATGAGGGTAGTAATAAACTTTGACTTCCAATCTGTCACCTTCTAAACTCAAAACATTTACTTTTAATCGTCCATGCTAAACTAATTGAATCGGAAACTTAATTCAGTGTAACTTCCCGATCAGGCCAAAGGCTTAGATAACCCAAACATATCCTTTTTTGAAACAAAGTCTTTTAGATTCCTACGCCGAACCTTTATTCAGTTCTTTCGAATAGAAGTTTTAAACTGGAGGTTAAACCGAAATAGCACTGTAGAGGCAACTACCAAGTCTACACTCGAGCGGCAGGAAGACAGTATTTCCTGCTCCAAAATAAACATCCAGCTTCTATTTCTGATATGCTACATCGAAATAAACGTCTTTGATTCTCCAGAATCCAAATTCCTTCACCAATCCCAAAATGGTTTTTCTACACAAAATTAATCAAATAAAATTCAAAGATTTTTAATTTACATACCTCCTTAAAATACATTTCCAGTTATGAATCTGATTAAGATTCTGAAATCTAACAAAACATTCATAGTTACTTAACCTACAGGCGACGCTGCTATTACTTGTCACAAAGTAGCCCTTTCCAGGATGCAGGTGCCTAAAATCCATTTTGCACGGAAAAACTGAATTTAGCGGCAGTTTTCGAGAAATATCAAAAAATTGAAAACTCTCTTCGATGAATTGTAATCAAATCGTTTGAGGAAAACAAAAACCCTTTTAAATGAAAGCCCCTCGAAACGGGCATATCCAACTGTAAGTAAATTTCGAAAAGCAAAACTTCCTCTTTTAAAAGTAAATACGGAAATAGAAGAATACGTCACCCTCATGATGAATTTAAAATTGAGAGAGCTGAGTGTTCAGTACCGGATGTGGACGGCTGGTCTTAGGCTGCACTCTATAAGCGCATCACAGAACTAGTGCAGCCTCCAACCACAGACTAGCTGCACACCGAGACTGTCCCGAACATACTGAGAGCTCCACAGACTGGAGATTGGCCGCTCGCCAGCCCAATCTTCCCAAATAACGCGCCGGTAGCGAGGGAATCATTGTAGAGTTACAGAGTGTTTAACTAGACCAGGATATTTTTATATCTCTCCGCTAACTAGGCGCCTATTATCTCATGAACAAAAAGTTATTGAGAGCTCTGTAGGAGGTTGGACATGAAAGCTGTCTGAAGTACATGAATGAGTACCATTGACTAATCGCCAATTTCCACGCGACGTGTTGAGTTCGATGGTGAACGACCCGAATTTCAAAACTTATCAGCGTGCTTCGGCAGATCAGAGCATTAACCCAGACTGACAGTTTAGTGGAACACCATTACACTTCCGGGCAATACTTCCGGTTGATAGATTTAGGCCCATAATGGCTCTAAAAGCGGATGTAAATATTCTAAAGAAAGAATAATGCCAGTTAATATTCTTACCGAGCTTGCGACCTAGCAGCCAGATCATCTTTGGGGCTGTCGGGCATATTTTACAGTTATCATGAACATTATTTTGTATAAAATATGCTACCATATGCTATTGACAATTATAATATTTTTTACCATGTTATATGTAAGGATAGGTGTGTCTGTTGTTGTGACCTTCCGGTTTTGAGATGTACTGATCTCACTCAAAACAGAGCAATGAAAACCGGAATCTCAAATGATTTGCCGGGGTAGCAGTACCAAATCAGCAAGGAAAGTATGGCGAACACGTGTACATTAATTATTAGCGTTTTAAGTGTTAAAACTGCGCCTGCACATCAGAACATCTGCAGCTGATTATGTGATTTAGGTTCTGAGAACGAACATCTGTACTCCAGAGGACATGTGTCTACATAGGAACATGTGGGCAACATGTTACGTCATCCTACCAGCGGTGGGGTATGCACATTACTCTCTGCAGCTTTCATTCCGTGCATTCCCTGCACGTTTTGCAATCTGATCTAGTTACTTTTTTATGAATCAATCCTTATACTTTTTAAACTGTGAGTTCTTATTAAGGAAATGTTACAAAACTAATTCACAAAGCGGAAGTTCCTACTTTACCTGGTGATGGAAATTTCTGAATTTGTGTGCCATATTTGGGCTGTGCTCCAGCTGTTGGATTTCCAACACGTTATCATTTCTGCAGGGCTTCTGTCCGCCGAAGCCAGAATCTGTAGGTGAACTCTGTCACAGAAAAGAACTTAATTTCAGTAAGAATTTCTTGGTTAGATTTAGAGTTAAGAGTTGAAGGGAGAGACTCACGGAGGAAGTGTTTGGTGCAGAGGTGGTGTAGAACTGCTTGCTCTGAGCGGCCCTCTGGTTGTTTGCCTTGGTCTTGGCCAGTTTGTCAGCCTGAGGTCCAATGCCGTTGACGCCGTTCACAGCGGATGTCGGCCTGTAGGTGGCGCTCTGCGGCAATGGAAGTCGAGACGTCTTCAGAGCATACTTGCCCGAGACTTGCTGAGCTGCTGGCGACGCCGGTACGTTGGAGACGCAACTTGCGGACGCACTGCTGGAAGATTTATTGTTGCATCTGGGCTCAGACATGCTGCGCTGTTTGCTGGCCAGCTACAAAAATTCTCAGTTAACCTTATGCAAGCAGAGCGAAGCACAGAGAATCACACTCACCTTTCTCTGTATGCTAGTTTTATAGTTCTCATTCGCACATTTAAAAATCTATTAATTATTAAGGCGAAGGAAGTGATGGACTTCACACGAGTAATTTGAATTTGCGAATCCACTCTTAGAACACTCAGGGTGAATACTGTAGATGTTTTCTGCCCTTAGCATACACGTTTCCGTTCACCTACATTATCTAAATTCTATATGTATTTAAAACAGAAGAACCATCAATCTCTGGTAACGTATGATAATCCAAGTGTCAGAAATAAAGAAATCAAATGTGCAGTGGAGGATAAAATAATGAATAAATCAAGCTTCACATCATCACGAACTGAATTAAATTTTCAGTCCAGATAAGGTCATTAATCAGAAATAACGAACTGCAGGAGGAAGAGACGCATCACTGGATCCAAACTCAGGGACCTTTAAAATATATTTCCACTGAAATCCCAATTTCTAAATTTTCATACGATCCTAAAAAGTTGCAAACACAAGTGAAAAGACTTACTTTAAGCGCCGGTGTAGACTGAGGTCGGTTACTCTGTCTGAAGTCGGATTCACTTTTTGAATCTGATTGGTTGATGTCGGCCACTTTTGACATCGCTGATGGTGGCCGGAATCCGAAACGGTTGGTCGACTTGGTTCCATCTTTCTTCGCTCTGGCTAGTTTCGATGAACCTAAGAGTTCAAAGTTCAACTTAGTTTCAATTCACCACTCTAATTAACTTTTTTTTTGAACGATTTTTCCAGAGAGATCCTAGTTATGATTAGTTCTGGGGAGCAGTAGATTAATCTTGCCTTTAAAGTGTCATTTAAGTAGAATATCCGGTCTCATTGCCTCGATGAAATTAATAGGAAATAAATATATAAACAAAACTCGACATTTTTGGAAAATATTTAGTCAGCGGAAGTCCAAATTTAGTGAATAATTCAGTTATTTTTAACAATTTTTATTCACACGAATTCCAAATCTCAAGAAAATGAAAGCAGGAAAACAGAGATGGCACTAGATTAGAACTATGAGTCTACCTGGTGAACGGTGGATTCAGTAAACTTCCCAATTTCGATCTACCGCGGTCTGTTTAACAGAAGACCCAAGGGCTTGGCTTTCCCACGGTCTTGCTGACACTATGTACATGTACAATTATTTTTGCCGGTTGCATGACTTGGCACAGTCTGAGGTCATGCGAATATCGATCTGCAGATCGTCCGCGCGGAGGAGTCGTACTGTCTACAGAGTTGAGTCACGGCCAGTAGTGTACTTCCCCACCTTATCCGGAGTTCCTCCTTTACTGAATTTCACCTGCCGCTATCTACTTCTTTTCTTACATAAAATCCGCCAACTCTTAGGCTGACTTACCTTGCCTTGGGTGCACGGGAACGATAACTAATCGCTCAATGGTCTCCTGCAGGACGCCACCAGTCTCCGAAGGCAGTGACGGCTCAGTGGGAAGACCCACGCCTCGTGTGGCTCCAGACGGCGGTGATGGTTTCTTAAAACCGAACATTGTTACTTGTCCACGCGAGATCTGTGGACAGCGTTTTCCTTTCTCCATCTGTGAACAATAGATAATCGCATAAGAAACATCCGCACTCATTGTTATGATCGATAAACTCTCTTGGGAAACTTACGAAATGTTTAAATGTCGAATTGTGTTGTTGCATTGAGCGCTGTAACATGTGGAGTGTTACGATTTGTTTGGAAGCGTGACAAATCGAGTGTCCAGTGACACATGACTGTTACAATGCACAATTGCACACCACATAGATCACCAATTACTAAGCCTTGAAAAACATAGTAGAGTTTTGTCGAAACGTTGGCGTAGATTCAAATGGAATATTGCCCTAGGCCAACACTTACCATAAACCTTGGCGTTGAAAGAAATTTTGTGACTTTGTGTTCATTTCTGATTTTTTTTTAATTTGCACATAATATTGTAATATGCGCACGCTAGACAGTGGTACCCTGCACGGACTGTCTCCAGTTAACCTGCCATGATCATCTTGTCACACCAGATCGCAGAGCATTCAAGGCCGCCATGTCACACGGCAATATTACCACTAAGTAATTGATGAGCGGACCCACCGTCCTTCCTGAGGAAAAAATAAAGTGAAGAAAGCGCCTCGCTGAATGTAGCTGCCAGGAATAACAGATCGATAGCAGGCCTTTCTATAACCACTTACCTTGGAGGCATCGATCTACTTACGGATCTAATATTTTCTTATATAATTGCCGAGAACTCATTGTCAAGAGATCTGACCACATTTTGGCAATGTGAAATATTGGTAAAACCAATTATGTTTTGAATCAAGTCAAATTATTGTATGCTTGGGAAAAAAATTAAAAAGTATTCATAAACCTTTTAATAATAAATTCAGTATATCCTACAGAAGGTTACTACTTGCATTAGGACAGCGATGAGTCCTTGGGACTTCAGAGAACCTCATACGGCCATTACCCTTGAATGTTGACAAGAACATTGAAGTTAAGTATTGATGAGATTAACGACAATTCCGTCAGTACTCACGAATAGAAAGTAGCGAATATAACGAAAAAATTAATGTCGGTGCCACGGTGATATTTTTCGCACAAAACACTTTCGAGAAAATTTCATTACGAAAACTGCAATTAGAGTAAATCATATCACTTCAGTCAGCTAATCTTTAAATCTGTCTTCTTTAAATAAACTGATGCTGAGGACGCCTATTCTGCTATTATGCATTTGGCACCTAGTTGGGTGTTTCAATATTTTATCACTTTGGTTCTGTTTTCGGGAACTTCCAGACTTTACTCAATCAAGTTACTCACCTAACGAATGTCAAGTAAAGAAACTTTTGAGTTAGTTTTCCAAATGCGAAATAACTCCAGCTGTCCAGTTTGTGTACGATCTCGGCAAGGGGTTCCCTAACCTAAATTCTGTAATTCAGCACCCAGACTTTTAATTTAAGGACCATTCCGAGTATATGCTGAGAGCTCGGAAAGCAAGAAAAACCGGAAGTGCAGAGAGAATAGGAAGTACGAACTGACAAATAATTTGAATTTACTCACCCATCCGAACAAGAACATAACGATCTTCATGCTGGCAAGACAGTGTAACTAGACCGCACTGCTAGTCGTGACTGAATAAACTGAAGTTATATTTTGTTAAATCGCTATTTGGTAATTTAAATTATGGAATGTTGTGAAGAAGTGCAGCGTGGCAGGTTATCTAATGATGCAACCTCTTGCACTGTTAACGTTTCGCGCGAATGAGCACACGCTACCTCAATAACACATAACACCCTTAGGCTGGAAACATAGTGGAGCGGCGAGCAAAGCGGCGATGATAGCGAAGAGCGAAGCGGCGAAATCAAACACAAGTAAACATATGGGACCGCGCATAGTGGCGAGCAAAGCGAAGATAGAGCAACTCTATCTATTTCTAGTTTTTGTTTTTGCCGCTTTGCTCTTCGCTATCATCGCCGCTTTACCCGCCGCTCCACTATGTTTCCAGCCTTAGGGTTATATAACACAGTCGAGTGCAGGTTAGCCCCTAATATGGTTATAACAAGGATTACAGCTGTTTTTTTTAGACACACTATATCCTTCCACTATATATTCTGAAATGTTCAGCCCACTGTTCTAAGTATCATCTTAACCTTCAAACTGATCTAAGAAATTTCTTTTTTTACGACATTAAAAATCGCTACAAAAATTCTAACACACCAGATCCATTCCAAACGGTTCATTCTCGAAACTCTCTCCACACAAAACCAAGTCATTCTATAAGAAAACTGGAACGCCGTTTTCAATGAATACCAACAACCAGTTATTTGAAGATTTAATGGAGTTCCTCTACTAGCGACAACTCTCCCCCTCACGACCTTAAGACATGCCGATTTAATATAGCGACAGAATGTTTACTGAAAGCACTATTTGTACACTGGAGAGGCAATAAAAAAAAACCATATGTATGTTAGTACTTCTATCCTACATTATTGAATTCGGAGATGAGTTTTGCGGACCCAGAACACTGGCATCTAGTCAGCAAGGTATTTAACTAGCACATTGCGCATCACTGGAGACCGGAAATTGACAATTAAGGTCCTGTCTATGCTCTAATGGATTATAGTTTCACAACTATCAACTTTTATCTCTTTGGTGGACATGGACTCCTCCTCATGCTTCAGTATTTACCACGACACATGACTTCCATTAGCTCCGCTCACAAGCGCGAAGTAATCTTCAAACTTGGAATGTTTAATCGAGGTTTAGTTGCTCTAGTAATTAATCTTTCACAAAAAAAAAAAAAAAATGCCACTGTTGAGAGCAGTAACAGATACAGAAGGAAACGTTTGGGAGGAGGGCGATTCTGCTAAAGTAGTGCAGGGAAGGAAAGCGGAAGTGCGACATTGCACAACTGCTATTTCTATCTAATTCTAGGCCATCGGCAAAGGCATTACAACGTTAGGATGATCACTTTCTTTTGAAGTTTCCTTCAAGGAAAATTGATTTTTGAGGGAATCTTTAGAAGTAACTCCTGCAGTAGTGCATAATCTCATAATATGACAGTGACCCCAGCGAAGACAAACAGCAGTGGGAGGAACATGCCTTCTTAAGGCTGCAGTGAGTCAGAGCAGAGGTGCTGTTTGTTGTGACTTCCGGCCATTCTCACAGCTGCAACATCCTTCTACTTACCTTGAAGTATAGTCACCTCTCAGAGTATTAGTTCAATCAACTACAAGATGGAAATTAAAAAAGTGGAAAAAAATTTATTCTCGGGAAGTAATTTAGTTCCGTTTCGAGATGACCGAATTCAACCATTTTAATTAACTTTTATCTGTGGAAAATGAAGAAAAGCGCTGTAAAGTGCATCTTCTTGTCTTAAACTTTTTAATTCGATATCGCGTATAAAGTGCTAAAGTACATCTTGATTTATCTGATAAGTTCCACTCGGATTATTTATTTCTAACAAAATCACCAAGGTGGCCTCTAGCGTTCGTGGGGCAAACTAAAATACGGGCCACAAAAATAAATTCGTTTTAATTTATACGCAAACAAACACAGTTCTCCAATGGAGAATTGAGATTCACAAAATTTTAGTGAATGACTGACTGAAGGAAAAACTCAGTGTTGAGCGCGTTATCAGCACACCACTTCCTGTCAACAGATGATGACTCAACGTTGATGTTTTCGAGTAGCTACTGTTATCTGTGGAGTGCGACCTCGTGCAGCTCACCTAAACAAACAGTTTTGTGAACAATGGAATCATTGCCAGAAATACTGAGTTCTATCGAGCACACTTCCCGTATCAGGTAATGCAGATTAGCGATCTTCAAATGAAATGCACTTTTACAGCTCCCTGCTTGAGTTCTAAACAGTGGTTTTCGCCAAACTGGTTGGTAAGAGGAAATGAATGTTTGTGGGTCAGCACAACTCAAAACCGCAGGAAGATTAAAATTTGACATCACGGATTACGCCGGGCCTCAAAAATCACTCACAGAAAAGATTTTGATGCAAATTAGCCAAACGGAAGTGCCGCTTTTCCGGAACCGGATGTTCCACTAATTTCTCCATAACTGCTCAAAATCATTTCCTTTAAACTTGCTACTAAATCGTTTAACCATTTTATTCATAGATACAGCTCATTTAAATGCACTTTTTTGAGAGATGGGTGCGGCTATCTAAATACAATCTATGGTCTTCTCATCTGCACAATATTGATAACAGAAACAACCAAAATGCCAAATTTGAAGAAAATTGGTTAACGTCAAATACCACCACTCAGAGTTTTTAGAATTTTAAGCGATTTTTTCCCGAACCAAGTTCCAAGGTTACCTCTATGTACTCAGTCTGCTAAGTGTACTTAGTGTGCTAATCAATTGTAGACTAGAGTTAATCAATCAATTTAATTTTAATCAATAAGTCAAATTAATCCCTTTTGTAAACTTCCTGGACTGTTAGGTAGGTATTTAAATTTAAAAAAAAAAAGAGTAATTTGTTATCCTAAAATTAACGTATTATTGAATAGAAAGTTTATTTTGTTGATTAGTATTTTTAATTTTAAAGAAACTTGACGGGCGGTTATGACCGAGTCGAAGTTGTTAAAATTATAATTTTTATTTTGTTTCTGTAATTTGTATTTCTGTATTCTTAATGAACCACATTATTATTGATCATAATAATAATATTACTTTGTTTTTTTTAAGAAAAAAGTATATTGGCATGGCTACTTGCAGCCGTATGCCAGACATTATTATAATTATTATAGACTATTAAGTTTACTATCTTTTTTGGTGCTTACTCTAAGTCCCAAAAAAATTTCATCCCGGAAACGGACGTAAGAGAAAGTCGTGTAAAAGTGTTCGCACAAAGTTGATGTTGAACTTTGCCGGAAACAGTTGCACGGCCAATGCGTTCTTTTGCTGGGTGTAAACCAACTAACTTTTAGATACTTCCGATTCGAGAACGGGCGACCTGTGAACGCGCAATTTGGAAAATAGAAACTTTCTCAGCGGGATAACCTTTATTTGTAAGTTATGTCCAGGAAAGAGGTACTTTAGGGAAAGGATTGCCGCTGGCTTTCCTGTAAACATTAAAACTTAATTACGTAAAATGAGACAGCGTGAATGATGATGGCGATTAATGTTCACATAAAAAAACAAAATCGTGCAAGTGATTCTTGTTGATCTCTTAGTGACAGCTAGAAATGAGATGAGTTGTTGAAGTGAACAGAGTCACGGTTGATAGGATATTCCTACTAGGAGGAATCTTAATTAGACTAACTAGACCTTTGCCCTTAGGCAAAGTTTTCTTAAGCTTACCTCAGTCTCCATCTGAGTGGACAAACTGTTCTAGATTTCACCATCCTCTGAGTTCAAAGGGCCAATTCTTCTAAACGCTGATGATATGAGTAGTATAAACATTTGTTTTTCTTTTTATTATTTTTGTTACGAAAGTTAAACTTAAAAAATAGTTGAATAGAAGACTACTATTGATAACAGACTAAACAAACAATCAAGAAGAAAGCAACTAATTATTTAAGAAACTAATGGTAGATACTGTGACTAGAATAACGCACTAGAAGTAGTGATAACGAAGACTGCCGGCTAGTTAACAGCAAGAGCAGGAAGAGGGGAGCAGCAGTGAGAGTGGGGACTGATAGGGGCGCACTGCGCAAGCGAATTGGAAGTTCGATTGCAGCCGACTGGCCACCGAGTCTAGTTGGGCCTTGCTGTTGCATTTTACTGCTGAATGCCAACGCAGAATTCATGTGGTGTTCACAAATCGAGACTAGCTCATGAACTAAAACATTTGGATTAAACATTTCATTCTCATAAATATTATAGAAGTGATATGAGCGAATAATGTACCCTGTTTAAGAACATAACCTGGAACGCACTTTTACCATAAAATCCTAAAGAAATACGCACTTCTGGTCACGTCATTTCCTTCAAAATCGCAAATCCAGGAACTCGTCAGTTCTTCACAAATATTATAAAAGCGATAGATCCGTACATTGCACTTAGGTCGCACTATAGACCGGAAAGACATTATTCCATACCCCAGAAGTGCCTTAAAACGAATTGGGCATGCGTTTACTCAATAGTCTACACGGGCTACACTCCAGAACACCTCAGAATTTTGGTATTTCGTTTTAAGACTTTAGGCTGGTCAGTTAAACCTAATCTCCACAATGTTGCAGCTGTAGAAGAAAGCTAAAATGCTCCATTAGGTTGCTGGACATGCAGCACTGAGTCATTTCCATTAAGAGACCACCTGTTATTAGTAGAAATTGCAGGTGGGAGTAATGAACAAGCTGTCTGGTGACCCAATCAACACGAATAGGTGTTGGGCAATCCATGAACTCATAACACTAGCTAATTTTGACGCTTCTTATTTCCATAACTAATAGTCAGTTTTTATGACATTCTAGCAACTTAATGAGAATGTTTGCTACTACAAATTAAGAGAAATTAGAACATATTAGATGCCGTAGTTTGGGAGATATGTTTAATTTTCAGACCCTTTCATTACACCCAAGATTTAGAATCTTCATATCTCATTTATTAATATTTAGTTTTCAATAAAATTCTAGTCAATTGGAGAGAATGTTTGCTACTGCAATTGAGAGATTGGAATTTGAAGTACAATAATTATGAAGATTTAAGTTATTCAATCTTAATGCAACTTTCATTGCATTTCTTTTCTTAATTGAATGTCTCGTTAATAATGTTGAGACGTTCTTATAATTTCCCATATTTTTTTGGTTTTACTGTCTTCAGAAGAACAATGCCAGTAGGATAATGAAGGCAGAAGGTAACAGTATTGTTCGTAATAGTTACTTCAAATGTAACGTCGAAACTTGTTTGGAACAGTTTGGATAGGAGTTGTTGATCACTCCTCTGTATGCGTCACCGCCTAAAGGGAGCTCTTCTAGTGTCGAGGAAGTTGAGATCTATTCACGTTTAGTCGAGCACATCGTGAACTACGATCGAGTCCTCACTCTTGGAAGCCGACCTGCATCTCCCCATTTCCACCCAGATCAAACTCTTCCTCCAACTGGATACATGAGCTGATGTCAATTTGGCGATTTCCATTAGTGCCCTAACAATGTGGTTTTTCCGATTTTCCGTCTCCAAGAACAAACTCTTCCTCCAACTGGATACATGAGCTAATGTCAATTTGGCGATTTCCTTTAGTGCCCTAACAATGTGGTTTTTCCAATTTTCCGCCTCCAATGTGACATCTCCATGGCTGCCTCCATCCAATCGATGCACTACTAACCTGGGACAGTTTTAGAATACTGTGCAAAGCAGGGATGATAATTGGAAATATCTTTTAAGGAATGTCACGCAATCCAAGTTGCTCAGAATGTAGTATCTAGTAGCAACACAGAAATGGAGTTCGATTATTCATTGAAGGACGCGACCTAGTTCGGTGCGGACTGTCGATAATCCACTTTCATGGGCACAACCTCAAGGACAGCTGACACAACAGGCGTCTCCAGTGATCAACATCTGTTCTGCAATCTTTGTCCTGCGTAATTCTTTTTTTTTTTTTTTTTTTTTTTTTTGCAACAACTCTGCTGAAAGGAAAAGTTCTATTGTGGACGTCGAAATTCTTACATTTCTAATACCTAACCTAAACTAACCTTTATAAACATAAGTCTTAACGGAGTGTTAATTGACTTTGTTGATTTATCCACGTAAATAAAGTTAATATTTCACAGCCATTAGGATCTTATGTACAGGCTTATAGAAGTCATTTCTATTCCAATAACCTTCAGAATGGACTAATAGTAATAGCCGATCTACAAGTAACTTACCTAATAGCAGCTTTCCTATATATAATGAAAATTTTGACCAAATTTTCAAATTTAAATTATCAAATTTTTGATTCCATCAACTGTACGATATTTTGTTGCATCAAAATGTATTAGTGAAATTCTGAGATAGAAGATTTAATCATTGGAAGCTGGAACGATTCCTTGTAATTCTTCTTGGCAGCCACCAGAGTTTAAACTGAGAGTTGGAGGCGTTTGAACTTGGACGTAACTTCTGTTGGGCTACCTCCTGGCTTTGGATCTCAAGAAATCATGGTCTTAACAGTGTTCTAGGACAACTATTACGTCACCTTTCCTTCACAGTATCCTTCTTAATTCATTAAACATGCTTAATGCTGATTACAGCCATCTTTATGGTACAAATGGCCACTTTCCAGTTAATTAAGAATTGTGAGTGTACCCTTGAGTTTTAAACATTTCCCTTGCTGAAGCAAAGTAACACCTGTTGAGCGAAAAGTCTTAATACCAGTTTAACTTACATCTGAAAAATCAATATCTCGTTAACAAGTAATCAATACTCGTTCGGTACGATCTTGGCAGTGTAACGTCACCAACCATAGCCGGAAACCAACAAACAGCCATAACGAGTGAGCTGATAACTACAAAATGTTCCAGTAATTTTGGCCGTCTTCCGGTATGGAACAATGCCAGTGAAGGGACCCCCTTCAGGGAAACAATGGACCAGATCTTTAGTTCCGCTCGATTATCCCACTTCTCCAAGATACTCTAGTTTCTCACATAGCAACCACAGGCAGAGAGCTCAAGACAGAAGATCAAATGAGAGACTTTACTTCGTTTAAATTAATTTCATTCCCCCGGATATGAGAAATTTCTGGTTCGAAAACTCATAAGACTTTCTCTTTCTACAATTTTCAAGGTTCTAATTCGGAAGTTCTCTCCGGCAACGTCTCACTAACATTATACAGTTGGTAACCCTGTAGGTTACACTTAAGAGGAAAGCCTGCTCCCAAAGTTTTGAAGTATGAAGTTTTGAAAAAAACTATCGGAGGGGCAGTTTTGACAAAATCTCCTAAAATTTGAGAAATCTAATGAGAAGGCTCGACTTCCGGCCGAGGAATTCTCTGTTACCTCAGCATTGAAGCCTTCATGATCGCCATCCCTTGTGCAGGAAGAGGAAGTGAAAGTGCTGAATGAAACCTCACATGATTTCCATTGCATGACTTCATTGATCGTTCGCTTAAACTTGTAACTCTAATAATAACTTTGGTCTATAAACAGATTTATAAACGTGCTTGTAGCCAATCAAGTTCTCAAGTTTTCACCACGGCAGTAAACGGTGTTTTTTTGTTTAACTTCGCTCACTTATCGAAAGTGGATGTAAAGCAATCGGGCAGAATGTTGAAGTAAATAATAGTTCAGTATAAAACAAAAATACTAACTTAGGTTTTTGATTTACTAGCTACCTAACGATTTCATGGTTTCTATACAGTTCAGTGGCTAAATCCAGCTAGACTCATGGTTAACCACAAATAAATTTGCCGTTTTAGCGAGCGATATATACATTTTGAGGTCATCAGTATATGTTTAAAGTGAATAGCCGTGGCCGTCTCTAAACGGGTCGACCAGTAAGCTCTAATCAGGAAGCAAACCGTCCAATTGTTTTTAATGAAATCTAGACAGCAGCTGTATCTAGTCACACTGAAATCGTAGGGTAGATTCTATCATCTGTAACACAGTTTTACAAGCGCTCTGTTATTGTACAGATTTTCTATTCTGCGTTGTCACCGAAAATACATATTTGCAGGACCTCAGAGTGAGTGAGTGAATAAAAATTTAAGATTGACAATGGATAATGGGCAAACAAGTATAAACTTACTCGGAAAATTCCACAATCTGCAGGAAATTCCTCAAAATATGCAATTAATTGATTGTATTTGTAGGCGGAAATATGGGAAGTGACGTAAAACTAATAAAATCAATATTTTATTACTTCAAAAATTATTTTGGGTAGACCCCCCTGCCTTTTCCCCGTAAGAGGAAGCTACGTCAATGGTCAAACGTCAGCGCAAAGTTTTTGATCATCACCTACTGCGCAGTTTGTATTTTGCTTATTCCTTATCAACAACAGGAGACAGAACAATAACTTTACTGCACATCACGTGACCCCATTAGTAATTCAAAGAATGTGGTCACAGAAGTAAAACGAAGAACCATTGTCAGGCAAGATTGACGCACGAGGCAAAGACAAAAGATGTTTAATGACAGACCTTAACCACTTTGGATGCACATTTTAGCGGCAATATGATCGTGACGTCACCGACTGCTAACATATGGCTCAGTACTGCCAATCTATAAATATGGCCTAGCATGAATCACAAGTTATAAATTCACTTCTTAAATTCTCTGTCTAATTTTCGAAATTGTGTTTGTAAATACAAGTTTTCAGCTTCATTGTTGAAAAAATATATTGATTTGTAATTTTGTGTTTTTAAAAGCGACCAAAAAAGTTTAAAGTACCTACTCTAATTTGAATTTTCTTTAATAGATCAGTGAAAATGTTTTGATTTTTTCTCAAAATTCAGAAATTCTCAAAAAAATAAAAAATGCAGCTACGTTTCTTTTAACTTTGCGAAGTATCTCTTACTCAAGGAGGTATATCGGGCCGGCTTTTATATTTGGAGTTTATCCAAAGAAATACCAATTTTCAGAAGGATTTTAAAGTTAACGTGAATATGTTTTTAAAAAAAATATGATATTGTTGCAGTTAAGTGTTATCTACAGGTGCTAAGTGACAAGCGACAACACATGTCGGTGATAATTCAGAGATAAAGCCGATAAATAATTGTGGTGACAGCAAACAGCTGAGCGACCTTAACAACACTGTTTACCTAATTGCGATCATTTTATTCTACAGCCAACACAAGAATGGTGCTGTTGTAGATGTGTAGTCGAGGTACCGCTGAGTAACACCAGTTAGCGCCATCTGCACACAGCTAATGAGTGGAACAAAGTTATCCAGTGTTAGTTCAATTCACGTCGCCTAGATCTCACTGTTGGACAGTCTCGCTTCCTCGAGTTTTTTCAAAAATTTATTTTTTAAACTTGCACTAGGCAATCAAAAGCTTGAAAGAGCTTTATAAATTTCTTAGGACAATGGCAGATTTCCAAATTATCTTCGTTTGCAAACTTTTTGCCTGCGTAGTTTTAGTTCTGCAGTTTATAATATTGCAATAGGCCATATTTTTGAGTTTTTACCAAAGTATTAGTTTTGAGGTACCCCTCCTAAGATTTTTTTTTTATTATCCTTTTGATGTAATTTACACCTGTACCTAGAGGGTACAATAAATGTGATAAGTATAAATCAATAGCGTGTCAGACGTGAATGACGGTCATCCAGTGATGGCCGCCATTAGCTACCCAGTTGGTCACGGGGCCAACGGCGCCTCAGCCGTCTTCGAGGATTGGAGGGTAGCGTAGTTGTAGACAAATTTGCAGCTAAAGGATTGGGATGAAGTGAGAGTTTTTGGTGAAAATTTTTATATCGAATTTTGGCAAGTTCGGAGATGATTGGAATTTGGAGATCTGTATGGATTGTGTGGTTGCTAATATAGAATGGGGCGTCTAGTATGCGGCGGAGTATTTTGGATTGCAGTGTTTGTAGTCTATTGAGGTTGGATTTTTTAGCTGTTCCGTAAAGTTCGAGTCCGTAAGTCCATATTGGTGTGAGAAGGGCTGTATAGAGTCGTCGTTTGTTCTGTAGTGAGAGTTTTGAGCGTTTGTCGAGTATCCTGGCTAGAAGTTTGTATCGTTTGTTTAGTTCGGTACGTTTAAGTCTCGTATGGGGGTTCCAGGCAAGTCTCTTGTCTAGGTACATTCCAAGGTACCGCACATGGTCGGCTGGTGGGATAGGTGTGTGATGTAAGAAGACAGGTGGCGGAGTTTGACGTTTGAGTGTGAAGACTATGTATTTAGACTTAGTTGGATTAATTTTTATACGCCAGTTTTCTAACCAAGGTTCTATTGAGTGAAGGTGGGACTGTAGTGAGTGTACTGCGAGGATAGGGTCAGAGTGTGTGGAGAGAATGGCAGTGTCGTCAGCGAAGGTGTAAATAGAGGTATTAAGATTAGAAGGTAAGTCGGCAGTGTAGATTGTGTAAATAAGAGGAGCTAAGAATTTTAAAAAAATAAATAAATTGGTGTGAGTTGTGAAAACCATCAGTGATCAAAAAAATCGAACCAAGTTCAAATTTGATATTTGACTGATAATCCTGCAGAGTTTTGTTTAAAAAATTTGCATTGTTCAAACATCTTTCTCTTCGTCTCAAATATCTCGCTCCTTAAAATTTTTATTAATTAAAATGTTTAAGTCACAATACTTTGCTTTTTAATTACATCATATTGAAAATTCGCTCAGTTGCAGGTTATTTATGAAACGTATAACAACGATTGTAGATGTAATTTTGTTTAGAAGACAAAATGGATATCACTTTCGAATGGGAGATTTTGATTGCCAAATTCCAGTTCTGGACTCCTGAGGGATATACAGCCTCCTGTAAATTTTAGTGAGCTAGAGTTCCCATTCATACTCCACTTATTGAAATAAATAAAAAACCCTTTTTCAAACTCAGGCAACCTCAAGACTGATACATCTAGTGAAAATTAGATACTCGACACGATCGTCACTCATGTTCTTGCCGAGCGATAGGAGAAATGCAATTTTTTAGACTTCAATGTATAAGACATAATTAGAAAATTGTAATAAATAAGTGTGAAATTAAGAACATTGATTCTGCATGCTTCAAGTCGCAACACAATAGTCAAGTATAAGTAGGTTAGGTTAGGTTACATAACCTACCATATAGCTTTAGCATGGATTTCTCAAACGTTATTTTATTTTCTGTCTACTTCATCTGCCGATTCAATCTCCCAGCAACCGACTGTATTCATCTAGAAGACAATGGCATTGGTTAAGCAATTATTCCAGGTTAGCGGTTATTTGTTCACTTCTTCCAGTAATTGCAACTTTACAAAGGCCATGTTCCCAATGGATAAAAATTATTTAATCGGCTCTTACTTAATAGGTTTTTCACAAAATCAACGACGGAGTAAATAAGCGTGAGATAGGAAGAAAAACTACATTACCGTAGGAAAATCTTTCGTAAGTACCCTAGTGTTTAAAGTTGAACTTTATCTCCTTAGTTTATTTTGAACATACTTTGCCTTTGTCTTTCACATAATTTCTATATACCTGTATGATTGTGGACCCGAATGTCAATTCACTATCAATTAAAGTGCAGTTCTAAATGTAGTTCAAAGGTGTACAGATGTTTTACGATTGTGTTTATGCAAGGAAAACGACGCTACAACAAACTGTGCTGCAGGTTAATTATGTTCACTTACTCCTCCTCATGCAGATATTTATGTACCTGTATGATGATGTATGAATAGTTCCAGGGCTGGAATTCGCACGACCCATCAGGATAACGGTCCCTACCTCTGTGGGAACCTACTAACTGTACCTACATTAAATTATCATAATCCCACATTCACTTCCCAGAATAATAATAATGAAAAAAAAGGAACTGTGATGATAAAATTCGATAAATTTGTGGCAAATGGAAAAATCAAAATCAGCTGTGATAACTCTTAAGACTCTCATTAGAAATAATTTTGAAATTTCGGACTTGGAATTTATTGTTAGTTGATTGCTCTTTCAGCAATAAAGCGGTACTTTTCTGGGTAGCTCAATCACCATCGTCTCCCATAACTTTTGAAGCCTCAGTTTTTCTTAAAAGTAACCTTTTTATTTATAGGGAACCTGCACTGAACTAAACGAAACCAACAACAAACATTTAGTAGAACAGCAAAATTAAAGAAAAATAAAATTTCAATAGGATTTTTGTTTTTATGGAAAATTATTTTAAAATACGAGTAATATGGTGAGAACATGACTTTTCTCTTAAGAAAATTTGAAAATCGAAGGCTGCTTAAATCTTGCCCTTCGTTTGAGTGCGGTTTTTCCAGAATCTTAAGATTTGCACCCAATTGCTAATGCAACGAAGATTCCAAGTGTATGAATAATTCAGGAAGTCTTTCTAAAACAGTGCGTGTGTACGATAGTATGTTTACATCCTGTCACCAGCAGCACCAGTAGGTATGATGGATGTCGGTATTACCCATTACTAACCACTGCTCGGCGCCACTTTTCCACCTATTGTCAACTGTTTCCGCACCACTTATCGCCCCTCGCTTGCACCCCTGTAATCTGCGAATGTGAGAGCGAATGATTTTGTGGCCACTCCAAAACCAGGATACCCTGTGAATATTTAAACAAAGGGAAAGTACTAAGAAGATCTGAGACGAAGATCCAAACTGTCACCGGAAGTGCTGTAATGAATGCAGACTTTCTCTTCCTTCGCATACACCCAATGCAATGCATACAGGGTTTCCCAAAGAAGTGGATAAGCGAACCCACAACAAACGCTAGATTTTTCATCACACCCACTGCAGCAATTAGTGAGTTGTGTAGAAAACTCTAAATTAGAGGAAGGACCGTTCACCGGAAGTGGGACGGTCCAGTTTGGATTTTGCCTGTTTTCATTCTGTAAGTGATGAGGTCTGTAGAATCTCCATATGGTTTTCATTTGGACCTAACTTAAGATAGAAAATGATTTCAGTAGAAATCTCAACGGAGATTAGCCACAAAACGTAGATAAGAGGAAGTCGAGTAAGTGTTGAAAGTACTCAAAGCATCTACTCCCGGTAAAAACCTAATGTATTTAATTCAACGCAAGAGCATTATGGCGAACTGCTTGCAATAACGAGAGAGAGTAACGTGTCTGGGAGGCTGGAGAGAAACCACAGCATCGCTCTGCAGACTAGAACATTCCAGCCACTGGAATGCACTGTCTACCGCAGTTTGCAACATTCATATTCACCAAAAAAAGACTACAAATTGTTGTAATTATTTAATAAAACCAACTCTATAATATTTACATAATAGTGTGGTGGCCAAAGAGATTCACGCCGAATGAATTATTGCTTGCGTAATATTAATCTATTAAATGGCCAAGAATGTTCTAATTCTTCAGTTGGACTGAATTCTTTTCGGAGATGGTCAGTCAGACAGATAGACTGAGTAGAATACTCTCCGTATGATAGCTATGTACCTAAAAGACAACCGGCACCAATTTTCTCATCTTATGACGCGTTGAAAATGAAATTTTCTCTCTCAGCGATGACGCCATCCATAGGTTGAAAAAATTGTTCAGACTAGACACTTTCTGTTTCGATCTGTAGAATTTAAAATGATAAATTTTTTTTTTGAGTTGAAGCTCAATTAAGTCAGCACGCTCAAGCTACGAGGGTTTGCGGATCGAATGCCGTTAACTTTAATCTGACGTCACCAGCACGCTAACTAACTAATAACCAGCGCAGAGAATTAGTAAAGTTTGATGAGCAGAAGTAGTTGTGAAGTTTTTTCTCGTCCTAATCTAAATCAACGTAACCTTTGCCCTTTACCATCCAATCAGCAGTAGTAACTAATTTAAAGAGGAACTCTGACCTTATATTACGAGATAGGTTAGGTTCTACTGGCCTAGTAATACGAGTAGTTTTGCTGCAATGGTTATTGAGTTAAATAACCTGTCTGAGTGTAACCTTACATGTTTATTGTCATCATTTCGGTTAGTTGTGTAAACATTTCTCTGCTTCACCGACAGTAAATCAATTTATTACTTACTCTAACTTCTAGATCGGGATGTTTGGTTTATTTCAAGGGAGTATCCACCTAATTCATGCTCAGCAAGAATCTCCACCCTTACTGGACCTAGTGAGAATCGCCATTGTATGTGTGTAGTACTTTTATTAGCAATATTCTTCTGAAGAGAAATTAAGAACCAGGAAAACATAATGAAACATTCATTTGAGAACGCTTTCCGAATTCGCATCTAGGTTGAAAAAATTGTTCAGACTAGACACTTTCTGTTTCGATCTGTAGAATTTAAAATGATAAACTTTTTTTTTTGAGTTGAAGCTCAATTAAGTCAGCACGCTCAAGCTACGAGGGTTTGCGGTTCGAAACCATTATGCAAACTGCACGGATTTTCTTTGGTTAAAACCAAGAACACCGGAACTCTATTGTCTCTTTTAGGAGTCTGGTGAGTAAAAGGAACTAAGTATTAACAATGTGTGCAGTCCTGCTAATATATCAGATGTTTCACAAACTGTGAAAGACTTCAGAAGTATATTCGGTGGTTTTCCTTCTGGACGAGTCCCTGAGTAGCACAGATCAAGAAGGCATTTATGAAAATTTGTCTTTTTCAAAGTTAGTAAAATCTTTAGGTGCATTTTCCCAGGGATGTAATCGCCCTGTGTGTTCATTCTCCGTGAGTGTACCGCGGCGGAGTCCATTTAAAGTAACGACATGAGGTCGATGAACCAGTGTGTGAACAGGAAGGTGCGGTTACCATGGCAACCAACCACTTCCTACGGGAACACCGTCGTTCATAGTTGTCAGTAGTGAGCTGGCCAGTGCGCCTAAGAATTGACTGCGGCGAGTGAGAAGAGGGACGACACCGCCCCTTCGCTCAGATCGATCAGCACCAGCTCAGCCTCCTGGACTGGAGGCGGAGTTAGGGGCCCAAGTTCACGGTTGTGACATGGCATGCTTCAGGCGAACTGAACTCATTATCTATTTCATGTTCGTATGGTTGCACTCCACTCTTTGCACGAAGTACGCCCTCTGCAAACACATTACGTGGCGTTCTTACCACAGGACGGAACCTAGTTTGAATTTGGTTCGCCATTTTTCTTAATCGAAGGAGATTCTTGTAGGTAAATATTCAAACATGCCGTTGTGATGTTGCATGAAAATGATTCTTTCATTATTTGGAATGAAAATGATTAAGTTTAATTGCCTCTCACTTGTACAATCTCTTAGTAGAGCAAGTTGGAGGCACCTCGAGCAGTTCTTTTTCATTATTTGGAATCCTTGGGCAAGCAAACTTGAAAAATGGTGGATCTTACACAAATGTCTTTCACCTAAGTGTAGTTTCCCATGAAGTAATCAGTGATGATCATGATTGGGAATACAAGTGGGAACAGGTTTTTCTAGAGTTCCAGTTTGAGGTTCTAACTTTTGTGTGAGTTATGTGCGACAATAATTCCATCAACGGAAATACCTCTTTGTTTCATAAATGGTTCACTTTGTCGTAGATGGGTGCCGGGTTTTCCTCTGGACTTCCTGTACTTTAGTTTAATACATTTTCCTTACAGTATTCCCTAGGGAAATTCGTCGGGATGGGATAGCCCCTCGCAGGAAAGTTTCCATTTCAGTCTAATATACGGTTTTACAAAATATAATGTTGGAGAGAATTAAATATGGCTCAAATTTAAGGAAACGTTGATTCCGAGTTTCGAAGAATAATATTGAGCTAGAACCTTGAGAGAAGTAGTAACAGGATGTCGTCTGAGTGTGCGTTCCAGATATTTTGTTTTGTTTTTAATTTAAATTCATTATTTTAAAAATTTATGGAAATAGCTACCCACTTAAATTGTTTAAAATTCTCATTTATTTACCTTTTTTTTTATCTTACACTTGATTATGAAATCATTTATTCAGAAATGTTAACCAATCTCTTAGCTGAAGACAGCCATCCCAAAGACCGTTTACCTAGCTGTCAATCAACAATCTAAAAACCACTTTAGGCTTCACAGGAGCTCAAAACAAGTATATCCAGTGAAAGTTTTCGATCGAAAATTTGGAATGCGAATGACGTCACTGATTCTTTCTAGACGTAACAGGATGTTATAAGAGAAATACGAACAGTGACAGAGTGGCGTGCAGATTTCTGTTTGAAGTAATTCTGAAAATTAAACTATTAATTCACTAAACAGTAGTAATATGTAGAGGAGGGGGGGAACTGTGGTGTGGGGTGACGTTGAGTAGGGGGGCCGCCACGAGTGGATAGAGTAACGGTGCCGCCAGATCGAGGAATGTGACCTTACCGCCCACAACTTCCTGGGTGCGCAGACTCGAAAAGCAACAATCTCGCATGACTTTGTCTTACTACCACTCTCAAGGTTCTAACTGGGACATGGTAATCATAAGTTGCGCTATCCCGTCTGCAAGCCAACCAACCATTCACTATCTTGATGACGGTGAAAAATACTCGTACCTTAAGTATTCCATAAGAATTATTAGAAGTAAATATGCCAATGAGAACACCAATTTGGAGTTAGAAAAAGTCATATGAAGGGGGGTCTCACAAGGGATTCTAGTTTGGTTCCGGATATCCATCACATTCTCAGCTAGTAAGCGAAGGACCATGGCAATGCCTTAAGGTGGATCACGAACAATCAATCCTGGGAGGAGAATGGTTCAGGTGGGATCAGCCGGAGTAGATCACGTTCTGACTCGAGTTAGGGTCACGGCATGCCGAACTAATGTTCACGTTCTGTAGCCGCAATTCCGACCGGTCGCTTCACGCTCACACTCCATAGCCCGGAAGGCCCAAATTTCTTGTTCATCAACAACAGCCACGGCTTTCTGTGGTCTCAAGTTTGCGTAATTTAATAGTCTAGAAATTCAAAATTAGAATGCTCCAATACCGTAGTGTTAAAGGAAGTGTGTCCGTCGCGTCTCTCTCTGGACTATTTCCTGTGGGCCTCACACCACCCACTTAGAGGCCAGCTTAAATGATATTGAAAACAAAAAGTCAAATAAACCGAGTAGACCTCTATATGCTCAGTAAAACCTCTTTCGTGGTAAGAAAAAGTGAACAAAAAGCCGAACGGAAGTAACTCTTTGCTGAATAGGCTCTACCGGAAGTAACTCTTTGCTGAATAGGGTCCACCTGAATTAACTCTTTGCTAAATAGTTTCCTCCGGAAGTAACTTTTTGCTGAATAGTTTCCACCGGAAGTAACTCTTTGCTGAATGGTTTCCACCGGAAGTAACTCTTTGCTGAATAGTTTCCACCGTAAGTAACTCTTTACTGAATAGTTTCCACCTTGCTGATTAGTTTCCACCGGAAGTAACTCTTACTGAATAGGCTCCACCGGAAGTAACTCTTTGCTGAATAGTTTCCACCGGAAGTAACTCTTTGCTGAATGGTTTCCACCGGAAGTAACTCTTTGCTGAATAGTTTCCACCGTAAGTAACTCTTTGCTGATTAGTTTCCACCGGAAGTATTTCTTACTGAATAGTTTCCACCGGAAGTAACTTTTTGCTGAATGGTTTCCACCGGAAGTAACTCTTTACTGAATAGTTTCCACCGGAAGTAACTCTTTGCTGATTAGTTTCCACCGGAAGTAACTCTTACTGAATAGTTTCCACCGGAAGTAACTTTTTGCTGAATAGTTTCCACCGGAAGTAACTCTTTGCTGAATGGTTTCCACCGGAAGTAACTCTTTGCTGAATAGTTTCCACCGTAAGTAACTCTTACTGAATAGATTCCACCGGAAGTAACTTTTTGCTGAATAGTTTCCACCGGAAGTAACTCTTTGCTGAATGGTTTCCACCGGAAGTAACTCTTTGCTGAATAGTTTCCACCGTAAGTAACTCTTTACTGAATAGTTTCCACCGGAAGTAACTCTTACTGAATAGGTTCCACCGGAAGTAACTCTTTACTGAATAGATATTACACTATATCATTTAGATATTTAACAGTTTTCTGCGTTTATGTCAAAGAAATGGCTCAATGTATTTTCTTAAAGTTTCAACTTATTATACAGAACAGGTCTGTAAAGGTTATGAAATATTTTTTAAGAGAAGTTTATTTTTAAAGTGAAGAGATTTATTTTGATAAGATTTCCTTTTCCGGGCACTTGATAGAGAGAGTTTCATAACCTCAGCTTATTGAGGAAGTTCTCTTAAAAAGATTTTTGGAAGAGAATTGCCTTACTCTTTGGGATTCTGGGATAGAATGATCTAAATCTCCACTTCAAGTTCAGTTTTTAACAAGTGAGCATCTGTGATGCACACAAGTTTTTAGTTTGATGAAATCTTTAGAACGGAAGTGGGACTTTTCTTGTTTTCTTGTTTGAGTCACCAGTTTTCCAAGAACCTGCACGGCGAGACAACAATTAGTTTGGTTTCCTAACTTTCAGTTCGGCTCAGAAAGTGGCACCTACCCCTTCACTTGTCCAATGAGGAAGTGGTACTCTGGGAAAGTAACACTCCAGGATAATTACATCCTGCGGCCTGGATGAGTATAGATCAGATGGGCAGTCAGCGTGAAAGGAACTAGAAACAAGATGTGCCTGTCTACCCAGATCAGCGCCCCTCCTACTGGCGAAAGGTCTCCAGGAATCTACAATTTAAATCTCCTTCAATTCAGTTAGACAACTTTTACTCCTAATAAATTACTACACCCTTTACTAAAAAGGAAATCACACTTGGTTTATTACTGGCTGCTATGATAAGGCAGTGAATGTTTTTACTGTTGGCAAAACTGACTACATTCTCATCCGGCTTAGTATTTATGATGGGTCAAGTCATGATAATGACTATTTATCTAAACTTGACCCTTTTATTTACAAAAATAGTTAATCTTTACTTGAAACTCTAGCTTGGAGCAAGAAAAATTATTTATTAGGCGAGGTCGCCCAGGTAGTTGTAGAATTAGTTCAATGTATCGATATTGAGTTCATGAAGTCAAATGAAAACAACACGCCAATACGCACTCAATTTTTTTTTTTTGTTCAATTTCCTTCATCACAACTTCCTGCTGCTTCAATTCTCGAGGCCCAGAGATTCAAACTCTTAATTTAAAAATATTTAATATTAACTAACTTCATACACAGCTCAGGCAGGGTTTACGTCCAACTACCAAATTAGGTGTCGTGGACGAAGACGACTAGCAAACATACTTTACTATAAATTTCTTTTATTAACCATTAAATAAAATCCAAGGCCTAGAGACTGGGAATCGAACCCACTAAACCAACAATACATCTTAGCATTGCGGGTCTAGCTTCTTAACCGCTCGGCTATCGTGGCGCCTAACTTCATACAGTTTGTAAAGCCGTATTTTATTTAAAAAAAAAAAAAAAAATTAGTCTATCCCATTCTTTCCCAGAACAGTATCAAAACTAATTCTCCTATAGAAGTAAAATTGTAGATCTAAGTATGTGTAATAGAGGAGGGAATCTCATTTAGTAAAATTGTATTTCAAGTTGTACAAGTTCCGTTAAATTCATTTGATTATTTATCAAACATTTATGGAGAAAGATGTTCAAGCGTTCTCTAAAGTGACATTCACTTCAATGTAATCTATAGTTTCACCACTTCTATAACGTTACTACGAATTAAGTAATTAGCTGCAATCCAAATTTCACCAAGTAAACCCCAAAGTAAAATTGTGAGAATTGTAATTAGTTATACAATCTGGCTGTTTGGCCAAAAGATCCATACAATGTTTGAAAGCTCAAATCCAGATACGAGGTGTGTTCAAAAAGTAACGGGAATTTTTAAATTTCGCGGGTTTGGAGAGTCTGATTGTAAATTTTTTTTTTATTATTATGTTGGTACACATGCCCCTGAAGTACGATAAAATTTTCAGTAATATTCATTGTTTACTTCTTAAGTGGCAGCCGTTAAGGTTAGACGTGTTTTTCGAGCTTGGCGATTTTTGTTTGTTAAAAAAAATGAATCAAAGAATTTGTATTAAATTTTGCGTAAAAAATGAAATAAAGTGTAATAAAGTGTGAGAAATGTTAATAAAGGCATATGGTGAGTCTGCTATGAGTAAAACAAGGATTTACGAGTGGTATAAGCGTTTCCAAGATGGCCGCGAAAACGTTGAAGATGACGAACGACCTGGACGTCCAAGCACATCAACAACCGATGAAAACGTGAAAAAAGTGAAAGAAATGGTTATGAACGATCGCCGAATCACAATCAGAGAAGTCGCTGATGATGTTGCCATATCAATTGGCTCATGCCATGAAATTTTTTCGGATGTTTTGGGTATGAAACGTGTGGCAGCAAAATTTGTTCCAAAATTGTTGAATTTCGAACAAAAACAGCGGAGAATGGAAGTTGCTCAAGACTCACTCAATGAAGTCGACAACGATGCGGATCTACTGAAACGTGTTATAACAGGTGACGAAACATGGGTTTACGGATATGATGTCGAAACTAAGGCTCAATCGTCCCAGTGGAGGCATTCTGGATCGCCAAGACCGAAAAAGGCTCGACAAGTGCGGTCGAATGTGAAGGTTATGCGATTTTAATGGCATAGTGCATCATGAATTCTTGCCACAAGGTCAAACAATCAATAAGGAGTACTACCTACAAGTTCAACGCCGTTTGCGTGAAGCAATCCGAAAAAAAACGCCCGGATTTGTGGCAAAACAATTCATGGATTTTGCACCACGATAATGCACCTGCTCACACTTCATTGCTTGTTCGTGAATTTTTGGCCAAAAACAAAACTTTAACGATGCCCCAGCCTCCATATTCGCCAGACATGGCTCCATGTGACTTTTTTCTATTTCCAAACATAAAGAGAAAATTAAAAGGCCGTCGTTTTACAAGCATAGATGACATTAAAAGCGAATCGCTGAAAGAGCTGAAAGCTATCACAAAGATCGAGTTTCAGAAGTGTTTCGAGGATTGGAAAAAGCGCTGGCACAAGTGTATTGTATGCGAAGGGGACTACTTTGAAGGCGACAATATTAATGTAGATGAATAAATAAATATTTTTTTCAATAAACGAAAATTCCCGTTACTTTTTGAACACACCTCGTATTTAGAAATTAGTACGTTAAACTGAATTGGTAAATTGCGGACCTACCTGGGCCACATGATCCTGCTTAGCTAGACCAAGTCTGGAGAACAGTCCACACACACAGGTACACATCGGAAACAGGACCATCGAGCTGCTGATAGCTCAGGGATTCTCCCACTGGCGAGCGAGATCACATTGCTCTCAGAGGCTGTGGCTTAAGGGTCACGTGTGGAAGCATATTTGTAGAACTGTTTCCCCATTGAAGTCATGGCTTCGTTACCGGATGGTTCTTGAATTGAGTCAGCAACGGTGCTGTGAGCTGAGACAGTATTAGAAGCACCCCCAAGTACCAACACACACACGTACACAAAACGAGCCCGCACAGTAGTAAGGTGGTCTGACACGTGATACTTGCCCGATCTGGCCGCGTCAACGAGGCTACATCACAAGCACCCCGCATTTACTGGCTCTCCACTAGACAGGTACTTCAACAGCACATTCCCCTATCCCCTCCAACAGATAACTGCCCCTCTTGCACCATCAGCAAGCCACCGCTAGATTCTGCTGTGTTCATTTTTTTTTTTTTAACCTATCTATAACTGATTTAGTTGTTGTCTTGCTGGCTGTGAAGAAACCATTTGTTTACACCTTGTCCTGGTATTAAAACGGCACTTGGGCAAATATTCATCTTGATCTCAACTAACGACCCTCGTACCTTTACTATTGCGATCAGCACTCTAACTAGCGAAATTATTTCTTTTGGTGGACTGAAATATAATAACTGGCAATCTCTTCTAAACTAAAGGAATTTTACGTGAGTTAACGGAAGGACAGATTCCATTAAAACAAGATTGTCGAACTCAAATAAAACCATAGAAGTTTCGTGAAAAAGGAAAGATTCTCTTAGCCAAAATCACACTTAGATTTGATCGCTAGCGATTAATAACATCAAATTTAAGCTCACTATAACCTTCAATATCCTAATAACTATTAATATTAAAACAATATAATTTATACCAGTTATAGAGCTAACTATTGTCAACATTTCGGTAAAGAAATGATTGTATTCTCATAACTATTTATATATTTATAAAGGTTTGAAGTTTGATTCTATTTGAAAACTACGAAAATGTAACCTTACATGTCTCAATAAATATTGGCACTAAAACAATGCGATTAATACTAGTAAAACAGCTAACATTTTTCTGCATTTCGGTAAAGAAATCATTGAATTCTCATGATTATTTACAGAGTTATAAAGGGTTGAAGATTAATTCTATTTGAAAACTACGAAAATGTAACCATACATATCTCAATAACTATTGTCACTAAAATAATGCAATTAAAGGCAGTTATACAGCTAACTTTTCTCTACATTTCGGTAAAGAAATCATTGAATTCTTATAAGCATTTATGGAATTATAAAGGTTTGAAATTTGAATATATTTGAAACCACGAAAATAAAACCTTCCATATCTCAATAACTATTAGTACTAAAACATTGCGATTAATACTAATAATACAGCTAACATTTCTCTACATTTCGGTAAAGAAATCATTGAATTCTCGTTTTACAGAGTTATAAAGGCTTGTAATTTGTAAATATTTGAAAACCACGAAATATAACCTTCCATATCTCAATAACTATTAATACTAAAACAATGCGATTAATACTAGAATGCAGCTAACATTTCTCTACATTTCAGTAAAGAAATCATTGAATTCTCGTTTTACAGAAATTCTCTACATTTCGGTAAAGAAATTATTGTATTCTCATGATTATTTTTGGATTTATGAAGGTTTGAAATTTGTACGTATTTGAAAACCACGAATATTTGACCTTACATATCTCAATAACTACTAATACTAAAACAATCCGATAATTACTAGTAATACAGATAACATTTCTCTACATTTCAGTAAAGAAATCATTGAATTCTCATATGTATTTGTGGAATCATAAAGAATTGAATTTTGAACGTATTTGAAAACCATCAGATTTTATACTTCCTTATCTCAATAACTTTTAGCACTAAAACAATGCAATTAAAGGCAGTTATACAGCTAAAGTTTCTGTACATTTCGGTAAAGAAAACATTGTATTCTCGTAAGAACGAAAGGAGATATAAAGGTTTGAAATTTGAACGTATTTAAAAACCACGAAAATTTAACCTTCCATATCACAATAACTTTTAGCACTAAAACAATGCAATTAATAGCAGTTATAGAGGCAACTTTTCTCTACATTTCGGTAAAGAAATGATTGCATTCTCATAAGTATTTATGGAATTATAAAGGATTGAAATTTGAACGTATTTGAAGACCACGAAAATATAATTTTCCATATCTCAATAACTATTAATACTAAAATAATGCGATTAATACTAGTAATTCAGCTAACTTTTCTCTACATTTCATTAAAGAAATTATTGTATTCTCATGATTATTTATAGATTTATAAAGGTTTGAAATTTGTTCGTATTTGAAAACCACGAATATTTGACCTTCCATATCTCAATAACTATTAGTACTAAAACAATGCAATTAAAGGCAGTTATGCAGCTAACGTTTCTGTACATTTCGGTAAAGAAAACATTGTATTCTCACGATTATTTTTGGATTTATGAAGGTTTGAAATTTGTACGTATTTGAAATCCACGAATATTTGACCTTACATATCTCAATAACTATTAATACTAAAACAATGCGATTAATACTAGTAATACAGATAACATTTCTCTACATTTCAGTAAAGAAATCATTGAATTCTCATATGTATTTGTGGAATCATAAAGAATTGAATTTTGAACGTATTTGAAAACCATCAAATTTTATCCTTCCTTATCTCAATAACTTTTAGCACTAAAACAATGCAATTAAAGGCAGTTATACAGCTAACGTTTCTGTACATTTCGGTAAAGAAAACATTGTATTCTCGTAAGAACGAAAGGAGATATAAAGGTTTGAAATTTGAACGTATTTGAAAACCACGAAAATATAATTTTCCATATCTCAATAACTATTAATACTAAAATAATGCGATTAATACTAGTAATTCAGCTAACTTTTCTCTACATTTCATTAAAGAAATTATTGTATTCTCATGATTATTTATAGATTTATAAAGGTTTGAAATTTGTTCGTATTTGAAAACCACGAATATTTGACCTTCCATATCTCAATAACTATTAGTACTAAAACAATGCAATTAAAGGCAGTTATGCAGCTAACGTTTCTGTACATTTCGGTAAAGAAAACATTGTATTCTCGTAAGAACGAAAGGAGATATAAAGGTTTGAAATTTGAACGTATTTGAAAACCACGAAAATATAATTTTCCATATCTCAATAACTATTAATACTAAAATAATGCGATTAATACTAGTAATTCAGCTAACTTTTCTCTACATTTCATTAAAGAAATTATTGTATTCTCATGATTATTTATAGATTTATAAAGGTTTGAAATTTGTTCGTATTTGAAAACCACGAATATTTGACCTTCCATATCTCAATAACTTTTAGCACTAAAACAATGCAATTAAAGGCAGTTATACAGCTAACGTTTCTGTACATTTCGGTAAAGAAAACATTGTATTCTCGTAAGAACGAAAGGAGATATAAAGGATTGAAATTTGAACGTATTTGAAGACCACGAAAATATAATTTTCCATATCTCAATAACTATTAATACTAAAATAATGCGATTAATACTAGTAATTCAGCTAACTTTTCTCTACATTTCATTAAAGAAATTATTGTATTCTCATGATTATTTATAGATTTATAAAGGTTTGAAATTTGTTCGTATTTGAAAACCACGAATATTTGACCTTCCATATCTCAATAACTATTAGTACTAAAACAATGCAATTAAAGGCAGTTATGCAGCTAACGTTTCTGTACATTTCGGTAAAGAAAACATTGTATTCTCACGATTATTTTTGGATTTATGAAGGTTTGAAATTTGTACGTATTTGAAATCCACGAATATTTGACCTTACATATCTCAATAACTATTAATACTAAAACAATGCGATTAATACTAGTAATACAGATAACATTTCTCTACATTTCAGTAAAGAAATCATTGAATTCTCATATGTATTTGTGGAATCATAAAGAATTGAATTTTGAACGTATTTGAAAACCATCAAATTTTATCCTTCCTTATCTCAATAACTTTTAGCACTAAAACAATGCAATTAAAGGCAGTTATACAGCTAACGTTTCTGTACATTTCGGTAAAGAAAACATTGTATTCTCGTAAGAACGAAAGGAGATATAAAGGTTTGAAATTTGAACGTATTTGAAGACCACGAAAATATAATTTTCCATATCTCAATAACTATTAATACTAAAATAATGTGATTAATACTAGTAATTCAGCTAACTTTTCTCTACATTTCATTAAAGAAATTATTGTATTCTCATGATTATTTATAGATTTATAAAGGTTTGAAATTTGTTCGTATTTGAAAACCACGAATATTTGACCTTCCATATCTCAATAACTATTATTACTAAAACAATGCAATTAAAGGCAGTTATGCAGCTAACGTTTCTGTACATTTCGGTAAAGAAAACATTGTATTCTCACGATTATTTTTGGATTTATGAAGGTTTAAAATTTGTACGTATTTGAAATCCACGAATATTTGACCTTACATATCTCAATAACTATTAATACTAAAACAATGCGATTAATACTAGTAATACAGATAACATTTCTCTACATTTCAGTAAAGAAATCATTGAATTCTCATATGTATTTGTGGAATCATAAAGAATTGAATTTTGAACGTATTTGAAAACCATCAAATTTTATCCCTCCTTATCTCAATAACTTTTAGCACTAAAACAATGCAATTAAAGGCAGTTATACAGCTAACGTTTCTGTACATTTCGGTAAAGAAAACATTGTATTCTCGTAAGAAAGAAAGGAGATATAAAGGTTTGAAATTTGAATGTATTTGAAAACCACGAAAATTTAACCTTCCATATCACAATAACTTTTAGCACTAAAACAATGCAATTAATAGCAGTTATACAGGTAACTTTTCTCTACATTTCGGTAAAGAAATGATTGCATTCTCATAAGTATTTATGGAATTATAAAGGATTGAAATTTGAACGTATTTGAAGACCACGAAAATATAATTTTCCATATCTCAATAACTATTAATACTAAAATAATGTGATTAATACTAGTAATTCAGCTAACTTTTCTCTACATTTCATTAAAGAAATTATTGTATTCTCGTTTTACAGAGTTATAAAGGCTTGTAATTTGTAAATATTTGAAAACCACGAAATATAACCTTCCATATCTCAATAACTATTAATACTAAAACAATGCGATTAATACTAGAATGCAGCTAACATTTCTCTACATTTCAGTAAAGAAATCATTGAATTCTCGTTTTACAGAAATTCTCTACATTTCGGTAAAGAAATTATTGTATTCTCATGATTATTTTTGGATTTATGAAGGTTTGAAATTTGTACGTATTTGAAAACCACGAATATTTGACCTTACATATCTCAATAACTACTAATACTAAAACAATCCGATAATTACTAGTAATACAGATAACATTTCTCTACATTTCAGTAAAGAAATCATTGAATTCTCATATGTATTTGTGGAATCATAAAGAATTGAATTTTGAACGTATTTGAAAACCATCAGATTTTATACTTCCTTATCTCAATAACTTTTAGCACTAAAACAATGCAATTAAAGGCAGTTATACAGCTAAAGTTTCTGTACATTTCGGTAAAGAAAACATTGTATTCTCGTAAGAACGAAAGGAGTTATAAAGGTTTGAAATTTGAACGTATTTGAAAACCACGAAAATTTAACCTTCCATATCACAATAACTTTTAGCACTAAAACAATGCAATTAATAGCAGTTATAGAGGCAACTTTTCTCTACATTTCGGTAAAGAAATGATTGCATTCTCATAAGTATTTATGGAATTATAAAGGATTGAAATTTGAACGTATTTGAAGACCACGAAAATATAATTTTCCATATCTCAATAACTATTAATACTAAAATAATGCGATTAATACTAGTAATTCAGCTAACTTTTCTCTACATTTCATTAAAGAAATTATTGTATTCTCATGATTATTTATAGATTTATAAAGGTTTGAAATTTGTTCGTATTTGAAAACCACGAATATTTGACCTTCCATATCTCAGTAACTATTAGTACTAAAACAATGCAATTAAAGGCAGTTATGCAGCTAACGTTTCTGTACATTTCGGTAAAGAAAACATTGTATTCTCACGATTATTTTTGGATTTATGAAGGTTTGAAATTTGTACGTATTTGAAATCCACGAATATTTGACCTTACATATCTCAATAACTATTAATACTAAAACAATGCGATTAATACTAGTAATACAGATAACATTTCTCTACATTTCAGTAAAGAAATCATTGAATTCTCATATGTATTTGTGGAATCATAAAGAATTGAATTTTGAACGTATTTGAAAACCATCAAATTTTATCCTTCCTTATCTCAATAACTTTTAGCACTAAAACAATGCAATTAAAGGCAGTTATACAGCTAACGTTTCTGTACATTTCGGTAAAGAAAACATTGTATTCTCGTAAGAACGAAAGGAGATATAAAGGTTTGAAATTTGAATGTATTTGAAAACCACGAAAATTTAACCTTCCATATCACAATAACTTTTAGCACTAAAACAATGCAATTAATAGCAGTTATACAGGTAACTTTTCTCTACATTTCGGTAAAGAAATGATTGCATTCTCATAAGTATTTATGGAATTATAAAGGATTGAAATTTGAACGTATTTGAAGACCACGAAAATATAATTTTCCATATCTCAATAACTATTAATACTAAAATAATGTGATTAATACTAGTAATTCAGCTAACTTTTCTCTACATTTCATTAAAGAAATTATTGTATTCTCATGATTATTTATAGATTTATAAAGGTTTGAAATTTGTTCGTATTTGAAAACCACGAATATTTGACCTTCCATATCTCAATAACTATTATTACTAAAACAATGCAATTAAAGGCAGTTATGCAGCTAACGTTTCTGTACATTTCGGTAAAGAAAACATTGTATTCTCACGATTATTTTTGGATTTATGAAGGTTTAAAATTTGTACGTATTTGAAATCCACGAATATTTGACCTTACATATCTCAATAACTATTAATACTAAAACAATGCGATTAATACTAGTAATACAGATAACATTTCTCTACATTTCAGTAAAGAAATCATTGAATTCTCATATGTATTTGTGGAATCATAAAGAATTGAATTTTGAACGTATTTGAAAACCATCAAATTTTATCCCTCCTTATCTCAATAACTTTTAGCACTAAAACAATGCAATTAAAGGCAGTTATACAGCTAACGTTTCTGTACATTTCGGTAAAGAAAACATTGTATTCTCGTAAGAACGAAAGGAGATATAAAGGTTTGAAATTTGAACGTATTTGAAAACCACGAAAATTTAACCTTCCATATCACAATAACTTTTAGCACTAAAACAATGCAATTAATAGCAGTTATAGAGGCAACTTTTCTCTACATTTCGGTAAAGAAATCATTGAATTCTCATAAGTACAAATGGAGATATAAAGGCTTGTAATTTGTACGTATTTGATAACCACGAAAATATAACCTTCCATATCTCAATAACTATTAATACTAAAACAATGCGATTAATACTAGTAATACAGATAACATTTCTCTACATTTCAGTAAAGAAATCATTGAATTCTCATATGTATTTGTGGAATCATAAAGAATTGAATTTTGAACGTATTTGAAAACCATCAAATTTTATTCTTCCTTATCTCAATAACTTTTAGCACTAAAACAATGCAATTAAAGGCAGTTATTTCGGTAAAAAAATGATTGTATTCTCATAAGTATAATTTATGGAATTATGAAGGTTTGAAATTTGAACTTATTTGAAAACCATCAAATTATAACCTTCCATATCTCAATAACTATTAATACTAAAACAATGCGATTAATACTAGTAATACAGCTAACTTTTCTCTACATGTGCGTAAAGAAATCATTGAATTCTTATGATTATTTACAGAGTTATAAAGGATTGAAATTTGAACGCATTTGAAGACCACGAAAATATAACCTTCCATATCTCAATAACTATTAATACTAAAACAATGCGATTAATACTAGTAATACAGCTAACTTTTCTCTACATGTGCGTAAAGAAATCATTGAATTCTTATGATTATTTACAGAGTTATAAAGGATTGAAATTTGAACGCATTTGAAGACCACGAAAATATAACCTTCCATATCTCAATAACTATTAATACTAAAACAATGCGATTAATACTAGTAATACAGCTAACTTTTCTCTACATGTGCGTAAAGAAATCATTGAATTCTTATGATTATTTACAGAGTTATAAAGGATTGAAATTTGAACGCATTTGAAGACCACGAAAATATAACCTTCCATATCTCAATAACTATTAATACTAAAACAATGCGATTAATACTAGTAATACAGCTAACTTTTCTCTACATGTGCGTAAAGAAATCATTGAATTCTTATGATTATTTACAGAGTTATAAAGGATTGAAATTTGAACGCATTTGAAGACCACGAAAATATAACCTTCCATATCTCAATAACTATTAATACTAAAACAATGCGATTAATACTAGTAATACAGCTAACTTTTCTCTACATGTGCGTAAAGAAATCATTGAATTCTTATGATTATTTACAGAGTTATAAAGGATTGAAATTTGAACGCATTTGAAGACCACGAAAATATAACCTTCCATATCTCAATAACTATTAATACTAAAACAATGCGATTTATTCCAGTTATACAGCTATTAAATATTAAATTGTTTTAAGGAAAAGTTAGGAATTTTATGTTTTATAGAAAATTTGATCAAAAAAATGGTTTTCTTGCGTTGGGTGTTTTCAATGTTTCCCTTTTTTGTGCAATTTTTGACAGCTTGCCTACGTCATCTCGTCTTCAGATGTTATTCTGCAGGCCAGTTGAAATACAATGAAATTTCAAAATAGGGGCATGTGCGTCACAATGGCCTTGTTTAGTTTAGAGACTTGCTGAAAGATAGCGCGGCTAGTACTTCTCTGTTGGGCTACTGCTGCCCCACCATTATAAACATTTCTATCCAATTAGAATAAAGAATGGGAGTCTATGTTTTTAGAAAAGTTTCTTAAATTTAGCTGATTTTATTTTAAATAATAGTTCCAACTAGTTTCAAGGTTAACTTGGACAATGTACTGGCCAAGGAAGTTGGAATAAGTTCTTAGGGTACTCCCTAGAGAGCACCAACTACCCACTGGCGGTCAGTTTGCCCCACCATTGCAGGCACAACTTCTCCAAATCCTCCGTTACAAACTGCTCAACAACCCAATTGTTGAAGATAACTGCCAGCAGCGATTACATTACTCTATGGCTGAAAATATGAACCAGCAAGACTCTTCGGTCGTTTTCTTGTCATGTAAATTTGGAAAACTCTTACAGCAAGTTTCAAAATAAAATTGACATAATGTCTTCAAACGATCTAGTGTATAAATAGAAAAAAAATTAAATGGTAAGTCGATGTTAATCAAATTAGAATCTAAAGAGCCTTGAAAAATCTAATGAAATATATTTCTACCTTCTCTTACCAGGATCAAAAAAGTATCGTAATCTTATCAAACTTCCGGTTTATGGATTTCACAGGAAATTCCCATTTGAGATTTTCTGAGTTCGAGAAAGAGGATCTTTGTGTGGATGAAGAAAACATCTCTAAAACGAAAAGTCACAACTGAAATTCAAAGCTGAAACTTTAAATTTCTTTTCAGTGCCACCTAGATTCCAATTAGCGATCAGAATCCCCCAACCGGAAGAAGAATTTTTTCCTCTTTTTTTTTTGAGATTTTTTCGAACTTTAGAATGATTTTAGTTTAAGTTAGTGTTTCAAAGTTCTTAGTTTAAAGAAGTGTCTAAGTTAGAATGTGGACAGTTAGTAGTGGGAGAAATTCAAAACTACTTTGTTTTTTAAGTTAACTTTTGTTTAAATCGACTTCAGTGTTACTGTATTTGATAATTTTGGTAGGTTCAGTAATCAAATGATATTTTTGACAATTGAAGACTGCGACTACCAAACAGAATTGACTAAAGTGTGACTTCTAAATCAACGCCGATGACCAATACTGTCCTCACTAGTTGCGGAAGTTTCATCATTTTGACGGAAATGACCTTCTCTTTAGTCACATGCGTCAATATTCTCTGCAATTTCCGCTTCGGTGCCATTATCTCTCATCTACCATCAATTACCATCAAGAGTTTTCTTTTTTTCATCTTAACAATTCCTACCTTCTCTTTTTTGAGTTGTTTTCACTCTCAGCAAGAACTTCCTTCAAACATTGGCTTATCCTGCAGGATGATGACGTAGTAAATATTGTGCTCACAAAAATGCAAACATTAAGGGGCTCCAAGGATTGTCTCTCTCTCTGCGTTAGCGAATTCTTCCTTCCTTCAAGAGATAAGGAATCAAATAATTTGGGAAGGGATGGAATCTGAAGAATTGATCCCTGCCATCGTACTTGAAAAAATATTTGACTGGACGAAAATCACATATTGTAGCGGAAATCTCAAAGAATAAAAATAAAAATAAGCTTTTATAATAGATGAGAAAAATTACTTATCATCTCGATGTGAAATATTATCAAACTAGCTGTGGCACTAGGTAACCATTCTTAGTTATTTTGTGTGCAGCTGATGGAAGTGTCTGAATAGAAGACGAGGTGTCATACGTCGTTCGTCACGAAATGTTGCTGCTCTCCGACAGTTACGTCATCGTATATCCCGACCTGTCACTAACCTCTACTGGATTTAGAAAGTGTATAACCTCGTATATAACCTCTCCAGACATTGTGTTCCACACTAATCCTCAAATCAGACTAGTTCTAAATATATCAAGCACTAGCAAATAGTGGCTTAGTTTTAAAGAAACTCCATGACTTCAGCCTGAGGAAGAAACTTCATTGAGGGGCGGCCCACCTCAATAAATTATCTCACAATTTTGTTTTTGAGTTGCTCGGTTTGTTAGCAGATGCAAAGTTAGCGCAAATTGCATCCAGTTGTCCAATAATCTAACAAGAAATATATATTATCAATGAAGAAGTAGAAAAACGAATTAGAACTCTCAGCTGCACATTTCAAAATTTATTTTTATGAATTTAATGAAGTCAGAAAATTAAGTAATGAAAAACCAAATTTAGGTTATAAATAAAGAGCCCCTTTGTATTGAACACTGGTTGCATTCGACTTGGCATTCATTTGATTACGATTCACCTGAAATTTAAAGCTTATTTAAAAGTTCCTCAATTCTATTCTAGTGAGTTTCTGCAGAAATTCATTTTCAAACGATGAAAATTAATTCAAACAAAAACATCTTTTAAAAATAACCTCGAGTAATCAAATGCCTAAAAGCACGAGATCTCAGGAAGCACATGGTCCAGGGAGGTTGATCTAAGGGCCTGCCATCATTAAGGTGCTCAAGCTATGACACTAATAATTTATTATCTGAATTCGGCAGACCGAAGCACATCAGTCAAAAAATGGAATTTAGTTATTATTATTGTATTACAATCCTACCAAAGCAGACAAGTCAGCCTCCATTGTTTGTGTTACCGAAACCATAAATGTTCTTCTTCACTTTCCATGATGTTAAACCCTTAAGGATGTACCTAAAGTACATAAGAAGACTTATGTAAAAATTGGTATTTTTTGACTTTAATGCTTTAGTCTGCCGACCCTAAAATTATCTTTTATTTACTTCATTTTCTCGGGTCAAGTCCGATCAGAACTAAGCAGCTGAGGTGTCTTTTGTTTTTTAATTATAGAAACAGATGTGTTACTTAAGCGAACTGAACAATGACTTGGCAAATTAAACTATAAAGGGTCAAAAATAAAATGAGTGAAAGGAACAGAAATAAAGATTATGTTTTATCGAACTGTGTTTCATTTAACGTGATCGATATTTATGTTTTATTATTGTTAATATTTTGAATAGCACATAAAATAGGGGGGCCACCCAAATCTTCGTGCTTAGGACCTCAATGATTTTGACCCCACCTCTTCAACTAACCCTTAGTTTTGTTTAGCAATGCCAATATCAAACTAGTGAGAAAAAAAAAAACTAATTTAAGGTGCCCAGATTAATTAGTCTATTATAGTGCAGTCTATTGTGCGAGGTTGGAAGCGAGGGGGGCCAATGACCGCGCTGGAGCTGGAGCCAATGCACTTCGTCTATTGTTGGGCCGCCCGAAGGCACTTCTAGTGCGCAGGCAATATATTCGACTGTGCAAGCAACTTCTTTGGCAATGTCTCATGATCGAATTAAACATTCTGGTGGGAACACGAACTCCTCCTCTCTCTAGCTTCTTGCACTTCAGATTGGTGGCAGCGGGTTGCTTAGCACTAGCAGGTGGCTCAGGCGGCAGGCCTATACGGATAGGTTATTTGTGAAATAAAGGTGAACATTAAGGCGGCTTAACCAATTTTTCCAGCTGATCCTTGTTTGAAGAGACAATGAGTTCGTTATTTGTTTGGTGAATTTTCTGATTATTGCTTTCTGATTGAAATCAGCTATTTTCCAGATGAGCACTCTTTCGGACTGAAAGTGTTTCTTGTTAGGTGAGAACTCTACAACAGTTTTAATGTTCCAGTCAGTTAGAAAGTAATGAAAGGCAACAAGGGATTAAGCCAACTAAGAAGCCTGATGAAATTGACAGAAATATTTATTTAGAAATAGTTTATTTATTCTTTTTTAATTTAATTTGAAACTTACCCCAGGGAAAGGAGTCTTCACCCAGTAGTGACTCTCCGAAATGACTCACTCCTCGACCTCCCATGTGGAAAAAATCTTCAGGGTCGTTTCAGAATGGGATTGTCTGAGACGGACGAAGAAGAGAGATGATGTAATAAAGGATTTGGATGTCCAGAGAGCCGAGAATGGAATTATTATAGCGAGAGTAGAGGAAGTCCTTGATGAAGGTTCCTTTAGGTTGCTATGATTGGTTATCTGGAGAACCAGCTGGCATTGGTTGCCCGGCGAAGGATTTCATATTGAAAGCGATGGATATTAGAATGCTTGGCTGATCCCCAAAGTTCCAGTCCGTAAGTCCCAAATAGGTTTCTAGAAGAAGCTTATAAATAATGTATTTTATCTCTTATTATCCTGAGCAAAGGAGGCTGGTAACCGCCTGCCATAGACTGCGCTCGGATATATCTACTAGTTTTACCTCACCGTGCTGCAAGACCAAGAACTCTCCAAACAACTAACCTGTTTTGTAACACTGTAATTTTTACAACGATTGTGATTGTCATTCAATTTTAAAAAGTACTTAATTTAATTTCTAGTTGTGAAAAAGTGCCATCACGCGAGTGCAAGCCCACATGTAGACGTTCTGGTGCATTCAATTTTTCCCCTTCAGTCAGATTTTCCACTTGTACTTCCTGGACTGTTTGGCTTCCGTTCAGTTGGTTCAGTACAGTTATTCCAGTTCGAGTTAGCTGCATCATCTTCTATTCAAAGGTTGAAGGCAAGAATCGACATTACCATCAGCATCACCCAGTAGCTGCACACGAGTACCAAGGTCAACACTGCGATGCCTACTCCGCCAAATCTCTGCTTTATCAACCAATAGAGTAGCACTCCTATTATCAAGGTTATAATCATGGCGTTCTACTTCTAAGGCCTGCCATACTTCACTAATCAACAACAGATTTGAGAAACACCAACACGACGTGCTGTTGCAGATTTGCACTGATTCTCTGTGTAAGCAACCTCAAGGTGACATCTTTCTCACTGTGCTTCATTCATGAATTAATTTATTCTGCCATGTTCAGAGATGTTATCTACAAGTTTTCTAATTTCAAGGAACAAATATTTTTAAGTTAGATTTCCAAGGAAACAAATCTTATGGTCGTTTTGATTTGGAAATGTTCGTTTAATTGTGACGTTTAATCTTGTCATGAAATCCAAAATCACAAACGCTCTCTTCTCAAGGAAAAACTGAAAATCTGACTTTGAACACTCACAGGACTTCCTTTACCACTTTCAAACTGGGAATATTGGCGCCATATTCATTCCTCACCAACATTATTCAGTTTATAAATTCATACATTTTACTGATCTGTAACCTTGCAGAGAGAACTAGTCTAACTCCACCCAGTGAAATGCCTTTAAACGATTCTTTCTAGAAAAATAATAGAAGGTAAAGTTATAAACCTGTTTGTATTTCATGCGAAGTTTAGGGAAAAGCTAGGGTGCATTTTCATGGAAGCCACAATCCATCGAGGGGTACATCCGGTTTAGAACTTTTCTTGTGCGATTTTAGCTACAATTTCAACTCTTTTAAATAATACTCAAGAGATGGTGGCGTCCATGGCTTTTCAAAGGAAATCTCCCAGCATCTTTTACCAAAAATCCAATTTTCCAAAATAAATGTTTCAAATACAAGTTGTAGGTCCTCACAATTGGAATCGATTGGAAGAAAATCGATTAAGCTGTTTCTCAGTAAATTTTGATAAAATACTTTCGAGCACTTTCCGTAGACCAATTTATTGGGGTATCTGTTGGCCGCTAAGAGAACTATGAAACTGAACTCTCTACGGTTCTTGGTTCTTGAGTTACTGTGGGTTGATTCCACGCACTTGGCAATTTGTAAAACCTATTCTCACGTAATCAGGGGATCGCAAAAACGGATATTACCGGTGAGATCTCAGAATCGTAAATCTGAACCCCCCTCCAGTGCGTTGCAACTTACAAGCAGGAGGTGCCAGCGTGGTCAGCTGGGAGAGCGGAGAATAAACTCTGATCAGCTCCGGGAATGTTGATGAGGTGTGGACAATGACCAGTGAAGACCCCCCCAGGCGAGGCGACACCTTCATTGCCCCTACTTACTCTGCTGGGACGTATATCGTGGAAGAACCTGTACTCTCAAGGATAACCACAGATTCTGCCGGCCACTCTCAATAAAGTTCAGGCGTCTAGGGGGCCTAGGGGATAGCTGCTACTAAATACAATCAATCCAGAACTGGAATTGACCAGGTCGTAACCTTTAAATATTTGGTTATTCTAGGAATACAAACGGATTGGTTGCTACAAACTCTAGAATGGTTCAAGCGGCAGTGATAACTCAATCAATTCAATGCAAGAACAAACTTACCTGCCCTTGACTTCACCATTACCCCAAGATGTTCAACTCAAATCATTTTGAGAGTAACTTTATCCGGAATAACACATTCCAGAGGAAGGACATTACCTAGTTGACGGACGTTGCCGACAATATTAACTGGATCAAACCGTTTGCCTAGGTAAGTTAACGGCACTAACAGAGATAAAACTACTGAGATTTAAGTAAATTTAATTACGTTATCTGGGAAGGTATTAGCTTAGTTAGGGAATACTGGAATCCCAACTCGGTGATCCCGTGTTTGAGTCCAGCAACTGCCCTTAGATGTTCTATTCTTAGGAGCTACTTACTGCTCACTATCTGGTGATGGACAGTGATGTCTGTAACGAGAGATCATTGTCTGGACGCCTGCAGTGCATTGAAAAAATGGTCTGGGTGCCCACGACCTCAGATGTTCACCGCGGTGAGTGATCAAAACATTTTTCTAAATCATCCTTCGTACTCACGAACTTACACATGCGCGTACAGTTGTTCTTCCTACACTGGAAACTCTAAATAATTGACTTCTGGTGGACTCTAACTTATGAAATTTAACACGATCAAATACTTGTTAACCAGTCAGGCAGCGACAGACATTCAACCCCTGAACATGCTACAGAAAGAACATGAGAACAGTACCTTATTGTCGTCTTTGGACTGAGGTCTGAACAAATTAGACTTGGACTTCTTCTTGTTGAACAGTTCGTCGATTTGGGAAGATTTACTGGAGGTGCATTGCCCCATACAGGTGGCCACGCTCCTCCCTCTGGTGATCAGTCGCTGCAGCTACACAAACACAATCGATATATTAATTAATATTACAATATTTGCAACTTTGAACTCATTTTAACTAATCCTAAGTTTCCATTTGATTCAGGAAAGTTCGATTGAATAGATTTTATTTCCTGGAGGTGGCCAGGATGTTTGGCAGTCCGGAGGTTGTGCCGACAATATCAACTGAGCCTACAATCTCTAATAGTTCAAACAATTTTGCCACACTAAATAAAATGCGGATCGTTTTATCGGAAACTTCATTTCTCTCTTTCTAAGTGAGGTGAAGTTAAGCTCCGCTGTTAAGTACTTATTATTGTCAATATGGCTTCTTCGAGATTAGTGTAATTGTCCATAAAGTAGCCAAAGGTTTAATTTTTACTCGAACCTATCGTATGTTAGGTCTCACCTAGGTTTGAAACTGTTTTTGAAGATCCATGATTGTACGGTGGTTCCGCGGAAGCTGTAACATCACACTTCCTTTAATAGCATCATAATATTTATGTGTTTCCTCTGACGATCCACGACCAACACGGTTGTCTTAAGCTCCTGTTTATATTTATTTGAAAAAAGTATTGCTGTCATGTATTTTTTGCAAATTATTTTAAATGAATTTATGATTACAAGTACAGAAAAAGTACCGTATTTTTCTATTATTATTATATTTATGTGTAATGTTGAAGCTAAACGTCTCTTGAGTACAAAGTTTGAAAAAAAATTAATTACGTAAAGCACGATCCAAAAAATGGGTGGCATGGTGTTATTATTAGATTGTTTCTTCAGCTCAGAACTTTAGCCAACTGGTGACAGTCTCGTCCAGTAATCTGAATGGACTACAAGATCAATCTAAAGTATTGTACTCTATGTATAATCAATTTTCACGAAAAAAAAGGTTGTTCACAAACTTAAGTAGTGGTAATAATAAGGCACGTTACATAAACTTCACACACACAACACATATACATATATGTATATAAATACAATCAAATGTACATTGTAGCACTATTTCCCAGACGAACTGGTTGTTTAGTAACCTAAACTGAAAGTTATATAACCTGTTATAACCTAATTCTAATTTATAAGGAGCTGACAGCCTTTTCGTTGATTCTGGACAATTTTTTTTACATCTGCTTAATAGGAACATTAATTTTATTCAAATAGAACAGTTTGTGGGTTGCCTCTAACAATTTAATGATATGGAGGGACTAGCTCGAGAGCCAAAGCTGCCACCTAAATGTAGGCAAGGCCAACAGGGAGGGGCGCCTGAATATTCGGTTCGTTAATTATAAATTCATTTCTCGCCATTTTCTTCTAAACAGCTCATCAGGTTTCTTTAAATTTGGTGTGTGTGTTACCTTTACTTGTTTCCAGTCAAATTTATTTTAGGGCACTTCAGATTTTTTCTGTTTTGTTAGTTTTCTCGAAAACAGTTTCCATTTTTTGTTTAGGTGTGCAAGTGATTCATTGCCACCTGATCTACAACTTTTTACTGTATAATCCCCCCCAAATAAATTTTACGCTTTTTCGTGCAGTTTTTGACGATCAACCCTTATACACTGTCCTACTGGACAGTTTAATTAATGTACTTTTGGAAAAGTAAAACTGTAAGCTTTAGCTGTAAAGTTCGATTTTAATAAAATTTATGGTCCAAACACCTATGTAGGATCAATAAGGGTTGAATGAATGGCTGAAATTATAACTACGAAGGAAATGGTGCTACCGGAAATACAAATGGTCTTCACGTGTCGACGAATTTCACGAGATCCAGTCCAGTTGATATCTTTCTACATGGTACACTTACTGCCGAAACTGAGCCGCATTTACTCTTGCCACTTTAAAAGGAAGTTATCTGCCTTAATCCTGGGGGGAAATGTTGCAGATCTATAAGGCTATGCAGATTTGCCTAATGCAATTAAGTTTAAAGAAAATCTTTTGGTAAATTTTGAAAAAAACATTTCTAACAAAACAAACTGGAAAATTGACACTGTGACACTTCCGGTGAGTAATTATGACAAAAAAACCATTTTGGAGGTATCTCTTTAAAATTGAAACTTCCTGCAGTATTCAGTTTTGTGAGTTTCACTCATTCAGAGCACTTTGTCAAAACCAATTTTATCTGAAACGAGAAGGCCTCAAAATGGACAGTTTAGTGGTTACTACTCAAATAGGGAAATCCTCAAGATTGCCATTAGTTACGCGAGTAAGTGAACATCTACTCACTACAGCTATGCGAAATGCAGCAGGAGAAAATCAGGTATTCAGTTTGTTAGTTTTTCCAGAAATCCTGTTCTGCTGCATTTAAAGCAGATTATGAAAAGTGACTTTGATAAGTTTGGGATGAGGTAGCAAAATGTGGAGTTTATCTAATGTGGGATAAAGGTAATTCATTCATTAATACATACACAGATTTATTAAAATGCACATAATGCACGCTAATGATCTACTTGCAATCCGAAAGAAGAGTTACCTGCAATATTAAGTTGCAATGAGCGGCTGGCTAGCTCTCCGGACATATCTCGCCAAAACGGAACTCCACAGCTCTCATGCGTCGCTCTCCAGTCCGCGGACTTTACCAGGAAAGGAACAAGAAAAACAAACGGACTAGGTAAACAAACTATTTGCACAATGATTAGTTTTACAAGAGTTCCAAACTACAGAATAACGGCTACAGTCTCGATAATATGATAAGAGATATCTTGACGATTACACAATATTGCGTGGAAAGTCTGGATGATAGAACTCAACAACAGCCAGGCGGTAGACGAATGAAGAATATAAGGTGCAAATTCGGGGCCGAATCAAAGTGCAGTGGTTAGCCAACTAGTCGCACACCCGAGGGCGATCGCTCGCGCAATTTCACTCAGGATGCAGTCCGATGAATGCATGCATGTTGCTCGATTACACGATGATGCATGTCTCATATACTGCGGCCTGCACTGTGAGAAGGGGTTGACTTCCAGAGCTGGTCCACCCTCGGAGTATTGATCGGCGACATCAGTGCTGCCAACTAAACAACAAGACATCAGTTCAGTTAATCATTGTTTTATTCAATTAACATAAACTTCGCCAACACTTTCGTACGCATGCTATATTGTTTAAACTATTGTGCTAAACGAAATTAGAAAAAGCAATTACGATCACAATCTGATTATGGTACTATCGAACTTAACAATACCTTAAATCGATATATTGACATCAAAAAATTGTTCATTCCTCACTAAAACACGCTTAAGACGAACTTACCTACAAAACAGCTGACGGAAGCAGCTAATTTTTGACAGCTCATAAAATTTCAACATCATCATTTCCTGCTATATAAGGTAATTACAATGTTAACTTTGATTTTCATAATATACAAAGATTATATAAAATAATACCATAATTCTAGTTGTAAAAAACGAAAAACATTGCTCATAGTGCAAACCAGAATAGAATTCGGTCATTTTTTTTTTCAAGTTTTGTTACTTTAACTTTTCAAATTTCAAGACTGATGGTTACTGCAGGTTTTGGAATAAAATTTAAGTGATACCAATAAGAGCTGTGTTTCCTACGAACTAACCCTTTATTCTAGCTGCAGATAAGGTTATGGGAAATTGAATGTATGATGCAAAGTTGTGGTAACTGGAGTGAATGCGTACGTACAATGAGGTAAAAAAAATCCATAGAATGTTGCCTAAAGTAAAAGTTCTTATAGAAAGGTAAAAACAGGAAGTCCTTGGCCGGAGTCAAGGTCGAGTAAATCGAGTATTCGATGCATCGATTATAACCTCGTGTAGCCAAGCTACTCACCCAAGTTTTACCGTCCATGTCTAAACGTATTTGGTGTAAATCTCCGAATAATGACCTTAAAAGTTGATCGAATTAATGGATTTCACACGTTTTCTTCACAACCAGGAAGTAATATCTGTCCGGGTCATTGCTTGTTTTCAATAAAATTAATCAAATGTTTGTTCCTAATAAATTCAGAAATCTGGGCGCCGCCCCTCTGAAGGGGAAGTAAGAGCAGGCCCCACCGCGGCTCAATGGAGTGCAGTTTTTGCAAGGAATGCAGCGTTTTCCTTATTATGCAGCTCTGACCCCTTTTTTTAACTTCACATTTATCTGGCCTTATTACCTGTTCAGAAAGGGAAATTAACTGAAATTAAAGTTAGAGGGTAAAATAATATTTAAATATTAAACAAGGTTGTAGTTGTGTTTCAGGAATCAAGATTCTAACTCAAAATTTTTTTTTATCTAAAATTATAGTTTGTAAAACCTTAACATTTCTGGGTTGCCTCCAAAGAACGAATTTGCCTATAAAAATGGTAATAAATCTATGGGGCCCTTACACAACTGTCCTATACGAAATTTAACAGCATTTCCTAAGAGCAATTTTCAATAAAATCTCAAAAACGAGACCAATCTAATGAGTAGAGAGGGATTTCCGGTTGGTAATTGTCTTCCAACTCGATTTTATCGATACTTTTAACACTTCTGAAAGAAGAGGCAGCCACTTTAGAGCGAATCTACCAAATTTGCCAGAAAAAAAATTCTAAATAAAAATTGTAGATTTATATAAAAAAAAAACCACTTCCGATGAGTGTCGATTTTCTTCAAATTTGGTATTTCCGGTAGACTGATTTGTATCAAAACCTTCCTGTCTTCTGTTGGCATTTTAAAAAAATATCAAATTTGAGTATCTTTGTGATTTTTCTTTTTTGAAATTTGAATTACGATGGACATGTTCAAGCACATAGTACAAGTATAATTTTTTCTCCACTGAAAATTAAAAATTGGAAATATTCTTGATTACACCTTCTCTTAGAAGTATGGTAAAAGCAGCGAAAGAGTTGAACTTTTTTGCAGCGGACACTATTTGCGGCCGTCCCTGGTTTGCAGACAGTAGACAGGCTAACAGTATCTACTGTATTTAGCAAGGCTCCCCAGGCACATGCGCAGCCCCCACTCCGGACGGCTCACGAGCTCTCGGTGGTTGTGACGCGGTCCGGGCACGCCAGTGTGGAGAGGTTACCTCCCACCTAGCGTTATTCTGTGGTACAGTAACTCCGCACTAGTGTTCATTCTTCGCACAATCAGCTCGCGTTCAGTCGTCCGTCATCACTTTGCCATTTTGGTCGCCGGCACATTCGGTTTTATTCTATTGCAGTCTAATTGAATTAGTCCAACATGTGCGGTAAGTAGGTGTTTACTATAAGCCACTATGCTCAATGTTTATGTTCAGGTTATGTTACCCGGGCAGTTTACATCTGATATGGTACCTATTACATTACAAACATTGAAGCTTTCTTATCAAATGATAATTGTTCCTTTGTAATATACTGAACTATTAGTTAATTCCGCCAACTGTGTTTACTGTAACAGTAACCTAACCTGCTTTTCCATAACTTCAGTTTTATGATATTCCATTATTTATTTAATACTTAACGAAATCATAATTTATACTGTAACTGCAAAACATGCCACGTTATTTATCTCTTAGAAAGACTTCAAACACACTCAAGAAAAATCCCGCGACTTACTTTACTATTCTCGAAGATTTTAAATTATACGTTTTTGATCAAACAAAGAAACATATTTAATATTGTACTTGCATTTTTGACCCTGTAAAACCGTATATTACTCTTAAAATGGCACCACCTCCTAAACTGTGCTAAAACAAAATTAATGATAAATGTTTCAAATGAAAGTTATAGTTGTATGTAAGAAGTTTGCCTGTAGGTAATATGTATAAGAAATTTAGGGAGAATAGTAAAAGTGCAATCCATCAGTTTGAAAAGTGGATTTTAATTTGAGAAAATCCCGATCCTTTTAAACAGTTGTTGCTCTGACGTGTCCAAAACTTAACAGATTTTTAGAAATGGCGAAGGTGGATGGTTATAGTATTCTCTCTGAAGTGCAGCTTCTGTCTTAAGTTCGTCCACGTATCTTCTGTTAAGAATAATCTAATTAATTTGAAGAAAATTCCACAAGCGGAAGTGATACTTTGTTCAGAAGAATTTTCCCTTTTTCAGATTTTTTGTTTATTTTAATTTGCCTCCAAGATTATCTCTGAACTTTGTAGATCGATAGCTTTTATTTCAATTAATTTACTGAGGAATTTAGGGTAGTTTTGGGAAGGGAGTTGCCTAGAAGATGATGTTGCCTGAAGTCGAAAAGTTGGCAAAATACCTACTACTGAAATTATAATTTCATTTCTGTCTTGAATGAATCAATCTGTCACCAAAAACGATGAACAGTTCCAACATTATGCATATGTTCATGTTATACGAACTACTGCTGAAGAAAGCGTGACGTCACAAGTACTTCATAACCCCCACTTAAATCAAATTTCTTCAAAAATACTTTGCAAACCAATGTTTATTGGTTTGATTAAACCTTTTCGCTAAGAAATTGAACAAAAAACTTGAATAAGCCGTTCTGAACAATAGTCTTCAATCACGATTGTACCAACTTGGAATTAGGATAGACATTGCACACTCCTAAAGTATTGCTGTTAGAACCGTACAATGTACTGAAACGATTTTAGAGGGTAGCTTTCCTTCATCTCACCCCAATAACTCCTCTGATACAAAGCATCTTGAAAAAATTTAAAGTTAAAAAGCACTCCGTGTGGTTTGGGTACCAACTTTAGAGAAAATCCCACCAAAACTGGAACGTGGCATTTCCGGTTTGCTCATTTCCAGATCCCATCAAGATAACTGAATATCAGCTTGTCACTTTCTGCGAACTCACACTCCGCAGTCGACTACTTCTCCATCTTGCTAGCACAAACAGCACTCAGATTAATTCTTTGAGGAGCCCTCAGCGCACATCTTTCCGGCGCAAACCTAATCTCGATTGTTTGAGCAGATCGCTGCAGAGTGAGCAAAAGCAGAAAAGTGGTCCCCAATGGACTGCAGTAAATGTTGTGATATTTAAGTTGAGCCGAGAGAAAGAAAGATTAAAGCGTGTCCTTTGACCTTAGTGGAAGGCTGCATGGAGTGAATTATAAGGAAATATTTTTAGACTGGATACAAGAACAAGATAGGTTGTGGTGGTAGGAAACTATCCTTGTACTTTCACTTGTGGTCGGCCCAATCTGCAGCCGGGGTGGGGCGGACCTGATGTTGTCTATGGCACACTGTTTACCTACTAATCTCTGGATTGTGTGCTAAATCTAAACACATTGCTTGATATTGCCAGATTCACCTTACAGATGGACATTATTGCTGACCCTAAATCTAGCAACAAGTTATGCAATGCAGGGTTCCAGTTTCTATCGTATTTCGATCTCTTACTCCTCATAATTCGAGGAAATTGCATGTCACATCCTGTGAATTGATTTTTTCCGAATTTTCGTTGCATATTATTCCCTATTAATGACGTACTGGTCATGAGAATTTACACTTAACTGAGTCTTCAGAGGGGAGCTATGCTCCTTTAAAACGGAATTTCTTGGAGAATTTCCTGTGTTGGCTTTCATTGCCTTGGAAGGGTTGACAGGGGCCAAGTTTCGCAGATGGGTTTGATTGGGCAAGAAGGGTTTGCCAAGGGGCGAGTTACATTTTCTAGCAAGTTAGGACTTGTACTAAAAAGTACTTCACTTCAATATTATAAAATAATTTTTTAAAAACAAACCCCCTGCTTAAATAACATTTCCTGTGAAATAGTTTCTAACTCAGGTTAAAGAAAATAACAGAAAAGCCACTCACTAAAGATGGGACTCCCAATCGACTGAGTCTTTTTCAAATAGGGAAATTAGGGCTTACATATTTAATTCATATTATTTATTGTAAAGGCGACAATGGCGTACGTGAGACTCTGCCTCGTAAGAGGACAAACCTTCCTCAAATACTTCTTCAAGAATTTTCCTGGTTAAAGTGAAAGTTGTAACCAACCGACAGACGGGGCGCCTAATTTTCCTTTCACTTGCAGCTAAACGGATCCGCCGGAAACACCCAAAAAATAATTTTTCCTGGAAAAGTGATATTCATCTTCCGCGAATAGACAACTACAGGAAGTTTCAAAACGTTTTTCATGCCCAGGGGTGCTCCAAGAGTATATTTCCGTTGAAACACGAATCTGTAATCTGCATAAAGACAATACTTCCGCTTACGAGTGGAGGGAAAGAAAGTAAAAGTAGTGGCTGACTCACACACAGAGAGTGGAATATCTTTTTAATAGCAGCCAGTGGTAACTGAATACTTTGCGAGGAGAACTGTTGGTATTGAAGTGCCGTTATGTGCGGCGGTTCTCCTTGGACGCCTGGATCTACCGGTCTGCAATGTCAGCTCAGGGTCGTCCGCATACTCCTCCTCCTATCGCACCTTCAAGTACCCACCACTTTACGCCTATTTACAAACACTACCATCGGTTCAAATTGACGAATTTTTTTTTTTACAGTGAACTCGTTTACTGTAGAAGTAAATTGCCTTTTTAATCACTTTTAAGAACAATGAATTACGTACCGGATTTCTCCCGGTACAAGGCCGGGCTTCAGTTCGGGAATAAACTGCAATTCTGCCCCCCGGCAACTTGATGACAGTGTATATTGTAATTATTACTAAAAGTGTTTATTAGGGAGTAAAGTCTGGAATGATCACTCTCCAGGAAGTCGTATTCCCGGGCTGGAAAGCCTGGAGTCCCATTCCACCCTAAAAAGCTCCAAGTCTAATTTTCCTGAAAAGTTAATTCAATTAAAAGTTACAGATTTTAGTACTTGAAATATAATTAGAAGTTTGGTGAAAATCATAAGATCAATTTTCGGGAAAATTTAAAAAAAAAAATGAAAAGTCCCCTTCTAAAGTATTACTTCCGGTTTCCAGTCATTAACATTTAGGTCCCATGGGATACCCAAGAGTATTGAAGTTCCATCTTCGTTCTTTAGCCCCACAGTTTCTAACCACCACCTTTTCAACTCGAGGCCCTCCTATATTCGATGAAAGGTATCTCTGTACCATCAATATAACCTTCAGTGAAGTATCAGCCAAGAGGAAGTAGCCCTTAACTGAAGTGATTTTGGGGGGGGATTGCTATGTTCTGCCAAGGTCAGCTCTTCTGCATTATGTTTAGGTTTCGAAACAATCCTCAATCACCTTTCTTTTCTGTTACTAATTTTCAAATTATCTAAAACTAAGCATTGTTAAAAATGTAGTGTCAGTATTTCTAGTTCTTCTTGATTCAGAATCAGAGAGTGATTTAAATGTTTTGGTCTGAATATAATAGGGCCCCCACACGAATTCGATTTATCGGTAAATCTAAATTTAATGAAACCCGAAAAAAAATAGAATTTTTCAAAAAATGGACATCGAAAAGGGTTGCCAACTTTAAATGATACGCTAGTTTTTTCATGATATTTTGATGGAATATTTCCTTCATAAATAAACAATAACCCAGATAAAATGTTACTTTAGAATGAAGTTTACCCCGTAAATATCGTAAAAACGTTCACCTCGAAGTTTAAGATATCGATGTGTTTGTAATCTATAAACATTTGAATCTGAGTATGATACTCAAAAAAGGAATGTTATATAATATTAAGTACAAGTACGATAATTGAGTATTTTTTATTTTGTAAGTGGTCACCCTGAGAAGGACTGGTTTGAAAACCACATTCTAACTTCTGTTGCTGCCTTTGTTCGCAGAAACTGGTTTTATTGTAAAACTACACTCTTCATTACTAAGTCACAAACTTTTGATTTTCAGGAATCTTCGCCTATTTGAACTACCTAACCCCAAAGAGCAGAAAGGAGATTCTTGAGGTACTTATTAACGGCTTGAAACGGTTGGAGTATAGAGGCTATGATTCAGCAGGTTAGTTATTTACAATGCTAGTTTATGATCATGCAATGAAAGTTTTTTGTGTGTAATCACTGCGCACGATCACCTGGGTCATGCTTCTTCACGGTTGGCAAGCAAATCCAGACTCCGAGAGCATGCAACCGTTTCTTATATAAACACTGTAAACAATATGTATTACAATGAGGTAGATAGCTTTACGAGCTATGCAGCTGTACTGGAGACAAATTGATTTTTTTGTGTTGAATTTATGTCATTGATTGCAACATTGATAAGCCACTTGCATATGGAATTGCATAAGACGGTAATATTATTTACGCAATACACGGATTGTTGCATCTTTCTTCTCCTAACAAAACCTATAAAAGGTTTCCAATGCGACGCTTATGATTTCTCAGTTTAGAGACTCATAAAAGATCAACGGAAAGGCCGCCCGGGCTGGTTGGATAGTTCTGTATTAAAAGTAAGCGGGTGGTTAAAGAATTCTTCGTCGGCCTGATGTCTTTCTAGTAAGGCACTTTGCTGAGCTGCAAAAGAGTTTAGGAGCGGCAAAGTTGCCTTATTACCTCTCGCTGCCGACGGTTCATTGCCCCTCTGTTCTTATCTTGGTGCCATCAGTACACCATAAAGAGCCTCGTGACAATGGTTGTCCATGTTTACAAGCTTCATTGTTCTGAAGATTTTGACGAAGCTACATTTAGGTGCTCTTTCGTCGGAGGAGAGTCTCAAAAGAATCCAGTTTTATCCACTTTGATATGGCTCCCTCTTGTGTGGAGCAGATGAAAGCGTGCCTTTTAAGCAGCCGTGTGTTTCGCCAATAGTTGCCAATGTGTAGTGACAGGCAATACTTGACCCAGTTGGAGTATTCGAGTACTTGATCAATAGCGTTTACTCGGAGAACACTATCATTCTATTTGGCTTTTCAAAAAAAAAAAAAATTACTTTAATTATTGACTTAAATGATTTATAGCTAGAGCATATTTTAATGCTGATTGGAAGTGTTTGCTTAACATGACCATGTTTTAGGTGTGGCGGTGGACGAGCCAGACGGCAAAGAGATTGCCATCGTCAAAAAAAGTGGCAAGGTGCAGGCCCTGGAAGAGGAAATCATGTTGAGTCAGTTCATACTCTAGTCTGTGTATCTTCCGAGTAGTTGGACAGTGGTTTGGTAATAATGAGCTTGCATATGGTCTTTAGGAGCCAATCAACTGGAGTTCGACGCCACCACGGAGTGCCATGTGGGCATCGCACACACCAGGTGGGCCACCCATGGCGTGCCCAGCGAGGTCAACTCGCACCCACAACGCTCCGATTCCAATCAAGCATTCGTTGTCGTGCACAACGGTATTCTCACAAATTACAAAGTAAGTTCCCTTTTCAAATCTGATCTTTCTTGCTAAAAAATGATTTAAGACTGAGGACAAGTTCTATCTCCTTACTTTAACGCAGTCTTCTGAAGCTGGCAAAAAAAAAAAACGAGACAAATTATCAGTAAAAGTAAATGACCAAGTGATTCAGTTTAATAACCATTGCAGTAATTTTCACGCCTAAAGCACTAATTTGTCCCTAATTTAGATTAAATTGTGAAATTAACATCTTTATACCTCGTGTAACAGATGATTACGAAAGAAATCTAACTTTTGTTTCTGTTTTCTTTAAGAGCTGATACAGTTTGTGAATGAATCCCCACTACATTTCCATAATTCTGTTACTCAATGTTATGCCCTTTGCTGCTTTGAAAGTTCATATTAGTAAATATGTTCATCTGCTTCACAGTTCAGATATTAAATTACCATTAATGGTAACAATTGAAAGGTATTAATTTGTGTAGAATGAAGTACTAAAATAACTTTCATTCTGCCCACTCTGTTAAAATAATCAACACAGAATCACTTTTGAGTTCCTACATTCCAACCATACTTATTTTTAACTATTTTATTTAAACTAACCATTATTTTATTATATAGCTGTAGGTTAGACGTTAAATACTCGCTTATTTTAACTGGCTTTCTATTCCTTCCCCACTTTTGGAATAATCTATTTAAAAACAGTTTTTCATTTACTATTTAGCATTTTTTTAAATTTTCAGATTTTTTTGTTTAAGAAATTTTTTCTTTCCAAGATTTCTCTCTGTGATAACGAAGATCTACAATAGCTTTCCCTCTGACCAACAAATGAACTGGAAGATATCTCTTACTTGTTCCTCACTTTTAATTTGTTCGACAATTTTCTCCATGTTTAAAGAAAGAAAAAGAGCATTTGCCGGTGTTAATTCCAGGTATCACCACTGGACACTTCATTTCCGCTCCCTCAAGTTTACATGAACATAAGTTTGTGGATGTTGTTGCACCATGAAACGGCAAACAATATTGTTTAAATTGTACATGGCCAGAAATAAATCATGGGTCAAATTTGAAACGACTGCGTCAATTTAACGGAAAGGTTCTTTGGCAACCTCACTAGTCTTAAAGCAACCTCATGTTCAAATCTCAATGATAACCCTTTGCTTAACACAGCAGGATACTGCTACTCTAGTCTGCTAGTTTTTCTATTCTGTAAATGCCATAAATTTGTCGTTAAAATTCTTCCTTGAATTATCTCAAGAACCCAAATTAATAAAAATTTTTTCTTTTCTTGAATTACAGGACGTGAAAGTTTTTCTGATGAATAAAGGCCACAAATTCGAATCGGAGACAGACACTGAGGTGATCGCCAAACTGGTGCAGCACATGTACCAGCAGCATCCTGATTACAGTTTCAGAGAGCTTGTGGAGCAAGTCATCAGCCAGCTGGTAAACAGAAAGTGTTATTTAGTTGTTTATTTTCTCTCCCAAGGCTATGTAGCCTCCCGAGGCTAAAAGATGTCAAGATGGAGTGACTGTCTTGCCATAAATAATTAGCACCTCGTGGAAAGCATATTTAGCTACCTCCCCCCCCCCCAAAAAAAAGCACGTCAGTGGTTTCGAAACTGTAGAGCGCACGCAACTTTTAACAGAAATATCTTTTTTAAGCCAAAAATTATAAAGTACAAACATTATAACTTATACAATTTCCTGACTATCTATGACTTTTATCTTTCTTGGATACGACAAGAAGGGGATGTACGATACAGAACGGATGAGAGGCCGTTGACATAAGTAATGATTAATTATATTTGTGATGTGGTGGAATTTAGGAAGGAGCGTTCGCGTTGTGCTTCAAGAGCAAACACTTCCCAGGAGAGTGTGTGGCGACCCGGCGAGGCAGTCCTCTGCTGGTGGGCATCAAGACCAAGACTAGACTGGCCACTGATCATGTGCCCATCCTCTACAGTAAAGGTATCACCCATCGACCTTTCACTTCACTGTCACTAAAGTGTTTGCTGAACACCATGTGCCTGATCTCCTAGTCTTTAACTACATTTCTCTGTCTTTATTGTTTTTACTTTTGTTCTAATCAGAACTATTTCAGATGTAATTTCACTTCATTTCAGTGGTAATGTATGTTTCCTAATATTTCAATCAGAGCATGTTCGAGTGAATGTGTTTACAAAACGATCAGCATGTGTACATAGCTCTGTCACTGTTCAAACAAACTTATGGAATGCTTTGTGTTTTTAATGGCTTTAATTTTATAATTTTCTCCAATTATTTTTTATCTATCCACCTCCATTTTAATTTGTTTCTTTTTAACTAAAACAAACTTTTCTTTTTTTTTTTATTTTGTTTGCATGATTATTGCTGTTTCTGTCTGTCGCTCACCATGTGTGTTACATTGTGAACTATTTTAGAGGAACCGGAACAAGAAGGTACAACTTCCTTCCTTACTAATCACTTTTAGTTCTATCTACTAGTTTTACTTTATTTGTATATAGCTAATTATTTTATTAGTTTTTAAATTGGGTTAAAAATATCAAAGCTCGTGTGATTAAGACGAAGTTTTTTAGACAGACAGCAGGCCATTGAAGGGATTGCTGGGATTTCAAATCCCTGAGGCTCCATTATGCTGCCAGCTGTCCTCTCTCTCTCTCTCTAAAAAAAAACAATAAAGTAATAGAGAGATTATTCTAAAAGCACTTCAGTTACCTGCAACAACTTTCAAAAGTGTAAGATTCTGAATGAAGCAGCAGTATTTTGGCAAAAAGTGACATGAGACGAGAATTGGATTGATTGTAAACCGCTGATCAGCTCGAATCAAGCATCAAACCAAGGCTAGAAAACAGCTCTGGTTTCCAGAGAGCAAACATAAAAAAAAGAAATTGCCATCATTGCTAGAGTAATTTTTTTGGGATTTCTGGTGAAAGATTTTCGATCAAGGAAGAAGAAATCGTAGAAGACCTTGAATCTGAGAAGTAAAATACTGAGATAATTGGACTTTTCTTGCCGGAAGCTGACTGTTTCCAAAGAAAAAGTCGTGACAGAAAAAAGTACTGATTGTGTTTCTAATTTATTATCAGGCTTGGCCAAATTGAAAGAAAGTAAAATCTGCATTCTGTTCTAGCAATGTGGGTTTCACTAAGATACGGCGTCACACTCTTCAGGTTTGCTTTTCTCCTCTCAAGCTGGCCATTAATTTACGCAAGTTTCATAGCCTCGATTATATGGAAAACCAATTGGCAGAACAGATCACATGTGAAAGCAATTATTGTTTACGCGACTTAGTGTTCCGCATTGCGGGATTATTTGTTTTTAATCAGTTATGAGGGTAGTAGTGCCTAGACGAAGAAAGCCAAGGATATGTAATACACGGAGAATATAAATACTTGTATCTGCAGGAACAGACAGTGCCATATCCAGGCATTTCAAAATGAAATCTAATAAAAACGTTTATTGTGTTTTTTATATATATTACTAAACATATTAAAGAAATTAGAACATTTTATTTGTAGATCCTACGATTAGTAGATCTTATTAGTTGATGTGGAACGCAAGTACACAAATTTTAGAAGCGGATGTAAATGACTTAAATAATACGTGTGATCGGCATTTCTTACGGTTTATCTAATGTCACACAGTCGATGGTGATTTTCAAAATAAATTTAGAAATCAGTCTAAGTGGAACCACAATCCTCAATACCTTAAACCGCAGATTATGCGTTAAATTGACTTCAGGTTACTGATTAAAATTAGATTGATTTACTTTACTATCTGAATGGAGATCATGCAGCAGTTAAGAAGATCAATGCGTGTGAAATTCTCTGAGCGAATTGAATCAGAGCAATACCTCTGACTGAAGAGTAAGGAAGTGGAAACTGGTTGCCATGTTCCACTTGTGTTTTGCTTTCATGATGCGCAAGAAAGATATATTCATAAAAGGTACTACTAATTGAAATAATTGGAAAGCACGCTGGTGTATATACTATATACTTACTCACTTTTCCTGTTTTCCCAAAGTAATTAGGTTACACAATCAGGAGCATCTTTTCCTGTATCCCTAATAGGACCCAACATTAGACCTCTTCCAGACTCCACAAGCTGGTAGGGCAACCTCTTGTCCTTCATTTCACTAGTTCTTGTCCATACTTCTCGGGCTCAACTTTGCATGTCAGTTTTTTCTTCTTCTTTTTTTGAATTGTCCTTATTAAAGTACAACCATAAGAAGTATACCTTATTTTCAACTCAACCCACCCTTGATTTATTATTGGATCTTCATTACAACTCCGTTAACACAGCACTTACTTTTTACATTGTCTTTGCTGGGAAGTCGTCCAAATGAAGGTTACTTTCAGAGTTGTAGTAAAGTTTCTGATTTGACCCAGTCTGGGCATTCGGGACTGCACAAAAAACTTAGAAAAACAAACTGCCTGATTTTGTCATTCACTTTATAGGATCTTTTTTCATCTGTAAGATTAAGAAACTTTGGTTTCTTTGTTAATTTTAAATGTTTTGTTTGTTAAACATGCCTTCGCAACCTACATCTTCTCTTGTCTCTTTATCTCCAACGCCAAGCCCAAATAATTATATACCAGCTTCCTCTTCTTGCTGATCCAACAAATGCCCTCGAAGTAAATCCTTAAAAATTTGTGGTCACCTTTCCTACCTCCTATCACAATGCCAGTCTTCTGTTATTGTAACTGCATATCATTTATAAACCACTAATTGATGGGATCCAGTGCTATAACTGTGGAGATATGTGTTTGTAAAATAATTTGCATGCCAACTGTTTGCAGTGATCTCTCTATATTCTATGTTAAGGTTATGTTCGTGTGTACATAGTTTATGTTTACTTAATTCCCCACCCACCCCTTGTGAGTTATTATTAATTAATAAGTTTGGCAATTTTATTTTATTTTATTTTTGTTTTATTTGTTTTATCTATCATTTTCTAATTTTCTATTTTTTTATAATGTGTGTTGTTTGCTGTTACTGTTGGCGTGCTGTGTGGTGCTGCGCTCTATTACCAATAATAATAAATCGTGTCCTGTTCAGACGCCGAGCCACATTCCAAGTCAGGTACTTTCTCATTACCTCAGCCACTTCTCACCGCATCCATCCATATCTAACAACTTCTCAGATCAAAGTGGTGGAGTACGCTTGCCAGCTTCATTATTACCAGCCGGATGTGTGATTTACACTTTTTGTATATCTAGTATGTACTCTTATGACAGGATGTGTGACTGTGTTAGTGGTGTGGGGGTATGATTTGAATGTGTGTGTGTGTGTGTAGGAATAAGAGATTTTTGTTTTTGGAGTCTGTGTGAACTTGGCACACGTTGCTTCGGCCGCGCGGTGATGGGACTTGCACCTCATGACGTCATCAAGTTTTATGTATTTACTCACACATCATCGCTCGAAAGTTGAACACTTGTTGCTTATTGTTTGAAGGAAGCAGGCGTTGTAGTAGTAATTCTTGAATGCCGTCAACTGTCTAAGAGAGCTTCTTGGCTATGTTCGGCATTTTTCATATTCACTGGGTAAAAAAAAAGTCTTGGCAGTGTTAATTGGGCAAAACTATAAAAAATTGAGTTTTTTTTTTGTTAAATTGAGTATTTAAATATTAAATTTACATGTTTTCTTATTGACTTTTTTTTTTTTTGCAAGGTAAGATTGGCTAAAAATGAAGTCTCTACAAAGAATCTCTTTATTAGCTAGAGACATTTTGGATCACCCCAGAACCATCATCAGTTGTTATTTCGGTGTAAGGTACATTCCGACATTACAATTACATTACTCCTTGACGTTTAAGTTTATATAGCGGTACGTTTTTACAGGAACCGGTTCCAAAATGCTCCTGGGAAAATAACGTCCCAAAAATTTAAAGACAATTTATAAATATTGAGTTTGACTCAAATTTTATTGTAGGATTGAGGTGACCAAACCGAAAGCCCTTAACCTAAGGGATCTATAATATCTTTTTTTAGTTGCTATGAGCAACGGTCTAACCCCTAACTGTAGTTTTTGTTTGTTCCTTTGGTTTCAGAAGTTTGGTTATGTTAAATTTAGAGGCTTGATTAGAACACTATCTATAAATGGTTCCGTACACACCTACAACAAGCTGCTATAAATTAACTTATTTTAAAGACAGGAAGTTGTAAGAACTCCTTTTGATGGACTCCGATGTCTTAATAAGAGGCAGTGGCCCTTTTGAGGTTTTCGATATCTCTGTTCTGTTTTAATATGAGCACGGTCCGCGCTCTGTCACTAGAAATCTAACAGTTTTTTTTCCTTCTATTTTTATTTAAGGAATCTACAACGCCCGCTTCTAAGATGTGAACGAATTTAATTCTGTGCAAAGTCGATTGTATGCTGTGATATTTGGAACATTGCTTGTAATTTTGTGATAGACCTTAAAGCATGAATAACAGTATTATGGTATTGCTTTTCAACAATTCAATTTCATATAGCTTAGATATATTTATAAATTTAAAGAACAATTCAAATTGTAAAGCAGAGACTCTTCTCCTTTATTGGATCGAAACTGTAGCCATATTTCCCCTCACAGCAGTAGGTAAAAGAAACAGGAATAATTTCCAGTTTTGGCATTTGGATTAAGCACCGTTAAATGAAAATAGAATTCAAGTTTTTCCAAAGATACTTTAAATGAAAGGATACCAGGTGGAGAGGAGGGATCCATGTAAAGAGATGAACGGACCCTACAAGTTTGAACATGCAGAACAGTCCCTACAGTCACATAGGACCTGGTGCTTCCCTTTCATTATCTAAATGGTTTTAAATCTTCGCAGATTCTACGCAAAGAGTATTTCCTGTCCCACACCTAATCCATCTACGACCCAAGCAGGCCTTAAGGGATCAGTAGCTCTTCTTACAAATTATTCCGAACTATAGGTGCTAAACCTAGTATTCCTTAATATGTTTGGATTTATCCCTCTAAATCCATAGACTTTCCAAGAGGGTTTGGTGGAATCAATCCTGTGAGACCCAGAAGCCTCCAAAAAACCACAGTGACCATACAAACCTCCTCCAGTATCTTCTCACAGAGCATCAGAGCCTTCTACTCTCAAATCCTTTTAAAACGCCCTATCCGCATTGTGCTGGCAATCTGTCAAAGCTCCTCATCCCTACGGATATGTGGTGTGAAACTATCCAGTCCTTAGGTTTCTGTTCGCCCACTTTTTGCTGCCACCTTGAGACAGTAGCTAAACGCTGTGATTCAAGAAATTTATTACTGTAAATAATTTGTTCTAGTGATAGGCTGTAAAATTAGGACAGTCTTTATTTCGACCGCTACATCGTGCTAGTCCATCAAAACAAATATTTTTTTATGAACGGATAGAGGAATAATTCATGTGATTATATATATTACAGATCATCGGCCGCATGGTCGCGAGATGCCAATAATACCCAGGTCGGACTCAACAGCGGAATTTAGACCATTAGAAGATAAAGAAGTTGAATACTTTTTCGCTTCGGACGCTTCTGCCGTCATCGAACATACCAACCGGGTCATCTTCTTGGAGGTAATTACGTGATCAAAAGAAATTCTGATTCTTCAGTTTTGTATTATTGATGTGTATTCTGTTTTAACGTTGACCACGTGGCATTGACAGGGCCAGGACAATCAAACTTCATTCAAAATCACAGTTTCTTAATCTTTCTGAAAGTATACTCGCGACTTTTTCCTGCTGCAATTCCCATGTGTTTCGAAGTGTTCATTTAAAAAACATCAAAATAGAATAAAAAGTTTTTACATTAAACTTTTTTTTTGTTTTGTTAAAAAAGTTGATCTTTACATTTTTTATAAATTAATAGGAAGTCATCGCGAATTGTTTGTGTTCGGTTTTATTTGAGAAATTGTTTTTAAGTAAAAAGGATGATCCTTTACGCGTGAACTTTGTAAACTTAAGTGTAAAGTAAATCGTCAGAACTAATTCATTGGCTAAAACCCTCTATTCTTTATGTATTCAGAGGGAGTTATCATGCACATATATGTCTTTCAAAAAACTTGATCTGTTCGTTAAAATTTTCTACAATAAAAATATTTTTTATTAATAGCTTGACACATGATTTAGATTACACATGGCATCTGGTTAGAAGTGATGGTTGTTATTTGTTTGTTCCAAAAACACTAAATTCAGGCCACTTTATAACAACACACGTACAAAAATATTAACCAAAGATGAGCAGGAAAAATCTCTTCAAAGAAGCCTTTTACTTTTCTTTCATAGTTTTCTTTCTGGCGTATGTTATAGAGCACAGAAGTAAGTGGTTATTGTAATCGAATGTTGCTATCGAAATAAAATTTCTAGTACTCTACTTACAAAGGGCCGTAATTAATTACAAAAGTACTTAAAAGAAAATGGTTATTCAGTGACTTAACTAATAACCTCAGTTTGGATGTATCTTTAATCTTATAAGTCAAAATTGTAAACACAAACACTTTAAGTGAGATCTGGACACCACTTGAGTATCACTTTGCATGAACACATTCCAACTTCCTAACAGGAGTAATTTTACGGCCAGCATACTTCAGATTGACGACTGAGGTGTTAAGACATCTTTATTTGAGAAATAACATTATTTCTTTGTTTAAGTATTTATATCTTGATTAGAACTATTGATTTCTAAATTTTCTAAGTTTTTGTAAGAATGATATTGGTTTGTATTTTGAAAGGACGATGATGTGGCTGCAGTTAAAGATGGTTTGCTCAGTATACATAGACTCCGCAGGTCACTGGATGATCCGCATGCCAGGGAGATCACCACCGTCAAAATGGAAATACAGCAGATCATGAAAGGTAGGACATAGTGTATAAAATTTAATTAAATTTAGTGACCAAACCATCAAGAGTGATATAAAAGAGATGCTAGTGCCTCTTGCAGCCTCTCCAGTATGTGGAAAGTTATTAATTGTTTCAGGTAACTACAGCTCGTTCATGCAAAAGGAAATCTTTGAACAGCCAGAATCTGTGGTGAACACCATGAGGGGTAGAGTTAACTTCGAGACGAAGAATGTAGTTCTGGGCGGCATAAAGGTTGGTCACTGTCATATTTACTTATTTTTCTGAATTCCCTGTGAAGTGCAGCAGTGAGTAAAGTAATTTGTTGCGCAGGAATATATACCAGAAATAAGGAGATGTCGGCGTCTGATGTTAATCGGCTGTGGGACATCTTATCATTCTGCAGTCGCCTGTCGACAACTCTTAGAAGAACTTACAGAACTACCAGTAATGGTTGATCTCGCCTCCGACTTCCTCGACAGAAACACCCCGGTCTTCAGAGACGATGTAGCCTTCTTTATCTCGCAGTCAGGTAGGTTCCATAGATTCCCATTTTCTTCTGCAGTAATTTTTTTATGTTCTTCTTTCTCCCAAGCAGAAGGTTCATTTTTTTTTTTTTTTTTTGCTTGCAGGCGAGACAGCAGACTCCTTGATGGCATTACGCTACTGCAAACAGAGAGGTGCGCTGATCGTCGGCGTGACTAACACTGTGGGTAGTTCGATATGTCGGGAATCGCACTGCGGCATTCACATCAACGCTGGCCCTGAAATCGGTGTCGCCTCCACTAAAGCCTACACTTCTCAGTTCATCTCGCTAGTGATGTTTGCTTTGGTCATGTCAGAAGACAGAATTTCCTTACAAGAACGAAGAAAAGAAGTGGGTATAATCTCCGTTTTTATGATTGTTTTTCCCCCAAAACTTTCAATTTGGGGTTTCTTCACAAAGGCTTGTGAGGTCGACTTTACTATCTGGGCTCTCAGGTGCCAGTCATTTCTGTCAACCTTGGAAAACTCATTAGTGAAGGACTTTTTTAAAAAAAGAAACAATTACGTTAACCTGAATAATTTCCTAAACAACTACCTCTCTCTTTTATTTTAAAGAATGTAAGGTATCATTTAAGGGAACTCTCCGAACGCCTACTTGTCTTAGAAGAGAACTTCTGCTTTTTAAAAAGAAAAGAAATTTATTCAAATTTACTGATCTCTGTGATTGTGCCCAATGGATCATGTATCAATGAAAGTTAGTTGCCTATTAAAATAGGCGGCATTGACGTAAAGTGGACACCCACAAAGTAAAATATAAACCCAGCATCTGTTGAAATTATTTTACAGAAATTTCTTGTACGATTAGGAGAGAATATTGTGAAAGACAAAACTGCTTCCGTGTATTAACTCTACAAATTCTCTTCACATTATGTTTTCTATTTTTAATATCAGCAAGTTATAAATTTTTTGTTGTAGATAATTAAAGGTCTTCAGAATCTGGACGAGCAGATCCGAGAAGTTCTCCAAGTGGACGATAAAGTCCAGTCATTGGCCAATGATCTGTACCAACAGAAGAGTCTGCTGATCATGGGTCGCGGATACAACTTCGCCACCTGCATGGAAGGAGCTCTGGTCGGTGATCTATCTACAGTTCTATCTGTACTTCGTGTCTCTGCTGTAACAGATATATGTATAATTTAAGTTCATGTACTTTCAGAAAGTGAAAGAACTGACTTACATGCACAGCGAGGGCATCCTGGCTGGCGAACTGAAGCACGGACCTTTAGCCTTGGTGGATAAAGCCATGCCCATTATCCTCATTGTGACCAGAGATCCCGTCTATCAGGTAACACACTATGCAGCTTCTTCCTCTTCTTTTTCTCATATTACAAAGTGATGTAATATCTTTATTACATTCAGATAATAAGTGTTTAGGTAAAGTCAGGATTTCCATCGTTCTTATATCTGGTTTCCTCTAAAGATCCTGCACTCTGTAGAGTGACTTCTTGCAAGTGGATCTCTCTCGTCTGTGCAGATAAGTGCACAAATATAAATGTTATCACTCAAACATGACTGCAACCTCTACATCTTACAGACTCATCTACCATCCGATACCTAATTTACTTTATATTTTTAATAAAACTTGATCACAAAATTAAAACTTACTTTTGCTGTGTCCATAGAAATGTATGAACGCTTTACAACAAGTGACGGCTCGAGAAGGGCGACCCATCGTTATCTGTGAGAAGGGTGACCTTGAGACTCAAGGGTTTGCATCCAGAACTATTGAAGTGCCACACACAGTCGATTGTCTGCAGGTAATTTGAATAAATAATTCAGATGAACAAAAAAAATGTGTAGAGTAAACTCGACCCAGTCTTACTAGATTCTCATAGTTATTATTCACAAATTTTCATCGAAACATTATATTTAATTTCAAACATTATACAGTTTATAAAGCTGTAAAATTATACCGAAATGAATACTTACAGGGAGACTATCCCGACCTTTCCCCTAGGACTGCACTAAAATGAATTTTTTTTTATCAAAATACGTAATAAAAGAAAAGTTATATCCGCAGATATGGAATTAGTATGTAAATCACTTAGCGGTCCTCCAGATAGTGAAGAAGAAGCTGCGTAGAAATTTTCACCAAACTCGGTTTTATTAACACATTTAACGTTATTAATATTATAATATATACTAATACTAATAATATAAAACTACACAAAATTATTGCTTTATGATTTATTTAGATAACAGCATATCGATTACGCGCAGTAGATAGTACGAATAGTTAGGCATGTCTCAAATTTTAAAAATATTGGTTGGGAAAGGCACTCAAAATGATGATCATGACAATACAAAAATTAATTTCCACACAGAAAATGAAAATTAATAAAAGAAGAAAATGTTTAGCTTTTCTTGGAAGAGTAAAAGTGTTCATAACACCAGATCCTTAATTTTCCGCAAGCAAGTTAATTTATTATCCTATTTTGTCTTGATTACAGGGAATTCTGACAGTGATCCCTATGCAACTGCTATCTTACCACATCGCCGTTCTCAGAGGCTGTAACGTGGACTGTCCAAGGAATCTGGCCAAATCTGTCACCGTGGAATAGAAAATGGTGCTTCGTCTGAGAAGTCATGAATAATTCACACAACTACGGCAACAATAACAAACTACAATAACGCGCACATTTTGCCAGGAATTACAATAATTGCAGAAAATCTTCCAGTTCTATTCGACCGGAACTGGAATAAAATTATTCAGCCATCGAACATCACAATGTTTTCAAGTTTTTTTTTTTTTTTTTAAGAATATAACCTCGTGTGCAATACTAATGATATTGTTTAAAGTAAGATTGTGGAGGTGGCGCCACAAGTACTTAACTTAGTTTGTACTTATTTTTACATTCCATTTTTTTAATTTATCTCCATACAAGAGTTGGTTTTGCATAACCACTGGTGAAGTGCACTTATATTAACACGGACGTAAAAACATACACTTTCTATGTGCCATTCACTTTTCGCAAAAAAAATAAATAAATAAAAACAAAAATATGTTAAACATGAAATAAAAAAAAATTGTGCGTAAAGCAGAGTACCGGAACTTGCGAGCAAATGTGTTTATATTCACTTAACTATTTTGTGCACATTAAACTTGTGGTAATTGTGCGCTATGGCGGAACTCCCAACTAGCGCCCTTGCAGGTAACGTCACTAGAATGTTTTATCTTCCCCCACTCTTATCCATACACCGCGTGATTCTTATTAACTCGGCGACCCCCTCAGAAGATCGGAGATCTCAAGATCTCTGTCATCCGACATCAAAGGCTATTATTTCCGATACGGTATAATTCTCCGGTACGGAGAAGAACCAAACCATACTTTAGCCTAGCTGGAGCCCAGATCCTACCAATAGACTCCGTTTTGGCGTTGCCATTCCACTTCTGCCATCACACTTCCATAGAGGATTATTGCTTTCTATAATCACTCTCCAAAGCACATCATTTCTGGCCACATATACACTTCCAAGTAACAAGAACTTCGAACAAGATCCCATTTTTCTTGCTAGCGAATGATTCAGCTTTTTTTTTTTTTTTTATCTCGTCATGCTAGCTTCTGCTTTCTGGACGAACTGTTAGGAGCCCTAATAGCTCCCCGGTCCCCTGCTAAACACACTTCCCGGATAGAGCAAGACTTACATGGCTTGAACAATCGTTACTTCCGCCTCTAGGGCCTTTGAAGGTACACCTATCGAGAATTATGCTTAAACCCCGCCTAGAAAAGTACTTTATGTATGTTCTTGGACTTGTTAGCCGTGACATCGATGTCGGTTTCTGATTCAAAACATTTTGCACATTGCTGCTATTTCCAATCAATCAGTTATACCATTGTAACCTCTAAAGCTATGAACGTCTATAATTGAATTCGCAAAAGGCGATTATTTTACTTGTATTAACCCAGAGAGAGAGGTGCTCCCTGAGGAGATGTGAATGATGTCAGTTGTCCATGATGTAAATGTGGTCGGAAAAGATTGGAAGGGTGTCATGTTGGACACGTCATAATGTACAATTGCCCCAAAATTTGAAAAGTTAACAGAAGAAAAAAATATTCTTTAGTTTTTTTTTGCTCGCAAGGTTTACGTTTCGGAGCATTTATGGTTGCATCTTGTTTTTGTATGTAAGTCAAGGCTTCATTAAGTCGGTTCTTCTTCTTGATATAATCGACAATAACTCTTGACATAAGAAGGTTATTAGGCTTACTCCTTCGTACTAAAGAAAAAGAGGACTGTAAAGAAAGGTTTAACGTAGAGATTATAGACATAAACTGTCTTGAAATTGAAAATGAAGAAGCTCCAGCTAGTGGAGTCCCAAGGCTGAAGAACAAACAGGAATACAGCCTCCGTGAAATTTCTGATGCAAGAGAGTGAGCAACATAATCTAAGGAGTTTGTAAAAATAAATAAACGCAATGACCGGGAACCAAAAAACTTTACTTACATCTAGTCCAGATGTCGATCCTCCGCCATTCTAGAAATAGAGAAACCAAGAGAAGAACTGGAGAACAGGAAAACCTATGTTCGGGGCGAATGTGGGATTAAAAACGGACACTGTTCGTTAATATCTGTGAACTTCGTGAGGATCTTATGAACTCTGTGCTCTTCGCAAGGCATTGGAGTAACATTTTCCTTATCAGCTGAGCCTAATAAACCATGGTGACCTTGCTTACCATTCTGTGACATTACTCATAATGCGTCTAGCCTTAATGTTGATGCAGTTCGCGATGTGGGTATCTTAAGCCTATCGGGACCACTTTACTAAGTCGCATTTAGTACACTAAAAAGTTACTTTATTATAGAATACATATTTTAGACAGACAGTATTTAATATGGATTACTTTATTAGTTAATTAAGGCAACAGCTGTATATCCGTTGCTGTTCAACATTACTGTCATATGTGATGCAATATCTAAAATTACTTATATTATAAAAGAATATTATATAAAATATAAATATATATATATTACAAGTTTTTATTAAAAAGTGTTTTGTGTTTTATTTCCACCAGCTTAAATTTTATTGAAGAGAATGTATTACTTTTTACAATATGGTGTTGCGGTGAGTGTAATGTGTACAAAACGTAGCTTTTGGATACCTAGAGAAAGGATGCGAATCAGTGGAACACTTCGCCGCTGGTAGAAATAATGAAAGAAGAATTAGTAGGCTGCGAGATTTGGTCTGGGATTGGAAGTTGGCTAGAGAGGGGGGTACGAACAGCTGACGAGGTAAAGAATAGATATGTACGCACATGGGGGAAGTCAGGTGACGTAACTCGAAGCTCCTATCCCCGGAATAGATTCGTCGCTACTCAGTCTTGCCTTGTCGTTCGTTAATTCACTGTTAATGTCCCATTTTTTTAAATATTGTTCCTAGTTTGTTCATTGTTCATCTATTTAATTAATTTTTTTTTTCTCTCTTTGGAGAAATGGTTCTGAAAGATTGTTTGTTGTTTTTGCCATGTTAGTTCACCGTTAAATTTTGATACTTGAACAAGTTAAGAATTTTGGAACAGAACAAAAGTTAATGAAGTGTCGGGTGGTCGGCTAGAGATTGTTTATTTTGTTGGTTCTCCAAATTTGTAGGTTAGTGAGGCGGCGAGTGCGTGCGAGGAAGGCCGAACGGCTATTGATTGAGGCGGGACCTGCGTGCTAGCCGCCCCCCCATAGAGAGCAGCACCTTCCTGCCACACCACGTCCAGCTTTCCACTGCGACACTTACAATTTTTCTTTTCAATCAGTCACCCACTCTACCAAAAAAAAAATTAATAATAATACATACTAATCAAGAATCGCACCCAAATTTCATACTAGATAACTTAATTAGTGTTCTAGTTCGTGCTCCATCAGAGAGATTAGGCTGCGTGTTGTTATTCCCCTCCAAAAGATAAAATAAATAATTACCTGTACAATTCGTCTAAAATCTAGTTCGCTTAAAGTAAAAAAAAAACAAAAACTTGAAATAATCCCCCAAAAAAGCTTTAGTAGAGAACGTTTTAAAAAATAAAATAAATCATTTGCAGATTAGTTAAAAGCGGCTCAAATAATAAATGTATCAGTGAGTGTTGATTGGTCCCAAAATAAAGAAGAGACCGAGTGCCAGCCACCAGCTCAGGGATGGCTGCCATAGCAGCCTGTACGCGGTTCAGCGATAACTACGATCTGAAGGAGGAACTCGGCAAGTAAGTACCACAACCTGCATTTCTAATTGTAACAATGTCTTTGCCATTTTGTCCCAGTAGGTAAAGCCCTTCCAGGCGAGCACTCCAAGATATACTCACTTTTTTATCTTTTTTTTATTAAGTATAATGAAAAAAAATTGCAAGCGAACGTTGAACCTGAGCTGTTTGTTGGAGCGAGAGCACTCTACCGGCTCCAAGTAAAATTATTTCTGCTGGCGAGAAGGGCGAGGGAGGGTGGGGTATCGCTATTCGTGGCACCGGGAACCCACACACTGGACCCACATTCATAGCCCACTTCACTGCCCAAACTTGGGCTACAGTGTTCCCCCGGGCAATCTCGCTCTCTGCTCACCGATTCCTCCAGAATCCGCCAAAAATCAGCACTGAATATATTATCTTTTGCTCTCCGGTACTGCATGAGAGCAAGTGTTGCGATGGTTTGGGTTTGCATATTCCCACGGGATAGAAGTGTTTTCTGCTCTCCTAAGTTTAATAAAAAATATGGCTTTACAAATTGTTGGTACATGTAACTCTATCAATGGAGTGTGGGTCAGCATACCCCAAAAAAACAAACATCCCAGTAAGTTCAACTATAGTTTCTGGATTAGGTTCCACTGTCGGACCCCACAGTGAGCTTTTCGCCAAAATGAGCCTGCCGGAAGTGCCAAATCGTTTTTCTTTAAATTTTTATCTCACAAAAGCCTACAACTTGAATTTGAAACGTTATTGGAAAACGCAATATGGGCGAGGGGAAGTTGGGCTTTGCCCTAAAGTGGTATTTCTGCGTTATGTCAGGAATTGTCACCCATTTAATGTTAATAAAGACTAAGTAGCTTTCAATAATAATTAATTATGTAAGCTAAGTTAAGGGAAGATCGTGTGCCCATCTGGGTTATGCTACTCCCACTGGACTAGACTTCAATCAGCCAGCAATCGTCCTGGAACCTGCAAACACACTCACACGACCTTCAAAGGCAAACTCCGAAACATAAATTTCTCTCTAACATTAAATAATTTGTAGAGCTATACGTCACCCTGAAATAGACTCAAGATAATTAACTCTATTACCTTCAGAAGTTTTGCACATGTTTATGTATACAGCGCGAGTCAATTTGCAATATAACACAAAAGATAGGTTATAAAAGCGCATCAGTATTGGAAAAGAAAAAACCAAACAAACTGTAAACAAGAAGATGTAAATTATCCTGTATTTCCTAATTATTATTTACTCTCGTACTTTTATGAAGAAGAATTCTTCCATCTGCTTTATTCCTTTTTTACAGTTTTACTAATTTATGAACTGTATTAATCCTGGTAAATGGATTTCTGTCGGCACCTCAGTTTTTTGCCAAAGAACAATAACAATTTTATATTCTCTTTGTATCTAAACTGCGGCCATAGTTTAGACGAAAGCTGAGGACTGTGTGAATGACATTCGAATGAATTTTGGAATTCTCCTTCCGATTAGACTGACCTAGATACTATTAATTAAATTCTAACTCTGAAAATGTTTTCAGCGAGTTTCCCCCAAAATAGAACTTTCAAGTTGTTGCCTTAATTTATCCATTTTAACGCTATAGTGTCTAAAATTTATTAATTTTATAAAATATACATAAATATATGTAGAATATGGCTTGGACTACCAAATGACCAACTCGTATCTTTTTCTTCAAGTCAGAAGAAATGTCCAGTCCTAGCAGACAAGCTGAACTCATTTTATGTAACTTCTATCATGACTAAAAGAGAACATTGCTCTGACGGGAAGTCGAACAAAATATTTGAAACCATTCTCTTAGAAACTCATAAATGGTACAAGAAGCTGCCTTAGAGAACAGGACCCGCCCCTTGTTCCAATAATGAATAGTAACTTCTTAATTGATAGGAGCCACACTAACAAAGCATTTTGATGGCAACCCTTTTACCCAAAAGTCTACTCTAATTTTATGAAAAATAATAGTTATAGAGCAACGTTACATACAGTCAGAGTACTAATTTTAAAGGAAATCCTTTGAGGTTTTGATGAGATAAACTTGAAAAATGGAGGTAAAAAACTTTTGGTGACGTAGTACTCCCGGTTGACTGATTGTTACCGCCAAAAGTTACGATCGGATCCCTCGATAGGACAATCGAATTGTAAATTTTGTTCTTCCATCGATTTTTCGTATTTGTGGTAGAGTTTTCACACATACACTACTTATATATTTACTATAAACTACTTTTTTAGTCTCTAGGAGACCTCAAACCGATAACTAACATCTTACAGGAAGGAAAACTAGTCTGATCACTCCAACAACTTACTTTTACCGTGAGGAAGAATATTTTAAATAAAATTAATACATTTTCCTTTGAATAGTCTGGATACAAAATTTAACTAAACTCATTGAAACCATTTTGAAAATAAAAGCCAAAACTATTCAGTAAAAGAAAAAAATGGGTGTCTGCTGGCAAACTGGGCCTAGACAAGCTTTGCAGTTATGGTTTCTCAACTTTCAGACTTCGTTTGTTCGTGGAGCGCATATTCTAAATGATTTAATTTGTAAGTTGATTAAAAAAACTATTATTAGTCAATGTTTTCTTGTTTCTGAAAAATATATTGGATAGGCACTGCCTTAGAGCTTCACAGGAAGCTGAGCCTTCGCAGGATGAGAAAGAGAAAGAAGAAATGTACTCATAGCGGAAGATAATAGGCGAGTACTAACATCGATAAACATTTCAAAATGCAGAAGATCAACTACTCGTAACGAAACAGTTTGTCTATATTATTTATTGCAACTGCATGTAGCTAGTTTCTATTTAATATATTTATTTGATAGTCAGCCGGGAGGGACAGAGTTAATGTAGTTTTCTCATCACGGCGGGCAGCTACCAACTGGCATGATCGCGTGTCTCTTTATCCAAGGTCTTCCCTTTATTTATTAGGGCAAGGTAAATGATTTAGGGCTGTTAGCGATACGATTTGTGTGTGCCGTCAACTTAACAAAAACTTTGTGGATATCCAAGTTTGTGCTGAGGCATCCTGTCGTCGAAATATTGACCCATTTCCGTTATTCTCCGCATTATTGTACATTAACTTTTAGTTCCTCTTATTGTTTACTAGGTAAGAGAAAGTATTGGGGTTGGGCTCAAATTTTTCAATTTGAAAAAGAGTGATGAAACCTCAATGCGGATATTTCCAAGGATAGTTCTACATGGAAACTTTGGTACGATCTACTCCGTCCATCGTACTAGTGGTAGTAAGAAGGTAAAAGTGTCATTTGCTGTTAAAATGGTTTTCTATACTCTGGGGACTCCCCAAGTTATGTGGAAGTAAGTAGTAAGGCAACCTGTCCAAGCCTAACTGCGTAAGTATGTGTGAAAAGTCGTTTGGAAATTAGTAACAGCTACTAAATGGAAAAACTGCCTACTGCAGAGCCTGTGTTAGTGGTTACGAGTGTATTTGAGAAAATGGCCCCCAGTTGGCAAGATAAATTAGTCCCAGCACGCACCCCTTTTTTACACAGCATAGGAAATTTAGGAACAGTATTGCCAACTGGCCCCTCTATTCCACACAAACAGTTGGTACACCTGTAACGTTTCCGTGGTCTCTGACACGCCCCTTTCCTTCCGCCTTCACCTACTAAAAACTCCTTAATTTTCTCTTGGCCAAAATGTTTCTGGTTTACTTTTACTAATACAAACCAGTGTAATGAAATATTGATTTTTGTTTTTACTTTCTAATTTGGTGTAAAGGAAGCGTGGCGATTGCAACAAGTTTTCTAAATGGGTAGTTTTTTAAAAAAATTTCCCGCCTCTTAACTTTAAAGTGCAAACAGTAAACGTGACACTCCAGTGCAATGCACGCTTCCAGCAGATATTACTGAGCCACTGGGGATCGTTGGTGCAGCCAATGTTCTGATGATATCAGCTACTCCATTAGGCTCCATACTGGAAGCGCCGAGAGACGTTTTGTTACCACCAGGAGTGTTGTGACCAAGTCGGCCATATGTGAGATAATTAGATTTGGTCACTATGGCAACTCATTAGCACATTGATATTTGCATTCCTGCGCTCGTTCTTGCTACAGACTAAATTATCTGGTCGGACCTAAATTTGCATTCTCGTTTTAGTGTCATATTTAGATGATAGAGGCTGTCTGATTGCAATTCAGTATAGATGGTGATGGTGAGACCGTACATTATACTGGGATGGTACCTCAGAGAAGAGTTTCCACCCATTCTTGACTTTTCTTGGGAAATTGCTTTAAATAACAGTTATTTAATATTATGCCAACTTTAAAAACAATGATTTGTTTAGAGACCGACCAATCTCGTATCGGAAGTTGGAGACTTCTATTGATTGATGGTAACTTCCTGTAAGATATTCAAAAGCTGAAGCAACCCGCTATTGTAGAGTGCAGCCTTGCTTGCTCGAGGATCTGCCCCGAAATCTGCTAGACAACAAAGAATTGAGGCAAATATAACTCCCATGTCGAACCCAAGCAATTATTACGGGTGGATGTTACCCAGACGGAGAATTATCTTTGAGAAATCCAATTTGGTCAGCGAGTAAAACAGAGGATACGGTCATAAACAGCCCTTGAAGGTAAATAGAAGGTCAGGTGGGTCGCAGAAATGCCATGGCGCAATAAGATGTGAGCTATTTCAAGGAATGGTCTTCCAAGTAAGGAAGAAGAGAACCTGTAACCATGGCAACCTTACATTTAGTGACGTAGTTGCGCACACCACCTCCGTGTTATAAGTTTGTACGTATCTTACTAACATTTTTTCTTTCATTTCTGGCTGATAAGCGAAAGTATTGCAACCGTTGTTTGTTCACAACCTTCAAAGCTATCGAAATGCCCATCATTTTTATTGGAAACATAAAAAATGTAAAGTAATGCCTATTATTTCAGGCGGGTTCTACATCCAACTACCAATTAGGTGACGTGGACGGAGGCGATTAACAAATGAACTTTACTATAAATTTCTTTTTTTAACCATTAAATAAAATCCAAGGCCTAAAGACCGGGAATCGAACCCAGTACCGCAATACATATTAGCCTTGCTGGATAGGGAGGAGGAAAGATTATTGTGACTAAACTCTTCCATATCAAGTGTTCAAATTTAGAGGATGGGCTCATCTTCCCTCTAGAGTGCCTCCATCAGAATAAATGTTCAAATTTCAAGGAAATCGATTGATCGAAAACAGTTGTGCGACTTAATATTGGCGCCGCATGAGATTGCGCTTAAATTTGTAGTTTCAGTTCAAATATTTTAGTTCGTGTAGATGGTTCATTGTCAGGACAATTAAATCCCTGATGTTGCTCGCTGTAGCTGTAGCCTAGGACCTCCTCCTACTCTATCCAATCGGCCGTACTCTAGAACTATGGCGCTCCGATCGCCAAATATGTAACAGAAGTGCAAGATTCTATCGTTATCTATTTGCGTCACAAAGTTAAGTGCAAACTATCTGAATGTAAACAGATTCTGGCTGGCTAATGCGAGCGTTTCTAAACATTTTATTGACTACCAGACAAGAAATGGAGACTGTTGACAGATGCTGGCGACACGTGTGTCATCCACTTTACCGCGTCTATTTCCGTTCAGCTCAATTTGTCACTGTTATTGCGCAAACGGTGGCAGCACGTTTTCTCTAGAGCTATTTTCCCACACTGGCTGCAGCGAGAGCAGCTAATTAGAGTAGGGGTTTGCAATCATTGGAAGTCTAAGGGCTAGAATTTGAGCTCAAGTATTGAAGGGCCCATTATGACGTAAGCACATTCCTCTTTAGAATGAAAATGCATAATTGTGATAGTAGTACAAAAGATGGTACTTACCGGTGTGACTGGTGTGGAGAGTGTTGTAAACTCATGGGACTGGCATGGGCAGTCAGGCAGGAGAGGTTGAACTGATGGTGTTCTTGATAGGAGCATCAGTGATTGGTCGGAAGAGTTTGGATTGGATGACGGGAATTGGAAGGTTGTACAATGGTTGAGGTTATAACTTTCTTGTACGTAGTGATAATTTACTTCCCTAGTAAACTTTGTAGAGTCATATTAACCTACTTAGCGTACTTAGTCTGCACTCGGAACAGGGATTTGGTTACAATAGACGGGAGCAACCAGACCTCTTCCTAAAGAAAGCAAAGGAGATAAAGTTGGCTTAGGTTTCATTCACGTTACATCCCAATTAAAAAAAAAAGAAAAAAAAAAGTCTTCCTTCTAGTTCAGTTAGATGCTCTGTAAGGTTCTCTTAGGTATAACCGGATCGGTATTACGAAAGAGGATCGTTGTTCATCGCCGCATTAGAAGGAAAGCTGTAGAGGATTGCTGCAAGGAGGCACTTCCCAAAAAACACTTTGAATATGATAAAAAATAAATTGTAAAAAAAATAAATGATATAAATAAATTTTATGATATTCCCACCTGTAAATTATATTGATTTAAGAAGTAATGTGTACATCCTTAGGTGGGCTAAATCGTCCAACTACCAAATTTGATCGCGTGGAAGGCGACTCACTAAAATTCCTCATATTAACCATTGTATTAAATAGAAGACCTGGATCTGAGGCATCGAACCTACTACCACACAACAAATACTTCTTGTAAGTTTTGTGGGCCTTGCCTCTAACCGCTCGACTACCGTGGCGCCTTGAATTATATTGATTTAATCAATAGTAGATACTTGACCAGCAAGGACTCCATTCTTTTATTTTTACTCTACGGAAGATAGAAAAGCTCTTTACAGCTTTCATATTATTTAGTTAGAAGGATGCATTTTTTTTTTTTTTAATCACCAGATTTATATATTTGAAATTTTCCAATTTATTTGGTGTATGTTGTAGACTTTTTTCGATTCATGGTTAAGAAAGTCGGCGATATTAGTTTATTTGGGTGATGAAGGGGCATTAAATGCTTCGAGTTCCTTTACTAAGTGACGCCTAAATAATCAACCACTCTTCAAACAAAGAGAAAGTCTGAAATATAAAAACAAGAAGGTATTAAAGGGCCAGGTTGTACTGTACTTCACAAAACCTCCCAACAGGTTACAGCCGATGAAAGATTTAAAAAGAGTCGTGTATGTTAAACTTGTTAACAAGCAGTTAGAGCGCTCTGTTGCCCAGGGTAACCACTTTATTGTAAGCGCGATGTATTTGGTTTTGTCACGTGACTGTGGTGTTCGTCCCTAAGATGAAGAGAGCCAGTGCTAGTGTGAAAAACAGCCACCACAAGGATATACGCTCTGTATTCATACAGTCCGCTGTAGTCTTGGCTGTGTGCAGTTTGACAAACTAACACACCCACAACCTTCGCTCGTACGCGTTCACTCCTTTATTAAATGTCTGCACAGGGACACGGGTGATGCACGCCAGACTTAAGTTATTTCACCTTACTCAAGGCTTCTCACACTGAATTCCTGACTGCGTGACATAACTGGATATACTTCCGGTTTTCGCCTACAACTTTTAATACGTCACTGCTTCCAGCTCGAGCGGAATTCTCTAATGAGAATTTATATTTCTTGAGATATGTGAGCGGCTGCTACTGGCACCCTCTGTCTGCTGATTCATTCCTCTTCCAAAGGAAAGTCTTGCGACGCGTCACATTTCCGATATCGATTTTATCAATTACAACTTCAATGTTTTGTTGACCCTGGAATCAAAAAAAAAAAATCGATATTAAAGTACATCTACTCTGTGTGTTAGACTCTACCTCAAAATTTGCATTTCTTTTCAGTGCGACTTAAGTAACTGAGCACAACTACTTCATGCGCATGTTCCCTTTTAATAAATGAACTTGTCACTTGGATTGCTTTTCCAAGAAAATTTCTTGAAGGGTACTACTGAAAAAGGAAAAACTGTTTCTCTTAAAAATAATTATTAGAAAAGTTTTTACAAAATTATAAAAAGGATGAAGTTGAAAAGGAATTAGAGATGGCGTGAACGTTTATGTAAAAAAATGTAACAAAAAAACAAAGACTGGATAAACATATAAGTGAACTATCAGGAATGCGTTGTATCTATAGAGAAGGCAGTGGTGGATATTGAAAAGGGTACTGAGGGGAAATAAAGCCAGTTCACAGGATCTATAATTACCCGCCAAGTATTTTGTATTCTAGTGTAGACCTCATTTATTTCTTTAAATAACGGAAATGTGCGACTCGAGAAATACCGGCCGATATGGTCCGACTAGATCTGGGTGTGAAGAGCGACGCGAGGAATGTATCAATGGCGATCGATACGGGCGACCTTGGCCAGCTAATCTGTAGCTGCACGCAGTCAATATCTCTGCTTGTTTTCTATTTACCAACTCACTTTCTTCATTCCATGTTTTGAGTGATTTCACCTTCCATTACTTTTGGACCGATGAAAAAGAAATTTGAGGTTCCTTTTTCAATCAAACGCTACCATAGAAATGGAGTTATCAGCGGGAATGAGGTCCTCGCAGTGCGCATATGACTACTCGAGTCAGAGATGGGAAAAAATGTAATCTATCAAATACCAATTAAATTAAAACAAAATTTAATTTTAAACATGATTAAAATTAAAAAATTTAATCAACCAAAATTAGTTGATTCTATTTTACCAATATGAGTGCCACCAATTGTAGAAAGTACTTGGAGAATTGGGAAAAAACTTTTAAAATATCTCTTCTCTTTAACTATTGTTTCCTTTCTGATCCCAAAGACGCCTCTCCAAAAATTGTGTGGTTGTCTTCCTTTGTTCACAACTCAAGATGTTGTTGAGGACATTGGTTGAAGATTATCGCAATCCGTTCTTTGAAATAAGTTCTGATAACGTCTCTATTAACGGAATCGCTGGAGCAATTGTTTGGTGAGGGCAGGGCAGGATTTAGATGAAAAGAGGCCCTAGGCTATTCCATTGATGAGGCCCTTTCACCTCCCTTTTTTAAGTTTGTAAATTACATGAGAGATAATAAAATACATCACTACAGTGATATATTAAATGAAACATGTTGTTATTGGTACTGTTTTTAGAATAATGTAATTTTAATTTTGCTAACAATTTGAATGTAGGCCCCTCTTGATCTTGAGGCCCTAGGCTGAAGCCTAGTTAGCCTATAGGAAAATCCGGCCATGGGCAAGGGGCACCTTTAAAATAGGATTTTTGTTAATGAAATCTGTAAAACAAATAATAGATAGTTTATTGGAGGAGTAACAAGTAATTCTTTTAACTTGCTCACGGAAAACACCGATAAATGAGGAATAAAGTGCATCCTCTCTATCCGCATTGAGTAACCAAGTCGGTTCAAAAAGATGAAAGGAAGGTTATTTCTGTTTATATTAAAGTAGTATTCGCCTACATTTGTAAGAGGCAAGTCGGTCCTAGGTTGGTTCAATGTTACATAAAGTGAGATTTACTGTAATGTATGCATAATTCTGAAACAATTACTCACTAATTACCTGAGCAATGTAGCCTTATGTGGGACATTTCTAGTCCAGGAGCGTCTGCAAAGGTGAAAAAGAAGTAGCACAAATTACTTACTTCACCAACATGAAGTGTATTGTACATAAAATGAAAAATCAGACTAATACATAAATAGATCACATGTAATGTGGTAAAAATAAGTTAAATATGAGTGTAGGATGGTCCTATTAAGTCTAGTGAGTCTCCAACATGGTTAAATTTTAGTGTAAGGTAAACCTATGTAGGTCTAGTGAATCTCTAACGTGGTTAAATGTTAGTGTAAGGTAAACCTATGTAGGTCTAGTGAATTTCTAACGTGGTTAAATGTTAGTGTAAGGTAAACCTATATAGGTCTAGAGAATCTCTAACGTGGTTAAATGTTAGTGTAAGGTAAACCTATATAGATCTAGTGAATCTCTAAAGTGGTTAAATGTTAGTGTAAGGTAAACCTATATAGGTCTAGTGAATCTCTAACGTGGTTAAATGTTAGTGTAAGGTAAACCTATGTAGGTCTAGTGAATCTCTAACGTGGTTAAATGTTAGTGTAAGGTAAACCTATGTAGGTCTAGTGAATTTCTAACGTGGTTAAATGTTAGTGTAAGGTAAACCTATATAGGTCTAGAGAATCTCTAACGTGGTTAAATGTTAGTGTAAGGTAAACCTATATAGATCTAGTGAATCTCTAAAGTGGTGAAATGTTAGTGTAAGGTAAACCTATATAGGTCTAGAGAATCTCTAACGTGGTTAAATGTTAGTGTAAGGTAAACCTATATAGATCTAGTGAATCTCTAAAGTGGTTAAATGTTAGTGTAAGGTAAACCTATATAGGTCTAGTGAATCTCTAACGTGGTTAAATGTTAGTGTAAGGTAAACCTATGTAGGTCTAGTGAATTTCTAACGTGGTTAAATGTTAGTGTAAGGTAAACCTATATAGGTCTAGAGAATCTCTAACGTGGTTAAATGTTAGTGTAAGGTAAACCTATATAGGTCTAGTGAATCTCTAACGTGGTTAAATGTTAGTGTAAGGTAAACCTTTGTAGGCCTAGTGAATCGCTAACATGGTTAAATGTTAATGTAAGGTAAACCTATATAGGTCTAGTGAATCTCTAACATGGTTAAATGTTAGTGTAAGGTAAACCTATATAGGTCTAGTGAATCTCTAACGTGGTTAAATGTTAGTGTAAGGTAAACCTATGTAGATCTAGTGAATCGCTAACATGATTAAATGTTAGTGTAAGGTAAACCTTTGTAGGCCTAGTGAATCGCTAACATGGTTAAATGTTAGTGTAAGGTAAACCTATATAGATCTAGTGAATCTCTAACATGGTTAAATGTTAGTGTAAGGTAAACCTATATAGGTCTAGTGAATCTCTAACGTGGTTAAATGTTAGTGTTAGGTAAACCTATGTAGGTCTAGTGAATTTCTAACATGGTTAAATGAGAATGTAGAAACTGCATTTATGTTTTACAGAAATTGCCACCAGAGTTCTCTACCGAATGGAGTACAAAGTTACAGCCTATTTAATGGCGGCCTACAAGTCTACTAACTGCCTATTTCTCTTTTATCTATTTCACGATTTAAAAAATACCATTTCTGAAGTTTTTTGTTTCTGTTAACGACAATTGTGTAAAACATGAAGTATCATACCAAAATAAATATTATTTATCTTATTTTTAAAGATTTTTTTTTTCTTGCTTAATTCGAAAGTTCATCAAATACCTATGGGAGAAATGTTGGGAAAAAAAATTTAAATTAATTATTTCATTGAAATTATCAAGGTTAAAGTATTGGCTAATCACAGCGTAGTAGGGTTGCAGACAGTGGGCGGGTCACGCCCACCTCTAGTGTAGTCACGCCCCGTCCAATGAAAACCAGTTATGGGCTGGTCACAGCATACTAACAATGGTGCTGCAATACCTTTCATTTATTTTTCTAAATCTTTCATTATTTTCTCATATTTTATTAACTTTTTTTTAGTATTTTAGAAATAATATTAATCTTACGTAGATATTGAGAAATAATGCTGAGAATTTTTTTTTTTTTAAATCATTCTCAATTTTCAAGAAATTTTTCTTAAGTTACGATCGTTTTTGAATAGTTTTCGCCAATATTCGACAGTTTCACTTTACTTTCTCATGAAAAGAATCTCGCACGAACACTCACATGACTTTTTCTTACCATAATTTACGAATATAATTAAATTTTATTGTAACATAGAATTGCATTTAAAAAAAAAAGAAAAAAGAGATCAATTTAATAATAATGTCGATAGAATGCGACACATTCTCTCTGAACCAAACTATTATTTAAGCAATAATTACAAACCAAACTGACATTTAGTTTAAGTACGCTAATGGCGTACTGATCTAATGGATCAGCTTCAATTGAATCCGTTCGGCAAATTCATAGTGAATTACAGGAAAAGCCTTTCTTTAAAATTGCACTTCCGGGGTATTGATTCTATTTCTTCTTGGAAGTTTGTTTAGAAATTAGTAATCAAATACTTAGAGGTAGTAAAATCTTAGAATATCTAAAATGGAAGTTTAGGAAACCTTATTTAACGCCTTGTGAAATGAGAGTATAAGATGGTCCTATGTAAAACTTTGAGATTTACTTTAGTTCACGTATGGATCATTTACGTCTAAAAATTTTTTTAGTGTTTCAATGAAATTTAAAACGAATATGTCCAAGAGGAAGTCAAAACTGGCTCGATCCTTCCTTAGCTGGAGTAACAGGAAATAAGAAGTAATCTTGACAAACTAGAACTCATTGCGGAAGCAGGACAGGCTAAATGTAGAGATGAGAAGAAGCAGCTACAGATCATAACTGAACTAACAAATTGTCCCAACATAACAATCTGACGGTGAACATTACAAGGTCAACGTGTCTCGCACATTACAACTACGTACCTTATCTCAGCTACAACTATCGACATTCTATTGTTCACTTTTATTACAACCAAGTATAATAAAGAGAGAAATGACTGCAGGAGATTATTTCATATGAACATAATATTGTACAGTGGACCACTGTAGAACGTACGACCTTGGAATTATCGTATTATCATTTGTTTAATTGTAGCAATGTTACTCATGATAAATAGCTCACAATATCGCGAGATATTGTAAATACGTTTAAATTTAGCTGGTAAATAGCACATCGATAACAGCTGCCAGCTCGTAAATAAAAGAAAACACAGTAACATAAATTGATTTTTTTGTATCAGATATCTCGCTTTGATAAGCTAAGTCCAGCACTTCTGGGTTTTTTACTGAAATATCGACCTGGAAACAAGAAGATCAGGAAGTTGGTCATTATTCCTTTTTCAACATTTTACTGTCCTGAAAAACCGTTGCAGAGGAGCAGTCTTCGAAGTACCAGAATGGCTAGTTTTTGTAGCGCAATTTCAATGGAATTTGATTCAAGAAAAATTTGCCAGTCATTCACGGTTATAGGTTTGTATAAACGGATGTAACAGCCAAACTCATTACTTTCTTCTGTTGGACGTGGAGAGCAACATACTTTACAACTTCCTGTTTTTCCAAGTTTGTTGTTTTTTAGAGTCAATCTGCAGCTCCTTGCACCCCCAAATACTCTGCACAGAGTATGATTAGGTGTACCATTGCTTTCTCTGCATTCTCTTAATGAATCAGTAAGTCCGATTTCTGCAGCTCTAAGAATACTATATACCTGCACTATGAATACTGCATTTAAAAATTTATACGTATCTTTTATAAACCAAGAAGTTTTATTGTATGAACTTCTAAAAGAAATACTATATATAACCTTCGGAACATTTAGGTTAGAGCAAGAAGTTTACATGCATGGAAAAAAAGAGAAATGGGAAATACGCAGCTAGTGGAAATTATTAGATAAGGAAATTGTTTTTTTGACGGAAGACTGGAATAGGATTTCAATTTACAGTGGGGAGACGTTTGAGCTATATGGTTTGGATAAACGAGGGTACGGTGATTGTGGGAAATATGTCATCGAGAGAGTCCGATTCTAGTAGATCGTTTGGAAACAGTGAAATTTGTTCCAAGTTGACTAGAGTTTCTTGATGTTACTACATCAGGTCCAGGCTCCAGGCGAAGTAAACGAACATCGGCCAGTCATCTTCCAGTCGCTTGAAAGTTATGAAGAAAGGAGTCTTATCTAGTCAGATTACTGGTGTTAACTTTGTCCTATACAGAAGGACAATTAGTTGTCCATGAACTTAATATAAAGATGGAAATTGGATGTCTTTCACAGCCTTGACACCTGTTTCAGTCAGCACGAAATATGCAGGAGCATTATAGGGCAGTAGGTCTTGTTTTAGACTCCTAGACAGATATTCATCTCCTTCGTGGATATCATCTCGCCGATCAGAACTCAGAAGCAGACAAGTTGTTGAGGAAACAATAATGCTGAATAAGTTCAACTTACTTTCCTAAGTATGATCCTTTCATTTCGATAAAGTGCTCCTCAATTTTTCGCTTCAATTTCTGTCTTTGAGGTATTCTATTCACATCCGTCCACAAACCACACGCAAAAAAAAAATTGCGTACTATGACGTATTTCCGGTGTAAAGTAACGAAAATTAGACACTTTTCGTAATTCTTCCGGCGAATACGAGTAGGAGAAAGTAGGAATTTAAGAGGAGAAAGATGTTGGCCTGGCCCATTATCGTTCTGGGGCTAACTGAGCCGTCGGCCTTATCTGATTCACTGGTGACATGCAACCGTACTGAATGATGCAACAGTTCTGCACTTCTGCCAAGGACAAGCTGTTCTCTACACCAGTAAAACGCCGGTCTGACATCAAGATCGAAACTAGCTGGTGTAGTTTTGTGCTTTGCTCTTACCAAAAAAAGGAGTAGGGCAAATTTTGGAAATTTAGTTTTGGGCATAAAGTCAGAAATGTGGTGTTCCAATTGACCCTTCCACAACCACTAAGCACCAAAGACTTTATATATTCTCTTTTGCTTAGAAAAACATTTACTCTGGAATATACACGTATTGTGTTGGTTTTTAAGGAACCGTAGCCTTATGTGACCATAGTAAACTGTGTAATATTAAGGAATAACATTACAACGTTTTCAGTAAATGCAATGTTGCTTGTCGATAAGTCGGTTAAACAGAATTGCGCGGGAGAGAATTCGACCAAGATTTTGTGATATTATTTGTGCAACTTTTACCTTCACCAGTAGCATTATTCATCTTTAGACATTTGAGAAGTAGCCGCCAAAGACACCCATTGTGGATGTTCTAAAATACTGGAGTGACTTTCTTTAGGATGATCTGATGAACATTATACTAGGAGTTTGGACACAATGGAGCAGAAATATGGAGTATGAGGTTAGAAGTGTGAAGTGATTAGCAGGAAAGGAAGTGAGTAGCGTTTGCAGGAAGTGGGAGTGCCCGGATGCCACAGCCGGTCAAGGTCCTTGGCTCTTATCGGCTTGCATCTCCCGGCCGCCCCTTATCTTCAATCCTGGTCTCTCTCTCTCCCTCACTGCTGCCAACTGCCTCATAATTCCAGACTAAAAATCCCTAGTGATTGCTAGTACGCTAGTTCCTTCTTCTCAAATTATTTAGGTGCAGCCAATTTGCCATCAATGAGAAAATGAAAAGGTCTTCCTCTTGCTTTCAAATTGCAAATAGCGTATATTTGATAAGGCAGAACATTGTAGCGATTACTTTAATGTTAAGCATAAATCAGATGTCCCTAAATAAGACACCCTAAGGTAACATGTTAAAAAACATGAAGCACTGCATATGCACAGGGACTAATGTTGGTACCTTGTGGCGGACAGGAAGCTATTTGACGAGTGTGTGCCGCCTCCAAGTAGAAGCTAGATAACAGGGCAAAGTTTGGTGAGAGGAGAAAGTGTGAGTGGCGGGCCGCTTTGACCCGTAGTGGGGGCCCGCTATTTAGGTCATTATGTAAGCACATCGTGGTGTTTATATTTAGCCGCGGGCATCACTAGAGTTCGCCCCTTCCCGCAAGGCCCCACTCTTCCTCCAGTCTTACGTAATGACCAGAGTTCTCGCTGACTGAGTCAGTTTGATGCCGGCTCTTTTGCAGGTAACCAGGCTACCAGGCCTAGCAGTTTTTAGCTGCTGCTTCGTGTTGGGTGGTTGGCTGTAGCTCTGGGATACTCACAGTATATCTCAATATCACTTTTTGCTTTTCCCGCAGACTCCATGGTCATCTGTTCCTTTGGTAACTACTCTTTTAGGCAAAAGATACGGGAACAGTCTTCGTGTCCTTAATTTTCACCTATCGCTCAATCTATGAAAGACACTCGGAGATTCTACATATAAAACAAGTAAAGTAATCGCCTATTTTTTTCAGGTGGGGCTTAACGTCCAACTACCAATTAGGTGTGGTGGACGGAGGCGACTAGCAAACATACTTTACTGTAAATTTCTTTTATTAACCATTAAATAAAATCCAAGGCCTAAGACCGGGAATCGAACCCAGTACGACAATACATATTAGCCTCTAACCGCTCGGCTACCGTGGCGCCTCGATTCTAACATACATATAATATCTAATGAAATATCGTTCTAATTTGTTTTAACCATTGATAGAGTTACTATGGTGGTAGATTCACTCAGAACATTCGCTAAAACCTCGGTTTTTCTGTCACAGGGTATCTTAAAATGAGTGGCAGAATGGGCATGGTTCCTCCTAGTACCGCTAGTTTAACAGGCTCGTACTCTATACATAATATCGATATTTAAGCAAAACAACTATTTAATTGTAGGAAGGGCCGTTTGATTGCAGTTTTAATTAAAGAAGCTTCAGATTTTACTAAATTGTCTGGGTCAGTACTCAGGCAGGCTATCTTGTTCTGGAAGGTTATAATAAGGTGAGTGCACCTGACACTGACTGTTAATTGAATGCGGTTCTAATTAAGTTCCAAACTCATTAGTTCCTCTAACTTCATGTCTCTAACTTATTTTCCAAAGTTAATTACAAAAGCTTTGTTGTCTGTCAGTGCTTTCGATTGACCTTTTCCTAACGGAGGCTATCAGCCACTGGAGGTTTCCCTTTTTTCCTTGCTCACACTGATCCTATGACCTTGACTGCAAGTATCTTGGGTTAGTGAACCTTTATCCCTCAGACAATGATCACAAATTAATAGAAGACAAGTTTATCGGGCGTTATACTTTATGTAACTCTGAACTACAGGCGGAAGCCAAATTCCCGGGCCAGTTGCTTGGTAGTAGTCGATGGCGTTAGGCATTAACTCCAATAATTGTGGTTACGAGTTGAGCGGGAGGAGAACATCCTTGGTGCCAATCCGTTGTTGGAAGTGCATTGGCCAGATGTTTGCGGTCGACCAGAGCCTCTAAGGGTGTCGCTCCCTAACTCTGGTCGTGGGATTAAGAGATGCGGCATTAAGGATTTGGTCAAAATCGTCCCATCCCATTTTACTGAATCCTTTTGTTTTAAGTTAACCTTTCACACGTCAAAACATATGGTCTCTTACAACAGTTATCTACAAGATATGACTTGAGTTCTTGGTTAGAGTTTGGACAATCTTCCCTCCAAAGTGTTATAGGGTATTTCGCAGCCTCTTCATTGTAAAATATTAATATAAATTATTTATTTGATTGAAATTGTTACTTAAAAAGAAGTCTATTCCACGGAAGTTTCACTTTATTGCATAAATTTTAGTTTTCCATCAGTTTCCCAATTTTAGTTTTAATTGAGACATTAAAAAGCTAAAGAGAACTTAGCGATTACACGTGCTTAACGTCAACACGTGTAAGTAGGACAGAGCAGACGATAAAGTACACCCTTGTGTTCAGCCACGTGTAATAGTTATTGGCTTGGTCTTAATTCTCCAAGTCCAAGTTGCAACTTGTTGATTTGATAGAATACCCCATTGGTCACTCGTACGTTTCCTTCTTCCTGTCACAGGAGGATATCCTGACCTGTGGAGTGCAACTTGTTACCTAATTTTCTTTGCGAATAAAATTATTAAAATTTAATGAAAATTAACAGGTGAATATTACTGAGTCAGATTTTGAGTGTGAGATTGTGGGGGGCGGTGACTCTTGCCCCCAGCGGGGGGCGTACCCCTTCTCCCACCCCGGTCAATACTCTGCACTGCGGCCTCCCGCCACGGCTCATCTCTTGCCGCCAGAACTAGCCACAAGGAAACAAGGAAGAACTCTCTCCTACTTAATTTCTATAATACATATATTTCTGCAACAATCGATTTAACGGAAGTGTTAAAATGAACTGGGGTGTGACACTCCCAAAGGAAGCTAACTTTTACTTAAAACAATAAATTTTGCCCAAAATATTGACCTCTTACTACTTTATACAGTTTAAAGTTTAAATAAAAAAATTGGAAACAAAAAAAAAATACAAAAAGTTTAAAAACTTTGTTTCAAATAATAGACGTAGAATGTGAAAACGTACCCACATATCCTGTAAAGTGGTACTTCCGTTGTTAAGTCTCATGGGATTCTCAAATGAAAGTATTGAGGCTGAACTTCCTGCAATGTTTTTCGTTTTTTAGTAAACTACACGCGGACCATTTTCTACACACCATTCGTTTAGAGACTCAGGGGACTTCAAGGGAACAGATGAAAGTTTGGCGAGATTACAGCACTTCCCAGAGTAAAAAGAAAGCCAATAGAATTATTTGGGCACTTGACCACAAGTTTCTGCATTACATTTTTATGATCAGGTGCACTTTGGTAAAGATTGCAGCGCCTTATTCATAAACTTCCAAGAAAAGAGAAATCACTTTTGAAAAATATCTTTTCCGAGTAAAAATGCCGTTTGTGTCTGTCACAGTTAGTGTGGTAGATGGAAAGGGGGAGGAGCTGTTTCCGGGAAAATTAAAAAGATTATCTAGCGTGTAAAAACATTCAATGGAAATTCCAGCAATATATAGTAACTGTGCGGAATGGTAAGGCCGTAAAATTCCCAGTTATGGCACTTTAGATAGAAGCCCAAATACATTCTTCTCTTAGGCGCCACGGTAGCCGAGCGGTTAGAGGCGAGACCTGCGAAGCTAATATGTACTCGTATTGTTGGTTAGTGGGTTCGATTCCCGGTCTAGAGGCCTTGGATTTTATTTAATGGTTAATAAAAGAAATTTACAGTAAAGTATGTTTGTTAGTCGCCTCCGTCCACCACACCTAATTGGTAGTTGGACGTTAAGCACCGCCTGAAAAAATAGGCGATTACTTTACTTTACTTACTCTTTACTTACACTCTTCTCTTTAGAAAAGAAAAAAAAAAAACAATCTTAAAATTCATTTGCACGAAAAACGTCTCAGACGAGCGTAAGTCTGCTCTGTTGTGGCGGCGGAGAACGTTGCGGACAAAACCCAGAAAGGATAAAGTCAGGAAGTTCGCACATCCGGTAATGCCACTTCCTTCACACTCGGAATTTCAGCAACTCCTACAATATTTAATACTCGAGCTAAATCAGTGCCTAGGAGCGAACTTTGGAATGAAATAGAACTTTAGAAGGAATGCCTCTCTCCAAGATGTGCCCTTAATTTGCTTGTTCTGGAATAGGGTTTCAAATAAATGGGTTCCAAAGGTGAGTGTCCCCAGGAGTGCCTCTCAAGTAAGTTTGCCTCTAAACTCTAAAATTAGTGAGGTAGATTCGAACTTGTTTCTGACCCTGGTTATAGTTCAAAGCTCCATACCTTGTAGTCCATATCTCAAAACCTTATAATCCAAACCTCATAATGGTTCATATTTTTTGTGGGGTAAGAGTTTTACTGTGGTATAACAGGTGAAAGAAGAGTTCTTGCTTGCCAAAACGTTCGTGGTAGCGATTGAAAAACTGGCACAAGTGTGAGTGAGTTAAAGTGATTTATAACAACAACGGTTTAGGTATAGTCTGGCCGACTAATTTGATGTACGAGGGTTTTGTTACATCGCTAGAAGTACATGGAGACTGAGATGGTGTATAGTATGCTGTGGAGGGGCATGTGCCCGACACGGGCCATAAAACAGAAATATTAGCGAGGAAGGGTACTCGAGGCCTCCAACTAGAGCTTCTGCTGCTAGACACTCTTATCGCACTTCTCGTCCAGTTGGCAAACTTCCAGAATTATCGCGGCCGATAGCTGGAGCCGACTGTGCGGCACCCCCCGCGGCAGAGCTGGAGTCTCTGTGCTGGCTGCTTCCCTGCTTTAAAGCTTACACCCCTCCACATTAAGAACTGCTCCAACATTTTGCACAACAGACCAAACCCCAAACCCCTATACACTTTATTTACACCAACTATTTCCAAGCCAGACTTATCTCTGATATTTTTCTTGGGAGTTAAGAGTTCTTGCCTACACTCAACATTTATGTCTATTATTTGAAAACAATTCAAGATATACTGCCTTCCTCTAGCCGCCATTTACTTGATTACATTTCCCCGAAACAGAATTTTTTACTAAAAAGATTCATGTTACTCGTATAAATGTTCACTGCTGTAAATTGGTAATGTTACATAAAGGGGTGAAAGCGTTTCTAGGGATAAGTTGTGGTCAGATTGGAAACCCTTCTGGAAATCCTGTCTGGAGTAGAAATTATAGAAAAACTCGGAAAAACTTTGTAGCAAAGTATAGAGGGGAGCTTTCATCTCCCCCTTAGAGCTTTCCTTTAGTTAAGTTTTCTTTATTTCTTGGGAAAATGTTCATATAAAACTAGTAGACTTACATTCAAAGTGTATTTTTTCGTTTTAGTTTCAAGACTTATTACTTATACATAACTTGACGTAATGTAATGTCCCTTATTTTGTAAACAAAATTACAGTCTTAATTATGCCGTTACTTTTTATTTCATTACTGTTTTATTTGATTTTAAATTGAATATGATGTAATTCTATGAACTTAATCATTTTTAAGATTAGGGCATAACAACTATAAAGTAAAGTAATGCCTATTTTTTCAGGCGGGCTTTACGTCCAACTACCAATTAGGTGTCGTGGACGGAGGCGATTAGCAAACATACTTTACTACAAAGTTCTTTTATTAAATACCAATAAATAAAATCCAAGGCCTAGAGACCGGGGATCGAACCTACTAAACCGCAATACATCTTAGCTTTGTGGGTCTAGTACCTTAACCGCTCGGCTACCGTGGCGCCTGTATAACAACGATAATAGTTATGCATTAAAAAATTACGTTTTTTTTTTGGTGGAGTTTTGTCTGATGAAGGCACATTAAAGAAGCCGAATTAAAGAGTTTCACACTATTGATTTGACAAGAAGTGGTGCTGTCCCTGCTATAACCACTTTGCTGGAAAACACACTGATGAAATGAAAATTAAACTCCATAATTGAGACTAATTTTTCTCAGAACATGGAAGATAACCAATCATAATGAGAAAGTTGAAGGAAATGATTGGAAACATTGGCGAACACTAACATCGCTAAAACTGGAAAATGTTCAGTAAAATGTGTTCTTTCCTATCACCTTCGTAATTTTGGTTATATTTTAAAAATTATTATTTAAGGAACGCCATAAGAACTGGTGAAGAAGTTATGGCAAGCTCCCCCCACCTCCCTTGCACAACAAAAAAGAGGAACGTTAATTAGTCAGAAAGAGCCGGACATTCAAAAGTGTAAAATCTAGAATTGGGTGAATCGTTGCTAAGCAACTGCAGCTGCTCGTACTGTGCAATATGGAGTGCTCGTCTGAACAGTTCCAGCACCAAAAAGTGAAAATACCTTTAGAAAGGGACTGAATCAAATTGAATTATATTAAAAGAAAAAAAAAAAGAAAATGAAATGAAAAAAGATCCGGCTACGTCAGAACAAAATCTAATTAGGGAGAGAAAGTGACGCAATGATACTCTATTAAGGAGAATCTGGTAATCTCTATTTCACCTATATCGATTCCTTCATGTTTCACCTGAGGTTCAAGTCTGAATTTAGCCGATTCTCATCCACTGATTGTGTCTTCCGACCAATGCTTTCCTCTACCCCAGTATCGATTAGAGCTTTCTCTGATGCCCATCGTACACAAAATCAACGCCTGTAATTTCGTTTGGCAAAGTGCAGAAGAAGTCTGCTGATAAAGTTGATGGTATATATTTTTTTTTTTTAATGATTTAAGGCGCGTCAACATCTAAGGTTATTAGCGCCCGGAGCTTTTTTCAGTGCACTGCCGGCCTCCGGACAGTGAGCTGTAAGAAGCTCCTAGGAAGAGAAAATCTAAAGGTCAGCAGCTGGATTCGAACCCGGGACCTCCGCGTGGGAGTCCAGTATGCTAACCTCATAGCTAATCCCTTCCCTTTGATGGTATATTACTTTGTATGTAAACCAGGTATTTTTAATTTTAATAGCCCGCATCAAATAGATGTGATAAAATGGAAGAAAATATATTTAAACAGTGGACCATGCTGAGTGGAGGGACCAATATAGTGAAGGGGGTATTACTGAATTGGTTCCCTACGGAATTTGCCCTAGTAGATCTAACAATATTCCATCCGGGAAATAAAAAGTGGTAAAATTGTAATTAGTATTTGTTTCAAGCCAAATGATTCAGCCTCCCTCCCTACAGAAGGCCAGATCAGTCTCAAGCACGCCCGTTATAGCCAAAATGGTGTTGCATTCTTCTTGTGTTCGAGATTTTACGAACAGAAGGAGAGACTGGGAGGGAGTTCCTCTCAGAAAGAAGCTGGAGTGCTTCCTCAAATCTTGGACCGTTATTTATAGCCACCAGTAAAGCAGAACATGATCTCGACAGAAGGAGGAAATGTCTAATGGAAGTGATTAGCATATCTAGTGGAGTCTGCAACGTCTCCGCGTCACTGGGTGATCGCCAGAAATTTAAAAAGTAATTATTGGCCCCCAAGGGCGTCTTCATTTATTGAATACTGCCGTCCAAGATACACGATTTATAATTGGCTCTGACTAATCTCTTTTTTATTAGAGCGCAGTGTTGCCAAACTAATCAAGATAAAGTTATGGAATTGGAATTCCCTTTTTCTTATTATATCATACTAACTCTACTTGTAGAAATTGCTTAGCATCCTCTTCATAATGGCTGGGCAATAGAGAGAAATGGTTTGGCTATTGTAGCTGGCTGTGGACTACTTCATTATGCGGCGATGTTAATTAAAGTGCGTCTGCGTCCAGAGTAGGTCGCATTCTCATTCGTTAAGTGGTCGGCCACACGTGTTGCACTCCCTTGGACGCCTCCATACACGTGTGCTTGTATTTAATGTGATCTAAGCACACTCATTAGTTTTCTGGAAGGTTTTTTTTTCGATTACATTACTTCCTCAAATTGGAGGAAGTCACATCTTCTCGACTCGAGTTACCACTGAATATCTCGAGAATAGGAAAACATCGGTCAGTTTCCGCACTCACACGACTGCTGGTCTTACAGCTCTAACTTACTCACTTTCCTCAAACATGGAACTTCAAAAAAGTTAAATCATCCCGGTTAGTGAATCCATCCTGAAGGACACCCTAGCGAGGTCCCCGTTTCAAACAACCTCAAACCAACTGTAAAATGAATTTAGATCACTATATCAGTTACTGAGGAGCTAAGCGGATGTTATGGTTGACTAAATACGTCATCCATTACGAGTGCTCATGATGGGATTAACTCATTTACTGACTGGCGTTGACGAGGTTCGTGCGCTGGCCGACACATCGCAGTGTTGCCACCCGTCGACATTACTACCCAAATGTACAAATATAAAACATGCACAACCTGCAATTCAATAAATGAATAAAACATATTTCTGGCCAGCCTGTTGCATGTCCGCTTCACGCTACATCTACTCCCGCAGTCTACCTAACGTTATAACGATGATCGCGTTTACTCATGAGTAGTTCAGCTTCTACTTATATTTCCGCTTTCAAACGCAGCTTTGATTGGAATATAAATCAATGAATGAAGAGCTCTAAGTTACTGTCCCTTAACGAACTACAAGAGAAAGTAGCGGCATTTTCTTGTCCCAAGTACTCCAGCGAAAACAACAGGTTATTTGACCATTTTCAGAGACAGCTTTCAATTGGGCTAAAGTAAATCGGTTGTTAGATAATAATTCTGGGAAAAAAGATGGAAGATTGTAAAAAGAACAGGAATATTCTGATGATGATGATGGTGGTCTATTGCAGTATTTCTTAATCCATGGGTCGCGACCTCTCGCTGTTTTGCGACTTGCTATTTTGCAGGGCATTGGAAGGATCATATAACAGGGACATATTCTTAAAACTGGATGATTTTTCTAAACAAGAGGGATTGGAGTGGGGGTAACTGCATTGGTGTTTGTTCTGATGGTGGTGCAGCCATGACAGGCAAAAATCTTAGATTTGTAGAGAGACTTAAAGCAGAAGGAAAAAATCTCTTGACGAAGCATTGAAAGTTCTTTTGCCATTTGCCGCCACATACTTATGTGAACTTTAACGTCAATAAAAACACAAAGAACCGTTCCAATATTTAAAATCATTGAAAATGCTAAGAGGCCTTCAATAACAAATATTTATCTCAGATTTAATTTACTGTGTGAAGGTAAACTAGCACATCCTTCTCATTAAAATTAATTAAACGATTCTAATATGGTTTTCTAGTTTTACAATTAATGTTTATTTGTGATAATTTAAAATAAAATTTATATTAATGTTTTTTATCTTTAAAAAGTGTTGATATTGATTTGATGTTTTAATTGCTTTTATAATTATCAATATCTTTCTAAATATATTAGCCTAAAATTAATATTCGGTATTTTTATTTTTACAAACTTCAATTTTTTCCTGTTTAAAAAAATCGAGAATAAATTTATCGATGTTACAGCGTGATGTTTTCATATATAAGCTTACGTTATATAATCGTATCCAAATATGATCTTAAATCGACTTATAGCCTAATCATTAGGTGTTCGGATATAAAGAGGTCGGCATGAAGTTTTCACTTGAAAAAGGGGTCGCGGTTGCGAAAGGTTTAAGAAGCAGTGGACTATTGCGATAATTACATATATTGCAACAAATCTTCATCGCAGCAGTAAGAGAAATGAAGAAGCGTGCCTTCAAAGATTACATTTGGGATGTAATGCAGCCAAGAAGCTGGGATAGAGCTAAGCAGTGGACCTGTTGTAATCTCAGGAGTTGGAGAGCGCCGAACTCCAGCTAGATATCGACCTGCCTGCTCTCTCACCAGTCTTCTAGCTCGGTTTGTGATCCTGAAAGAAGAAGCGCAATGGACGCACACTCCTGTCTCCTTGGCAACCAATCTCCGTACGCCCTCCGCTTGTTGCAAGCCTGCAGACAGAGCGAGCTTGTTCCGAGTCTCCACTGACCCATTTCGTCTTGATCTTTCCCTGCCACAGGCTAAATTAATACAGATATTTTATTGGACGAAGATCTAATACAATACTTGGTCTAAACTTCCCTCTTAGAGGAAAGTGTTGTTTTGTCTTTTTTTTTAAAAAAAAAAAAGTTTCCGTAAAATTCTATCAAAGGAACTTTTGGCGGAAGGAAATTCACTTTGATATAGGAAAACCGATGGTACACCATAATGCTAGGTTTGCCAACGTGTTATGAAGTAATATTTGTTGTGCGTCCCTCTACCCCTAATTTTTAAATTTATCCAATCAGCTACATTCAGTCGGCACGTAGACTCGTAAAAGGCTGATTGAAGTCAATACCGTTCGCAAGCGAAAGGTTAACTCAATTCCACCTTCTGGCCTTTCACGTGAACTTTTCCCAATGCTGGCAATCTTGTATTTTGGGACTAATAAAAATTTGGGATGTGCGAACAGATGATGGAAACAGCCAGGCGAACGCACTACATTTCGATCGGGAACTCACTTATTGGTGTCTAACCTTTACGCTCGGGTAGGTTATTGATTGGTTTTTTTAATTTTTTTAACCATCCAAATGTCAATGTTTTTACTTCATTTTTCGAGACCGGAAATGATTTTATTTTGCGTGATTAGATTTTTTACTCTTCCCTTACTGTAGTAAGAGGAAGTTATTGTAATCGTGCAGATTAATCAGATCGGACATATCTGACTGGTTTTTATAAAATTGTAAACTGTGTGTGTATATCTCCTTAACAAAAACTTAACAGTTTAAAAAGATAAGTATAAGGGTTGATTAAACGCCAAAAGGTACACAAATCAGCAAGTACCCAACATTTCATTAATACTTCATTGATATTATTTAAGTAATTTTACCGCATTAATTTTCATTAATATTTTTTAAGAATTTATTAGATGTCACATACCCTTATGCTGGCCATTTTCATCTACAAAATATTTGTTCAAGTAGCACACCATTTAACTCAGATTGACTGTAATATCTATTTATCTATAATAATCAAACTATTGATTACAGGTGAAAAAGAAAACGTAATAAAAATAAAAAAATAAGAGGCTAAAAAATTCATAAAATTTTTTAAAAATTGCTTACACCAACAAACATCAATGATTTTATTTATTTATGTTTATTTTTAAATAAAAATCGTCGGTTTAAGTTCATTCTTCGATTAAAGTAATTGTTATTTTATGAAGTAGTCAATCTGGCTTTATCGTAAATAATATAGTTGTCTTCAATTACATTCTCCATCTAGGTGTTCTTCCCACAATGTTGTGTATATGTAATATAAAGTAAATAAGATATGCATATTTTTAGGACAGCTAATTATTCCAGTATTTTACTATAAGTAAAATTAGGGGAACTAAATTAAATTACAATTGAGAAATGAATAAATAATGTTGAATAATCTACTTGTTATTAACTGTGTGTTATTTGTGCTCACGAATATTTCGTTAAGACGAATTCAAGACTGAAATATTGTTTTAAATCCTCCGAGATTCAAATTTTAACAGTAGCCGACTCTAACTTAGTATTTTTCTAATTTAACATGCATGTATATGTAACAACTTCAGAATAAAGGGCACATTAAAGAGAAATCAGAAGAATAATTTGGAATAGAGTTAAAATAAAGTACCTATTTATACGAAGATATAATATACATTTTATCACAATTATAACTATTATGAATGAACTGGCCAGCATAAGGGTATGTGACATCTAATAAATTCTTAAAAAATATTAATGAAAATTAATGCGGTAAAATTACTTAAATAATATCAATGAAGTATTAATGAAATGTTGGGTACTTGCTGATTTGTGTACCTTTTGGCGTTTAATCAACCCTTATACTTATCTTTTTAAACTGTTAAGTTTTTGTTAAGGAGATTTTTGTACCTTTTGGATAGATTTTCCTTTTTGTCTATTAGCAAAGTTACGTCTGCTTTACAGATTTTTTTAAAATTTGGAATAAGCTATTCTATCATTATAACCTGATAAGGTGTTAAATCGGAACCGTAACTACCACTGGAGAGATCTTTTAAAAGAATGGTTATAGTTGCGGTCCCCAAACCATCCTCAATAACCATTTTTTTGAGAAAGCGTTTTGAATAAAATAGGAAGGTATTTGTACGTAAATAGCAAAATTAAACTGCGATTTCAGTACTTTCTTTTAAGAGGAGCAAGAAAAATAAACTGCGATTACAGTACTTCTCCCTAAAAGGCAAAGATTTTGAATCGAACGACAATTCATTGATGTAAATCGGTTCACTCATTGATAATTTTAACGATTGCAGTACTTCCTCTTAGTAGGTGTAAGAGCATGATGGCACTTCACAGCCACGTAGAGGAGCTTTAATCACTTCTTCGTGCTAAATTTTATCAAAATCGGACTAAGCTTTGTAGAAATATTGGTAATAATAGTTTTAGAAAGGGCCTTATTTGGGTGGGGCGAACTCCCCTCCTTATGAGGCATAGCGTCGAGACTTTTAAAGTACAAATCTGTACAAAATTTCGATTCGAATGACACTTCATTCATGAAAATCGGTTCACGTGTCGATAATTTGAAACGATTGCTATACTTCCCGTTAACAAGTGTAAGAGCAGATCGTCGCTTTATTGTTAGGTAGGGGAGCCCTAACCCTATCATCCTACCAAATTTTATCAAAATCGGGCCAAGATTTACAGAGTAATTAGTAATAATAATTTTGGAGGGGGCCTTACATAAAGGGGGCTAACTCCTCTCCCATTCGATGTACAGGGCCGAGACCCCCAAAAGGCACATCTACATAAAATTTCGAATCGAATGACACCTCATTCATGAAAATCGGTTCACGCGTTTAGGCGCTACGTTGTTTACAAAAAAGGTAACAACAAGAACAACAACAACAACAACAACAACAACAAGAACAAGAACAAGAACATTTTTTGAAAAAGCCGTTTTTGCTCATTTTCGGCAACTTTTTTCTCGAAACCTATTAGATCTGGGTGGTTGCAAAAAAATTACAGTTATAAAGGATGGTTTGGAGTAAGATTTAAAGAAAATTTCGGAATTTTATCTTTTATAGAAAAAAATTGTCAAAGTTGGGTGTTTTTCAACGTTACACTTTTTCGTGCAGTTTTTGATGGTCAACCCTTATACAACTGTCCTACCGGACAGTTTTAATCTGTCTGTACTCAAGCGAAGTACCTGTTTATTCAATGGATTGTTCTTTCAGTTTAACTGGCTCTTGGGCTTTTCCGTAAATTTCGTTTTGGTTGGGAAGGTTTCATTGTAAGGCAGTACTGTACACTTTGACAAACTGTTGATAAGAATTAATTTGGGTCAAATATTACGAGTTTAAAGACTATTAATGAGTTCGAAACTTGACGATAGTAGTAGATATTCACTTCCTTATAATTAGTTAGAGAACCAGTTTTCCGTTGGTGAATATCAATTTGTGGTTTGAATTCTATTTTAATTTGATTCTGATAAAACACTTTAGTTACATTGCGCATGCCCAAATAATGTTCAAGATAGGGATCGAAACTTTCCTAAAGCAGACTAATAGAGCTGCCTAACCTGTATTATACTACAGTAGATGGTTAAGTTCTCTGAGTATGCTAATCAATCACAAATCAGTTTGAAGTTGCTTTCATTTCTGATGGAACAGCACATTCCCCGCGATATTAGTACTTCCTTCCTTTAGTTCGACTAAGTGGAAACCATTCGGCAAAGTTGTGGCTTCCGGGTTGGCTTTCTTTCGTATGTATTGCGCGATTCACGTCGTCCGCCTCCAATGAGATTACAAGTACTTGCATTCTGTTTTGCATCTAGAGTGCGTTCATGACCTCTGACTTCCTCTCCTCAGTCCCCCCTTAAATCTGCCAGTTCTTAATCTCAAAACTAGCCAATCTGAGATTATCTTGTGGGCTGTTGACATTGAAGGTAACCTAACTCTGAACACAAATAATTCCACACTCCCCCAGCCCACAAACAACCTAGTAAACAAACCTGTGAGCAGTGTTGCCAACCTTCACACTGCGTAATTACTCAAAATAGAATGCTACCACTTGAACTATATTCGTACATGTATGTGTGTGTGTGTGTGTATGCAAGCATGTGAGATATTCAAAAAGTCGCAGCAAGCGGAAACGCCACATTTCTCGCTTCCTTTTTGACATTAGATTTATAAATTTTCACCGGAAATATCCTCTTGATGTGCTTTCCGAACGAAAAAAAATGGTTTCTACCAAAAATGTATCTTTGATCTTATCTTGTTGCAGCATGTATATTTCTTGTTTTCCTGACCGGTTTCGGACTTCTCTAGGTGTAGAGATTTTGACTCCACTTACGTTACCATCTCGCACTACAGTTGCTGTTATTAGTCGACCAAAGGTATTAAAGTACTCTCATTTGGATATGACGTTTGTTGGGCCAATTTCTTTGGGCTGAGATTTATTCTCAGGAATTCAAGATAGATTCTGGGAAGACGTCTTTGCTTCAGTAATAATCGATTCTGTAAACAGTTACTTCCGGTGGTGGGATCTTCATTGCAGACGAACTTTCAGCTACACATTCCATTCTCCGTCATAAGAGGTAAGACATAAAACCGTACATTTTACTCAAATGGTTCTTTAGAGAAAAGTCTTTTGAGAAAAACTCAATAAAGTAATTTTGAGAGTTACTTTGCCTGACAGAGAATCCAATCTAAATGTAGATATACAACTTCCTGCTGTTTCTATTTTTGGAGATATTTTATTAAAATACACGCCACATTGTAAAATCCAGTTTTTCGGACTAAGGCGACCTCACAAAACGGATGTTTACTGAGAGAATTTGCCAAGATCGTCATAGATTTCTCTTTCTAGAAAGAGATAGAAAACCTTTGCTCAATCACAACATTTCTTCTGACTGTATTAAATGGAGTTACACAAGAGTAAATAAAATAGTCCAATCAGCAGTTGAGTCACGAACGAAGGTAGCAGAGTGATTTGCTTGATGGACGATCTAAGATGACAAGCAGATGTTTACAAGAAGTACATCCATGCTGGGCATTGACAGAAAAAAGAAGATTTAGTCGTCAGCATTCAGGGCATGAAATGAAGAACCCTTAGGAGGCGCCAAGGGAAGTAGTTCTCACGGTGTACGTCAGTATGAGTGACATGTCGAGCATGTGCACTTTGTCGCTGCATATATGGACATTCGCAGTGCATGTGCACTTTGTCGCTGCACATATATGGGGCACCACTGGCAGTCCATGTGCACTCACACATGGTTAGCTAATCGTCCAATTACTATCGTCCAACCTGAATGTCCAGTACGGAGAATGGCCGTTAGAGAATATTAGTAAGGATAGTCCGCCGGCTGATAGCCGGATGGTAACCACGGTGACCGCACGCATACTTACCCCCGTGCTCCTCAGCCTCCTTAATCACTGTTCTGCTCAGCAAGTTGAATTTCTGTGCTATTGTACCTCGTCCGCCATCCACTCAAATTACATTAATTGAATCCTAGAAGTCTTTTCTCCATCAACACTGTTCCTTTTTATCCTTGTTATGAGCACTTATGCGTTCTTCCTTGCAATCCTTCCTTCATTGTCCATCCTTCTTCGTCTCCTTTTAAACTTAATTATTTCTGTTTCATTCCATTACTTACCCCATTCATTTCAAAAGAGAAAATGCAATTCCTCAATGTAAATTATTTAAATGATTTAGTGCGAATTGCTGATCACGTTATTTACCTGTATTGGAATAATCAAATGTTGAATTTTGCATTTCGTAAACATGTTCGCCCAGTTTATCTGTCACTGCTTACATTTCTACACTTTCTCTTACAGTAGTAAGTGATAATTATTGATTTTTAGTAAAATTATCAATCTTTTCTAAAAGATGTCAAAGAACAATGTGAAAACTGGGATCCTAATCGATTGTTTGAACCAATGAGTTCAACATCAACCGGCTTGACAGACGAATCTCGTGAGACATGTAGTTTTTGCTTATATTTTGGTTTTTGTGTCAACCACAAAGGTGGTGTTAAAGGGATAAATAAAAAATTAGAAGAAGTCGTAAGAGTGTGCAAGATAGTGGCAGTTCTGCGACTACAGGAACAGGAAGAAACATGAACAGCTACTTGATGATGTCATGAAGGAAGGTGGTGGTGGTAGTGAGGCTCCATCCCACCCCCTTCCGGTGAACTTGGTGGCCCGATTATTGAATTCTCTTTTTTTTAGTTTGATCGATTGTTCATTAATATCTAATACTGAGTATTACTTATAACTTCGTTGCTTAATTCGATCTCTTTGTCGAATAACTGACTGTAGGGCACAAAAGAGTTTGTTTAATCAAGTTGCAATTCGAAAATTTTGCGTGAACACTCACACTACTGTCTCTTACTTTTGTAAGACTTACTTACGAGGGTAAATTTTCTTTCGACTTCGATTTTACACTGAAGAGGTGGTCTATAAATAGTCTCACAGACCAATTTGCCAGATCTACTGCAACGGTAGTAGATCTCATAATCATAGAAACTCCTGAGCTTCCAGCTGACAAAACTGTCTTCAGCAGCGATTGAGCGTTGATTGAGGTTCACTTTATTCTGTTGAGTTTTATTGAAAGTGAGGCTGACTGTACTTGTCTTTACCTGCTTACACCTACACAGATCTAATAACAGGATATTTTGTTCCAACAAACAAGTTTATAGAGGCTGTAAATTATTTAGTAGAGCGCCAGTCATCCAGAATGATGTAGATGATGTAGTGGATGTCCTGTTTTGTGCGGATAGTTGAGAAATATTTACGGCGGAAGTGGGCTTGGAAGTTTTCCGCAATTATCACTTTAATAAACAGATTTCTAAATAATAATAAAATGAAAAATATTCTAGCAGAAGAAAACTAAAGGACGAGACAAAAGATAAGTTCACTTTGTGTGTGTCTGTGGGCTGGGGGTATAGTTTAACGCACTCTATTTGTCTCGAAACTGGGACAAAGAGGGCGAGGGGCCACCCTCCAGAAAACTGATGATAATAAATAAGGTCTCAAGAGTCACTGTTGTTGTTCAGGCTCCACTGAACACACTTTTATGTTTCAGCCTCAGTGAACTGTTCTAGCCACTCAGATGGAAACTTCCAGGTCAAGAAAAGTGGTAAGACGAGAGAGTCTGCTGCCTCCAGTCGCCCACCTCCAATCACTTACCTCTTCCAACATCGGGCTATCTTCTGTTTTACATTCTTTTTCTCTTTATAACAAGAAGTATGGCTACGATTTTCTGTTAAGATGGTTGTGCCTGGCAGACGAGACCCACAAGGCAAAACCTGTGCTAGCAGAGACATTAATCATTAGAAATCATTTACCGTTTAGAGATCAACACTCGTAAACTGCCGACTGATTTTCGTTGAGGTTGAATGCAGTTGTAATCATTTCTGAACATTGAATTTCCTCACATGCTTTGAGAAAGCGGAAACATGCAAGAAGTACTTCCTTCCGTTATTATTCACACCAAGAAATACACTTTCCTCTGCGGAGTGACTTTTGTACGAAATAAAGACTTCATACACTTATTTATGCTGCCCCCTCCCCCAACCAATCTAGAAATTAAAGAAAATCTTTGGAGCTATTTTCGGAAAATAGGGGTAAAAACTATTGGTTTTTATAGTTTATTTTTGATCATTCAAAACCTTTAAAAGCTTAGTAAAGCTTGCCCATTTCAATAAGCAGCCATTGCAATCATCGGATAGGAGAGGGCCTTTGGGTGTGGTCGCCATTAAAGTTTCAGCTTCTGATTGGCTAATCCAACCGCCTACTTCTTGCACCTCTACCTCTGCATTCTGGTTGGTTAATTATTCAACAGAAAAATATAGTTTAGATTTTTTTTACTAATTTTTCCCCCGTAGGTATTTGATAAATTACCAGATTATGCAATAAAAATGTTTAATGAAAATAACTATTCCAATGCTGACTATGTAACATATATTTATTGGTTAACCTTATTTATGTTTAAAGAAAAAATTAAATTAAGCAGATTTTCATGATTACAACGGAAAAGATAGGAAAATTAAAAAACTGTTTAGATGTGGGACCGAAGAAGTATGTCCACCATTTTGTGATGTAATTATGTTTTTTAATGAAAACTGCTTTCTCAAACATTATTGAATAAGCATGTAGTTGAATAGATGGTTGGTAGTTCAGTGCTAGATAATATCAGCAAGAATGAACGATTTAGATTCGAGCATGAATGAACGATTTAGATTAGAGCAAGAATGAACGATTTAGATTCGAGCAAGAATGAACGATTTAGATTCAAGCAAGAATGAACGATCCAGATTCGAGCAAGAATGAACGATTTAGATTCGAGCAAGAATGTACTATTCAGATTCGAGCAAGAATGAACGATTTAGATTCGAGCAAGAATGAACGATTCAGATTTGAGCAGGAATGAACGATTCAGATAGCAAAAAAAGGTCTGGTATTAGCCCCGTTATGTAGAGATGTCTTGTAAAACTACGATGTGAACATGTATAATGTTAAAGTAGATGATTTTTTAGTAAACATTCAGAGTTTAAAAAAGTTAATTAAGTAAACTGCTATGAGAGTAATTCATGTGAGTCACACCAGAGTTTTATTCTGTTGGGAAGCTCAAAACGTGATTTCCGGGTGCAGCTTAATTTCGTAAACTTCTCGATGGATTTCCGAATTCCATTACAAAAGAGGGAAGTACCAATGCTAAAGAGTATTGGCAAGTGAAGACAATAGCAGATCGTAGACAAAAGACGCGCATGGCCGCACAATGGTTCCATCAATGCTACTTGTGGCTAGAGCTGCCCTAACCACTGCCATCAGAACCAAACAATGGAGCAGATAGATCGATACCTTACAGAACAAAGTGCATGGCATAATCTGGGGCATTAGTTCCACCAAGTGATACTCCATACCGCACACTGTAGATCTCACAGTTGTCAACATTAAGTCGTCAAAGAAAGGTGTCTATTTTGGAGGGGGGTTCATGTTGTCGCAACGCTGATGGATTGGTTCATCACCTTCTGGACCAAATTTGAAACGTTCTTATTTCTTACTACCAGTTTTTAAAACTATAAATTACTCTGAAATGGTACATTATAATTTGGTTAGGAAACCAATCCCCATCTATAACCTAAAACTGGCCCCTCCCTAAAAAAAACATTCTTTAAAAAATTATCGAAACAAAAGTTACGAGTCGATTAGTAAGGAAATCGTCAGGACTGGTTGCTAGAAAATCACAAATCGATTCATCATTTCCTTAACTTCATAATTTAAACAAAACAGTTAATCCTCCTTAATCAGCCCCTTCCCGTCTCTTAATCCTAGTTTCCTGGGGAAATGTTGCGAATGGAAGTTGTAGAGCTCAATCCTTTAATCGAACACCTTGTACCTTATATACCAGGTAATCCTCCAAGGAGATTGGAGACTAGATTGCGTGGCGATCCACTCTAATCACAAGGGCAGCGTAATAAAGTAAGATACCTTACCCTAGTTACATTTATTGGTAACCATGTTACAATTGTAAATCTGCAGTGAACACTTAACCTAAGTTTCCCCTATTATAATTCTTACAGTTCTAACTTACAATAATAATTGTCTTCAAATAAAACATACACAATGCTTTACCCACACTGTAAACCGTAAACTTTTACATTATGAGTGCATTTCGTAATCAAGTAAAAAAAAGTTTTATTTGAAATTTCTAAGTGTATTCTACAATATGGCGAATCGAAGAATAAGCTCAATTACAATTGATACTTTTTGTAGAGAATGATCATAAATATCAGTGCTCTGGTCGAAAGTAAATGGTTAAGTCGTGAGGGAAATTTTGTATTTACCAATTTGGGGCGGTGGAAAAGCAGTATCTGTTGAAGACATCTTGCTAGTAAAGAAGTAGAGTTAGATCAGATTAGCATCTGAAGAACAGCTGATACGAACTTGGCCGGAAACCAGTGTTGCCAGTCTTGTCTTAAAATTGAACTCGCAGACAAAGCCATCTATATTATATAGAAACAAGGTTGAAAACAATGCACGTATTGGTTAAGTAAGGTCGTGGAGAGGGGGGTATATATACCTTCAATCTGATAAGCAAGCCAACCAATATAGTACGTGACGTCATACTGTTTATCTGACCAACTAGAAATGTCAAGGAGGATGTGGCCGCGTCGCCATGGCGACTAACTCTTGTTTATGTATATTTTTCTTTTTATAATTTGGCCAGCGTTCAACTATCTCGTAGTAAACAATGAGCCAGTACACTGTTGGCGTTTTTCTCACCTGCCTGTACACATTGAATTCAAAGTGGATAATGTACTTACAATCGAGCAGGCTGTGCCAAATAACTATTATTTGGACCGCCATCAATTCAGTTACCAAATTTCTATCAATCATTGTGTTAGACTTGGTATACGTACGGTAATTTGTAGTCGATCCGGAAACTCTTGGAAGGGGAAGTAAGGCAAAGCAGTTCCTCCCCTACTTCGGACAACAGGCCAGCTGCAGCTCTTAGAGACAGAGAGAGACTAAGGTCTTATTGACTTAGCCACAATTGATGTAAACCTTAGTAATGAATGAAAACCTTTTCTTACTTTTATCGACGACCTTTTCTTATTGTTAAATCGAAACATCTTCAGGACTTTGTAAATGACGTGTGAACGGTTAAACAGACCAGGAGAAAATGCTCAACTAGACATTCTGGTTGGCCCACTGGTTGCTACCTGCACTCAACTTGAGTTAAGAATATCGAACGTTAGAGAGATGCGAAGTTAGAAGCTACTTCGTAAATATGAGTCGTCATTAGTGCAGGAAGAGGATGATGTGAAGAATGAGGGTCACTTGCCAGATTTGACTACCCTTGCTGGGCAGAAATGAGGCTTTAAGAACTCCGAATGTGAAAGGTCGAAGATGGCTTAATCTCGCTTTGTGTTTTGGTTCGTTTGGAAAACATATCATTAAGATAATCATGATGTTCTTCTATGGAAACCCCAGGGTATTGGAAAAGAAGATTTGTGGTCGAAACCGGATGTCCTATTTTTCTGTACATGTATTTTTGTTTTTTTAGTTTTCCACAATTTTGACTAAATCTTAGATAAAAAGACAAAACACCATCACATCATTAAGTCGAAGAGCACTTACCATGGTCGCCGCCTGCCTTACTGAATAAATTGAACCCAGAATAAGATGGCTGCCACAGCTGAAAGTCTCTTCAAAAGAAAGTTAACAAAAGTGAAGTTGGGCGGCAAACCAACCGAGCGGGAGTAACGGCTCCAGGAAATGAGCATGCCGCTCAAAAAAGAATGCCCGTAGACAGACCTCTGACGGAAGTGGTATAATTTCCGGTTACTGTGAGTAGTCAGTGTGAGCCTCTAATAGTGTCTACTTCACACACACACACATACACTCAGCTCTGATTGTGTACTCAAAAGAAATTATTTGGACTTTTTTGTCTCAACTGGCGCGAAATATCTTGCTGTAGTTTCCAACACCATCGGTCGACAAAGACAACCCACAAGATTGTCAACAAGAAGAGGTTATATGGTATAGATACTCCGCTGTTCAATCGAAATTCTGGTAGCGCCGTAACATATCCTCTTTAGTTTCCAGAAGTGAACTAAACACTGAATTTCTGGAGCAACTGCCTTTCAATTGCCACAATTTAGTTAGATTTCTTTATCTTGACAGAACATTTAGTTGACTTTAATTTTACACGACAATTTGGAAGAATCACTCGAAGTTCCTTGTCACACTCCATGCGGTACATTTTCCAAATTCAGAAAAATCTAGCAGCTAGTCTTTAGTCAAGCGTTTTCCTCGGGCATTTTCTTTTTTCCTTCCCAGGGAGTATCTCTTTTGTTATTGCCTTGACTAACTTCTGATATGGTAGTTTCATGCCCAAGCCGGTTTTTTCTTTTAGATTTAATGAAACGAACTACATCTTCATAGCGTATCCAGGTCTTCGAAACTCTAGGTTAGACCTATTCCGCCAAGTACCTTTCCTATACACTGGTCTGAATAAACGTCTCATTATTCCCACCACGAAGATTCTCTAAAAACTGCTGGTCTACTACTTTGGACAGTTCACGTCTCTGCGCCGCAGGATTCATAGGGTTTGTCCAGGGACTTGCGCTGCTTCATTTTGAAACTTTGTATTTATACTTTACAGATACTTTGGCTTATTTATTATCATTTCTCCAGCAAAATTCTTTTCTGGCGGAATGATGAGACTCTATTTCTCTGAGTTAAAATGTTAGGTTAGGTTTTAGAGCAGTGGTTCTTAACCGCTGATCCGCGGCACACCGGTGTTCCGCGAATATGGTCCAAGTATTCCGCGAAATTTCAATTTTAAATATATTGAAAGATACGAAAAAAAAAATTGTTCCTTTTTTTTTAATTTGAATTTAATTTTAAGTTCTTGCTAAATACCGAATTTCAAATTATTTAATGTTAGTGTTCCGCGAGAAAAATATATACATATAATTGTGTTCCGCGTCTATGAAAAGGTTAAGAACCACTGATATTAAGGGTTGAAAATTTTATGGGTCATGAAATTCTGTAAAATTATGGCCGTTCTATATCTCCCACTGTGAACCACGTATTCGAATGAACTTTTGTTCCCTTGTACACTTTGTTTTTCTCAATTATAAACTATAGTTATTTTGTGCACAAATCTATAAATATAGAAGATATAAAGGGTTGAAAATTTTTTGGGTCATGAAATTCTGTAAAATTAGGGCCGTTTTATATCTCCCACTGTGAACCACGTATTCGAATGAACTTTTGTTCTCTAGTACACTTTGTTTTTCTCAATTATAAACTATAGTTATTTTGTGCACAGATCTAAAAAGGTAGAAGATATAAAAGGTTGAAAATTTTTTGTGTCATGAAATTCTGTAAAATTAGGGCCGTTTTATATCTCCCACTGTGAACCACGTATTCGAATGAACTTTTGTTCCCTTGTACACTTTGTTTTTCTCAATTAAAAACTATAGTTATTTTGTGCACAAATCTATAAATATAGAAGATATAAAGGGTTGAAAATTTTTTGGGTCATGAAATTCTGTAAAATTAGGGCCGTTTTATATCTCCCACTGTGAACCACGTATTCGAATGAACTTTTGTTCTCTAGTACACTTTGTTTTTCTCAATTATAAACTATAGTTATTTTGTGCACAGATCTAAAAAGGTAGAAGATATAAAGGGTTGAAAATTGTTTGTGTCATGAAATTCTGTAAAATTAGGGCCGTTTTATATCTCCCACTGTGAACCACGTATTCGAATGAACTTTTGTTCCCTTGTACACTTTGTTTTTCTCAATTATAAACTATAGTTATTTTGTGCACAAATCTATAAATATAGAAGATATAAAGGGTTGAAAATTTCTCGGGTCATGAAATTCTGTAAAATTAGGGCCGTTTTATATCTCCCACTGTGAACCACGTATTCGAATGAACTTTTGTTCTCTTATATACTTTGTTTTTCTCAATTATAAACTATAGTTATTTTGTGCACAGATCTATAAATATAGAAGATATAAAGGATTGAAAATTTTTTGGGTCATGAAATTCTGTAAAATTATGCTCGTTCTATATCTCCCATTGTGAACCACGTATTCGTATGAAATTTTGTTCTCTTGTACACTTGGTTTTTCTCAATTATAAATTATAGTTATTTTGTGCACAGATCTATAAATATAGAAGATATAAAGGGTTGAAAATTTTTTGGGTCATGAAATTCTTTAAAATTATGGCCGTTCTATATCTCCCACTGTGAACCACGTATTGGTATGCAATTTTGTTCTCTTATATCCTTTGTTTTTCTCAATTATAAACTATAGTTATTTTGTGCACAGACCTGAAAAGGTAGATGATATAAAGGGTTGAAAATTTTTTGGGTCATGAAATTCTGTAAAATTATGGCCGTTCTATATCTCCCACTGTGAACCACGTATTAGTATGGAATTTTGTTCTCTTATACACTACGTTTTTCTCAATTACAAACTATAGTTATTTTGTGCACAGATCTAAAAAGGTAGAAGATATAAAGGGTTGAAAATTTTTTGGGTCATGAAATTCTGTAAAATTATGGCCGTTCTATATCTCCCATTGTGAACCACGTATTGGTATGGAATTTTGTTCTCTTATACACTTTGTTTTTCTCAATTATAAACTATAGTTATTTGTTGCACAGACCTAAAAAGGTAGATGATATGAAGGGTTGAAAATTTTATGGGTCATGAAATTCTGTAAAATTATGGCCGTTCTATATCTCCCACTGTGAACCACGTATTGGTATGGAATTTTGTTCTTTTATACACTTTGTTTTTCTCAATTATAAACTATAGTTATTTTGTGCACAGATCTATAAATATAGAAGATATAAAGGGTTGAAAACTTTTTGGGTCATGAAATTCTGTAAAATTATGCTCGTTCTATATCTCCCATTGTGAACCACGTATTCGTATGAAATTTTGTTCTCTTGTACCCTTGGTTTTTCTCAATTATAAATTATAGTTATTTTGTGCGCAGATCTATAACTATAGATGATATAAAGGGTTGAAAATTTTTTGGGTCATGAAATTCTGTAAAATTATGGCCGTTCTATATCTCCAAATGTGAACCACGTATTGGTATGGAATTTTGTTCTTTTATACACTTTGTTTTTCTCAATTATAAACTATAGTCATTTTGTGCACAGATCTATAATTATAGAAGATATAAAGGGTTGAAAACTTTTTGGGTCATGAAATTCTGTAAAATTATGCTCGTTCTATATCTCCCATTGTGAACCACGTATTCGTATGAAATTTTGTTCTCTTGTACCCTTGGTTTTTCTCAATTATAAACTATAGTCATTTTGTGCACAGATCTAAAAAGGTAGAAGATATAAAGGGTTGAAAATTTTTTGGTCATGAAATTCTGTAAAATTATGGCCGTTCTATATCTCCCATTGTGAACCACTTATTGGTATGGAATTTTTTTCTCTTATATACTTTGTTTTTCTCAATTATAAACTATAGTTATTTTGTGCATAGATCTATAAATATAGAAGATATAAAGGGTTGAAAATTTTTTGGGTCATGAAATTCTGTAAAATTATGCTCGTTCTATATCTCCCATTGTGAACCACGTATTGGTATGGAATTTTGTTCTCTTATATACTTTGTTTTCCTCAATTATAAACTATAGTTATTTTGTGCACAGACCTAAAAAGGTAGAAGATATGAAGGGTTGAAAATCTTTTGGGTCATGAAATTCTGTAAAATTATGGCCGTTCTATATCTCCCATTGTGAACCACTTATTGGTATGGAATTTTTTTTTCTTATATACTTTGTTTTTCTCAATTATAAACTATAGTTATTTTGTACACAGATCTATAAATATAGAAGATATAAAGGGTTGAAAATTTTTTGGGTCATGAAATTCTGTAAAATTATGGCCGTTCTATATCTCCCATTGTGAACCACGTATTGGTATGGAATTTTGTTCTCTTATACACTTTGTTTTTCTCAATTATAAACTATAGTTATTTGGTGCACAGACCTAAAAAGGTAGATGATATGAAGGGTTGAAAATTTTATGGGTCATGAAATTCTGTAAAATTATGGCCGTTCTATATCTCCCACTGTGAACCACGTATTGGTATGGAATTTTGTTCTCCTATACACTTTGTTTTTCTCAATTATAAACTATAGTTATTTTGTGCACAGACCTAAAAAGGTAGAAGATATGAAGGGTTGAAAATTTTTTGGGTCATGAAATTCTGTAAAATTATGGCCGTTCTATATCTCCCACTGTGAACCACGTATTGGTATGGAATTTTGTTCTCTTATACACTTTGTTTTTCTCAATTATAAACTATAGTTATTTTGTGCACAGATCTATAAATATAGAAGATATAAAGGGTTGAAAATGTTTTGGGTCATGAAATTCTGTAAAATTATAGCCCTTTTATGCCTCCCATTGTGAACCACGTATTGGTATGGAATTTTGTTCTCTTATACACTTTGTTTTTCTCAATTATAAACTATAGTTATTTTGTGCACAGATTTAAAAAGGTAGAAGATATAAAGGGTTGAAAATTTTTTGGGTCATAAAATTCTGTAAAATTATGGCCGTTCTATATCTCCCACTGTGAACCACGTATTCGAATGAACTTTTGTTCTCTTATACACTTTGTTTTTCTTAATTATAAACTATAGTTATTTTTTGCACACACCTGAAAAGGTAGAAGATATGAAGGGTTGAAAATTTTTTGGGTCATGAAATTCTGTAAAATTATGTCCGTTCTATATCTCCTACCGTGAACCACGTATTGGTATGGAATTTTGTTCTCTTATACACTTTGTTTTTCTCAATTATAAACTATAGTTATTTTGTGCACAAATCTATAAATGTAGAAGATATAATGGTTGGAAAATTTTTTGGGTCATGAAATTCTATAAAATTGAAGCCGTTTTATATCTCCCACTGTGAACCACGTATTCGAATGAACTTTTGTTCTCTTATATGCTTTGTTTTTCTCAATTATAAACTATAGTTATTTTGTGCACTGATTTAAAAAGGTAGAAGATATAAAGGGTTGAAAATGTTTTGGGTCATGCAATTCTGTAAAATTATAGCCGTTTTATATCTCCCATTGTGAACCACGTATTGGTATGGTATTTGGTTCTCTTATTCACTTTTTTTTTCTCAATTATAAACTATAGTTATTTTGTGCACAGACCTAAAAAGGTAGAAGATATGAAGGGTTGAAAATTTTTTGGGTCATGAAATTCTGTAAAATTATAGCCGTTTTATATCTCCCATTGTGAACCACGTATTGGTATGGAATTTTATTCTCTTATACATGTAAAGTCGGTAAACACAGATTTATTTATTCTGTAAAGAATTATACAAATTATTTTAATAATGTTACAAATAAATCCTGCAAAAGATAATATAAATAAAACAAACCTGTAAAGAATAATTAAATTACAAGTTGTTTCAACCAACTAAATAAAAATTACACAATGTAAACAATCAAGTCACTGAGCGTCACTCTCTAAGTTTCTAAGAACCTTCACAGTCTTCTAACCTGCACTCGCGTTAATGGTCGGGATCGTGGAGTGCTCTACTGGACAATTACACCTCCCCCTCTGAGGTCACATTTCCAAGGAAAGGTGATAGTTTGCTGGTATGGAAGCAGTTTGACATCTTTTTCTTCTTGCCGCAATTTACTTCATACATTGTGGAGGATATCCTTTTTGTAATGGGAAAAGGACCAATCCTGACTCTATCCATTTTGTTTCGATTGAGTTTGTTTCCGTTTTCCACATATACTAGATCCCCAATTTTGAATTCATGAATTCGTCTGTTCTTGTCAATTCCGTTCTTGTTGGCTTCAAAACTAGTCATTGAATTCTGAAAGGCTTCTTTCCGATCCTCAGCTAAATCCCTTTGGGGTATAGTTTCTGGCGGACTAATGTTGGATTGTTGTCCAAAAAGTAAGTATGCGGGTTCGAATTTAGTTGCGGAATGAATTGTTTTATTGTAATCGGCCACACAATCCTCTGCGACTTTCGACCAAGCTCTAGTGTCTCCACTATTTATTTTACAGCGAATTCTATTTACTAGAGTTTGGTTCAGCCTCTCATTTGGACCATTTGACTGTGGGCAATCAATAGATGTAAATATTAATTTAATCTCCATTTTTTTCAGATATTGTTTCAGTTCTTCCGAATTCAGACCTGTATACTGATCGGCTAAAATTATCTTCACTTTGTTTTTCTGTGCAATAGGATCGATAAGCTTTATGAAGTCTCGTGCACTTTGGCCCGTTGTAGTGGATATCCAAGCGTAACGACTAAAATGATCTACCAAAATATGCATAAATTTTTTTGGTGATCTATTTCCACTAAAACCGCCAACAGAATCTACAGACATAATCTCGTATGGTTCTAAAGCGGGGCCAAGTTTTGACATTTGTCCAATGAGTCTACCGCGACGCACTTTATTCTCCATACATATGGAACAAGTTGCGCAAAAACTGGTTATTAACTTATCAAGTCTTCTAAAATAGTAAAATTGTCTAATTTTCTGTTTGAGCTGGGCCACCCCAATGTGACCATAATACTCGTGTAATTTTTTTATTAATTTGATGCCAAATGGGACGGAGACCCATATTCGAGCTCTGCCTCGTAAGTTTTTAAAGATAATATTATTGCGTGTTTCTGTTTGTTTCGTAGCATCAATTTCTTGGGCGTTTTCTTTTTGATCTTTCAGTATTTCATTTAATTGAATCAAATTTACCACTTTGATGGCATCTTCATTTTCAAAATATTCTAAGACAGGTTCCCTTGACAACATATCTGCCAGAACATTGTCTTTGCCTTTCTTGTAAACAATCTTGAAATTAAATTGTGATAAATAGTGTACTAAATCGCCCAAAAGTTCATCGGTTCTAGCTTTTGTTCTCAAATTCTCTAAAGGTCGATGGTCGCTACAAACTGTAAACTCCCTACCAATTACATAGTATTGCCAATACTTAATAGCATCCTTAATTGCCTTACATTCCAAATGAATGACGTCCATCTTTTTTTCTTTCTCCGATAGTCTTCTCGAAAAATATGCCACTGGATGTAATAACCCATCAGCTTGAGGTTGTTTCATTGTTGCCCCAATACCTTTATAGCTAGCATCCGTTTCAATATATAAGTCTTTGTTAATATCATAGATGGACAAGATTGGTGAGGAACATAGATATTCTTTGATTAGAGTGAAAGTCTTTTCGCACTCCTCCGTCCATTTAAAATTAACATTTTTTCTTAATAAGTGGTGCAACGGTTCAAATTTTTGTGCGCTATTTTGAATATATTTTAAATAAAAATTGATGGTGCCTAAAATACTGCGTACACCTTTTTTATTATGTGGCCTCTTTAGGTTTTTAATAGCTATTAAATTTTCCTGAGCTGGAGAAATTTTGTTTTCCTCAATAATATGTCCAAGATACTTAACCGAACTAGCTGCAAAAGTACATTTTTCCAATTTAAGCTTGAAGCCCTCTTTATGTAATACCATGAGTAGTTGTTCGATATGGTCCATATGTTGCTGCCAAGTTTTTGAAAAAATCAAGATATCATCTATGTAGTTTACTGAAAACTCATCTAGGTTATTGCGCCTTAAGAGATTTGAAAGTATTCGCTGGAAAATCGCTGGAGCATTTTTAAAACCAAAAGGAAGGACTTTGAACATAAACTTTCCATATTTAGTTATAAATGCAGTCTTTTCTCTGTCTTCGGCTTTTACTGAAATACACCAGAATGCAGAATTGATATCTACAACTGAAAAGAATTTACAGTTTGATATTTTATCTATTACCTCATTTATTGTAGGGAACGGATAGCATTCGGGTACAACTAATTTATTTAATTTCCGGAAATCAATGCATAGTCTTGTTCTGCGACCGTCTTCTTTTTTATAAGCCAGTGTAACTGGGGAGGCGAAAGGTGAATCTGATTCTTCTACTAGGTCTGCTTCCAGCAACATCTTAATCTGTTTTTTTATTTCAAGTTCATCAGGCCTAGAACATTTATAAGCCCGCATAGTAACGTACTCATCTGTCTTCAATTTTATTTCAGCTTCTCTGGATTGTACTTTACCTACATCAAATTTATGTTTTGCAAAAATATCGTCAAACCTCTTCATTATATTAAAAATTTGTAATTTGCTAGATTCATCTTTAAGGTGGTCTAATTTTTCAAGATATTTGCTTATTTCAGTAGATTCATTGAACCTCACCTCTACAGGACTTTGTAATGTCTCTTCTATATCCCTAATGTCATGGACTTTTCTTTGTTTATCAATATTTCTATCTAATTTTTCTGCTTTTTTAATAGTTCCATCTAATTCGTCTTTTTTATAAATATTTCTATCTAATTTTTCTTCTTTTTTATTATTATTTTTGTTTTTTTCAATCTCCTCGCAATTGGTTGTAGTTATATTCAATTCCTCTAAATCAATTAATTTGCCTGTGTTATCTCTTTGTAATATTTTTAACTTATCATTTTGCCAAAGTTTAAATTTTTTTATGGCATCAAGACCTAAGAGAAGGTCATAAGAAAAATGGTTGTTCTTGACTACATAAGTATGAAGCGTATTTGTTAAATTTCCTATTCTTAATGTAATATTTGCCCGGGTTGTACAGAAATTTAATCCATTAATGGTTCGGAATGCGTTCTTATGTCGTAGCAAGTTTAATTTCAAAGCATCTACCAGTCTCTGATTAATCAAACTTATGTTCGATCCACTATCATAGACGGCTTTTATTTTCCTCTTTTTATCTACTACTACGTTTAATTTAATTAGTGGATTAAAATTCCCCGGGCTCTTTAGTTTAAATCTTTGTCATCAATTTCTGGCTCTTCACGTGCTTCACTTAAATTAACTTGTTGTTTCGTGGCATGCAAATTTTTATTTCGACATTCTGTTATCGGGTGGTACCGATTTGGCCACCCTAAAGAATCACAGAGGGGACACGGTTTTTTTTGTAATTCGTTAGGTTTTTTTTTCATATCAATTTTAAAATTTTGCTTTCCATTGGTTTTGTGGCTACTTGGGTGCTGTATAACCTCTTTCTGTATTCTCATTACTGAGTCTTCCAACTTTTTTAATTCCCTCAAAAGTTCTTCAATGGATTCGATTGCCTGGCGATCTAATGAATTTTGTATTTCTATTGGTAATCCTACCACAATCATATTGATTCGAGATAAAACTGTGCCATTACTCTCAATATCTAAGCATAACCTTTCTTTAACTAAGGCATAATCCACCAACGACCCTCCTAAGTATTTATAGCTATATGCCTTTCGAATCTTTGACCAACCTTTATCTTCGAATACAATTAAAAAGGAATCTCTCCATTTTTGCCAATCTAACAAACCAATTTTCTTTAAATTAGCCTCATACCAGTCCTTGGCAGAACCACTTAAAAAAAACCGTAAAATTTCTATTCTGTTTAAGGCATTCATAACGTTATGTCTATCACATTCTTTTTCAAATTGATTTAACCACTCTGTAGAATTTTGTTTTCTATCAAATTTATCCAGTATAAATTTCTTTTCTACTTCATGTAACTTCATCTCACTACTGTTTAGTTTCAATTCCAATTCTTTAATTCGCCTAACTAAATTTTGTTCTTCAGAATGGTCAAATCTCCCATTTGTATCTACATTTGGGTCGATTTCTTCTAATGAAATGTTCGTATAGCATAAATTACTATCTTCATCAAAATATATTTTCTTTAACTCTTCATCTAGTTTAACTCCCAATTTTCGGTACCCATTAATTGGTTTTATTGCTACAATCGCCCTTTTCACTGATGATTTAGTAGATAATATTTTGTGTACCTTCAAATCCTGATATTCCACGGGTAAAGAGTACCATAACCTCTTATCTTCAGATAAACCAGCCAATTCAAATTCATTTTCACCTTTTTTAATAATATGCACAAATATCTTTGGTTCATGATCCATCCTTCTTGGTATTCAATCCTTGTAATTTAATTTGTAAAGTCGGTAAACACAGATTTATTTATTCTGTAAAGAATTATACAAATTATTTTAATAATGTTACAAATAAATCCTGCAAAAGATAATATAAATAAAACAAACCTGTAAAGAATAATTAAATTACAAGTTGTTTCAACCAACTAAATAAAAATTACACAATGTAAACAATCAAGTCACTGAGCGTCACTCTCTAAGTTTCTAAGAACCTTCACAGTCTTCTAACCTGCACTCGCGTTAATGGTCGGGATCGTGGAGTGCTCTACTGGACAATTACATACATTTTGGTTTTCTCAATTATAAACTATAGTTATTTTGTGCACAGAGCTAAAAAGGTAGAAGATATAAAGGGTTGAAAATTTTTTGGGTCATGAAATTCTGTAAAATTATCGCCGTTCTATATCTCCCACTGTGAACCACGTATTGGTATGGAATTTCGTTCTCTTATACACTTTGTTTTTCTCAATTATAAACTATAGTTATTTTGTGCACAGACCTAAAAAGGTAGAAGATATAAAGGGTTGAAAATGTTTTGGGTCATGAAATTCTGTAAAATTATGGCCGTTCTATATCTCCAACTGTGAACCACGTATTGGTATGGAATTTTGTTCTTTTATACACTTTGTTTTTCTCAATTATAAACTATAGTTATTTTGTGCACAGATCTAAAAAGGTAGAAGATATGAAGGGTTGAAAATCTTTTGGGTCATGAAATTCTGTAAAATTATGGCTGTTCTATATCTCCCATTGTGAACCACTTATTGGTAAGGAATTTTTTTCTCTTATATACTTTGTTTTTCTCAATTATAAACTATAGTTATTTTGTGCACAGATCTATAAATATGGAAGATATAAAGGGTTGTCAATTTTTTGGGTCATGAAATTCTGTAAAATTATGCTCGTTCTATATCTCCCATTGTGAACCACGTATTCGTATGAATTTTTGTTCTCTTGTACACTTGCTTTTTCTCAATTATAAATTATAGTTATTTTGTGCACAGATCTATAAATATAGAAGATATAAAGGGTTGAAAATTTTTTGGGTCATGAAATTCTGTAAAATTATGGCCGTTCTATATCTCCCACTGTGAACCACGTATTGGTATGGAATTTTGTTCTCTTATATACTTTGTTTTTCTCAATTATAAACTATAGTTATTTTGTGCACAGACCTAAAAAGGTAGAAGATATAAAGGGTTGAAAATTTTTTGCGTGATGAAATTCTGTAAAATTATGGCCGTTTTATATCTCCCACTGTGAACCACGTATTCGAATGAACTTTTGTTCTCTTGTACACATTGTTTTTCTCAATTATAAACTATAGTTATTTTGTGCACAAATCTATAAATATAGAAGATATAAAGGGTTGAAAATTTTATGGGTCATGAAATTCTGTAAAATTATGGCCGTTCTATATCTCCCATTGTGAACCACGTATTGGTATGGAATTTTGTTCTCTTATACACTTTGTTTTTCTCAATTATAAACTATAGTTATTTTGTGCACAGACCTAAAAAGGTAGAAGATATGAAGGGTTGAAAATCTTTTGGGTCATGAAATTCTGTAAAATTATGGCCGTTCTATATCTCCCATTGTGAACCACTTATTGGTATGGAATTTTTTTCTCTTATATACTTTGTTTTTCTCAATTCTAAACTATAGTTATTTTGTACACAGATCTATAAATATAGAAGATATAAAGGGTTGAAAAATTTTTGGGTCATGAAATTCTGTAAAATTATGCTCGTTCTATATCTCCAATTGTGAACCACGTATTCGTATGAAATTTTGTTCTCTTGTACACTTGGTTTTTCTCAATTATAAATTATAGTTATTTTGTGCACAGATCTATAAATATAGAAGATATAAAGGGTTGAAAATTTTTTAGGTCATGAAATTCTGTAAAATTGTGGCCGTTCTATATCTCCCACTGTGAACCACGTATTGGTATGGAATTTTGTTCTCTTATACACTTTGTTTTTCTCAATTATAAACTATAGTTATTTTGTGCACAGACCTAAAAAGGTAGAAGATATGAAGGGTTGAAAATTTTTTGGGTCATGAAATTCTGTAAAATTATGGCCGTTCTATTTCTCCCACTGTGAACCACGTATTGGTATGGAATTTTGTTCTCTTATACACTTTGTTTTTCTCAATTATAAACTATAGTTATTTTGTGCACAGATCTAAAAAATAGAAGATATAAAGAGTTGATAATCTTTTGGGTCATGAAATTCTGAAAATTATGGCCGTTCTATATCTCCCATTGTGAACCACTTATTGGTATGGAATTTTTTTCTCTTATATACCTTGTTTTTCTCAATTATAAACAATAGTTATTTTGTGCACAGATCTATAAATATAGAAGATATAAAGGATTGAAAATTTTTTGGGTCATGAAATTCTGTAAAATTATGCTCGTTCTATATCTCCCATTGTGAACCACGTATTCGTATGAAATTTTGTTCTCTTGTACACTTGGTTTTTCTCAATTATAGATTATAGTTATTTTGTGCACAGATCTATAAATATAGAAGATATAAAGGGTTGAAAATTTTTTGGGTCATGAAATTCTTTAAAATTATGGCCGTTCTATATCTCCCACTGTGAACCACGTATTGGTATGCAATTTTGTTCTCTTATATGCTTTGTTTTTCTCAATTATAAACTATAGTTATTTTGTGCACAGACCTGAAAAGGTAGAAGATATAAAGGGTTGAAAATTTTTTGGGTCATGAAATTCTGTAAAATTATGGCCGTTCTATATCTCCCACTGTGAACCACGTATTAGTATGGAATTTTGTTCTCTTATACACTATGTTTTTCTCAATTACAAACTATAGTTATTTTGTGCACAGATCTAAAAAGGTAGAAGATATAAAGGGTTGAAAATTTTTTGGGTCATGAAATTCTGTAAAATTATGGCCGTTCTATATCTCCCACTGTGAACCACGTATTCGAAAGAACTTTTATTCTCTTGTACACTTTGTTTTTCTCAATTATAAACTATAGTTATTTTGTGCACAAATCTATAAATATAGAAGATAGAAAGGGTTGAAAATTTTTTGGGTCATGAAATTCTGTAAAATTATGGCCGTTCTATATCTCCCACTGTGAACCACGTATTGGTATGGAATTTTGTTCTCTTATACACTTTGTTTTTCTCAATTATGAACTATAGTTATTTTGTGCACAGATCTATAAATATAGAAGATATAAAGGGTTGAAAATGTTTTGGGTCATGAAATTCTGTAAAATTATGGCCGTTCTATATCTCCCACTGTGAACCAGGTATTCGAATGAACTTTTGTTCCCTTGTACACTTTGTTTTTCTCAATTATAAACTATAGTTATTTTGTGCACAAATCTATAAATATAGAAGATATAAAGGGTTGAAAATTTTTTGGGTCATGAAATTCTGTAAAATTAGGGCCGTTTTATATTTCCCACTGTGAACCACGTATTCGAATGAACTTTTGTTCTCTTGTACACTTTGTTTTTCTCAAATATAAACTATAGTTATTTTGTGCACAGATCTAAAAAGGTAGAAGATATAAAGGGTTGAAAATTTTTTGGGTCATGAAATTCTGTAAAATTAGGGCCGTTTTATATCTCCCACTGTGAACCACGTATTCGAATGAACTTTTGTTCTCTTGTACACTTTGTTTTTCTCAATTATAAACTATAGTTATTTTGTGCACAGATCTAAAAAGGTAGAAGATATAAAAGGTTGAAAATCTTTTGGGTCATGAAATTCTGTAAAATTATGGCCGTTCTATATCTCCCATTGTGAACCACTTATTGGTATGGAATTTTTTTCTCTTATATACTTTGTTTTTCTCAATTATAAACTATAGTTATTTTGTGCACAGATCTATAAATATAGAAGATATAAAGGGTTGAAAACTTTTTGGGTCATGAAATTCTGTAAAATTATGCTCGTTCTATATCTCCCATTGTGAACCACGTATTCGTATGAAATTTTGTTCTCTTGTACCCTTGGTTTTTCTCAATTATAAATTATAGTTATTTTGTGCATAGATCTATAAATATAGAAGATATAAAGGGTTGAAAATTTTTTGGGTCATGAAATTCTGTAAAATTATGGCCGTTCAATATCTCCCACTGTGAACCACGTATTGGTATGGAATTTTGTTCTCTTATATACTTTGTTTTTCTCAATTATAAACTATAGTTATTTTGTGCACAGACCTAAAAAGGTAGAAGATATGAAGGGTTGAAAATCTTTTGGGTCATGAAATTCTGTAAAATTATGGCCGTTCTATATCTCCCATTGTGAACCACTTATTGGTATGGAATTTTTTTTTCTTATATACTTTGTTTTTCTCAATTATAAACTATAGTTATTTTGTACACAGATCTATAAATATAGAAGATATAAAGGGTTGAAAATTTTTTGGGTCATGAAATTCTGTAAAATTGTGGCCGTTCTATATCTCCCACTGTGAACCACGTATTGGTATGGAATTTTGTTCTCCTATACACTTTGTTTTTCTCAATTATAAACTATAGTTATTTTGTGCACAGACCTAAAAAGGTAGAAGATATGAAGGGTTGAAAATTTTTTGGGTCATGAAATTCTGTAAAATTATGGCCGTTCTATATCTCCCAATGTGAACCACGTATTGGTATGGAATTTTGTTCTCTTGTACACTTGGTTTTTCTCAATTATAAATTATAGTTATTTTGTGCACAGATCTATAAATATAGAAGATAGAAAGGGTTGAAAATTTTTTGGGTCATGAAATTCTGTAAAATTATGGCCGTTCTATATCTCCCACTGTGAACCACGTATTGGTATGGAATTTTGTTCTCTTATACACTTCGTTTTTCTCAATTATAAACTATAGTTATTTTTTGCACACACCTGAAAAGGTAGAAGATATGAAGGGTTGAAAATTTTTTGGGTCATGCAATTCTGTAAAATTATGGCCGTTCTATATCTCCTACCGTGAACCACGTATTGGTATGGAATTTTGTTCTCTTATACACTTTGTTTTTCTCAATTATAAACTATAGTTATTTTGTGCACAAATCTATAAATGTAGAAGATATAAAGGTTGGAAAATTTTTTGGGTCATGAAATTCTATAAAATTAAAGCCGTTTTATATCTCCCACTGTGAACCACGTATTCGAATGAACTTTTGTTCTCTTATACACTTTGTTTTTCTCAATTATAAACTATAGTTATTTTTTGCACACACCTGAAAAGGTAGAAGATATGAAGGGTTGAAAATTTTTTGGGTCATGAAATTCTGTAAAATTATGGCCGTTCTATATCTCCTACCGTGAACCACGTATTGGTATGGAATTTTGTTCTCTTATACACTTTGTTTTTCTCAATTATAAACTATAGTTATTTTGTGCACAAATCTATAAATGTAGAAGATATAAAGGTTGGAAAATTTTTTGGGTCATGAAATTCTATAAAATTAAAGCCGTTTTATATCTCCCACTGTGAACCACGTATTCGAATGAACTTTTGTTCTCTTATATGCTTTGTTTTTCTCAATTATAAACTATAGTTATTTTGTGCCCAGACCTAAAAAGGTAGAAGATATAAAGGGTTGAAAATGTTTTGGGTCATGAAATTCTGTAAAATTATAGCCGTTTTATATCTCCCATTGTGAACCACGTATTGGTATGGGATTTTGTTCTCTTATACACTTTGTTTTTCTCAATTATAAACTATAGTTATTTTGTGCACAGATCTATAAATATAGAAGATATAAAGGGTTGAAAATGTTTTGGGTCATGAAATTCTGTAAAATTATAGCCGTTTTATATCTCCCATTGTGAACCACGTATTGGTATGGAATTTTGTTCTCTTATACACTTTGTTTTTCTCAATTATAAACTATAGTTATTTTGTGCACAGATCTATAAATATAGAAGATATAAAGGGTTGAAAATGTTTTGGGTCTTGAAATTCTGTAAAATTATAGCCGTTTTATATCTCCCATTGTGAACCACGTATTGGTATGGAATTTTGTTCTCTTATACACTTTGTTTTTCTCAATTATAAACTATAGTTATTTTGTGCACAGATCTATAAATATAGAAGATATAAAGGGTTGAAAATGTTTTGGGTCATGAAATTCTGTAAAATTATAGCCGTTTTATATCTCCCATTGTGAACCACGTATTGGTATGGAATTTTGTTCTCTTATACACTTTGTTTTTCTCAATTATAAACTATAGTTATTTTGTACACAGACCTAAAAAGGTAGAAGATATAAAGGGTTGAATATTTTGGGTCATGAAATTCTGTAAAATTATGGCCGTTCTATATCTCCCACAGTGAACCACGTATTGATATGGAATTTTGTACTCTTATACACTTTGTTTTTCTCAATTATAAACTATAGTTATTTTGTGTACAGATCTATAATTTTAGAAGATATAAAGGAGTGGTTCTTAACCGGTGTTCCGCGAATATGGTCCAAGTGTTCCGCGAAATTTCAATTTTAAATGTATTGAAATTTAGAAACTTAGGAAAGATACGAAAACAAAAAATTGTTCTTTTTTTTTTTAATTTGAATTTAATTTTAAGTTCTTGCTAAATACCGAATTTCAAATTATTTAATGTTAGTGTTCCGCGAGTAAAATATATGCATATAATTGTGTTCCGCATCTATGAAAAGGTTAAGAACCACTGTTTTAGAGACTAATAATTTTAATAAGAATTAATTATGTTTTGAGAATTCAGATTTTCAAAGAAGTGCCAGTGATAGAATCAGATTTAATAAAAAGAAAGCCGCCTTATGGTTAATACCATATAGTTTTTTGTTTTGTTTAATACCAGTGAGTTACTATAGATCCATTAAGAAGGCAATGACATGTGATGACGTCATCATGGTAGTCAGCCGTCTCAGGGGCATTAGGACCTAAGTAATACAAACTTCTCCAAGCCCAGATGCGCGCTGACTTTTTGCCTTTTTTATTAATAACTCCTTTTAAAGTAGATATTAAATTATTAATAACCGAACTTTGGAAGACTTTTAATTAGACTAGAATTATCAGCGTGGTAAGGGAAAATTTGCATTAGTAATATTAAGAAAGCACTAATGGAGGAGGTAAGCTGCAAGTTCAGGTTTACATAAGTATAACCTCCTGGAATATCGGAACAAAGTGTTCGTATCGGGTGTGCTGAAGAGACTTACTAACTTTGAGCTTGAAACAACTATACGTTTGTGAGATAATAAGTCTACACATCTTTAAGAACAAAAGCGTTAAAAATATTTTATTCTTATACTAGACTATAAAAACCAATATTTAAGGCGCTAACACAATTTTGAAAGTAAGACACAATCGTAACAGTTCCTCCTACGTGCGAGTAACGAACAGGTTATAAAATTACTTTCAACTAGTCCATGAATATTAATGTCTGCTTTGGGGGGTGGGCGTTTCTGCTGCCGCCTCCATTGTTATGCTTTTGTAAGGGCGAATATTTTTCGCTAAAACATTCAATTTGCATCAATTAGAGTTGGAGGAGTAGAACAAGAGGGCGGCACGGAGAGACCACCTCCATCTGCATTGCTAAACAACAAGTCTGAACACTGTTTGGAGAATGCGGCAGGCTGTGCACTGCGTTGCCATGGCCACCGCTTCTCATTCTGCTGATGATGAGGAATTAATTAGGGCTAAGAATTTAAGACTCAGTCGCTAAGTTTTGCGGCCCAACTACTTCCTTCCGTCAGCCAATTAGATTCTTCGTAAGGGAACTTTTTTTTTCTTGAGGTGAGAGAAGCCATTGTGCAGATTTTTGATTTTTAGATGTGACCGTAAGTATCCTGCTTTGAGGTCCCTGAGTTCGAAAAAGGATTTTTACTAATTGATCTTTGTGTGGGTGTATTGATATTTTGCGCAGACTCCTTCAAAAGTGCCGTTCTTCGGAGGTGATTCCATCTGTTGTTTATTCTTAATGAGGGTAGTAAATGTGTTACCAAAACCGAGATACCTTTTTCTTCTTGCTAAATTCTGTTGTTTCTGTTGTTAAATTGCACAATATTAGTTAAGGATATGTTTCTAAAATTTGGAATTTTAGATTTATTTTACGCAGATTTTACGACGTAGATTTCTAGTGATGAGAGTGTAAGGCTGGCTGGGGGCCATAACGACCTCTACTCCAGGGGGGTGTACCCAGTTTTCATCCTTATTTATTTTAGCTAAACTATACCTATGCCACGAATTTATCGTCAACAAAGCGTACGAGGTAGAGTTGTGAAAGTATCTCGCGCACAGTCAACAATTTGTGTTTTTGTGTGAAATGAGGCGGTAGCTTACCGAGAGGCGGCAAACTACTCCGTGTCCCACCTCAAGCCATTGGAGAATATGATGAAGCTTTATGCTGGCTCATATTTTCATTAGGCGGCAACCATGAATGCAATGAAAATCCAAAACGTGGTGGTGGTAGTGTTGCTGCGAGTATAAAAGGTCACTTGTCTTCATAAATCTCAATGGAGGACCAAAGGTCGAGCAGTATCATCCCGGGGCACCAGTTTCCCCACGTGCGCGGCCATGTTTGTTTTTCACTATTTCCCACTTGCTAACAGGGTGGTGTTCACTGGGTTCCATTTGGCCCGAGGGCCTCATGCACTCGCTCGTTCTCTTATCTGTCCAGCTGCCTTTCTACCGCTGCTGTAACTAACATTCCTCTCTTGAGATCCCATACAATTTTCTTTTAATTCTCCTCAGTACGTGTTTATTGAGGTGCCTGTAGTCCGAATAGTAGGATATAGAATTTGATCCTTGGGGGTAAGAGAAACCATCAGCATTAAGAAGGGCGCAATCGCAGCCCTTCGTTTAAAGGCGACCAGAGTTCAAAATATTTCATAAAGTTCCAGAACAAAGAAAAATATAGAAAAAGTGTTAATTCAGAAAGCTTTTTATTAAAAATATAATGTTTATAAAATAGAAAAGTATGAAAACAAACGAAAATGGAAATCTAATTGAAATGATTCTTTATTTTTACTTGTAATGAGCAATATGAATTAACAGTATTTATTGTTGGAGGAATTAAATAGTTTTATAGTGAATAATGTTGACGAGCCATATATGTTAAGCCTAACGAATCAATGACGACGGGAAAGCGCAGAACGTTCGGCAGTCATGTTTCTTGGTATTTCGGGCCGTCTGAAGGGTTGTCATCAAGACAATGATTTATCCATTATCACGAAATAGAACGATTATGTTAAAGAATGAGCACTAGAAGAAGGTAGAGGTACTACAAAACTAGTTTGTTATTAAATTCACTGTAGCTCCACGCAGATTTGCTTTATTGTAGTTGCAGAGTCCGTTTCTTCCCATTCTGACCTAATAGGAATTCATTTTTTATTTTTCTTTAGATTTTTCTTGAAAACAGTCAAAATTGAAACAAGTCATGCGAGTTCCAAATGTGTTTTTCAAATTCACTAAGTTTCAAATCCGCTTGATCTGACTGCAAGTACAGCAAACAGTATTGTTGGATTGGTTAAACAACTTAACCGAAATGACCGTTAGTCTGTTTATTGGGCGATAAGAAAAATTATAGTTTTGACATTAGCACGGCCTTGGCTGCTTGTTAGCGAAGTATTGATGAGCCGATATAACTGCTGGTTCAATAACTGTCAGATAATGGCGCACTAACCTGATCCAATGAAACCTAGCGCTCTGAATATTGTCTCATACAGACATGTGACCTCCGGTTCGACGTGACGCGACTCCTTGCCGCCGTAGTACCAACGGGTACAGTTCGCCTGGTGTGAGACAGCCTTGTGTTGATGGATTGAATATCTACTTATTATGTATAATTTTCGCTTGGCACTGTGTCATAGAAATCGCTCTTCACTGTGGAAACCCACACAGCCAGAAAGCCCGCGTCTACAAACCGCTAATTCTTTTTTTACTCATAAAATGAAGTACCGTTATTTTATTAAATATGACATATTGTATAACTAAAAGATATTTAATTTAAATTACTCCGTCCATCTCAGAGCGCATGCTCGTAGCTTCGAGTGAAGCGTGGGTAGGGAAAAATGGGCAGGTTAGGTTCTAAAAACATAGTGATGTAAATAAACGACTGTGACTGTCGTTTCTCTTTTTCATGTAGTGAAGAACACTTAAATAATTTGTATCGAAAAAATTAATGTTTATTAATATTACTAATGTCAAAATAAAACTCTCTTTCAGAGAAACACAACCTAGTTGTTATTTCCAAACTGTGGTAAAAAACCAAACTCATTATAAAACGACAATATATTAAATAATGGCCACAAACGTTTTAATTTTACGCCCCCAAAAAATCAGTAGAAACCAAGAGATGGAGCGCCGAGGATATATCTATTCTAAAGTTTTGAAACTCTTATATTTCAAGTTTTAGGTTAGAAAGATCCCAGATCATTCACGTTATTTTGGCTCGCTGAACATCATAGAGTGAAACCAGGCTCTGGCGGCTAGTTTTATTACTTTCTTCAAGAACTTCACCAAATTCCTCATCTTCATAAACCATCTTTTCTTGAAAATATCAGATACTTAGCGCTTAGTTCGCCCATAACTTCATTTGGTTTTCTCCGTGACAGAATAAGAAAGTAATGATACAAAATTAAATTATATCACAATATATTTCTTTCTTTATTAAAGCTCTGTTAATCCAATAATCTGCAAACTTGAACGCGGCCAGTTCGAGTAACTGTAGAGCATAAATCTCCTGAATTATTGAAGTGATTGCTGGAAAAGTTTACTATTGAACTCTTGAGGAAGTGATTTCCCTCGACTGAGCCCACTCGCTACGCTCCTGTGGCCAAAACTCTGAATGGAAACTCTACTATACACGCTTGTTCAATAAATAATCATTTCATGGATCTATTCGTGAATGAATAATTCTTCGATTTATTTTCATGGGAGCGGGGACACAATTTCAGATTGAGAAGAATCGAAAACATTTCGATTATTGTGGAAACTCAAATTAGAAACAACTGGAGGAATGCTTGCGAAGGGATGAAGTTGAAAGATTATAGCGTGTACAGGCTTAAGCTCTGAGAACACAAGGCTGACGTATATGTCCACAGTTTTATCGATATGCAACGATGAGCATTTAGTGCACATGCGTAATGAGTGATCGATTAGTAGCGGTGAAAATAAGAAAGCCTGACGAAGTAACAAACTTTGGCTAGTACTAGCTACAAACTTGACTTCCAAGAATACGGCATTGGGTCGCCCTGGTCGATATGGTGTCGGTCTGTCAGGAAACGCACGCACAAAGAATGAAATGAAACCGTGGGAGGTGATTATAACATTTCATTCTCTAAGGTTCGCCGTGCACGTGTTGGTCACTAAAAAGACGAATTTCAAAATATTTTTTTAAACATCAAAACCCCTTTACTCAGTCTGCGGAATGGGTCAGCGTGGTGATCAAGATTTCCTCAGAGAAATCAAAGAAAGAGATAGCGGTGTAGCTCTGTGAAGGTCAGAGTGCCAATCTAATGAGCGCTGTGTTCCTGGTTGAAATGGAATTTCCCGTAGACGGGTTTTGGAACCATTATTTGAAACATTTCCTCTGAATAGTTTCATTTAGGGTATTTCCGGGAAAGGAGGTCTAAAAAACCACTTTTCTGAATTGGATCCTATCCTAGCTGGTGTTTATTGTTAAGGGTTAAATGCTCGCTAAAACCAAGTTTGAAGAATAGGAAGTACCTCTTTATTTCATGAACTTTGTCGGAAATGGCTCATTAAATATTGCAATCATCCAGATTTATAATTTTTCCTTTAATCATTTTTGTAGAATAATTCGTTTTAGGGTGGTTCGCGTATAAGGGAATGGTGTACATTACAATTTGATGTGAAGTTGCAAATTGTATAATTTTAATCAGCATCAAATTGACTCAATTGTTGGTAAAAAATAAGTAAATTGTAAGTTAGAACCTTAAGAGTTCTAGTGAGAGAAAGTATTGTGAGTTCACAGCAGATAATTTTCAGAAATTTCAACCGCTTAGACTCTCGTTAGCGATTAGCGATCATTTGGCTGTAGCTTGGCGTGTTCTACAGCATTCTAGTTACCGAGATCGTGCGATTAGGAGCTCCGTCGCTGTAGTGTGCTAGACGGCCGCGAGATCGCAACACTCACTGGCCACCTGAGCACACTCTGTCAGAAATAACTCCAAACCACTCATCGTATTTATTTCCTTCTCTTGATACCCTAAATAAAAGTTATTTCCGCAGATGGACTATCTACATATGTAGCATATATTGCATATAAAATGTATCTCATACATTATGTAGACTAGGTACTCATATTCATATGTTTATGTATACATGAAAAGTACTTACATATGTAAGAAATGCTGCCATAGGCGCTAGTGTAGTAGAGGTTACATTCCCAACTTTGCAATGGAAGTAAATTTTTACTTGCCTAATCAATAAAGGCATCCTGAACCACAAAATGAAATTCACAATTTCCCCCCCCCCAAAAAGCGCATTTATTCTCAATTTCATCAATGAAACATTAAAGGAACTAGTTGCTTCAGAGTTCTCCCTCAATAAACATTTTTACCAACGTTTTTTTTAATTGTACAAATAGGCATAGAGATCGTGCTGCCAAAAATATACGTTTTAAAGTGCACTGAATGAGAAAAAGTGATTTTTTTACAAACTGGTAAGTTTTGTAATGTGTTATTCAATATTAGAAAATCGCAGACAGAACCAATTCCATATTTGATTTTGAAGCCACCAGTTTTGAACCAAATCATCGTGACTAGAAGTTCCACATATTATGAAATAGATTGGTTCAATTTTTCTAGCCTTCACTAGAAATAGTAGATGGCTAGATAACTGTATTATGCATCACATAACCTCCGTGTTACTAAATGGTATTATCGTTGAAGTATTTATGGCAGTGCTATAGTGACTCACATCATTTTTTCGCACGCCATTTACATTGTAGTAAAGTTCTAGTGGGGATAGTCAGAGGGAAATGGCATAACGAAAACTAAATTAAGGGAAAAACCTGTCCTTCAGGTATTCATCAACATCTCAATCCCTTTTATATACCTCAGTACAGGTGATAATGAAATAAAATAAGAGAATCGATATTTTTAGCCTTAAACTTTTCGATATTTCCAGAACAAGTAGAAGTTTTTTACTTGTGCAGCTCATCCTCCCCAGAACATGTGTGCTCAAACAGAACACGTGTGGATCGACGCCGCGTTCCCTCCACTCAGCGAACAACTTGCAGGATTTACTTCGTCACCTTAAGCAACCCTGGGAACAGGTGCCAAAAGAGAACAGCGATTTAGTAATTGGTTTAACTCAATATTAAACTTCTTTTGTGATTGTTGTTTTTTTCATCCTTTGCTACTTAACTTAATGTATCAACTTGAAAGTTTCAAACCTTTAATTTGACTCCTTCTTGGAGTTGCCATATTTTTTGCATTTTGGCACGCAGTTCAAATTCTTTACTCCTGACAGTGGGTTAATAAAAGAGAATAGCAAGCTTTATTCTTCAGTTTTTACCCTTTGGAGCAGTGTTCCCTCTAAGCTGTGCGCGTGTGCGCGCGCACATAAATTTTAAACAAAGCGCACATGAAAAATATTTGCGCGCACAAAAATTTTTTTGTAAATTTAAGTAAATTTATGCAGAATGATTGGTGACTGAATCATAGTTTCAATAGGATGAAAAATAAATGCCAGTTTCAGTCATTATAAACTTTATTATGCCGAGCTTTCGATCTAGGGACTAGGTCATCTACAAGGCTAATTTACAATATACTGTTTTACATCATTAGAGGGTTGGTGTGTCTTCTGTCTTGTCTGTTCATGGACTCTTAATGGGTTGTGAATTGTTGTTATTGTTTGTTTGTTTTGACAAATGTTTTAATTGAAAAAGTTAGAAGCAGACAACGTTTTTACATTTTAAGTATTTAAATTTTCTTATTTTTCATTTAAATGGAAAAGGGAAGCCACAGTAATCAGCTAAATTCTGTCTTCACGAACTAATCATTTGACTTGTTTTATGTTGTTTTTAATTATGTTCCGTTGTAACGTGTGGTATGCTGTAAGATCGAGTCAATGCGTATAAGTAGCAAGTAGGTACAAAATTTGGCTGAATATTAATACTATTATTGTATTTTTTTATTATTATTATTTTTATTATATGCACTTTTTTAAATTGCCGCGCAAAATTTGTTTATTTTTGAAAAAACTGCACACACTTAAAAAAGTGTGCACACAGGTCACAAAAAATTAGAGGGAACACTGCTTTGGAGAGACTAGAAGCATAGTTAGAACTTAGGTGCAAAATAAGGAAAGGAAAGAAAAGTAGAAGTGGAGAGCTAAACGACGAGGACGTTACTAAAGTCTTGGAGAAGGAGGCTGAATTAACATTAGCGGTGACGATAAAGCTTTCAATGTGTTTCCAGCCTGATTAACCAGCTGATCAAATAAACACAGAAAAGGTAAGGTCGATGTCTGCGATTACTAAGCTTGGAAAACTGTTCATGAACCTGAAAAATCCTTTTCAATTAATTAATTATCAGTTATTTCCTTAATAATGCGACTTCTTTAAACTGACTTCCTGTAAAATCTATAAAAGATTAGCTGCCCCCCTTCCCTGTAAACAAGCTGGCGACGCCCATGCGTACGAATTGTGTAAAATAAAGGCTAAAACATTGATTTCGTTGATGGCGGAAGATGACCTCACTGGAGTGGTAAGATCCAATCAAACTTGCCAAGAACTAGAGAGATATCCTTGGCCACCATTAGCTGAATGATTAAAACGATTCAGTTGGTGCGGATGACAGACTGTCCATCTTTCAAACGAGATAGCCATTTATTTGTAATACACTGAATATCTTGTTCTACAGACATCTTACAGACAATATTTTGGGGTAAACTAGCGATGTATAATCGAAGAAATTTCACCGAACTGACAGAATTCTATATTATAAAGATAACGCCGTTTCACCCGTAACCAAATGTTGCCAACCTAACCTCATTTATAATATAATATTCCCTACCGATCGTCCTGATAAAATTGGACCAACACTTCTCACCATTCTGTCAGAAAAGATCCCTTTTCCTCCATAACTGGTTTTCTTTAAAGTACAGTAATCGCCTATTATTTCAACTACCAATTAGATGTCGTGGATAGTGGGCGAAAGCTTTCACTTTACTATAAACAATTTTTTCTAACCAATAAAAAGTAGCCATACGCGGGATTCGAACTGGGGATCACCCACTTACAAAGCCCCGCTCTTGACCACTAGACCAACACCCGCCCCTGGTTTTCTTTAAACTGAGTATTTATGTACTTGGTAGTATGGGAAAAACCCCTTAATTCTTGTTTCAAAACTTTTCGCACCCCCACGGGTTCTTTCAAATTTAAGTCTATAAAGAGGAAAACATAGATACCTCGAAGTGCAGCCATTTTTCATCGACCCTAGTGTTTTATTTTCCATTATTTTGTTTTTCTTCTTTTGCAAACTTGTATGCGATTTTGACTGACCGGAAGTTAATAATTTACCTAGCAGTTTTTATTTTTCCTTTTTTTAAGATTTTCTCGAAACTGGCTCCAATTCTTCTGAGTTAGAAACTACTCATTTATCAAAGTGGATCTACAACTTTTATTTTAAACACTTCTCCAGGACAAGCGCCATTTTTGGCAATTCTAAGCTTAGCCAGATATTGTTAATGCGAATCAAGTTGATGATAAAATTCATAGTTTTGCTGCGAATCTATACGAAATGTTTCCTTTGATCAGCGAAAATCGTCTTTTCGGGTTTAAAACCAGATTGTTGCCAAAATGTTGATTACCATGTGACATTAACTTTCATTTCAGACCAGTGAGCTTTACCTTGCAGCTTTAACAGTGTTCAAGATTACAGATAGAAGTAACCTGGGCTAATCAGGGCGTTGTGATCTGTTTCAGAGGAGCGTTCTCAGTGGTCAGAAGATGTGTGCAGAAGTGTACCGGACTGGAGTTTGCTGCCAAGATCATCAACACGAAGAAATTGTCGGCCAGAGGTGATTCTACTCATCATTACTCTCTCCTTATCGTCCTAACATCATCTTCTCCCGCAGTTCCAGAAAATAGATGAATAGTATTTTCAACTAATCCTCCTTGGCCAGTGTGCTGCTAATGAACCTCTAACTTCTCAGTCACTTGTGCGCCACTTGTGGGCGAAATAATAAATTTCAACTTTTTAAGATTTTTCTTTATTGAGCTACAGCGGATGCAGACTCACAAACACCACTTCTTCGTACTCAACTAACTTCCAAACGGATATTTTCCGTTTACATGATCATTGTTCACAATAATTTCTCTTACCTATTAAAATAAGAGAAAATACGATGAACATTTAATTAAGCCAATAGCGGCAAGAGATACTCCTGTAAGGTTTATAGAGAAGAAGACATTCAAATAATACTCAAACCAGTTACGACGATGTATTTAATAAGCGTATAAAACTTGAAATTGCGTATGCAAATCATTTTGTACACGAATAAATGCTTGTCAAATTCAGGATACTCCTTCGGCTGGGATACCCGCAGAGACGCCAAGAAGGGGGATGCTGGTCCACTCAACCCAATTGGTATTAATCTGTATTGAGGTAAAGCAGATATAATTTCTCAAGGGCATTAATTCAAAATTTTCTGAAAGTAACAACATTTCAGAAAGTTATTTATTATATTCAACTTACTTTCTTTCAAAATTAAAACAGTTCACGAAATTAATTGTCGTGAGTAAAAAGTAGAGAAGGTTGGTAGCAATGTGGCAGTTTCAGGACCTTACACATGGGCCATAACTCTGATTACATATTATATAACTGGAGGCGGTGAACATAAATCAAAATATAATGGGACAAGTTGCGTGCACACCTCAACAGTGTGTGCAAAGACACACGACAAAAACACACACACCGACATAAATAGTTAAACTCCATTCGCAGAGATCTAAATGCACACATATTCACTTAGAAAATTCTCTGAAACAACATAATAAATTCTTTTTCCTATAGTTGGCACACATGTTAAAAATATTTCTGAAAAACTTTCAACAACTCTATAACAATTTGGCAACACTGCCAGGCTTAATTGCATTTGAAAAAATAAAACCTTTTTCACTTTCTCTTATTGCTGGTAAAAGGAAGTAATAAAATCATGCTAAATTTTAGATCTAAGGAAATATCCATATTTTAGGTTCCCCCGAGTCCAAATAAATGGTTTCTGTGAGTCATTGTGTGACCAAAATATATAATAAACGAACAATTAGAAAATGAAACTATATTGAAGTGCTAAGCAACTTTTTCTTAAACAATTCAAAAACTTTCCGCCATTTTCACTGATGGAAATTCAAAAATTGGAGCACAGACTTTTGTTTTTTTAAAAAAAAAAACACGTTCGCTTGTTCAGGGGGACTCAGTAGTTGTATTTCAACAATTAAAACACTTCATCTTGGTCACGTGGCTGCCTGACCATGAAGTAGTATAATTAGGTGTACCATTGTAATACCCCAGCACATCTATCGGTCCTCCCTAATCATAGCTCTTTTAGGGCACCTCTCAACAACATTCTATGACATTTGGCAGTAATGTGTTTGACCTGGCGAACAATTCATGCATTTAACTAAATTGCAAAGAATACTCGATCATAGAACGGCAATTTTAATTACTTTGAAAGCATATATCGATTAACTGAGTTGTTTGATCGATAGATACAGGTAAGCATTGCCACTGGGAAGTGCATATTTTATAAACAGTATGGCATTGGCCAGCGGCCGATTACTCCTAGCCGTTATCTACGTGCTGTAATCACGACATCTAGCCTAGCTTCGCTCATTGGACTGACCCATTAAATATTGCCATCCAATCCGGGTCATACCCCAAAGGGGGGCTATGAAATGTCCGTGTAGCCCTAATTCTCTCCACCACCCACCCCTAATACCCCTCTCCTTGCAGCCGCAAGAGAGTTTCTCTCTCTAGCTAATGTAAGATCAAGTTGTGTGAGGTGATCATACCAGATCACCAGGCATGTTCAGGTCAATGGCGCATCGTTACCCTTTTTTTAGGTTAATTAATGATGATTATCTGGGGATAATTGTTCCCATTCAAGTTACGTCCTATTTTGTGGTATTACATTTCAATTTAGTTAAGTTACACAGGTAGAATTCTTAATAAAATGGCTAAAAAGTAATTACCTCGGCTAGTTGTTCAGTAAAAGATCATTTTCATATCTTAGGCATAAATATTTATTTATTTAACAATTTTTAATTTAAGCACTAAATATTTTACAGACTGTGAACGTTATTACGAGAAAATAGCCTCCCGAGATCCAAGAAAGGGCCACTGGACACTGTTCAGTCGATGGATGGACGAGCAGGAACCACGTACTTATATTTGGTTCAATTATTTGCCTAGTGTTTAGGGTGCGGGCGCCTATAACTTTGGTGGCGACAGGTGTGCCAACATTCGCAATGAATTACACCGCCACATGTGCTAAGAAAAGAACTTACTCGTTATTCTAAGACAGAACTTTTTTTTTTTTTTTGGACGTCTCGTTCTTTATTGTGGTTCTGGGAAGTGAAAGAAAGCGGCAAACTTGTTCTCTCTAACTCAGAGCCTCCAGCTGCTCCATTCTGTCCAGAGAAAGTCTGAAATATACAGCATCCTAACAAATCCTCTTGTCCTTTCACTGTCCGCCCAATTTACTTTACTTTAATACCTATTTTCTCCTATCCTTCTTTTTCTCTTACTAATAAGTGAAATTGTAATCTGCGATTTTCGATTTGAAGTTTTAATGGACATATTCTTTTTAATGTCCCCTGATTGAAAAAAGTAAAAATTTACTCAAATTTTGGAGTTCGTTTTATTCAAATACTTACTGCAATCTTTCCTCCCACTACTTTGTTCTTAAGTACTGTTCCACACCAGTACAGAGTGGACATCTATTTGCCAGTTGATAAATACTAACTAAATAATTTGAAGATTTATCTGTGGGAGGCCGCAAACAACTCTGGGAGTCTTGGTTCCTGGGGATCCGAGAGGAGGGTTCTTGTTGTCCGGCGATCGAACGACAATAAATCATTGTTGCCACTTTGGCGGGCGGCCGCCACGGAATGGACACTGTGGCGGGTTTTACTGATGCCCACGCCCGTATGACTCCGCTATAAATCATTATCAGGAAGGCAGTCTCTGACTATAGAGTTTCCTCCTTCCCTTGAGGCCGGCGACAACACGGACGCCACACTCTCAGTGGTGCCCACATTTTTATTTGCCTTCCGGGTAGTACTAGAAGTCCAGAATAATGATCTGCTCCATTTATTAATTCTCAGCAAACTCATTCTTTCGCTTTCTCTCTCTTGCTGTAATTTATTATTTCTTACCATAATTCGGATCTCTCGATAATTAATCGATTTATAAAGAGATCCAGCTTCTTTAAGCGCCTAAAGTCAAAAGTCAAGCCAGGAATAAACCAGGGTTGGTAAGCAGTTCAACGATTCTCGATTTTAGAAACAATAGAAATGTTTTCTTCTTATCGACAAGTCCGGCTCTGTGCACCAGGTATCAGTGATGGCAGTACTGATTACTACGTCATATTTACAAATTTAAATAATCTTTTCAAAGTGTTGAACTAAAGAATACCAATTGTAAGAACATAAGAGGCCATCAAGATAAGCAGTCATGTGTTGGTTTGATAATTTTTCAATCTCTTTTGTATTAAGGTTTTTTTCTCCTCTTTCTGAGTGTCTTTTCTTGGGTAGAGGACCAAGAGACTTTTATTCAACTAGGTCATTATTCCATGTACTTTATTCACTTCAACAGGGCTGTCAGCAAATAAAGCTGCTGGAAAATGTACATTTTTAGAAATGTTTAAGAAAAATTACCAAATAGAATTCTAGTTATTTTAAAACAGATAATACTACTGTAGAAATAATATTATTTATGAATACTTCTAAACTATATATTCCTCGGCTAACACTTTATCGCAATAGTCAATATGTTGCACCTTAATGGTTCTGTTTGTTCACAAGATGGTGTACCTTTCTTGATTTGTAAAAGTAAATAAGTTTCTTGAAATATTGGCCCATGAGAATAACGGTTAAAGTTGATTCTCCTCTTAGCAAGATAAATAATTCTCAAGAAGGAAAAAATCAGAAGTCAGAAATCTGCAGCGGTACATACAGATGATTGCAGTAAAATCTTGGTTTAATTCCAACGTTTAATGTTAGACACTTGACCATTTTTTTTTTAAATTTAAGGCTCGAAAAATCTGTGGTAATTGGCGCCTGGAGCTCTTTTCATTCCTCGTTTCTGATTAATCGTTTAATGTAACGAGGATTGGAAAATATTTTTAAAAAAGTTTATGTAAGAGGGGGTGTACTCTCAGTGTAGTGAAGAAGAATTGCTTTTTTTTATCAAGTAATAAAGTCCACTTTAAATTAAAACTTTCAATTAATTCTGAAGCAATAGAATGAAAAGTCTAGATCTAAAAGTAAGGAACCAAAGTCGGAATCTATGAGGGAACTTTTAGAATTGGTTTTGATCATAGATTTTGATACCAATGTAATTAAATAATTGAAACTACTGTACAAGAATGGGCGGACGCAAGGTGGAGGAGGTTCATTAAGGAGATTAGGAGATGTGAGGTATCGATCTGTGCTCGTGTGTGTGGCCCACCTGTGCGAGCAGCCCGTAGGCACAGCGCTGTGCTCCGTGGCAATGTGGGTCACTCGCATATCGATTTACCTCCTCCACTCCTAGTCGATTCTCGTTCTGTGTGTGAGAGAGAGTAAGTACTACATGTTAATCATCTCAAATTCTCTTTCATGCCTGTTTATTAATAAGTAAGCTTTACTAACATTTCTTACTATTTTTTTCTGTACTAATGGTACACATGAATGAACAAAACTGCATTTATGTCAATGGGCTAACTTGACAGTAGATTTCATACATTCTTTTACAACTATTCCCAAGCTTCAAACTCGGATGTTATTTCACAAAATCGTGATCAAATTCTGAAGATTGTGTTTCCACTAGAAATTAGTATTTTCACGTGGCCTGAATCTTAAAAAGTGGTTTGTGGTAAAAACAATCTTTAGGAAACTCAAAATTGACAATTTTTTGTTTACTAACCTCCAGGGATCGGCCAGTAATTAGCAATGGAAACTGATTGCACTAAGTTTTGTTTAAAACACTTCTTCAGCAAAAATTCGATAAAAAGCACTTCTTGGAGAGGTGGATGTGTTCCACCCTAGAAGAGCCATTTCGAGGTAATGTACAGTCATTCTTCTTCTTCTTCTTCATTTGTTTCTACAGCCCAAGTTGGGCCTTGGCCTCCACTTTCTTAATATTTGTTTCCTGATCTTTTTGTCTGCAATGCCTGATTCCCATCTTTCTGAGGCCCTCCTCCAATTCCTTAGTCCCACCTCCTTCTAGGCCTTCCCACTTTCCGTCTACCCATCGAAATAGATCACTTATGTGTAATTAGAAAAGAAAAAAAGAATTGAATAATTTTAAGAAAACTCTTCAATAGGATGTTCAAGAATAATTTTCTTGGAAAATGCGTTTTAGCGCAGTTGTGTTGTGAGACTGGCTACTCACTGGTACTAGTCACTTCAGCTTGTAGGAATTGATTTATTTTTAAAAATTCGCGGTTGGAAGATGAAATTTTAAGGATTTGAACCAAGATACTTCAGTAAGAAGAATTCGTAAGCACTCTAATCGCCTAATCTGAACATGTCCGAACCGATTGGAGACTCCATGCGGAAATTCGACAGATATTGCTCAATAATATTGAACAAAGATAGTAACAAATTTACCAGTCTCAAGATCTAAGCACTGATCATGAAAGCTAGCCATTCTAAATGTTTCCATTGTGTATGTGTGTTGCAGATTTCCAAAAATTAGAAAGAGAGGCGAGGATATGCAGAAAGCTTCAGCATCCAAACATTGGTGAGTAAGTTTAGTTCTGATTGTAGAGTCAGTCCTAGATTATCGCCTAGTATTCAAGGTGACTGGCGACTCCAGTTTAATTGCTTTGTGTGTGTGCAGTGCGACTCCACGACAGCATCCAGGAGGAGAACTTCCACTATCTGGTATTCGATCTGTGAGTATTCAGCTTTAGGCTTTAACCTTGCTATCGGTGTAACTACCACCTTACAATATCAGTTGAAACCAGATTTCCCTATTAAAACAACTTTTTTTCCCCATAAGGAAGACTGTTCCTGCTGATTGCAGGAAGAAGAAGCTTAGATATTTGAAATTTTGCTCAGTATGTGTGTGAACTAGAGATCTCAAAAAATAAATATAATCTGTGAACCTCTTTCACAAATTTCAAAGTTCTACCTTGTACATTTTCTTAAAAATCGTATTTTTTTTTAACTCTTACATTATACAGTGCGTAGGACCGTATATTACACCAAAAGGTCGCCAACGAGAGAGAAGCCCTTCTCTCCTGGAAAGTGCCATAAAATGAACATTGCTGGAAAAATGATTCCATTGAAAGTAATAGAGCTAGAGAATACAAGGCGACCTCTCTAAAAACTGTTGAAATTTGTATGAAGGTAAAGGTATGAATTTCCACTATAACTCATACTTGAAAAATTGCAGAATTGCATATTTCGTTTAGGTGCCGTCCCAATAAGGTATCGGAACAAAATGGTTTGAGACAAAATCGATTATCGATTCAGTAAGTGCAATATTACTGAATCGATTTTATCAGTTCTTTGAGATTTGCTGGAAAACGACTGCTAAGGCATTCTTCAAACTTATATTTATAAAAGACGAGTAGTTTTATTACTTTTATTTGAAATGTTTTTCCCGTAAAAATTTGGTTAAAATCAAGGGGGAGGTTGGGTTTACTAATAAATTCAGTTATATTATAAAATCTTATAAATAGCCATTTTACCATGGAAACCATTAAAATAAAATAAAGGTTACATGATACTTGTAAATAATATTAAATTGAGCTTAATTAAACTAAAAAATTTAGTTACTGTCTGAGTTTCTAGCTTATTGACCTTTTTTTAAACTCATTTTAATGTTTGGAAGTCTGGTTTGGTGGTGTAGGTCTAGAAAAAATTGTCTTTCACAAGTTGCCAAACGATTTGAGAAGAATGAGTACCTTTAGTATCAGTTGCTAATACCCTGCAGAGGAGTGCAGCGTGAGAGGAGTATAATTCATATGAAGATTATTGTCATGGTGGCTAATACCCTTTTTGACTGAGTTTTAATTTTATAGGTGTAAATTTGGGTTAAAGTTAATTGTGAGTTAGGTAATTTATTAAGATCTCTGGCCAAGTGTATCATCTCTAACATATATCTTCTGTTTTTGAAATTTTCTTTGACCATAATCTTAAAGTAATTGGTGGGAGGTTGAGTGAAGGATTGTGAATGCTCTATTTTTCTCTCTGTTATAACTGCTATTTCTCTACGAGGGTCGTTTGAAAAGTCCGTGCAAAAATAAAAACTACTTAATTTTTTGGGGTAAACCATTTTTATTTTTCAACATAGTCTCCTTTTAGGCTTATACACTTCGTCCAACGCTGCTCTAGTTTGTTGATCCCTTCCGAATAATAGGATTTGTCCAAGTCTGAAAAATAGCCATTCGTTTCTGCAATCACCTCCTCGTTTGAATAAAATCTTTTTCCCGCCAGCCATTTCTTCATATTAGGGAACAAATAGTAGTCCGAGGGAGCCAAGTCTGGAGAATAGGGGGGATGTGAAACGAGTTGGAACCCTATTTCCATTAATTTTGCGACCACAACTGCTGAGGTGTGAGCTGGTGCGTTGTCGTGATGGAAAAGGACTTTTTTGTGGGTCAATCGTGGGCGTTTTTCTTGCAGCTCGGTTTTCAAACGGTCCAATAACGACGAATAATATGCACCTGTAATAGTTTTACCCTTTTCCAGATAGTCGATGAGGATTATTCCTTGTGAATCCCAAAAGACAGTCGCCATAATCTTTCCGGCCGAAGGAACGGTCTTCGCCTTTTTTGGCGCAGATTCCCCCTTGGTAACCCATTGTTTAGATTGTTCTTTGGTCTCAGGAGTGTAGTGATGTATCCATGTTTCATCCACAGTGACGAAACGACGCTTAAAGTCCTGCGGATTCTTCTGTAACAGCTGCAAACCGTCCTTGCAACACTTCACACGATTTCGTTTTTGGTCAAGCGTGAGCAATCGCGGCACCCATCTTGCGGATAGCTTTGTCATGTCCAAATGTTGATGCAAAATATTATGTACCCGTTCATTCGAGATGCCCACAGCACTAGCAATCTCACGCACCTTCACTCTTCTATCATCCATCACCATATCATGGATTTTATCAATGATTTCTGGAGTAGTAACCTCAACAGGGCGTCCAGAACGTTCAGCGTCACTTGTGCCCATATGGCCACTCCGAAAATTTTGAAACCACTTATAAACTGTTCTAATCGAAGGTGCAGAGTCACCATAATGTTTATCAAGCTTCTCTTTAGTCTCCTGAGGCGTTTTGCCTTTCATAAAGTAGTGTTTAATCAACACACGAAATTATTTTTCGTCCATTTTTTGAAAATCACTCGACTTCCTCGATTCAAACGAATGCCAAACACTAAGAAATAGACCGATCTGGCTGAAACTTGGTGTGTGTTCTTCCAAGAGATGCTACTAACTAAACATAACCTCGATACGCGCCAGTGTTGCTATCTCTCTGACTTTGCACGGACTTTTCAAACGACCCTCGTATTTTCTCCCAATTTTATGAAGTCTTACCAGTCTACTTGGCTGTACAGTCGTTTCAGCTAATCTTGGAGTATTAGATTGGTATGTTTGTTGTGATGGTTCTGCCTTTGATTTCCCTTTAAAATAGTACCTGAAGATAGACAAAACTGGCTCTTATCGTCTTTTCTACTGTTAAGTTAAATTAAGGGCACTCCATGTCTTAGACTAAGGCATATGTAATTCCGGGATAAGTATCGTCGCACTTTTGCACAATCTTGTGAAAGTTTGTTTCTTTTTGTGATTAAAATGAGAATTAAATGCATTCAGAAAATTCTGAGTTTTGTAATAAAACGTTTGAGAGGAAATGACAATCCTTGGTGTTTTTATTTTCAAGTTTTCCATCAGTTAGGTCAGTATAAACCGCTGCAGAGTAGTTGAAGAAAAGCTGGCCCATTAAGTTCTGCCTAAATTAAACTGGTTTTAACTGATCTTGCAATACCTGTTCAATAAAATATTAAAAGTCACTAACGATCTTTTGAAAACTGTGGTTGCCAGGGTTACAGGCGGAGAGCTGTTTGAAGATATTGTCGCCAGGGAGTTCTATTCTGAGGCGGATGCATCACATTGTATACAGCAGATTCTGGAGAGTGTGAATCACTGCCACCAGAATGGGGTCGTCCACAGGGACTTGAAGGTAACTTCCTATTTTTTTTTTGTTTTGTTTCTATATTTATTCAACTGCAGGCTTTGCCACTGCTGGTTCCTTTATCTTTTCAGGAAATCGCTTTGGTACTTTTCCTTAACGCGGAAATAGCAGAAATATCGCGATGGAATTTTTTTTTTTTTTTTTTTTTAATTTTACAATTACAATTTTCAAGGTGCTGTCCAACATTTTAACTTACAACTCATAACGCCTAAAACGGATTTTTCCACAAAAATTACAATCTTCTGGTGTATACAGGAAGTTAAAGATAATCCTAAGAGGCATTTTTCAAAAAATCTCATTCAAAAAAGTGGTATTTCCATTTTCAGAATTCTCTACTACGAATTCGAAGTTTCAGGCGGACAATTAAACTCTCTTTCACAAAATGTAGACCTTAAAGCCATAGATTATACTCGAAAGGTTCTTTAGATGATTGCCTATTCACCATTTTCTCCGAGAAGTGTCCTTAATCGAATTGTCCTCTAAAAATTTTCCAAATAAATGTTATGGTCCGAAATGTGTGCATAGAGTTTAAAAGTAGATCTTTAGAGCCATTTGCATCAAATTTGGCAAATCCGGTCAGTCTGGCGATCCGATGGTGACATCGGAACTCCAGCTAGAACCAAAATAGACCATGGTTTGAACTAGGGAGAAAGTGCAGAATCTTGAAACTTGTGTTTCAGATAAAAACTCATTTTTGAAAGTTTATTGTGAAGCTAATAATTATTACACTTGCAGTAGAGCACGAAACTTTAAAAAAAGAAAAATATGGCAGAACTGGGCATCATTAAAACTCTTAATATTTGGGTGTATCAAAGTTAAGAAAATTTGTTTAGTGAAGTAGAGTAACTGTCTACTTTCACAAGCGGGGCCTAAAGTCCAACTATCAATTAAGTGTCTTGGGACGAGAGGCGGAAACACATACTTTACTATCAACATTTTTTATAACAAAATAGATACATACGGGATTCGAACTGATGATCGCCCACTTAAAAATCCACGCTGCCTAACCATAGGACCAACACCCGCCCCAAATTTATTTTGTAATAACCACATTTATTTGATAACTTTGACAGATTCAATCAAAATTGGGTTAAATAAAACACATGTTTTATTTTCGCAAACATATATTAACACATATTTTCTTAGTAAAGCAAGAGATATTACTTTAATAATAAACAGAGCTGCTCACTTCAACTAATTCTTCATTAACTTTGTGGCTGGAATTAGTAAATGTCACTGACGATAACCTACGTTCCAGCTATGCGACCATAATCTTTCTACAGCTGATCGATGAGTCCGTTTCAAACTCAAACTCGTACGTCGCAGTGGAGGAACCTGCATCACTGTCTACTTCTCTTTCTATAAACGCCAGCAAATCATCTAGGATATTCCAGCTCGACTGAGGTGCACCAATTGATTGATTTATATCCGTTGCAATCAATTCGTCAACAGTTGTTTGATGAAAGACACAACTGTACGCACGTTGATTATAACGGCTAGGGTACTTTTCCTTAGAGCAGGCTAGAATCACTCGTTCGGCAGCTATTAGAACTGCTCTGGTCCATGAACATGTGCATGTTAGACAATTGGCAGGAGTACTGGGATCACTGCACACCGCAGTATCAATATGTGTTGCCGCTCTGAGTTCTTCAATATTATTAACAACTTTATCACTTGAGACACCAGGGATCTCTGCAGAATATATTATACTTCTGTCACCGACCTGAATTTCATAAACTTCATTAAAGAAAAGATCCTTTTCGCCAATAGTGTCCAGAGAATGAGTGTTAGGCATGTTTTTAAATAGAGAAAGCTTTACAGCTTCTAAAAAACTGAGTTTATCACATGGTTTAACACCGGCGTTCCCCCACATATAATATTTTTCATTTATGTATTTCAAAGTCAACGTCCACTGAAATGATTTCGATGGTGTCTGCAGTATGTATGCTAAAGTCTCTCTGTCGGTAACAAACTTCGCTCTTCTCACAGCATCCATTTCAATACGTTTGCTAATCCATTCCTCCAAAGGTTTCAGCAATAAAAATGATTCTTTTCTCTCAAGTTTGTCTGTTTTTTTTTTAAAAATTGGAAATAAATTATCACTGCTTAAATCTGCACGTTTATTGTAATATTTTAAGGAACCTAAAACATTCTGTTCATCAGAAAATGTTGTTTTTTCAGATCGAAATCTAGGTTCTACAAAGTAGCCTATTAGTTGGGGTTTCGGTGGACTTACCCAATATTCTTGAATTCTCTGAGTTAATATTAGATATGAAGACATATTGGATTATTCTAACATTAATATTAGCTATGCGCCGTAAGTTCATCAGCTACCACTCCTTACACTTACATTTGCACTCATTTAAGTTGATAACCTCAACGGAGCTATCATTGTCTGGGCCCTTGAATCGATTGTGATATATCAATTAACAAGGCTTGCAAAAGCTTCAGAAGTCAACTCCACTATCCATCCACCTTCAATCACAGAAACTCAACTTTTGAGTTGAGAGTTTTTATTATATTAAGGGTTGAATTTTAATTTTTTTTTTCGTTCAAAAATAATCACATAGGGAGGACCGATGTCTTAGTAAGTAGTATGCTTCAGTAGGCAGTTGAGGCAACTTATTGAATGTGACATAGCGCTCCTAGCGGCTGAACTTCCTACTGTTATAACCTTGCCTAAGTTGTGTATGGGTGTGAAGGTTGTAATGTAAAGTAAATGTGTTCCTTTTTCAGTGAATAGGTCGCCTATTTGTGTTCATCATTACAGTGCATTAATTTTCATTATTTTAGTGTATTCGACTGAAGCCATGAGTGAGCTGTCATTACTAGAAGTGCCATCTTATTGTAGAGATGGACATCGCGATTTTCCAGCGTACACACAGCCATTGCTTGTTGGATGCTACACAATGATTGGTGAGGATAAAAAATATAAAAATGATATGTCAGCATTAAAGTATCTGTTTAAGAAATTTACTAACTTGAGTATATCTGTGAGATTTGATTTGAATGAAGGAAATATAATAGAAAGATCTTCAAACATTAATCTGTCAATGAATGCTCTGTGCGAGTGGATTCAGTCACAAAAAGATGAAGAATTTTATAAAAAATGCGAATTTATATCATTTAGATGTGTATTAACCAAAGTAATGAATACACCATTTGAAAGACGAGACGGTTGGGTGGTATGTGCCTCAGTGGAAAAAGACAAAATATATATGTACCCTTTTGAGACAGAAGAAGACAAAGAAAGACTAAATAATGCTTCAGATTATCAGAAAAGGTGTTCATCATGGGGATATAAATTTGAAGGATACATATTTAGTGATAAACCTTTAGAGAAACCCGCAGGAAAAGAAGCTGAAGAGGGAGGTGAATTCGATTGTGTGTACGAAGCAAAATTAAATGAGCACAGATTGTTGTTTGCAGCGGAAATGGATGGGATTGTCAGCGAAAAGGAAATAAACAGTTTAGAAGAGCTCAGACAAGCCGAATTTATTGAAGCCAAAACATGTATCCACTTAGATTGCACCAAACATAAAATCTCTTTTGGTAGATATAAGTCTGGTAAATGGTGGGCCCAGTCATTTCTTGTCGGCATACAAACAATATTGGTAGGATATCGCAATTATGATGGCATAGTCACTAGATTAGAAAGGATTCGAGTTAAGGACCTGACAAGGAGGTTTCCAGAATTCTGGGCACCGTTGACGCCAGCTGCGTCTTTGAATTTTCTGAATGACTTTTTAGACTTTGTGAAGAAAACTGTGGCCAGCGAAGAGACAAATCGAGAGCGGAAAGTGTTTGTGTTCTCTTGGAAGCCAGGACATCCAGTCAAGTGTAAAACTCTAGACGAACCGTGCTATTTCTCTTTTCTTAAGAGGTAAACTCTTTTAGCTCACATTGCTTACTGTCAGCCAGTTATCTATAAGTATTCTACGAGGTATTCCATGTTACTATTTTATATATGTTTTAGCTGTTGAAAGAAGTAACTATAGACTATAAATGTTCAGCTGAGATGTTTAGAATAATTAAATATCTTGCATTAATTTGATTATATATGTACATGTATTAAGTCTAATTAAGAGAATTAACTCTCAAATAAAAAAGCTATTTATGACCAGCATAAGCTGAGTCCGACAGACGACGCTCTAAGACATTTAAGAAGAAACAGAAATGTTTCTTTCATATTTTTTTAATCTTTAAATAAATTTTTTTTTTTTTTTTTAATTAATTGCAGTGCGATATGATTTCACTTTATTTCTTTCCCGCGGTCTTACTTGGACTTACATAACTTTTGAAGAGAAAATATTTTTTTTCTCGCCGGATTGAACCTCCTTGGCTTCAAAATCTTTTATATCCAATGGGGAGGGGGAGAAGTTTTTAAAATTCTTAAGTTTTAAATATCAACAGTTAGCAGTTAAAAATTTGTATTACAAATTGTTTTAAAAAAAATTAGTTAAAATTATGTTTTAAATATCGTAATTTGTTTCTTTCAAATGTTTTATGAATCCTTATTTTACTGATGTTAAAAGTGTTATAAAAATTTACAGTAATGTACAGAAACAAGAGTATGTTGAATGGATTGAGCTCAGGGTTAAGGCTTCCATAATAATCTAATGAATGATAAATTCCACCACTCAAGCCAGTGTTTAAAAAAAATGTGTGACAAAAGCAACCAAAACAGTTATTTTAGCTGGATGTTCTACAGCACTTGACTCAAATATTTTCTCATCTATACTGTGCTCTACAAAAGCCACATTTCTCATGTGATGGAGAAATTGCGCTTCCAAGCCTAATTAATTAAAGCAAGGTTCTAGAAAGCTGGATATTTTCTTCTTTCACACTTAGTCTTTACTAAGCTTCCAAACATTCATTAATTGTCTGATGCCAGTTGGGAGATTTACCTAACTCTGTTTCGTGTCCAGAACTACTATCTCATTTTTTTTTTCTTTGAGGTAGAACTTCAAATTAACTCTTTGAGGCACACGATTTTAAAGAAACTAAAAGCCCTAGTTGCACAGAATTCATTAAACAGAATAAACATTCATTCCCATTATCTTACAGATGTAATCATCCCTCTCAAATAATCATCACTCTCGAAATAAGAAAAAAAGAAAAGAAAAAATTAATACCATTTCAATAGTCCTTTTTTAGTGCGGGACACTGGTATTGTATAATACCACTATGCAACTAATGCTTTATATGATGTTCATTCAAACACAACTTTTTACCAAAACAAAGCGGTACTTTGCAGATATACTACAGCATTGTCCTTCAGCGCACTGTTCCTTGAAATGTTTAAGTTCCATGTTTTGACCCAATTTTTTATAAACAATATATGAATTAACAACAGCTGCACCCAAATAATAGAACAGTATGCGGTGCCACCATTTTTTACTATCGGTCAAGTTTATAATGAATATAAAAATTATTTCACTTATTTTCGCATTTACCATTGCACTGCCAACTGAATGAAAAACTTTAAATAAATATTAAGCTGTATGTATGAATAACTTCAACTTTTCGAGGTGGGTTAAAATATATCCCACCATGCAGCAAAAACTAAGCAAAAGGTGGGACAGTTTTTAACCCACCTAGCCGCAAAGAGTTAATTAAGATGTCTGAGTAATCTCGTTTTATTGGATCAGCCGACTTACGGAAATCCGTTTGAAATATGTTTGAACATATATCTCTTACTGAACAAGTAATGTCAAGTCCGTAAAATTTTGATTCGAAGGTATTGTCGAAACAATAATTAGAAATTTGAACTTTTGATACTAGAAATGGTTTCATTGTTGCTTGATATTGCTTTTCCTTTTTGCGGCTATAGCGCCAGACATTTCACTTCCTTTTACAGCCAGAATCTCTGAGCACTTCCTCTAGTTTAAGTCAGATCCAACAGCCTGTACTTAAAAATAGAATATTCTTCATATTCTCGGCGTTTACAAATGATTTTTAAGATTCAACTTATAATAATCTATTAATATTAAGTTTAATTAGATGCGTAGGGCTGAATTATTTAATTGTGCCAAAAAAATTATTTTGTAACTTGTAATATGACAAGAAATATTTTAACGTTATACTCTATAAAAAAAAATTATTGGGTAGGTTTGAAGTATTCTAAACAAATTATGTACTCAATGGGCAATAAGAATAGAAATGAGAATTTACAGGGTTGCAGTTAGTTAAAATATCGAGACTTTAAAACGAACTATTCCGATTTCTGTTGGTTAGAAAATCATTTTTTTAAAAAGTCTACCATTTTTTTCAAATTTAGAATTGTAAATGTCTAATATCGCAGACTAGCGATTGTAACACAATCTAACAGGGTAAAAGAGATGCTCCTTCTTCTTTTGAATTTGATGGGGGTCCATCGCTCAGAGCAGTTGCCAGATTTCACTATGAGACAGAGTGAATGTTCTCTGTCCAACTTTACATATCAAGCTTTCCAAACTAGAGACCTATCTTCTAGTCCATGCTTTCATTTTGTGACACCATCAAAGTTACGCAACTGACTGGTGGAAGTTGACTACGTAGAGAATAGTTACTTCCGTCCAATAAAATTATGTCAGGACCACAATTCTGGTTGTTCAAGATGATTGAAAGTTCTGTATGTTGCAGAGCTAGATGGTAAGGTCTTAGTTACGATTGTTGAGTAAGATCACTCCTTGTAATGCTATGAATCTGAAGCCTGCCGATAAACGAGCAAATCTCATCTCCATTCATATCGCCCTCTATTATTTCCTATTGTGATATCTAGTATTATTTCTCTTCGTTTATTATAACATATTACCCTCTTCCTGGTTGAATATTTGTATTTTATTTTTTATAAAACTTTATTTTCAAATATTTGTTTAAGAAAGCTTTATTGATTATAATGTACAATCGATGTAAATGTGCAGATTAAATAAACAATGACAGATGGTTCTTTCTTATTTACATTAATTTCCCTGACTTAAAATAATCTATAAAAAGGAGTTAATGAAAAAAATATTCTGCCCTGAATGGAAGATGTCTGGAGTGTGGGGTTAATGAACCCAATGAACATTTTGAGACTTTGTGGAAACTCATCCGCCTGGAAGGTGTGTTTGACTAGTTGCTTCTCTCCAGAGGCTTTCAGTAGATAAGCATTTGTAGTCATTAACATGGATTTGGACAGCATGGACCAGCACAATGTTTTGAACTGGAATAACTAAGTTACTAAGTTTTTTCCTAGCGATTATCAGCAGCAACTACGACTAAGGCCCTGTCACTTTAAGAAGTGCACTTGGAAGAAACAAAGATAGAACTAATTCCATGACTAGACACTTAAAAATTTTTGTGCAATTATGATATTGTGGTGTGATCTAGTAAAATTTAAACTGAAACAAAACAATTTATGGAAACTTTACAATTGTTTTTCTTCCGGAGTTTAGTTTTCTGAAGTTTAGAACTACTGAAGATTCTGTTAAGAGGTGAAGGTGATTCCATCACATCTGCTGCCGAACAGCAGTCTGAGGAACTCTGGAACCCTAAGTCATATTCGGTGCTGACGACGGAAACCTTTTCCCTAAAAGTTTCCAATTTTAGATTATTGACGTAGAAAAGATGCTGACTTTTAATCGCCGTCGCTGCTAAATCGTTGCTCCAAAGCTGATTTACTTGACTAGTATAGTGTATTACTTTTTTTTATTTCAGCCGGAGAATTTACTGTTAGCTAGTAAAGCCAAAGGCGCTGCTGTGAAGTTGGCCGATTTTGGCTTGGCCATTGAAGTTCAAGGGGAACAACAAGCATGGTTCGGTAAGTAAACGAACAGCTTTTTGGATGTTTCTGCTTTCTAATATACTCTTGATGATTGTTTAAGTTTCACTAATCTGGTTTGATGATAGGTTTCGCTGGCACACCAGGGTACCTCTCGCCGGAAGTGCTGAAAAAGGAACCATATGGCAAACCAGTAGACATATGGGCCTGTGGTATGTCTCGTAATATTCTTATTTTTGTTAGATTTTTTATTATTCATCACTTTTGTTATTTTCTTTGTAAATTGAGTGAAATCAGGTAATATAATGTTAACAATCTCAATTAGCAGCTCTCCTTTCTAACGACTGAACTTAGATAACCTGAGGTAGCCAGCTTTCATCTTATCAAATACAGATTTACCACTCCGGGTCAAGAAATGCAATCATGGCTTTCACGCCAGTTGCCAGTCAGGAATGCACAGCTCAGAGCCATCGCGAGGGAGGGCCCCGCGTTCAGGTTACATTCTGGCATAGAACCTAGGCACAGACGGGACTCCTAATACTACCACTTTCCATACTGACTTCTAACAACACTGTCGGCTGCTCGAATACGATTGAGTGGGTTATGCCAGTTGGCCTGAAATTTTTTTTGATGCGTGAATAAGAATACGGTGCTACAGCTGCTGGAGAAAGAATCGAGACCAAGGACAGTAGACGCCTGGACCTACCTTACTCCATCCATCCATTCTATCTCCTTTTCTGGATTTTTCTTTTTAAGAAACCCATCAGAGAAAAGTTTCGCTTCCCTATTTATTAATAACAGAAGTGCCGAAATATGAATCACCCCTTATTTTGAACTTTTTAAAAATATTGTTTTAATAATAGTTATGCAAGATCATTAAATCTCTAAACTCAATTCGGCAATTTTTGGAATCGATTAGATCTTATCATGAGCTGGATACAGCATGAACTGAAAGTAAGCGAGATTGCGAGAAGTGTTTGATGGATATTATAAACAATATCGATTACAAAATGCATTGAATGCACTCACACGCCTCTATTTTACTGCAGTTCTCAAGTTGTTGACATTCTAACACACAAAACAGATATTTCTAGTGATGACTCGAAATTTAAAGTTTGACGTAATCGCAGAACTTCCCTTGCCTTAGAAAATTAGATGCGCCTTAGTTCGAGGACGTCTGTAATTTGATGCAATGCGGATTATATTGTTTTTTCAAATATCATTTCCAATTTTGCACATCATTCGAATATAATTTTTTTAAGCTTGGCTTTTGTTGTTCCAGGTGTAATATTGTATATACTGCTGGTGGGATATCCACCATTCTGGGACGAAGACCAACACAGACTTTATGGACAGATCAAGGCTGGTGCTTATGATGTGAGTATGTTCTAATTCTAAATTCAGTTTTTAAATTTACTGCAATAAAAAAAGTAACACTTTTTTAATTTCATTAGATTAACCACCACATTCTGATACAGTTGGTACAGTAAATGCCTGAGCTTATTGCATTTGACAACTTTTAATCGTCGAGAGTCATCCAATTACTCTTAGGAAGAATAGATAGACAAGTTTTAAATATTTAATAACTTGGCTTATTACATTTGAAAGTGCGTAGAAATGAAAACAGAAAAATAAATAAAATAATCATTTAACAAACAAGAAAATATTTTAAGAAATGTGTATATGTGGTAAAAATAATATCAAACCCTTTTACTGGCCGGCGTAGAAAAGTGGGCTTAAGTGAATTCATCTTATGAATTTCTAAATGAATCTAGAATTTCGATAGTTAATTTACAGAATAAGAGATGAAAAAATTCATAAATTTGCACAAGTAGGGTTGATAACTGTATAATTTGAATTCTTAATATTATTGTGATTCACAGTATCCTTCACCAGAGTGGGACACGGTCACTCCGGAAGCGAAGAACCTCATCAATCAAATGCTGACTGTAAACCCATCGAAGAGGATAACTGCATCGGATGCACTGAAACATCCCTGGATTTGTGTAAGTTGATATCTAGCGGCTGCCTCCTTTACCTAGTATAAAGATTTATATGAAAATAGAACAGTGCTGCTTCAATATATGGACTACCTACTTCAGCCGGCTTGCAAGGCCTAAAATGTTAACCTAAAAAGTCAACAGTAGTGAGGTTCATACAAACAAAAAACTATTATTTGAACAAAATATTTTATTTTTCAACCATTCGACTGATAGGTTATAAACATATAAGTTCCAAACATATTAAGTGTGAAAACTGTGGTTAAAGAATAATAACTGACCTAACTTCTAAGAATGGTGAAAGTGATCAAACAATTGGACAATAAACTTTAAAAATGTTGAATGAAATTATTTTTAATAACAATAAATTGTAAACATTTGGGCGAGATTGCAAAATTAGTAGTAGTAGTGTGTACATTTATGATAGACATGGTCAAAACACTAAACTAATGTAAGCCATTCAATGTTACAGCAAAGGGAGAGAGTGGCGTCTGTGGTGCACAGACAGGAGACTGTGGACTGCCTGAAGAAATTCAATGCCAGACGCAAATTAAAAGTAAGTCAGCATCAGCTAATTAATGATGAACTAAAGAGAAACGGAGCTGAAATAATTTGTATCTATATTTTTTGTTTATACAGGGCGCTATATTGACCACTATGCTGGCCACGCGTAACTTCTCCAGTAAGTATGATGCTCATGGTAAGTACCTCACAGGCCCCATCGCTCTCTCCATAATACTTAAGTATTAACCCACCTCCCTGCGAAAAAAAAAATTAAAGTTACTAGAAAAAGAAATTTAAAGAAATAAGTCTTCAAAAAGTTCCTTTAGCCTACCTGAAAAACACGTACACGTCTCTCTACATCACGATACGAATGTTGGCACCATTGATGTTGTACATGAGTTAATACTGATATAACAGTAAAGAGAACCTTATGTGTAGTTGTGGTCAATTTAACCCTTCTTCTAAAAACCCTATTGTTTCATGTGGTAGAAATCTCACTCAATGCCATTAATATCTCGTATTATCTCTACAGACAGTTTTAACCACTTGTATTCACTTTTATGTTTTCTAAAAAAATTTTTTGTTATTTTCACTTATTTGTACCTTTTTTTTTTTATTTTCCCTAAAGTTTCATTTAAATTAAAACAATATTAAGGTCGATTGAATTGGAGATATTAATAAATAAAGCTTATATAGTGCCTCATTTAAATATAGCTGGAAAACAACGGTAATTTAAGTTGGCCCCACAGCTTGTTAAATAAATTGATAGAGAATATTATCGATTAAATAGTGCGCATTCTTGGGAAATATTGAGAATTTTAAATTTAGGCATAATTCAATAGGATTAGCCCATAATTCAGATGCTTAGAACTTGATGCTCTGGAATACTTTATCTTCTAAAATTGTACCTTCTAATTTGTTGCAATAAGCTCCGTTTGGTTTATATTTACTATTGTTAGGAAAATTAAAGCACCTTTGTTATTGGTTTCTCGATAAGTTTATATGAAATGTTCTGTATGGGCTGATTTTATCCGTCGTGGCTTGACTGGTTTTTTCGGGCTTTTCTCCATCATCAGAGAACTAATAATTCATTGGTGTAAAGAATTCGACTCCAACCGGTCAGAAGTACAAAACACATGCGCTACGATAGCCTGTGTATGTTTATGAAGGTTTTTGAACATTCGATTTCAAAAACTGAAATTTGCAAGAAGCTTTATACTTTGTCTAAAGCCCTTTTTACGCAAAGAAGATTTCTCTCGCTAAATAATTTTTGTTTAAGCTAGTGCCGTCTTATTCAGGTACTATCAGATTCTTTGTCATCAGTTGCCAATTGGTTTTGTGATTATTTACGCATATGCGGGATCTCTGTATTGGTTTGAATTCGATTTGAGTTTTGGTTCTGAGGAAACACTTGAATACACAAATGAAGCAGCACAGTGCGCATGTACTGTTTGGTACTTGGTTTGGTTGTCTGATCGATCACATTTGAAGGTGGTTTGCATTTTGATATGATAAAGGCCACAAAAATTTGGAATCAGCTTGAATTCTTTGGAACATCAAACTCATCTCATTGCGCGTTCTTCTAACAATCTCAAACCAGTCTGCGGTTATAATGGGACAAAGATATGTACTGTACATGAAGAGAAATGTAAAATAAATAATCCACAAGAAGTTCTGAGACCAAAAAATGGACTTATTTCAATTCTAAAACAAAAAGATTAAGTAGAGACAGAATCTCAGAAGTTGGGCTATTTTAACTCCCTACTGACTGAAGTATCAACAGTAGGTTGTCCAGCTACATTCTTATCTAGAGATTAGCCCGTATTCTGTAAAACTTTACAGATGAATTAAAGTGTCTCTGAGAAGAAGGCACAATCACCTATTGGCTCTTATTCTTGAACTGGCTCACAATTTATATCTAAATCTTATTTTGTTTATTATTATTTACAAGTTCCAGGAAGAGATAATTGATTTGCTCAATATAATTATAATTTTACAGAAAGTTCGGTTTAGCTGAACCGTATACATGAATAACAATAGATTTATTATTTAATATTGATATCTTCAGCGGTCACGATCGGATACGAATGATAAACGACCTTGAGTGAAGGTCTATTGTTGCGAATTGCTAGAATTACTACGCCAGTCAAAATTTTATCAACTACTTTACCAACTAGAGAATGCACAGATCTGTCTAAACAACATTACTTCCCTTCACTTGATGGTAAATTGTGATTCGTGTTTAAAATGTGAGTATAATACTACGTCAGTACCGGACAGCGGTAAGATTTACTTTCATTGAGTTGATTATTGGGCAATATGAATAACAGTACGTGCGTACCACTAAAGAATAAACGAACTTTCCAATTGGTGGGATACCAGACTCGACGATCACTTGACGTTGTGACCATGTTGTTAAAGAATTTTCTCTAGCCGCCTCTTTTGATGTTCAAGTAGTGAGTTGCAGGTTGCTATACTTACCAAGTGCTATACAAAATAGTAGTAACCTGATTTAATCGCCATTGACCGCCTGGCTAGTAAGGTCGCTTAGTGTCTTCCTCCCAGAAAACGTATGATTTTATTCATATTGCCCATTAATTGATAATCACTTCGTTTTAAAAAAGAGCCTGTGACTTTACCAGCCGGGGAGAGCACAGGGTGTCTGAGCGTAAAGCTTAGAATAAGCCGATAGGTTCTAGTATTAGCCGATAGAGTCCAAATAGTGTAAACGTACGGCTAAAGTTTGTCTAATAATAAAATCTTAATTTTACCAAAACTAGAGGAGGAGTATGTGATAAAGACGGCGGAAGATGAAAGTCGAAAGGCGCCAGACTTGCCGGAAATGATGGGACCGCCCGAACAGGATGAAAGTCAGGACATAGCTGAAGACGATCTGGATGATAGCGATGATTTCTACGAGTTCTTGAAGCATCAGAGCGCACTACAGCCTGATTCTCAAGCTGAATGAGGGAAGCATTTCCCACTCGAATTTGAACTGAGAATCACCGCAATCACATTACTAAATTCGCTAATAAACAAAACTGAATCAATACATGTATTTTATTTTACTTTAAATATATTTGATTTGCCCCAATGTTTGCTTTAACGAGCAAATATTTTGATCTGCCTCATTACCATAAAAGTGAACAGCCATTTCGTTGTCGTTCTTTTCTTAGTTATCCTTGCAGATTCATCAACAGCAAACTTGCGAGATGCCCACTTCGTTCTCTCACTCCAATTATATTTATATATACATACATTGCCAATTAACAATCAGTCACACGGCGTTAGAAGCAACTAGATTCAGTTTGTGTTCGAAAATTAAAGTGAAAGTGATTCTCTTAAAAAACATGTATAATATAAACAACTGTTTCTGTACCAACGCTAAGGCAAGTGACCACGTCATATCCGACTTTTTGCTGTAGAATCCGTTTTGAGATTCCCTGAGTCCGAAAAATTATTTAAAAAGACGAGTGGACCAATTTTTTTTTCTTTTTAAATGATTAAAGCTGAGGTTATTGGCGCCCGGAGCATTTTTCAGTGTACTGTCGGCCTCCGGACAGTGTTCCTTCATTACAGGCAACACTGTCCACCACCGGACAGTGAGCTGTAAGAAGCCCCTAGAAAGAGAAAATCTAAGGGGGGCAGCAGCTGGATTCAAACCCGGGACCTTCGCGTGAGAATCCATTACGCTAGCCGCATAGCTGTTCCCCTCCCTTAGTGGACAAATCTCAGAAAACTAAAACTTATGATTTTGATTGGATGCGATCATAAGACTCTTTAATAAACAATGTTTTTATTCTGTTGACATTTTTTCGATAATGGCTACGCTTTTCTTTAAACTATGTGCAGTTTTCATAATTTTTCTTTAAAATTTGTTTTAGGTTATCCTGAAAAAGCAGTAAAATGTTATTATTGTGTGGGGTTATTGATTGGGGTAATGTTTTAGATATCCGAAGTTTAAAAATAATGTATAATTTAAATTTTCTCGAAAATTTCACAAAATCACGCTTAAGCTTCCCCGAATACTGTAAAGGTCGCTCTAAAGTGAATTTTACACGAAATATTATATAGACAAAATTTATACGTATGTAGCTTAACTGTAATGAAATTAATTGAAATCCATTGAGAAATTTTCAAAAAAGTCTCTTCAATAAAGAGGTAAAAAATAAAGTTTATTAAGTTAAGAAGTAGCTCCAGTTGAGGGATTTAGATTGCAAAGTCCTCGCTGATTGCTTTCAATCAAAGCATAAAGTTTCATCTGGTTTAGGTTTTTAGTTTTTGAGATATCTTTCATCTTACGCACACACACGTCCATCGTACCATTTTCTGAAAATCTTCTTTTTTTTTGGAGTCAGAATTCCTCAAAACAAATGGTCGAATAACTCTACAAAGTTGTTAACGGTAATAATCCAATTTGGATTTTGCGCGGTTATGATTACGGCAGTCGTGCGAATTTTTTTCATTTTCAAGAAGCCCGGAGATATGTAGATGGACGTGGCCTGTAGAATATTTATGTATTATTATTCCCATGATATTGCTGCTAAAAGTGCAAGAGTTTTATTGTAGGAGTACTCGATCAACAATAAACTTGGAAGAAGGTTATTACATTGTTTTTTTTTGGGAGTGCTCTTGCGCATTTCATCACAAAGTTTGTTAGAGGTAACGTTGAGAAATGATTATCCTGTGTGCACTGCTAGTTAGTGGCGAACTTTGTACATGATCTTGGTAGAACTAAATCCAGGCGCTGGTTTTGCTAATCTTGGTGGGAGTATGATGATTGGAACTTACTCTTGTGCAACAAATCCATGCAACTAAAAGGAACACACATGTAGAGGTTGTCTCCCAACTAAATAAGGTCAAGTGGGGTCTGTGAGGTATTTACAGTTTAAATTATCTATTATCATTATGCATGCTTGTACATTTATTATGTGATTTACTACTTAAAACAGTTATATCATGGCAGCTATATTTAATCGTGATGTCTGATTAAAAGTAAAATTAAAAATTTAATCCAAAATGAAAGGTTTTTACTATGTACTTAGTTGTGTAAAAGGCTAAAACAGTAATGGTCGTTTAACATCCTGAGCAATGGTAAAGGAAACGCAACGCAATTGAAGTTGCCGTTTGATGGTGCTAAATGTTTTTTGTGTAAAACACCCTGACTACCTGCTTACTTACCAGCTGTAGTGTACTCGCATAGTGCCACGCACCCTATAAGCAGAATATTCCCTTTCCCATACAACATTGCAAGGGCTCTTATTAACGTAAAAAAAGAAATGAGTAGATGGCTATAGAAAGTAGCAGCCCGCTGAAGGTGAATATTAGAAAAGTCAAGGCTCTTCTGGACATTGTATCTCTATACAAGTCTGTATAACAGATTTGCGTACCTGGTGGTTGTGATGGTGTCATGTAGAGGTAGCAGGGAGTAGTTCTTTGAGCTAGCTTCTCAGACCAGTGAACCTACTTCCTGGCTTGCGTTATCTGGGGCACTATCTAACATCTACCACCTTGGAGCACTCCCTCCAGTGAATAGAAGAGGCCTTCTGTGGGGTGAATCACTTTAGTTTTAGCAGGAAAAGCCTCGCCTCACTTCGAGATCGTTTTTTGCCTACTATTTTTTAGTCTGTAAATCAAAGGCTGATTTAAAAGTAAAACTATTTTCAAACTAAAATCCTTTAAAACAACCTCCTTTAGGGGTCTGAAGTAAATAGATTCTCCATGCGCTAATCCATTGGGGTCAAAAATTATGTTTTAAACCAACTTCATCCTTCAGTTGCGTTTCCTGCATAACTTGCCAAGGTGTATCCCAAATTTTTTTCTGCAAAATATAATAAATGGCAACTAGGATGGGGATGCACACTAGATAATTTACTAGTAACTATGTGTTCACTTTCAGAACCGATGGTGCCCATTGTAATTGACTACAATGGTCTTCCATCTCATCTAATGTGCATCTATAGATACTTATCAAATAAATGTGCAGATTGGCTGAGATAACATGAGCCCGAAAAATGTTTAATTAAAATACTCCAATGCTAAATAAAACTATATAGATTAAAAACTTAAAAATAATTAAAACTTGACCTGCTCCTTTATAACCTGCTATGTTCACCTTTGTAATAGCTGTTGTCCTCTAAGTGAACTATTTTTATTTTCTTGTTTCCATTGTTTATTATTATTATAACTTTTTAATTTTTATTTGGTTTTTATTTAATTTGTTTAGTGGTAGACAAAAGTAATTAAGAAGGATGTTGACTTGCATTGAACATTGTAGCCATGCCTCTATCACCATTTAACTATCCAGATTTAAAAGTTTTGTTATCACTATTATTGTTCAGTTATTGTAAATATATATAATTATTTTAGTATGCGGTCCTTCCTACTTAAAAGCATCTCTCCATTAAATGGCCTTAACCATAGACAATGTGACCTTATTACAGACTTAATGTTAGCTATGAGACCACCTTAACGTTAACACCATATTAAACCTCTATTATTTCTCTATAGTTTAAGGTAGTCTACAAATCTTACTTAGTCCTATTTTTATTTTTTAATGTAAAATTGTTCTATTAAAACATTTTCAATGTTTTCATCCAATTTTTAAGACCTTTTTTAAGACAGAAATTTAAACAAGAAGAAATTTGGGTAGTGAACCGTAGGTTGTTTCTGGATTAAGGTGGAAGGGTTTAGGATAGATAAAAAGACTTTGCAAAGTTGAGCGCCCTAGTCTCTTTCTACTTCTGCCTAATTTAATGGCCTAAGGGGCTAATAGCCTAAGGCCTTCGGCTGCTATTTTGCCGAAATAGGGGTTCTACGCCTATTGGAATATATCTATATCTGCGATTTTCAAGTTTTTGCGTTTTCTGTAATTAATCTAGTCGCTTTATTTTTGAAGAAGGTCCCAGGGCCCCAGATCTACAGCAGTCCTGAAGACTTAACAAGGGGAAAATGACCCCTTGACTCTTCAATAAACCTACCCAGCATTATCCCCGCTAATCAGGTTAGATAGACAATGATCAATTTTACTTAAGTTGCTCAAATCTAAAACTAGGTACGGAAAAAACAAAAGATTTCTAATCGGAGGTTAGTGCAATCGTTTCTTCTGTAAATTTTGTGAGAGTGGCATTGTTAGAAGAGTCTTTTAAAATGAGAACAATTTTTGTTCGTTAATATTTTTTCCAAAGGCTAAGTCATAAGACCAAAATCTTAAGTTGTTGCAAAATGTAAATACTCATTGCTCTTGGAGAGCTGCAAAAAGCGGGCAATACAGTAAAATATAAGTTTAAAAATAGTATCACCAGTACTGTTGGCGGTTGCAACCGTGGTTATCCGAGGGCATGTCAAACTTATTAGAGAATTTGTCTGTTTTTAAGAATACATGCTTGCTTTAATGAATTCTATTCGTCACTTCCAACATATGGAGAGCTACTACTCTGAAAAGTCTCAGTGTGGGCTCACATCTTTACATATGGAAAGGAAAGCTAAGGATATCTGGCAGCCATTTTGGTTATTTGAAAGTGACGAGAAATATTCCAAGTGCCTTAAGAGAATACATCGAGTGTGAAAAATGTTTATTGGATAGAAGACCCCACTGAAATTGCTTTTGTACGTTCTAAAAGCTAGTGCTATTTCAACAAGTGAGTGAGTGCTATAATGCAACTCAAAGAATGAAATTCTGAAGTACTTCTAATAAAAAGTGAAGTACTTTTAGAGTTAAGTGTGGACTTCATTCGCCCAGTTTTATTTTGGACCCTAAGCAAAATCATGATTGGCGATCGGCAGAAGGCCCTGCTTATAGGTACTGAGGATGGATCTCTTCCTTAGTATGTCCCCCGGTCCTAAGAGAAGTAGCCGGGCGTAGTTGAAAATGCCGGGCATCCGAGGGGCAGAACAGGGCGCAGCCATTCTCCCAGAAAATAATCCTGGAACAACCAAATACAAATTAATTATAAGCCATTTTAAATACTTATATAAAGCCTGACTGTATACATAAATCCCACCTGCTATAATTCCTGCAACTTTCCACTCCTTTTGTCAGTTATTTAAAAAAAAAAATTCTTTTTTATTTAATTTGTTTTAATAGCGATACTTTAGTGTGATTTTTTTTAATACTTAAACGCCCTTCTAGTGAGTGCCAGGTTATGCATCCCAGATCTGTAGATTTTTTACAAAAACACTAGCGTGAGTTGGCAGCGCTGAGGTCTACAGAGTTAGCCCGTGCAGTTAGTTCAGTTGTTATTCTATTTACTAAAACTCCATTCTTCAACTATCTACTTTATTTATGTAGCTAATTAATGAAATTTAAAGGAATGTGAGAAGAAGTTCTTATTAATATTTAGAGCATTCGTTTAGTCAGTCGAACTGATGAAAAGAGAAGAAAAGCATATTGATAGAGAGTCTAGCTAGTGCTTTAAAGTGGTACCGTTGTGCAAATGTTAGCCCGTAGAATAATTTTTGTATGATTGCCTGAAATCCTTATTTATTTATTTTTAACTTCTCAAGTTTACTAATAAAGGTTTGTAGGATGTTGACAGAAAATAATTAAGTGATAAGTCCTGAATTTTCAGTTAAGGATAATTAACCTGTACAAAACATAATCTGTCTCCTCCTAACCTACTTCAAAACAGATGTATTAAACGATTTGGCTAGTGAATTGTGTGTGTAGCAATATGTAGATGTAAACAATGCCCTAGACAATATCAATAAAAATAATGAAATTATGTATTTACATCTGAAAAAAGAAGAAAGATTACAATATCTCTCTATTATTTGTGCTATAATTTCACAATTTATATTCAGTCTTGTCTGTTTTATCTCCTCGTATTTCTCTGTAACGTGTCCTCTCCACTCACCAAACCAGAAAGTGGTAAGAATAAATACATTTCTTTGATTAAATTTTTTTTTTTAATTTAATTTTTCTTATTTTATTTAATTTTTTACAATTTTGAGTTCATAACCATATTATAATCAATGTTTATTTGAATGGGAGTTTTTATGTTTCGCTTAAGATATATTCTGCCATTTATATAATTATTTTAAATATATCTCATATTTGTAGGCACCATGGCACAGTCGATGTTTTGCTTTCGATTTACTGCTAATAGCGTTCCTTTGTTTAGAGAAAGTGATTAGCTCTCGGTAATATTTCGATACTGCGCCAGATTATTTTTTCGCCTGCGATACAGCAATAGCTGTTATTACTAGTTGGTTTTCTACTGGAACTTCTGATGCGTGCATTTAAAATCTACAAACTTCATAAACATTGCTCTTTTCATCTTCCTAACTAACTTCTAATAGAGTACTTCAAATTCTGGCCATGATAGAGAACTATAATGTCGATAATTGAATTTAGATTTGTCCCGATCGGGCCTTTTTTCAAAGTGTCAATCTTGCCACCTCTAAGAAGACTTCATTGGAGTTTATGTCATCGAATAGGTGAAATTTGGTGGTTGCGTTTAGTCTTTTCATTCATTAGTCGTCATCGGAGTGCTTCTTGCCTCTGTGGAGTAATGCCTGCCTTGTAGAGGGAGGTCTTACATCTTTTTCTTATAGGGGTTGGTGGTTTAAAAATTCCTCAAATCACCTACCAAGAGATTAGGGTTCGAGCAACACACATGCATTAGAACTGCATTTCGCATCTTGCTGAGCTACCATGTGCTTGTCTGCATCACTAGCTTTCGGAGCAATAAGTGAATCTGACAAGTTCTCAGCTCTGTAATTGTCCTCAACGCTATTACTGTCAGAAAATATCCTCCTCAAGTTTCTCTGAAGCTTCCGTCCGCTGCGAATTTGTTTTTACCCAAGAGAGGGCCAATAATCTATCGTTTGGTGAAGCAATATTTTTTCTGTTTTCGTAAAGAAGCCGCTTCCTTTCAGAACGCCGACGGAAATGGTGAATACGGGCAATGGACAGTCGGGGCAAACAGAGGCTGCTTGGTATGGTGCCTTCAGCTTCTTTAAATGTTCACTCTTATAAACTTTTTCATAATATAAATAAAGAAATAAGATACAACAAAGTGAAAGAGTTTTACTTTTCTTTTTTTTTATATATAAATTCCATCAATTGGAGAAGATGTCAGTGCATGTTCCTCTAGTATAATGATTAGCATTCACATAATTCATACGACAGCGTCACAAAAGAACATTACGGCGCACACTCCTTCACAAGGCGTACTAACTTTCGTTGATTTAACTGATGCAAGTTGGCATGACTGCGGGGCATGAGGTTGGCTGCTCTGCTTGTTGATGTTGCCCAGCTGTATGGACATTTCACTGCATGTTTCTTATCATCCATATCCATTTACCATCCATTAGTTCTGGTTTTCGCGCTGTTTTATATGTGTTATTTATATGACATTACAATATATGTGTTCTTCAGTTTAATTACGCTAAGTGCATGCTCTTATTTTTTATTTTCACTCTGCATGTTTCTTTTAAACACTTTCTATTTACTCTAAACCATAAAAATAATAATTTAATACTTTTACTAAATAAAGCTGCTTTGTTACATCTTACATCATGTATAAGGTCAATGTTTACAAAAAAAACAACAAAAAAAACGATCTGAACGTGTTTCAAGAGACACGGATATAATCCTTGAAGATGCCTAATGGACCAGCCATCTGCTGCTACTGTTAGACAAGAAATACCTTTTCTTGGCATTCAATAAAATTTGCTAATTAAAAATAAAAAGTTTTGAACAACTGGTGTCTTAAAGAAGCATGATTTAGAAAGTTACCTTACATAGGTAGTTGTTTTATCCCAACAGTTCTCAAACACAAAGTGGCTGTAAAGTGAATATCTTCAAAAATCTGTTAGTTCCGGAACCTTCTGAACACATAATTCAGTGAACATTACTGTTGTTCCATGCGATCAGAACGAACCTATGTCCAAATGTGAACTAATTTGGCACATTTAAGCGCCATAAGTGATTTGCCACTAGTGGATATACTTAAAAATAAATCTGCTCGAGATTCGAACTCTGCCAACTAGATCGGTCCAACACGACAGGATTCATCGCATTCTCTGTAGCATTGGCTCTTTGTAAGTGAATTTCCTTCAAAGAAATAAAAAGATCCTTTTATTTCCGCGAATCTCATAAATTATTGTCACGCTGCAATTGTTTGGAAAAGTTTGCTGATATCTCCCCCTAGTTAGTTAATCAATAGGATGTCCTTAACTTCTGGCAGTTCAACCTCTAACAGATCAGAGAGCGCTTCGTCTGTTCAGTTATCTTAATAGAAGTTTGCATATAGGATGTCCTTGCTTACCTCATTTATCTCTAGTCTCTTTTGAGTTGGCAAAATATTGTATATCATTTTTTTTTTTGCCTAATTCAAAGTTATGTGCCCAAATCGGTGCTAACTTACTATTATTATTTCAAATGTTAAAATGAACTTTTAATATTTATTTCTGATTTTCTGATTTTCTAAACAGTTCTGGAGTTTACGATATTTTGAGGGGAGGAATAAATTTATACTAATGGTTTTGCTAAGTTGTTTGTTTTCTTTATTTACTTATAAAGGCGTTTATGTATAAGGTCATTGATTGGCACCATGAGTTGTTTTCAGTACTTAGCCCTCCTACGAAAAGTGTTCTCTCGTAGTTAACTGTGACCTCTAGGAAGGGAAATCTAAGGGCATGCTGCAGAACCGCATGCCCCATTTTCATGTTCTTGTACTTGTTTATCATGAATAAAAAATCTACTTTCAGAAATAGGGGAGGCTCTTTATTTGAGATAATATTGTTGGCACATAGCATACTACGTAAACATGTGCAACTATCATGTTCTAATTGTGCGCAAAATAAAAAGGTGACATTTTTTAGCATTTACAATTGCTTTTTCTTCTTAAAAAAGACACAATGTAAGTGGGATAAGGACATAGGACAGAAAAGTCTGTGTACATTACGAACGTGTATAACCTGACTATTTTAAAGAGTTTGCAGGTCTTCCTAATAATTATGGTGCTGGAAAAACAAAAAACATATTAGTGTAGTTAAAATAAACTTTTCACTTGAATCTGTAAAAAGGAGAAAATTAGTACAGGTGTTGGCCATGGTAGAAGCCATATTTTGGGCATTGTGGATCAATAACCTTACCTTAGAGGTTCTACGTTTCGGAGTTTTGAACGTTTTTACTTGACGAAAACGACATGAATATTGGAGAGAACAGGACTAACTCACTTTTACTTTGGATAGATCACTACTTTATTTGACCATTCGCCATTTTGTTCCTGTATCCATGTCAAATATACATAGATCTGTACAAAATTTGGTAAACATTTGTATTTATGTATTCTATTGGTGCTCTTAACTGTAGCTTTACTTTATTATTTCTTAACCATTATTTTTAGACACAATTGAATGCTTGCTCACCCTCTTTTGATTTGTATTCATTTTAACTATTCATTAGATATATTTTATTCTATGGATAATTTTTGACCAAATATTATAATGGTTATTATAGATTTACAGCGAAAAATCAGTGCAAAAGTTCCAATAAATGCAAAAGATGTGCATTGTGAGTTGGCTGTTTTCCAGCCACCTTAGAAGAGCTATTGTCAGTTATTGTTTTCAGGTAATCTTAGTTTGGTTTTTCAGTGGAACCAGGATTCTCTTCATCTACTTCTTTCTCTCGCACAATGCGTGTGATCAGTGCGCGTGCTAACAAAGAAAAATAAGAAAAGCCAAAGGAAGTAAAACTTAAGAAGCTTAAATTTTTTGGGGCTTCATCACTACTACAAATACTCTAAAATTAGTACAAGATCAGTTTTTGGGGTACTATTACTACTTCAAATACATTTAAGTTGGTATCTTGGTACCAAAGATTTGGTAGAGTGTAAGTTGGTATTCCTAGTATGCAGTTAAAGAACTATCGCTTTTTTTGAATTATTTCCCAGGACTATTTTTTTTAGATTTAAGGATTTTTTTTTTTTCATTATACATCTTTGTAAAGAAAGGTTGGTTTTATAAAGAGAAAATCCAAACGCTTTATTAATTTGAATAGTTCTGACTGCAGTCAGAAGAACCACGGAAGCATACCATCTGCCAGAAAAACAGTCATTTTTAGCAAACTGATTTTTCGCCGTGATTGCTGAATATATTTAAGCCTTTCTCTACACCTTTCTACATTTTATTATTGAAATAGCAAAAAGAATCATTCAATGTGACAATTGCACTAGATGTGCTTGTTAGAGCTTTGAGCAGCACCTAGAGTGCAAGCCAATGCAATGTTGGAAGGTGTTGGAGGATATGTGATGTTTATCTGGCTAGCATCGAGTAATAGATGTGGTGCGGTTGCAGGTCGCAGTATCATAACGAAGAAAGGGGACGGCTCGCAGGTCAAGGAGTCCACAGACAGCAGTACAACACTGGAAGATGACGACGTTAAAGGTAATCATTCCGAATTCATTTGGTTCTGGTACAGACTGACTTTCTTTCATATTTTATTATTAACTTCTTTTTTTTCCTCTGAAAGTAATGTGCCAACCATTTCTGTAAACACACACTTGAATGTAGCTTAGGGTCGCCGAACTGTTATCTATGGTTTAGGGCTCAACCACTGTGGCCTCTTCAGCACCCTCGTCATGCTGCAAACATTTAAGCCGCCATATTTTTCCAAGTATCATCTAAATTGGACCGAACTTTGTGTAACTTTTACAAGCACAGTAAGCGTACCGAAATTTTAGAACCTTTAGAACGGAAATAGGTTTTCTAAGGTCCCGGGAACTAAGAAATCCTTTGTAAGTCATTTCAGAGAAAATTTTGGAAATATCTACTTTTCGCGAATGTTCCTGTTTTATAATATTTGGTTGGGCCAGTGAAAGACGGCGTTTCCTGTGTAGCAGAAGTGTGTGCAACAAGTGCTTAGAACTGTCTTAGGTGTCATATTTAGATTCTGTTTGCAGAATTGAATTTGAATGTTTGCGGAAATCGAGCTTGACGGTGCATCCATGTTGACGCCGAGTGCACACTCTGCAGTTCGTATTAGTTCAATACCAGAGTACAGTTAATGGAATCCTTGTTGCTGTCAAAGGTCCGCACTTTATGTCGGTCACTTCAGTATTTGCCTGAGGACGACTTTCAATTCGGATACCATCCTTGTCATTGTCAAATAAAGTTAAGATTTGAGAAACCAACAAAGTGGAACCTAAACATTATTCATTCATAAAAACAAGGAATTTATCCTATCATTTAATAAATTAATGCAAAATTTTTTCAATTATTTGTGCATTTTTATTTGTTTTTAAATTGTTGCCACAAAGTGTGTACTCGTACTTCATTATTTAAATCTTATTTTTTAGAAAAAACTTTTATTTAATTCTCATTTTTTCATTTTTAGTACCTGATTGCCCTCCTAGGGCATTTACTACTGCTTGAAATTGACGGGCAAGTTTCTTGTTAATGTGTTTGATGCCATCTTGAGGAATCGCCAAACCTCCAAAACTGTTGATTGATTCCAGTTCGTTCAAAATCTGTGGAAGAGGAATAGTAGGTTTAAACTGTATTGAGTTCTAAAATGCTGCATTGAAGTTGTCACAACTCATTAAAGGCATCAAAGGGCTCTGGGATCTTCACGGCAAAATCTACATTCTTGAGGCTTTCGGTTCGCTTCTTTGCTTACCGAATGTAAACTGACCATCTTTTCTTCAGCTCCCAATATGCGAATTGGAACTATTATTAGAAGTAGAATTTAAAACAATAAGGATTTCTCTTGTGAGGCTAACCGCCGTTTACTGAGTTAGAAGTTTCCAGTTTGCTCATAATCACATAACACTGACAAATGCCGGGACAGGGTCTTCTGAATGGTCTTAACATCATGATCCAATTAGAGTTAGCAGAATGACTGGGAAGCATCATCATCCTTACCTGGTTAAATCTGGTATGCATTCAGCAGAGGCTAACTTATGATGTAAAACGATTTGCCTGTACAGCCTTACATGGAGTAACTAGATAGCTTGGTACCATTACTGCAGCCAGTAGCTGTAACAATCAGCCCAGATTTTGTACTCGCATACGACAAGTTTAGACCCCACAGAGCGAGTTCTTTACAACAAAGCATTTCGACTTTTAACTATCAAAATTAACCTGCTGGTTCATTGGATTTTAAGCCAGGTTGGAAGAAGGAATACATTTCTGTACAATTAAAGCGAGGTAGGCTCTTTTGGTTTCCTCGAGACAGCATCAAAACAATAAGAAGCTTAAGTGCACTGAATCAATTCTGTGTGCTCCTAAAAAAAAAGTTAAAATTACCTTAGACAACCGCTAGCAATAAAAGATAAAGCGGAGGTTTAACTTATTGGGAGAATTCTAGCTGCCCATGTACGCCATGACTACAAAACCATTCTTCGGTACCAACCTCATCCAGCAGTCTTCTTTTGAAGCCAAATATAGTTACTGAAGATGACATAGTTGTCACAATCATAGAAGGAAACTTTGCATTACCTGCCTCTTCACTGACTTGGCGTCCCGGCAGAATCCCACTTCACCCACAACCTGGACACCCTTAGCAATATTCTTTATGGAGCAGTATCATCTGAGCGTTTACTCGACTGAGAATAGATGTTACTTTCAATAACTTTCCAGGGAAGGGATTAGCTATGCGGTTAGCGTACTGGACTCCCACGCGGAGGTCTCGGGTTCAATCCAGCTGCCGACCCTTAGATTTTCTCTTCCAAGGATCTTCAAATAACTTTCTGTTCCAAGAAGCATGTTTATTGAAATAATATGAGTTGATTCACTTTAGCCGATTTTAGCAGTACCCTGTATCAGCTAGGCTAAAATTTAGAATACTTTGACTCCCTCATTTTTCGTAAGCTTAAATTTACGGAAGGAGCAAAATAGTTGCAAAAGCTATTAACAGACCCAAGTTTACATAAGCACAGTCGCAGTACTGCAAAGTTACTGAGAGTAGGTCCACAGTATGCTAACAGGTTTTCTGGTAGTCTATTTCCGGTAGCCTATTAGCTGCTTTCTGTATACAATATACAATTATCCCAGCATTTGAATCTCTTAAGTAGTTTGAGTGTAGTTCGGCTAATAAATTTAAATAAATATTTGTACATTTAACGCAAAAAAAAAGGGTGTTGTAGATTTATAAATACCGTAATAAGTAGCATTGTAAGTAGATGCTTGTTCCAAAAATAATGTAAATAAGAAGTTAGTTATTTTTGTTATCCGCTCAGTTCTGATTGCTTGTTGTTTATGGGAATGGGTACTTTCCAGGCTTGTAGTTCCAGAATAAAGAAAAACCAAACTATTGACTTGGAAAAGGAGGTTACCCTTTGTTTAAAGAAATAACCTTGATTACTGCTAGCAAGGTTGATGCAACAGTTGTACCAACATGCATTCCACATGTGGAAACACGTAGAGTTAGGACTAACTTGAAGCTAAATCCACTTCAATCTACAGTATCTAATTTGGCTCATATCAATGTCTGTTCAAAAAGAAATCTTCGCAAAGTACACCATAAATGAGAGCTTGCATGAGCGCTAGTAATAGTGAACTAGAGTTTGCCCTAAAGATGTAAATTCCAAGACGTCATTTGGTCGGAGTAAGTATGACATAGACTTGCTGCTAGATTGGCTGTAAATATTGTTTATCAATAATTGCAGGATGTAAATTCAAAGCCAAATATTGATCGGCTCCATGCGGTATAAAAGTTGAGTGGGATTTGAGCGAGGGGACGCCAAGATCCCTGAAATAAATTAACTCGTTTAGTTCCCTTTCGGGGGAAGTTACAACATGCAAATTTGACTTCCTTTAATAAGGATAGGTGTTGCCTAAAATAGTGATTTCTGATTCTTTAAGGCAGTTCTAGAATGATTGAAGTTCTGGTGCTGCTGCGGAGACGTCAGCATTATCGTCCGGGGTGAAAGCAATTAGTGACGTAATAGAACCCGTAAGCATGACATCTTCGTGTATTTTGGTGCCAGTCTTATCCATGGTCCATCATACAACACTCCATGTTACCTCGAGGGAATTACATTTCGAAATCTACTGCTAACCATCGTATTTATTATTTTTTTAAAAGGTCTTTATTTATGAACAGCTCCGCGAGCCTATTTTTTTTAAGCTAATAAACTCCTGCAGTATTAATCTCTGGAGCAGCTAAACGAATTTCTGGAGTTGCTAAATAAACTTCTTTAAAAAATAAAATAGGAAAGCTAAAAGAAAGATGTTATTAGTAAAGGAAGAATCCGGGATGACCGTGGTAGGATGACCGTAAAACAACATATTGAGTTCGTGCATTTGGTGAGGACAGCGTGTCCTGTAATCATAGTAATTTGTGACTGTGATTGGCCTAAAGACAAAATAATGGCAGTGCCTGACATGCAACCATTTGGTTGCACTGAGTTGGTCAGGTTGTCCAAATGCAAAATCAACTAGAACGTCCTCGTATCTTATATAGAATAATAGAATGCACTTACTTAAAGAAAATTAATCCAGCATGTTCATATTTAAATAACTTGAGCTTGCATGAAACCTATAGAGGCTCCCCCATTTTATTGTTTTAGTCAATCTTAATTTTTTCAGTTTTCTCCTTTTTGAAAATAATTTCTGTTCATTTCCTCCACGACCTTCTCCTCCTCCTCCTCCGTTAGTTATTTAAATCTGTGCGAGAAGTAGAAGCATTTCAGGTATTTTCATTAACCCATGAAAATAACAGTCTGAAAAAAAACAAAACAAGCGACCTGGTGGGTTTATACACTGGGTGTCGTCACAAAACAGCTGATTATCTTTAACTAGTTCTAAATTAGTATTCTAACTTGTTGAGGTTATAATGTTGTTACATGTATATGTATGTATATATTGCGGGCAAACTGATTGTACCAGACTAGAGTTTGTTATATGGTCTCTGTTGTGACAGATGATAAGTCGAAAGGGCCTGTGGATCGTTGTTCGACCGTCATTGCAAAAGAGCCCGAAGGTAAATAGCTACTGTCTACTCAACTCTCATTCCATCTTGATATTTATTTAAAATATTATTACACGCATTAATTTCTGATTTTTTTTTTCTTTTTAATATTTTGTTTCACAGTAAATTATTATTATAAATATAATTATCAATATCTATTTACGTTCACGTCTCTTTTCTTTTTTTTTTTTACTGACAAAGTTTGATGTGGATCGCTCTAAAAAAAATCAATCGATTACTGAATGTCGATTCGCTCCGTATTGAGCACTCACCTTAGAAATAAGCATGAATTTAATTTCTCCTTGGAATTTTCGCGAATTTTTTGAGGTACTACATATCAAGCTACTAGTGGTTAGTTCACTTGTTGCCAGATGGCCAAGAAATCAAAGAGAAAATATGTACCTCATTGCTCATAATGTTAAACCTGACTTTTTGGGGGTGAAGAACTGAGGCTGAACCTTTGAATCCTCCTTTGAAGGAACTTCACTTTGGTACTTTTATACTTTGCCTAGTTCAGAGATGAGAGCAGCGATTGTGACAACTAAAAAATACTCAGAGGCATTTTAATGTACATAAATATTTTTCAAAGACGATTCTTAGTAGCATAAATATAAAAAAGGACCTTTACTGAAATTCTTTTTCTTTAATAAATGGTGATTATTTTCAAATTATTCCTCGATTTATGTAACGGGTTACTTTAAGTATCGAATACTTTATTCTGCCTGAGTATATTCGGCTGACTGTAAGCAATTTGAAATCCACTGGCGGGGATAAGTGTGACATCTGAAGATAGCAGCACAATGCAGCTCTGTACACTGTCTGTTGACATTTGTTCAAACTAAGGAATTTAATGGGCCTTCAAGTAATTTTTTATCCCAGCTGATTTAAAATCATTTTGTTTTATTGATGTTGTGACGATTGATATTCTGCAATTTGGGGGTAAAGGTAACATTTTGCGTAGCAACAATTCGACATTTTAGTAGCAATAATCAAGTGACTATTAAAATTAGAGGAGATTGCAAAAGTACATTTGACATCATTGCATTAATTTCCTTTTCTCGTCACACAAAGTATAAAAGTGACATGCTAGCAGAACCGCAGCCGAACCTGGCTGTTGTAACCTCCACTCAGCTGGGCTGCCGCCTCCACGATCAAACTTTGTCCACTTTCACTTTTCTTTTTCATCAAATTTTCTTTTTTTTATAATTAACTTATTGTTTTTTTTATTTCTGTTATAGTTACAGTACAGATAATATATATTATTTGAGTAATAAGTTGTATGTAAAGCAGACATAATTGATAGTGTTGTACAGATTGTCTGATTATTGTAAGTTTTCTTTCAATAAGTTTTTTTTTAAGGTTGTTTAGTTTGTAATGTTGGTAAATAGCTACCAGGATACCAGACGAAGCTATAAGATATTGTATCTTATTAACTGTAATTGAATAACTCCTAAAGTAGATTCTCTGATCAGACAGCAAGTCTCTATTTGAAATCTATAATTATTGTTCATTTGTATAAAAGATGAATTAGAAGTAGAAAGAATAAGCAAAAACTGAGACAAGAATGTAGATGGTAGGAGAAGGGGAGTTCTGTTGTTGCTCAGTACAGTGAAAAGTGCGGTAGATGGCAGAGTGGTGGACACATTCCCCCTCTCTACTATTCCACAATCTAATTGGCTATTGTAACACTTGTAATTTGTATTTATAGTCCAAAATATAATTGATTATTCTTTAGTTAATAATATTGATTGCATGTAAACCTCCCGAATTGTTGGGTGTCTATTCTTTAGCTGACTATAGCTTCTCCTATCCTCTCACTATCTCTCTAAGCATGTGATTAATTATGTAGACGAAATATATATCGTATTTTTTAAATAAATAATCTTGTTTTGTATATATAGGTAATCTCTAAATATATCTATTAAGTGGGGCCTTTTTATTTTTTTGTACGTATTTGTGAAGAAGTTTGTTGGTGTAGAAGCAGTTGTGTTTGGGCGTCTCATTTCTAAACCTTAAATTGTTACTACTGCCTTTTGTATCTCCTGTTCCTGCCAGATATTTCCGCTTAATTTGTTGTGCTGTGTACCCACTTCCCTGTGTTAACAACTCAAGTAGTCCGACTACAAAAAGGCAGTTTGCTGAGTCTTGGTTTAAATTTTATTTTATTTACTACCCAGTATCATTGTTTATCCGTTTTCACTTAAATTCTGCTGTTTTAATTTATGTTTTTGCATGGATGGTTATTACTTAAACCCTGGTTAGATTAATACTGTATAAGTTCTTACAGATAGATATCAATTAGTTATATTTGTACTGAATATAAATATCAATAATTATTTTTCTAATTTTATGAATAAATCAAATTTCAACAGCATTCTCGAAGTAAATTGCAGAGAAATCTCAATATCTAGCTCTGGAGAGAAAAGTAATGTTAAGAGGGTAGCTTTACCTCGTCTAATTGGAATTCCCAAATAGAATGATAGGTAAAATCTCAAGCTGTTCGTCTAGAACTTGGAAACCTTAAGTTAAGAGACGGATCAACCTTTACCTCAACTTTCACATAACGCCTAACGAATATTAAATATTCAACCTCTTACTGGACACGAGTTTTCTCATATGGTATTTTGATAATATAAGAAGAAATTCTCTATGTTCGTGTGATGCAATTTGCGTTGTTACATGCGGCGTTTTGCTGTTGTATTGGAGTTCATCGCTGATTCATGTCGAAACAGCTACTCTTCCATTTCTATCTATATCCATATCTGACTAATTCTGTGGGCCAGAGGGATGAACCGTGCTGCGATCTGGCAGATAGCTCACTCTCGCCTGCAGGATTGACTACTCCACCCATAACTTATCTCCTAAAATAGATTAGACAATTTAAATAAAGTTGAAATTAAAGGATTATGCACTCAGCAGGCGGAACACCTCCCCCTTCGCCCGCCACCATCCTAGCCACAATGGCGAAATCGCCCAGTTTTTCATCGTCCACCCCGTTGGCTCAAAGTTCGGGTAGCAACAAAACGACGGGCGCGAGTGATTTCAACATTGGTGCAGTTGTGCTGCAAGGTACCGCAGATTTGTAAATGGATTGTAGACGTGCTTTTTGGTTTTTGTTTTAAGAGCATACGTTTTATTGGTGGTTGTGTGCTGAACAGAGGGCAACAAACTCTGCTATCTTGGCGCTAGAGACTAACAGTTCCTTCAGTTGGCTCTCTCTCCAGAGACCGGACAGCCTCAAAGCGAATGGAAAGAAATTATTTGCCTTTTTTTTAAATAAAAATGATTTGTGCTATTTAACGATGAAGAGTGTTGACCTGTTGGATGAGCATCTGTATAGTGTTTGATTTGTTCTGGATCTAGAGATACGTGCGGCTTGGTTTGCCCTAACCTGTTTTAGGTGAGAACTGTGCTTATCTACCACAATACCACAATTTTGTGACTTCATAGATTTGTGCTCCAAATATTTACTGGAACTGAGATTTTATTAATGATATTAATAATATTTTCCAATTTGTTGGTTTGTTGGATTTAAAAAAAATCTGTACTTTTTTTAAAGTAACCACTTATTTGCTAACGTTTCGACAAATAATTGTCTTTCTCAAAGCCTGAATCAGTAGTTTTTTAAATAACTTATTTCTTAAAAGCTTTCTCGATCTTACCTCTTTATCTAAAATTATTCGAAGTTTCATAAAATGAATAAAAGTCAATGTGTTAGCCAAAATGAATTTGTATTATCCTTTAGTGACCGCAAACTTTTAATAATTAGGATTGAAATAGCGAGGATTCGGTCAAAATAATAAAACAATAACTCCGTCTTTACGCCAACGTTTCGACAAATTGGCTGTCTTCTTCAGGTTACGTGAAGTACTTTCATCCATCATCCTCTCCATAGACGGTCCTCTCAAAGCAAATTTTTTTTTTTTAGTAGGTGTTGGTTAACGATCGTAATATTTTGGGGAAAAACTTCCTTGAATGTAAATTATTGTTTATTATAGTTTATATAACAGAATAAAAATACTTATTTGTACTGTTCTAGATCTTGAGAAAGGTCGCATTACTTGTCAAAACGTTGGCTTTTATAATATCTATTTTTTATTCACAATTAACTGGCAAAGAAGCCTATTTTTTGTAAGTTACAACTAATATTAGCAACAAAAAAGTTATAACTACTTGAAACAAACAATAAAATTAATATTCAAAAATTTAGTAGTAAAAGGTTTTTGTTTAACAACTTTTTTCATATCTCCAAATTCCAAATAAATTGGAAAAAATTAAAATAAGTATTTTTTGGTAATAATCACTGAGGTTTATAAAACAATTACTTTGCCTCTTTTCAAACACGAGATTAACTTTCAGTGTTTTCAGGTTCATTTTTTGTTTTTTTTTATTTTTGTTTTTTTTGGGAAATTTGGTTTGCAAAGAAAATGGCAACACTGAACGTTACTCTATTTAATCTAGGTTAATATGTTTTCTTGGATGTACAGTAAACATGCTGCAACCTTAACAGTGTTAAGAACTGAATTGCAGGTTATCAATATGAACTCGCCTGTTGTCATATATCTTGTTTGAAATGGTAAAGAGAAAGTGATGTAAAATTGTAGGTGCCAGGTTTGACTTCAACCGAGCCTTATGCCAGCTTTTGCCTTTCGCTGCTCTTCAAATCTTTCTTGTTTCTTACCACCCACTAAAATTTTTTAATTTAAACTTCATTCTTGGTTGTACTTAATGTTAAATATATGTCTTCCTTTTTGATGTGATCACATGTTTGTTACGGAATTGTTGTAATGGCGGGATGTATTGTGTGAGAATAACGCATGTGCATGCCTCGTGTATTTATTCCGTCGACAGATGGCCGCCAGGTCGAGCTAAGACGGACCTGCCAACAGTGGCTCGACCAAAACACCGCCGGCTCCAGTTTCATCAACAAGAGCGATTCTGTCGCTTCAGGTAAACATAATCTTTTCTCACATACATTATCTACCTTTTTTTAAAAAAAAAAATAACCTCGAATACAAAAAAAAAAAATTATATTTTATTTATCAGTTTTACAAATCATTTTATTTTTATTAGTTTTAATTTTCTTTAATTTTTATCCCCATAAATTCATTAAAAGTTCCTGGAGGGTTATTCTCTCGTAAGGTTTTTTCTGATTTCACTTACCATGTAGAATCAGAATCTTAACCCTGTACCGTGGTCTGGAAGTGATTGTTAGTGCTGTTGAGTTAAGCACATCGCAAATGGGCTCTTACAGCGACTAGTTCAAAACTGGAGATAATACAGTGAACTTTCCGTCTCTGGCATTGTGAGCGGAAGTCAATGAATTTATTTCCTCTCTAATTAGCGAAATTAGTCAGTCCTAGGATTCATTGCGGAAGGCCGAAGGAAGCCCAGAAGCAGTCACAGCTTGCTAGCTGGTCACTGCGGGTGACGATGAAACAATGAGAAAGGACACAAGACCTTAATCTCTCAGCCTTAACTATATTGCCCCATTAATGGCTAGCCAATCAACTTAATTTGCTATTCTTTCGTGTAATTAAGGGACAACGCAGTCAGAGATAGCTGCCAGTTTAAAGTCGAAATTTCTTGATATTGTTGCGGTCTAGCAACTGAGTGTGGAAAGACTTGTTACCATAATCTCGCATTTGTATAAACAGTTGCAGAAATTAGAAATGGTCATCAAAGATGGATCTTTCATATTATAAGTGCTGTAGAAAATTAGTGCAACACTACTAGATAGCGAAAAATAATGATGATTATTGATGATCATGTTTTGTTGTTGCTAAACAAAAAACAAATTCAAATGCAGTCAGTCAGTTAATTCAATTGACATAATAAATGAATTCAATGAATGAAATTAAATGTAGAGAATGCCATTTTAAAGAGATGTTGCTAGCCGTGAGTAAGGCTGAAGAAAACTGTGAGGGGAACCATTTTCGGTTAAGGCATTTCTTTTATTTTAGGAGTTATCCTTTATCAGATTTAATTAATGAACCTCATTTAAACTGTAATGAGTTCGAACATCAAAACAGACGTACTGAAAAACTCCATTATAAAAAGATTATTAGTTTTTGTTTTTGTTTAATTTAGGTAATTTTGCACAACATTTATTCTTTCGACATTTTTTTAAATTTTAAGTTTTGGATTAATTTGCAGATGGCCACTATTTATTTTTAATTTTCTTTGTTTTTTTCTTATTTAAATTTATTATATTTTATAATTTCTGTTTCTTTTTTTTTTGTTTGTTTTTGTTTTTATTTAGTGCAATTATACTGTTTGTGTTTGTTGGCGTGTGCATGTTTATGGACTGCCATTAGATGGATCGGAGTACTGCTACCGGCGGCTCTGTCTGGACTCCCATGACAGCCAAGCAGGTAACATCTTCATACTATATATATCTACTCCTCTTCTCAATTTATTCAAATATAATGTATTACCATTGCTACAGTGGATGACTTATGGTTGTTTCCTGGAGCACGACACCCATCTTTTCACTTCCTTCCGTTTGAAATGAATCTTATAGTTGATCAGGAAAATATCCTCTGCTACGTTCTCAAGGCTACCTTATTGAAAGAGTTACTATTTGTTTTCCTTCTGAATCTGGAGAACGCATTATGATTTCTAAAATCAATTGAAGGCAAATATCCAAACATATGAGCACAGATTTTTTTAAAATATTTTTTGAGGGAAAACGCCATCAATATTTGAATTGTGAAGTTGAGAATTTTTCATGTTTTTAATTGTGTAGAGAAATACTCATGCATGGTCCATTATCTAGCGCTCTTGTCCATGGTGCAAGAATTTAGGTTGGAGTTGTATAAGAGCTGGTAATGGTGTTCTTTATACACCGTGAAAAAATTGCGTTTCTACTATTGGCAATGACCTAATTACTACTATGTTTTGGTAGTGAAGCTAACGGCGTTAAGGTAAGAAGTGGTTATCCAGTGGCCATTCTGATATTATAAAGGGTCTTGCAACTGTTTACTCTCAATCACCAGAAACACAGTACATCGACCCATCCAGCCATTTGCCCATTCATCCAGCCGTCCATTCCTCCATTCTTCATCCAACAATCCACCTTAAGAAGCCACTCCCCAGAAACATAGTCCATCGACCCATTCATCCAACCGTCCATTCCTCCATTATTCATCCAACAATCCACCTTAAGAAGCCACTCCCCAGAAACATAGTCCATCGACCCATTCATCCAACCGTCCATTCCTCCATTATTCATCCAACAATCCACCTTAAGAAGCCACTCTCCAGAAACATAGTCCATCGACCCATTCATCCAACCGTCCATTCCTCCATTATTCATCCAACAATCCACCTTAAGAAGCCACTCCCCAGAAACATGGTCCATCGACCCATTCATCCAACCGTCCATTCCTCCATTATTCATCCAACAATCCACCTTAAGAAGCCACTCCCCAGAAACATAGTCCATCGACCCATTCATCCAACCGTCCATTCCTCCATTATTCATCCAACAATCCACCTTGAGAAGCAAACACAACTTTTAGTTCATTGTTCATTGGTTCGTTGACTTTTTCCATTAAAATTGTTGTAGAACTTTGTAACTGATACTTCTGCAAACTTTCCTGCAGTAACTAGATCAACATAAAGCTAAAATTTAATCATACCATTAGGAAATAAGTTAAGCAGGATTCTGTACAATATAAGACTGGGTAATTATGTTGCTGAACATAATCAGAAAACATTACGTCGCATCTTCTTTTAATTGAATGTTAATCTCTGCTAGAGGATAGATGCGACATGTCTAGTGGCAGTCTCAGTCGGTCAGTATAGTGAGAGCAATTTAGCTGGTATCCTGGAAGTTTGTTTAGTCCAGATCTTGTCATAAGAACAGCATCATTAGGCAGCTTTATGATTTGGTTCATATTAATTACCTTATTGGAAAACATGTGATGTCTAGTTGTTTCAGCTAATATTGATATGGCACTGTTATGTAGACCAGCTGCCAGAGAGCACTTGGTGACGTCTCCAAGTGATCGGACAACCATATCCACATTAGCTAGACACTGGCTGCAGGCTCTCTCAGCCCCGCCCCAATATCTTCTATTTTAATATATTTTTCTAATTGCAAAAGCCACAGCCATCGCAATGTTTACTTTTACACGCACACTGATTTACCTTGTTCTTATTATTTAAACAACAACAACAAAATAGCCTCTCTATGTAAATGCAGGCAACGTAAATGTTTCGTAAGCATTCAGTTGTTTCTTAGAGTTTAATCTAGCTATTGGTAAAAGTGGCAAATAAAAACTGAAGAGTGAGGAATGCCTCAGGGCTTGAGGTTGTCAGTTCGACATTTCAGGGAACAGGTATCCAATGTTTTAGAGAAGGAGAGAGGTTTTCTGGATTGGAAATGATTAACTCACTAAATCACAGCTGTTCGCATGATTTCGTGTTAGCTAGGTGAAGATCGTTCACAGTTCTGCTCTATTTTTGAAATACCAGTTTACTAAACTAACACTATCTTGGAAAGAGTATACCGCTCAGGTTACTTCAGGGAATGTTCACTAGCAGATTCTTCTAAAATTGACTCTCGCTGACCCGACAACCTCAGGATCCCTGTTGTCTGTAGATCTGGACCTTGGCTCAGAGCTCAGCTTTCAAGGATTTTATGAGACATCGATCGTTTTTTTGTACTTACATTGATATTTTTTTTGGGGACTTGAAGAATATTTGAACAAACTTGCTGAAACTTCCATTTAGAGCTCTAAGTGACTTTTCATGCTGCTGAAGACTATCTATTCTGATTTCAGGTTCTCTATCGAACGGTTGGGAAAGAAGTGGGTTAAAGAAGCAGAACTATCATTTCGAGTTGCCGTGTTGAGTGAATGACTTCCTGGGATAGTTGTTGATTCCCGGATATTGAAGTGACCGATTATCAGATCGAGGTGTCAACTGCAATGATTGTCTTAATCGAGATTAGGATTGACTAGGTATAACTCCGTTTGGGGAGCTCTTCCAATGAATTACAAGCAGTTTAGGTCTCAGGATTTACCTTTCCCGGAAATTAAGATCAACTGACAACCCTGTCCGAGGTCGAATAATCGTATTCTTCCAAGTATTTTATAACTAGTTAGTGTTTATTCAAGCCTTTACTTCAGAATACATGCCACATGTCAGAAATTCTCTAGAGAAAAAAAAACGTTTATTGTGCCTGAATTCAGTTTTGAACCTTGGCCAAAGAATCTTGCAAGGTTTGCATGCTGATTATAGCACCGAGTGTGGGGCTCAGTTATTATCTTTAATTAATTCAAATGTCACTCTGCTTTCATTTAATATTATTGCATCTGTGATGTCAAACTCTTAAACATAATTCTCTCTTTTTAATTTTTCTTTTGAATATATCTTGTATTTAGTGGATTAATTTTTGTCGCTTTTATACAAGAGCACACTATATAATGTTTATACACGGCATTTAGTGATTGTTACCTGAAATCTCAATACCTAAGGTTAACTTGTAACATGTTTGGGACACACCTGTTTACACTTCTAGTCAATCTGTACCACTGATGGCGTAATACGCTCCGCCAAGACATCTCGCTTTAGATAGCCACTTTGTAGAAAACTGGAACTAAAATCTTAGTTTTTAGTCTGCCAGCCTACTTTCTTGATTGCAAAATAGCTGAAGGTAATTCGCTTTGTCAGATCTAGGGGGTGTTGCCAATTTCGGCCGAACCATCTAGGAATTTGCCTCTACAGTAATTTGCGTCAGTAGTATTGTCTAGCTTATTGCCAGCAATGACTGCTGTCCATTCCTTTTGGAAAAACGAAAGTTTCATTTAGAAACGATGTTTACTATTCAGCCAGTACCAGCTTTATTGGACCATTACCAGGTTATGATCAACAAAGGAATTCCACCTTTTAACGGAAAGGCATGTGGTTACATTCCTAGTTTCCTATTCGGGTAGAGGTTAATCTGAACGCATCACTGCGTGAATTTCCTGTCTAGATAATGTTGGGACATTATCGCAAGTCAGCGTCTGGTACTCTCCTCGAAGAGAAATTCCGTACAAAACTGTGCATCTTGATTATTTCAAGTTCAGATCGGAGTACAGAAATCCAGGGTTATTACCCTCTGGTGCTAATTCGCCAATGCTTTCCAAAGCCTTCTCTATAAGGGGTAAGATTCCTTTGCAGGGGATAAGAACTCATTGTTCCCGTCATGAAGAATGAAGCTAGGCGTTTGATCCCAGTCAAATTTTGGTGACGCAAGCTGTAGAGGATGATCAGAGTAGCTGGACGGTCTGCATGGGGAACAGTAGCTAGTACACCATGTCACACACTTGTAGTCTACACACACAACTGCCGAGTTGCAGCCCGCCCCCAATCAAGAAAAATATATTGAAACAATTAATAATTAAGATAGCTGGGATATTTAGGGAAATTGTTGGAAATAAGAGATTGTAAATTTTTATGATTGTTTTTTTTTTTTTTTTCTATTTATTAAACATTGTTATGTGGCGATCTCCCCCCATTGGATAGAAGTGAGGATAGTGTGCCCAACCAAGACTTACTCCCAGCATTCCTCAACGGCGTCCTGCGGATCAGGTAAGCATCTGCCGTTCTCTCTAAGAGCAATCTGTGTGAGGATTTAGACAGTATCCGTGCTACTTTGTAAACAAATCTTGTCATAGTCTTCAATTACGCGCTGCAATACTCCATCGCGCAGTCCAACCATAATCGCTCGGTAAAGGAGAGGGTTGTCTTCATCGACATTAGTTCGAAACTTGAGTATTATGGAAGAATCAAAATTGATTATTCAGTCTCATCACATTCGATTCTTCTCTAGCTAAAGAAGGTGTATGACAGTGAGGCCTTTATTCATTAATGAACCTTGTTTCAAAAATTAGGAGATGAACAGTTTAAAAATTTACATTTATATTAAGATAAAAGACAGATTTCATAATACTACATGTACCGCCGAAGCGAGTACAGATTTCATATAAATATAAATGTTTAATACTGCATTTAGTTACTTATAACCCGTATAAAAATTAATAGCAAGATACATATTATATTATTAATAAATGCATATTTTGGTTCATTCGGTGCATCAACATTTGAAGTCATCGGCGCCTGCAGTCGTTTTGCGCTGCCATTCCCCTGACAATGTTTTATTATTACAGACAACACTTGAACCCTGGATATCCGCGTGGAAGTCCATCTGTTTAAAATCATGGAGATGAGGCGCTCTATTCTTCAAGTTGTCAGAGCCAAGCTAAGCTAAGTTGGGACGGTGTTAGTGGTTAGGGCAAAGCACATATGCCAGATGAGAAGAAGCGCACATCATGCTGACTTAATTGTGCCAAAGAGTTTTGTGGTGTATCCTGCAGCAACCTTCGACCCATTTCTTCGACATTAGAGTCTTTAATTGTATTGTTCTTTGTCTTTATTTCTTGATCTTGAACGACTGTGGAAGAACCGTCAGTTCCTCTGGGAAGAGTTCTCCAAATTTCAACCATGACGCTTCTCTGGTTCAGATCATGAGTATGGCGAAAAGCCATTCTATGAGCTTGCCCACCCACTAGGCTTCTTGCCTTTTGCAAGCTGTCCCATAGCTTTTTCATCCTCTTAATGGATTGGTGAGCGGAAGTGCGTTTACTTGGAGTATTGCAGTGGGCGGAGAGAATTGTTATACCTAGTTAGGTTGGTAGAAGTGATGTTTGGGCATGAAAATTAAGGCTGACGTGACGTTTCTATAGCTTCATTTGTACGTCGCAAATAGTGATACCTAGTTGACATATTCCTCCACCTTAGGTGTACACTATAGTTAAGTATTGTCTGGGCACCAAGGTAAGCCTATTCTCACTAATTACATTTTTTCTCACATTTTTTTTTTAATTATTAAATTGTTTTAATAAAAATGGGCTTTTATAACATTTACTTTGTTCTTTCTGTTTGGCTGTGATTAAAACGATATTCTGTTGTAAGAAAGGCCAAATTTTTGGCCGTTTTCGCAATCTGCTGCTTTTTAGTTTTCGTATTTTTTTTTTTTTTTGTATAAGACATTTTTTAAGATGTACACCTACTCCATTCAAATTTCCAAATTAGAAGGAAATCGTCTTCTTGACCTTTTGATGACCTCTGTGTAAACAAAGTATTAATTTTGTGGTGGCCTAATGTACTAGCCAAATTCAGTTTCAAAATTCTATTTTATTTTAAATTTTCATTAAAAAGACATTTCGAACCGTTCAGGAGATTTATCGTCAGTTTCAAAATTTTTAATTATCAGATTGTAATTAGATAATTTAAAACATTTACCCTTATCGAGGTTCTGAACCAAATTAACAATTTTCATTACAAACTTATTTAATTGTAAGTTTCGCTACATGCGTCACAATGTTAGCCTTATTCAGCGTAGACATCATCAAAGTATCATCACTGATTGAAAGCCAGAATTAACTTTTAATTAAACTGGTTCCAGAAAGGAAAACTGAAGTAAAAACGTATCTCAAGCACAAGCAAACAGCTTCGCTCTGAGGAAGCTTTGAAATAAAAATCTTTCTATTTTAACAATTAAGAAATCGCTTGGAAGTTGGAACATCAGGAGGCATTACGCTGACTCGTTGTGTAATTCTGGACTACATCATCACTGAAGAACACCCGACTGAATCAACTATAACCCATGTACTAATAGAAACGCTACTAATAGTATAATGTTAGGTCCTGTCAGGAGCTTAAACATAATTTTGAGCTTGAAATTTCCCAACCCAGTTGAAGTAACACTGGGCAGAAAGTATTTTACACTTTTCTGTGATTATGTCTAAGTGCCTGTACGATTGTCGGCGAACTTCGTCCTTAAATCAATAATTTCAGTTTTTAAAATTATTCAGAATACTAGCAAAATAAGGACATTTGGAGGACAAATGGCTTGGTTTCCCCAAAAAGTGTCGTATCGGTCCCAAATGCCCACTTCCCACTTGTGACCGAATCAAGCTTTCATGATGGCCGATAGGGGTTTCGCCTGATTTCAGCAGTGATGGAATTGAAAACCTATGTCTGCATCATATCCAAATGTGTGGAAAATAATGTTAAATGCCTTGTAATATTCAATATCATCTATTTCAAGGTTTGAAAACAGTTTTCTTATTACATATCTTGTAGAGTCGGGCTCTAGGTGCTGTTAATTGTATTATGATGGAACTAGAACCGTTTGAATATTTTCAAAAATGTAGGACCTGTTTTTTTCTTTACGAAAATGGACCAGATATCTATTTAGTTTCGCAGCATTTACCTCATTGATCTCATCAATAAAGGCGCCACGGTAGCCGAGTGGTTAGTGGCGAGACCTGCGAAGCTAATATGCATTGTGGTACTGGGTTCGATTCCCGGTCTTAGGCCTTGGATTTTATTTAATGGTTAATAAAAGAAATTTACAGTAAAGTATGTTTACTAGTCGCCACCACGGTACCTAATTGGTAGTTGGACGTAAAGCCCGCCTGAAAAAATAGGCAATTTGCTTAGCTTTACTTTACTTTACTAATCAATAATTAATTTTAATGGAGTAAATTTCAATAGATTTTACCACCGGGAGGGGGGTGCTGAGAAAATTTTGCTATCACTTAAGATGCAAATGTGGTCGTCGAGGTATAAAATGATTGATTACTCCCAATCTAGATAAATATTCTAGATTTAGAATTTGAATAAATCTAAAAATGAATTCTTCGACAATTTTAATAAGGGGAAGTCGTGCGAGTGTCCCTTAAATTGATATTTAAGCTGTAATCAGTTTGTAATGAACAAGGGAATACAAACAGCTGTAAATTTACCTTATTATTAAATGTTTTGCATTAGCTAATCACAATCGTATCTTTTAGAAATGTTTACACTGATTATGAAACACCTGGGAGAGGCACGAAACCTCTTAAAGGAAACTTTTATATTGCCCACCCTTGAGTTGAGATCAGTCTAACCATAAACATAGCAGAAAACCTGGATTTAATTTTTAGAGATTATTCATGATGGTTTCTCACAAAGCAAATACATTTTAAAATGTGTCACTTGTTTGGAATTGTTATTTTTAGTAAATTCAGAATTTTGTTTTTTAAATTTTAGTTGAATAAAATAATACGCATACGCGTATAGAGACGCTTATTTTTACACTTAATTGAGTTTGCATGAACAAAGTGAGTGTGGTGATTTATGTACGCACATTGTATTCCAATAGATCTAGCTACAGCGAGTTAACAAGAAGCGAATACAAAGTGTAGTTTAGAAGAAGACTGGCACCAAGTATATTTCACACAGGCGTGTTTATCTCCTACCATAAATAGTTTAGTCGAATCAAATATTAAAACATCGAATGAGCATATTGAGAGACGTTCGATATAAAAAACATTTGACTCGACTACAATAATTACTTAATAACACACACTATGTGGTAGTTAAGAAGTAACATTGTACACAGTAACCATGCAAAGTTTTTATTTCTTTTGTGTTTGGGAGTTTTCATTTGTGACCAATGTGTGTGTTGTGTGGTGGGTGTTTTCTTTTTATAAATTTACTTACATTTCATCCATTTTTCTATTTTCTATTATGTTACAGCTCGTAAACAAGAGGTTATCAAAATAACTGAACAATTACTCGAAGCCATCAATACGGGTGATTTCGACGCCTACACGTGAGTACATTGATAACATTCATTTTTCAACATTTTAACCACTAATTAGAAAACTAACAGAATTCAGCATGTAATGTTTACAAAGATCCACTTCATCAACTTACTGCACTGAACAGTAGGCAAAGGCTATATTTGACGAAGATGTCTTAAATATAAAATCACGGGTGGGTATTACGACAAAAAAAATAAGTCTTACCACTTCCGATTCTATTGGCAATATTGCTGCTTGTAAAAAAGAAATCCTACGGTTATCAGTTTATCGAGATGGTGTTTCCATCTTGCAATAGATGTTTCAAGGCCCGTTGAAGACGACAAAATATGTATTTATTTTATACGTTAGTAGGTATGATTAGTGTGTGCGTTAAGATGGACCAATCAGATGGAGGCGAATTTGTTATTTCTTTTCAGATTGCCAGGGCACTGTTTTTTTGATCCGATTTGTTGGAATTACTATCAGCCTTCATGTGTTTCTCTTTTATCTTTTATTTCTATGAAATTTTATTACAAATGAAGTGAACCTAAACTAGAAATAAAGGAAAAAAATATTAATAGTTTACGTAAATAAATAGACAATTTATAGTAAGAGAATACAGCTTCCGAGTCGAGTACATATCACACTTTTCCCGATATATCGAAGTCTCTCATATTCTGCTCAAATCGATATTCCTGAACAAGTTCTTCCGAAAAAATATATTTATGTTAATATGAAATAATTTTTTTTTAATTTTGTTTTTTTAGAAAGATATGTGATCCTCATCTGACTGCTTTCGAACCTGAAGCATTAGGCAATCTGGTAGAAGGGATGGAATTTCATAAATTTTACTTTGACAACGGTAATTCTGTGTTTAATCTGTGTTAGAATAATAATATATATGATTATTGAACTACTTAGTTTTGATGATTGGCAATTGATTTAGTGATCAAGAACTGCAAGGCTATCAACACCACCATCCTCAACCCGAACGTCCATCTGCTGGGCGACGAAGCTGCCTGCATAGCCTACGTTAGGCTCACCCAGTACATCGACAAGTAAGTCTTACTCTTAAGGGCGAGTTCTAGCGTTAATTTATGAGACTGAATGTCCAAAGCATCTCTCTCACAGAGTTTGGTTTGCCTCTAGAAGAGAAAGAGAGTTTATTGCAGCAAGCTAAATACATAACTACATTATTAATGTATCTATTTAGCTTCTCCCAAAGAAAGAGGACGCAAGGATAACACTCAGGTTGCAATTTGCTCAAAGAGAACGCCAACAGTTTATTTTCTTCACCTCCTTATTTCCCGAAACGTCCACGTGACCCATCCCAATAGTAATAATAAGAATATCCTTCATATTTTGCAAGTTTAAAGAAGATGATGAAGTTAAGTAAGAAGTTAATGGTTAATGAGATATTCGAGTACAGAAAGATGTTTGTTGCAGGCAAGGCATGGCGCACAGTAGTCAGTGCGAGGAGACCCGGGTCTGGCACAAGAAGGACAGCAAGTGGCAGAACGTGCACTTCCACCGCTCCTCCAACAGCCCGCCTTTCTCGTTCCCGCCGGCGGCTCTCAAGTAGTCCTTACCAAGAAAACGGCGACCAGTACCCCCGCCTCCGCAGCCATCTAAGTCATAGTCATCATTGTATACATGTGGAATATATTTGGTAGTAAGGCGCCCTCTTTTTTTGACAACTATTCTACAAGACCGGATATTACAATAAATCTTATCGCTTCCACACACTAACACCACTTCCGCTATATAATCACCTATTTTATAATTAAATACGTGGGTAATATATGATCTCTCTCTCTCTCTCTCTCTTCTTTCTTGTCTCTTGTTAGTATATTAGAATTGGAAATCTATGAAATTCCATTGCAACGCTGCCGAGTCAGCAAAGTCAATGAGAGTGGCAGCAGTTGTATCTTCCTCCTTTCGAAATGTTGCTTTTTTTCGAACAATTGTAACGAACAGTGGGTTTTTATTTTTATTTTGGAGGATTGGTCAGGAAATGATAAACACCTTCTTTCTCATTTTTGATTCAATGTGTAACCTCTCAGGGCCAGAAGGTTGATATTCTAAAAGCAATGCCATCTACTCCCATTACCATTATCTACTAAAATTAAACCTTGTCAAGTTTAAAAATGAAATTATTAGCCATAAAAAACAAAACAAAATAAATTACGTTGCTCTGTTCCCAAATACAAATACTTGAACAGCCACTATCAATTCGACTATTTACAAATCTCGATATCGTATCGTACGAAAATAATATTAACACAAGACATCAAACGCGGAAGTTATTACGCTTACTAATTACTCGTCATTAACCGGAAGTACTCAATTAAATTTTTTTTTGTTCTTGTTACTAAACAAGACTTTCTCTGTTTATATGCAGTTATGCATTCTTGCGCATCCCAGAAGATTATTATTGAGTACAAAACCCAAAACTTTGGCTGATTTATCATTTTCTGACCAACCCTGTAGAACAGGGAAAAAAAAAATCATTCCACCATTTGGTTTTGGTCCTCGCAACTTTGGAACCGCTCTTCTTGGGTTCCACTTTTAATTTCTCAAGAACTGACACTTGTCTGTCCGTTCACTACCGTCGTCTACCTTAACACATCTAACCAAACGGACACTTCAAGTATTTTAAACAATAAAGAAAAATTTGATTTTTGGTAAGCGCGTTTGATTGGAGGTTGCTGACAGTCTGCTCCATAACTCTGACTGCCAGACTTGTCCAGACTTCCTCCAACTTTGTCCCTATTAATCGGTAACTTTTTTACAAATTCTTGAATTATATAATACTTTTTCTAATAATAATTAAAATATCTGGAGGAATAAATTTAAAAAAAAAATTAATTAATTAATTAAAAATAAACTTTAATATCCGAATAGGGTTTTCCCTTCTATTTTCTACTTTAAATATTCGGTTTGGTTCACTAATAAATGGGGAATGAAGCGAAGATATGTGAGGCCGTACATCATGAAGCCCGAACGGCTTTCACATACTATTTAAGTTAGAGTGCGAACAATGAAACTTGGATATTCCTTCAATGTAACTTACTGAAGGTAAATTGCAGGATCACTTCTTTCAGTGGGCTCCACACCTGTTTCCGATACCTGCACAAAAAACCGTTGCTGGTTCAGTGTTGTCTTAACAAGGTTTATAGTACTCGTATTGCCCAATATTTCTTTTGTTTGAAAAGAAAAACTGACTGAATAAGTGGGAACTGAAGAGCAGCAAACTGTCCAGTTTGTTGAGAAATATACTACTGGAGAAGTTGTCCTGTATATCGCCTGCATATTTCCTCCAATTAGGAATTAAATGGAAGGTTGAAGAATTAGCTCCAAGCTCAATTAGCTCATTTAAAAAATAATTGCCATAATTGGAAATTATAAAACAGTAGGACCTTCTCAAGTAAACTTTCCTAGGATAGTCCTGTCAAAGTGACTTGTACGACGAGTATATCGTGTGTCTTCAGATACTTCAGAGTTTGAATGTATCTACGCATGCGCATCACGACCGCAACTAACATGCACCATGGTTCCCCACAGTTGAATCAAACCGCATTACTTTCAAGGATTATATTCGTCTTTGTTACTCCAATTTTGTTTTAAACAGTTCATTACTTACTCTGATAATATATAGGTAATCAAATGAACAAATTTAAATTATAAAGGAAATCAGAGATTCAAAATTATCGAAGATATTTATTAATTAGTAGAGACTGACTGGAAGAAAAACTTTCTTTTTTTTTTACAAAGTTTCCATGTGGAAGCAAAACATTGTGTAACTCAGTACATTTAGTGTTGACAGTGCGAATAAATTTAGTTTTAATTTTGTATGTTTTATTATTTGATTTTGAGGTGTTTAGATGAGCGAGGTTTATCTGTGTAATATGTTACTTAGTAGCGTAAGCCTTACCGTCATAGTCTTCGACTTGCTGACCATCATAATTTATCAATGCCTCCGCTTACCGCATGTCTTTCTCGCCTCCAAAGTTTACTATTTGGGGGTCATCATCCCCCTTATCATTTCTCTGCCAACAGATCCACCATCCCTTCCTTCTAACTGGTTTATTGAAATTAATATAATGCTGGTGATCCCTTAAACTTTGAGAAGGAATAAATTATTTAGCATCACCAGGTAGATGAGAAAGAGTCCCGGCTAAACTTGGAATCGAAATTCATTTTGGAAGTTTTTGTAAGCTCTATCCGCCTTGATAAAAACACACGTAATATTTTATTTTCTGTTTTTTTTATTCATTTTGTTCTTGCGCTCATCGTGTAACACATAACTTAATTAAGAATTACATTCTTGTCTATACAGATACTAAAAATTGTGTTTGAAACCATTCAGAAATTATTAAATAATTTTAAAATAAAATTATAAACGTCGAGAAAATCAACTGTAAATCACTGTGCCCAACTTGGACTTTATAATCTCAGCTGAAATGTTCCTAATCTCACAGAATACGTGTACATGAAACAAAATAGTACAACTACCATTTCACACAGCAGATGTTATTTCTTGTTATATTCATGTTGAATATTATTTGTTAATTATTATATTTTATTATTGTTATGTGTAAATGAGTAAAGGAAAAATAACACAAATCTGTACAGAAATATCGTACAGAATCTGTCAAAAATCCGAACGTATACGAGTCTAAAGAGGTTTTGGTTATTTTCTTAAGAGCAATGTCCAAGGATGGCACTGGTTAAGGCCCCACTGAGACTAAACCGTCACAGGTTTGTAACAAACGCTTTTCGATTTTTCTACAATTTTAAAATTTGTTTCGAAAATTCAAAATAAGTACTAAAACACAAAATAAAATATTATGTGCCTTTTTTTTATCAACGAATAGAACATACAAAAATGTCCTCTAGAACAACCTAGTAGTTTGGAAACGATCCGAACATTTTACTGGTACACACCTTTTCACCCGGGTTTAATAACGGATTTTATTGATTATTTATATCATCTATTTGTTAATATTTGCTTGAAATATACCTACTTACTATTCTTTCAAAGAAAAATAACATTTCTGCAATATTCCTTTTTATGTTATTTCTGCGATTGAAATTGTATAAAATGATTCTTTGGTTTTGAAAAATTTCATACAATAATTTAACACCAGTGGCAGAAAAAAACAAAACAAAGAATGGCCACCAAATTATGAATATTGTGGAAAATACCTTTTTTTACAGTTCTATGCCAAGCCTAACATGTTTGTTAAAGGAACATGGCTGATACCCTGTTGTTAACATGTAAGTGTCTGACGTCCCATTATTTTTGGAGATGCCTTGCCTATTTGGTATAGCTGTGTACCTTAAATCATTATTTTTTAAGTATTTAGTGTAGTGTTTTGTTGTCACTCCGTTGTATCCAGTATCACTCGGTTCTCACTGCTCAATTCCCTAGTCTTGGGTATAATTATTGTGGATGAAAAAAAGAGACATCAGTTTTAGGTTAGGTTATATAGTTACCGATTAAATTACTTTTAGCCGAATCATGACTAAGGACGCTACATTTAGTCATGCAGTTATGCGATCAACTGTGTTATCACAAAACTAAATTAAAATTTTCAATCGTTTCTTAAAAAAAAATTATAATAACGCAGTTTTGCATAACACTGGCTTACAGACACACATTAATTCTCCTTTTAGTATTGGAGCTAAATATCGACGCCGCAACCAGAATTACCAACCTAACACAAGGAACGCAGCAGTTTCAAGAATTTTGTACCAACATTAAATTAATAATAAAATGGAAAGTTCACGAGCTAATTTATAATTCTGTAGTGGAAAAAAAAAAAAAAAAACTCGGCTCAATGTTTTAAGCGAACAAAACTGTTAAACCTCATTTCGAGATTAATAAAGCAGATCTTGAAGGCCATTCATTCCCTGGGGATCACACAGACAGCCAGTTCCCTCGCCTAAGTCACCTTGAATCAGTTAACATTTTAAATGTAACAATCCCTTTGATTCTTTTTTACATTCTAGTTTACTAGATTAACAAAAAAAATGACTGAATTTTGGTATATAAAAATTGTTATGTGGAACGAAAGTCGAAACACACAAGTTGTGTGTTAACCACAACATGCAATGTTCGTACAATGAACGTACGCTGTTATAACTTTCAAATTATAATAAATGTTTAAATTTAAACAAAACTTTAAAATTAATAATTTAAAAAGACAAGCAAAATAAGGGTATTATGATGAATTAATATTTGATTGATTAAATTAATTGGTGTGTTAAATACTTTGATTACCGAATAAAAGAAATCCAAGATAATTATTAGATAAACTGGGCCTAATTATCAACTGTGAAATATATTAGCTATTTAAAAAAAAAAGAAAATAAATTAGAACTTAAAAAAAGATTGTATTAAATAGTTGGGATTGTGGAGCAAGTTGCTGTGCAGTCCCTGCAGCAGAGCGATCCTCCTGTGTCCAATGTAATTTTGATCAGCTGAATTCCCTCTTCTGTCGGCGATCCCTGTGACACCTTTTTACCCGCATGTCCTTCGGTGAGAGCTATTCCACACAGGTAAAAACATCTCTTTAGTCGGCTGTTTCTAAAAGTCCGTCTGTCCATGTGAAATATGAGTCCTCTGAAGGCTGATTTCAAGACTGTTATGCCAGTTTCCTGTCGGGGGGTTATTTGTCACGAACGTGAGGAAATGGATCATGGTCGATAGCTACTAGCGGAACTTTAATTTACAACTTATGCCATTTGTTTCCTTCAGATCTCCTTTGCTATGTCAGTGGATTTACTTTTCTTTGACAGTCTTAAAGTTGGTAGGCCATTCATTACATGTTTTAAAGTGAATATCAGGGTCATTGTCATTCTCAATTTATAGCGGATCTACGTATTTCATTTACTAGAATTATTTGCTTTCTTAAATTGAAATTGACACAGCTGAGTAAACCAAATTGTCGTGTAGTCGAATAAATTAGATTTTTTTAAATTTGTGCTTTTCTAATTAGCGCTTAAATCAATTCTTCCCAAAATATATAAATTTTCTATAGTGTACTTAGTCAATAATTTCGTGATCTCTGATGTGAAAAGGGTGAAAGGTTGGTCTTCTTGGGTCAGACCATGCATCGTCTTCTAGCGTACTTGAAATAAGTTCTTCTCGCACTTTCTTGAATAGAATTATTTAACTGGATACTAGTTCTGGTGTTCATTTTTTTGGATGACGGAATCGATAGTCTCTCGCCTTGTTGCTTGCTGGGTGATTCATTTGGCAAAGTTTGCGCTGTTATCCATTGGTTGATATCTCGATTTACTGGATGACGAGTAAACAGAATAAACTTGTAGTTATTATTTTAAAAAATATCAAAACATCGCGGACCTTTTGGCGAAGTTATTGGAGATTGAAGCAGCTTGTTTACCCAGAATGGAGCCACAGTCCAAGTACTGCACCTGTAATTGATGAATGAGGCGGACAAACTTACCTTGTTCACAATGTGCCGTTCGGCCACCCGGTTGCCCATCACAATCTCCATTGAATATCTTCATCTAGGGTGGAGAATAGGTTGAAATAGTGGCGATGATCGTAGCTTCTTTTTTTTCGCATGGCTTCAAGGTCTACTGATATCATTCGGTGCGTCTTTCTTCCTCTGGGGAAGTCCCAGATCCGCTGTCTTTTAGCCCCTGAGATATCATAGTTAACTTACAAATATGCTGCAAAGCAATCCGCTTTTGAGGATGGTTGGAAGCGGGAATTCAGTTTTGTTATTCGGCATTCACAACTTTAGGCAATGCTGCAATCATAAGATCTGTAGATCTGTTTGGTGTATAGACCGAAGCATATGATGAGAATATGTAAGGAAGGACAGCTGTTTATGAAGCGGTGACCAGTTTGTACTAATGGAGAGAAGTGGGTTTGTCCACATTGAATTGTATTCCTTCAGGCTGTAAATAGTAGCAAATCTGACTAAAGCGGTCAAACAACGGCAAGTTACTGTACTGCTTGCGCGCATATCTGGTCACCAACGTCTAGCCAATCAAGTTGTTTCTATTTATTGTTGATTGTAATCCACCCGAAGAGACCTTCCTCATATTATAAACCAAATACTAAAATAAATAATAAAAATTACAAAATAACTATAATATAAAAGAAGTTAAGAATATTTCGTGAAAGGTTTTGTGACTGTGCAAGTTCTATTGAAGGCCGGCCTCTGCCATTTCACTTTGCTAAATTCTAATTTTCCTTTCATTTTAGACCATTTCAGGATTTCATATTTTTTCATTTTAAGTGTACTTAACTAAGCATAATAATTTAATAAATTATTGCCCTATTAATGGAATGTAATCTGTAAAACACGTACATTCAAGGAAAATGCTTTTGTGTGGACAGCACTGAAAGAGAAGTTCTCTGGTTGGATAAAATTCTCTACTAAAATTTTACCACCTCTAAGCTTAGAATGCTTTCAGTTATCTTATTTTGGATAAAAAATTAAGCTGCTATTTAAATGTGTTCTTTAAGATTGTTCTAACATCTTGAAATTATTTAAAGCACCTCTTTCTTTACTCAAAAATGATTATACAGATTTATACCAGCTTCTAAATCTATTTTAGGCTAGCTTGCGCATTCTAAATCAGTTGATATTAAAATTCTAATCCTATTTAAGTCGGACTCCAGAGTGGACTGTAAATGTCGGTACAAAAACGTATATATGTATATAGTTTATTTCTTTTTATTCTGAAGAACTGCCATATATGTACGGTAAATTCAGCGAACTTCTCGCCTAGGGAACCATTTCCCGAGTGGAGCATTGACTCCAAATTGTTCTCTGGTCAGTGTTGTCGCAGACGGTGGAAGGCCTGGCAGTAGAAAGGGCACACTAGAGTTGTCACTGAATCCGTAGGACAGTTACTAGTGCGAGAGTGAAGTGTTGATCAGGTGCACATCCAGATGTCAACGCCCACAACACAAAACTCTGAACAAAAACATTTTCTTTTATAAACTCCATTATGTATGATTCGTGCTACTTAAGCGAATGGACATATTTTTTTAATAATAATAATAATTTATAAATTAAAGTTACGTTTTAGCATTATTTGATCAATCTTAGCGTCAATATAAAAAGAACTTTTTGAAATTTAGGATGGGGCTATAGAAATAATTCTTTATACTTGATTGTTATATTTTTAAGAGTGATCTTAAAGGGGATTCAATGAACACAACTGAAGCTAAGGTTCATTTTGGTTACTTAAACATCAGTATGGTTACTGTGTAGTAGTTAAGTCGTAATATTTATATTAAGGGACGAATGTATTATAATGTGCTTCTGCAGACAGCCATATATGGATTATGGATATCCGAGCGTTGTGTGTTGTACGTGTGAATGGTTAAACATAATCTGCCTGTCCTTACATGACCTAACACAGCAGTATTCTTGCAGGAAAGCAAATCGAATATACTTACTTCCAAAAAAGAAAGTCGTTCCAAGAGTAGAGAATTGGATCTGCAAAACTACAGTTTATGGCTCCCATACTTCGCCTCGGCGTTTGAGTAAATTATGTAGCGATATTCTAGAGCTTACCAAATTCTTATTTATTATGATAAGTGTAGGAGTTCCCAATGAAGAATTGCCCGAGGTGTCGATTGTAAATGGTAAATGGTAAGCTCTTGTTTGCAAAGTATTCGCTGACCACTTATGAAAACACAATTTTTTAATTTTATTTTTTTGGATCTCACCCCTTGCGGCTGGTACATTCACTCCGCGTAATCCGTAATATTTCTCTCCCAGTTACCGAGGGAGGAAAAAAATGTCCAGTTTTATGACTAAAAACAGCAAAGAAGTCTGATTCTTGATGCTTTAAGACAACTAGACGAGTTTCTTAGAGAAAACTATGAAGAGAACTGCTATCAAACTTGTTATGAGAACATCTGTATTGGTTTGGACATTATAACGATTTGAGAACATCGATCACCAAGTTGTGGAAGTAAAATATAGAAAAGGTCCTGAGACAGGCAAAGAATTACATCACTACATTCACTACATCACTGATCGAAGTTTTGAGGGATCGAAACTTTGGCCTGCGGCTACTAAGTTGGGCACCTCTGGTTTCAAGATGGTCATTTTGTCTGAAAGAACAATGTAAATAGATATTTATAGTTATTGGTAATAAAAATAACAAAGTTCAGATTTGTCCAGTCACACTCAGCTTGTCAGAATTAATGAGGAAGTTAGCAATGCCGTAGCTTTCTTGGTGGGTTTTTAAAGTTCAATGTCACAGTATGCATTCACGATTCTAGATGTCAATATGTCCAACCTCTTAGGGTTTCCATCAGTTTTGTAGAGGGTTGATACTTATAGTTGTATTTCCTTAATTTGGCCGAGAAAAAGATGCACTTTTTCATTGAAATAGAAATCAAAGAATGACACATCATTAAACTTAACTTTTAACGCAGCGTTATTGTGATTTGGCGTCCATAACTACTTGGAACAATCAAAACAATTCTAAGATGATAGTCAGCTGTTTTAGTACTTCTTGAAGGTCTGTTGCGGACTCTCCTATGATCCGCACAGCTCTCAAAATTGGTGGCTTCAATTCTTCTGCTAACTACTGTAAAATTCTCAAGTTTCTTTTTCACGTAGGCAGTTATTCGTTGTGAAGGTGACCGTGACAGACAGTTGAAGATGTCTATTGAATAGTAGTGTATCCGGCCTAAATCACGAAAAGTACAATTTCGTTGAGGAGTATAGAAAATATAATGAATCCTGCAAGAACAGCGTTTTATTTGAATTAGATTTAATTTCATGTTTGACTAAACTGGCACCAGAGAATGTTGCCATCACTAGAATTGTGCACAATTTACATACAAGATACCAGCTGTAGCTGATTACTGATCAGTACGACGCTCAAGTAACAAAATTTCCAATTTACGTTCAATGAAGTTTTATTTTAAAACAAATAGTAATGGCGCACATCCCTGTTATCCATAAACTTCTCACTGTGTGTATTTAATTAAAATTTCACATTTCGCAATAATATGAAGTTGAAACCTTTTTCCTCTTTTTCAATCGGCCAATCGAATGTAATTGAAATCGATTGACTAGGAGAATGTAAGTGACAGAGCGATTTGTTTGTATATGTCTGTGTGCGCATGCGTGCGGATCTAAGGCTCCATGAACATATGTGAGTGTGTAGTTTGGTGTACAGATAAATGTCATAATTGTAAATCTAGATATGTAAGTTTTTAAAAAAAAGAATGCAACTTATTCAAGCAGACTGTCTTTATATTATATCGTGCGAACGAAACTTTTTTAGTCATTAAAATAATTTCAATATAATTTCTAATTATTGTAATATATATATAAAATACAAATAAACAAATTCAAATCCTCAATTAGGATTTTTTTGTGTGTGAGATGAAGGAAATAAAAAATTAGTGAGAGGGGCTCGTGGTGTGTGACTGCTTGCGCCCCGCCGTATTCACATTTTACAAACTTCTCTTTAAATAAACAATAATAATATTAATTAATTAAAATAAATCAACTACTACTACATAATAATTGTAAGAATAATTAATAATTATTGGAAACTCTTTTTACAATTTTACAATTAGTGAGTACTTTGAGGAAGGCTTGCCCATCACATGAATATTTTCATTGTATAATTGTACATTTCTTTATTAATATACTATTACAATATTGTCAATATTTAATTTTTTTAAAAATTCGTTTGTTTAAATTATTAAATATATATTTAGAAGAAGTGCCATTTTACTCTAAAAAAAAAAATAAATAAATAAAAGTAAAGAAAATGTAAAAAAGAAAAAAAGAGTTAAAGAAGCGTTATTTATCGCGGAGAAGGCAAACACAGACTCCAAGCTCTTTCTGTAAACTTTGCAAATACTATTATTATATAAATATATATATATTATTGAAACAAAAAATTGTTTTTATCTTTTGGTTGTAATTATATAAATATATATATATATTATATATATTCATGTGTTTCTGACATTTATGACAAATTTTAAGTATTTTATTGATACTGAATTGAAAAATAAAAATAACGAAATTTCAAAAAGAAAACTCTCTTTTCATTGTTTTCACCTCTACCCTGGTTGGAGTGTAGTTTACAAAAATCCCAACAGCACTGGAGAATCTTTCAATGTGTTTGACAAAAATGGGTAGACTGGTGCCCTCAACGTGTATAAAGGTGAGCACTGCCAATTTGAGAAATTTATTAACCGTCTATGACCATTGATAAGTTGTTGGAAGTATGATGATGATCAATCAAGCATTGTCATTACTCATATTCATATCAAAATACACGAGAGAAGGACGGTAAGACAAGTCTTAACATCATCAACTTGATTACCTAATATTACCTTATTGATTGAATAAGCCATTACCTGAATAGGTAATCATTTTTTTTGATTTTGCAAGCATTAATCAACTTATCTCAAGATCAATACAATCGAATGATTGTCAAATTTTGTAAATTAAAAATGAAAGTGAAATAAACAAACCAGCTATGAATCACATATCATTGTTATTTAATCTGTACTTCAAGACTTCTAGATTAATAACTAATTTTCATTAATTAAAACATTCATTATGTTTGTTGAGGCAAGAATTTTCTTAAAACAAACATTTTCAACATCTTTTCAAAATTCCCCAGAAGGCTAAAGCTAATCCACTAAAAAAGAAGTATAAAATAAAACTGACTCATTATTGACGTATCTTGCTCAATTTTCCCGGAAGTTTGACTACTGATGTAGTAAAACGAACTGAACAGAACTTACATTTCTCGTCACAAAGTTCAAGTAAACTTGATCAGGTAAAATTACGGTAAGAGAAAGATTCTTGAGTGTTCATCATCGCTGATATTTTTTTAAATTTATAATATTTGGAAATTATTAATCTGGTTGGCATTGCAATGGTATTTTAAACATATGTTCCAGAAGATAATGTGGATTACCTTATGATAACTTCTTTTGTGAGGTTTATTAAAAATACGTTCTTAAAAATTAAGTAAATCAGGAAAAATGTAGAAAATGAGAGGCATATTATAGGTTAGCTGATAGTTTCATTTTGTGCGAACGTTTAGTCAGGACGTTTAAATTTGTAAGGTAAAAGACTAGAATTGGTAGGCAAGTTGAGTTGCAGTTTATGTTGGTAGATGGCAGTTGAGCTGGTCCCCACCATGGATCTGCTTCACAGCACACGAACGACTAGTGAAGTTAGTTTAGGTTCAGTTCTCGGTTAGCGGTTCTCAGAGGAGATCGTTGTCAAAATTCATATCCTGTATAGTTTTAACAGTAACAGTTTTGACATCATCAGTAGTGTTAATTTTAATTAGTCAAAAATTAATTTGACAAAGAAATAAGTGTTATGTTCTCGTCAAGAATTAAACTTAATTGCATGGACGTGTATCCCAAAGTTGAAAACATTACAAGTCTCAGCTGCCAGCTAACATCAAACCAATTTCTATCAACATGACAGATGATGAGTCCAGTGTCAGGGTGGCTGTAAGGTAAGTTTGTTTATGTTTATTCATTTGTTACTTATGTTTTCAGCAGTTTTACGTAACTTTTGGTTAATTTAACGCTTTGTTTGATGGTTAGATATAAATGTAGAAGAGTATTGAAAGCAATTTTTTTTTCTTTATTTTGCAGTTTTGTTGTGGTTAGAGTAAGCCGGGCGATAGAGTAAGACAGCCCCCCATTATCGATCTGCGAACTTGGTTGATGCACTCTGCAGCTTCACTTGAACCTCATTCTGGCCGGCCCTCACACTGTTGTACGGTTCACTAGTGTAGGGCGGAATTATAGTCAGTCACTCTCCCTTTTTAAGTGTGCATCTCCATTTTGTGTACCAGATCTAGATGCCCTATACTTGAGTTCCAGTTCAAATGGTGCAAAGTTCATTCACCGAGTTGAAGTTGGTTGCTTACTACTGCCGGTCACTCATGTCTACTCACTACTTCAATCCTCTTTGCCCTTGTTTGATCCTAATTCCCCCCCAGGTATTCTGAACACAGTTAATTTTGGAATGTGTGCAATATAAGTTCCAGATATCTGTCATTGTTTTGCAGTAATTGAGAAATATTTACGCCAGGTGTTGAGATTGCTACCCACGTACAGATTTAAGGAAAGAGATCAGCCCACCTGAACTGGGCGTCACATGAGTATTGTTGTGTAATTAGCCAGCTGTATTTTCAACTAACTTCACTTATCTTACATTCCGTTCTACTCACTAAGAATTCTTTACTTTTATTTATTCTTTTTTAATTTTTCCATTAAAATTAAAACAAACCTTATCAGTTTGAGTTGGGGTATCACTGGGTGATGAGCACTAATTAAATAACAAAAGCATTAACTATATTCAGGTGACACCTGTCTGCTGGCTGAGTTAACCTTGCCGTTATCACATTGTTAGCTTTACCTCCCCAACTTCTATACATTACCTTCTGTTACAGCACTTATAAGCGGAACTATTGCGATCGTGGCAAATCTAGATGTTAGAGTCCAAAGTGCTTTTTTACTGAATGGGTCACTGTGTGAACACTTTTGTCGATCTCGAAAAATCGCTGAAGTCAAATTTTATATTTCGTATTTACCTCTGAGGTACTTATTTAGCCACTTAGCAGCCGAAATTCCTTTACCGGAGTATTACCGGAAGAAATACGGAGGTGATTTCCACTTTTTTTGAGTTTTTCTAGAAAATGGAGCGATCATTTTCTTTAATCCTGGAACACTCATTGCTCTAAATCTGTGGTTTGGAACAATGACTGGAGAATTCGATGAAGGCCACCTCTGATAGAGGGAGAGGTTAGACCTACTTCTAAAGGGCTATTCTAATGTAATATACCATCCTACCACTTGCACTCTGGCAAGAAGGATAAACTTTGGTGCTAATTCGAAATTAAATTTTAAAAATCTAGACCTCAGCATTCCTCCTAGATATGGTATCGCGGCTTATTCAGTCACTTGACTGCAGAAATTGCTATTTTGCCTCCCCCTAGATTAGTTGCATTTGCTTTTTAAACTGATTGCCATTACCTGTTTGTGTCCACGCTACTTTCATTTAGTCCATCTGAGTACAAATTACGAAAAGGTTTCCGATTTCGGATGCATTGCTCTAGCGTGTGTCGACAGTGTAAAGTCCGCATTTCCAACTGACACACATGTAAATAATATTTTTTACGGAGCGCTGGCTTGAAGTATCCCAAGTCCATCCGGAGTGTTGGTGTGGACGGGTGATGTGATTCAAGCAATGGCAGCCAGATGTGGGTGGAGAACCCAAGGGTGCAGCTAGTTGTTTGCAAAAGGACAGCCACATCCGGAAGTACTGCAGCTCTCAGAGCACAATGTCCAATATCTGGCAGACTGCCTCTCCCTGTTCGCTTGCCTCTTTCCATTTGACTGCACACGCACAATTCAGCGTCCTTACTCAGTAATAAACATCGTTCTGTCTGTTATTGTTTGAATAAATAACTGTTCAATTGTTTATTCTGTATCATTGCTGGCATACATCACCGGGATGGTCACGTCCAAATTGCCAATATTTTGTTGGTGGATTTGGCACAGAATCTGCACAGCAATCTTATCGGTTATGAACTCTATTTCGGCTATGTTGCCACTTCATTGTACCTGTAGACCTCTGAGATAGTGGATACGTGCAACTGTCTGGGCTTAGAGAACCACTGGCAAACTCTACCTCAGTATAACTCGAGGTATTATGTGACCCTTGCCGAAGGATGGATGGCACTAGGATGATCGCTTTCAGACAAAGGAGTCTTCGGAGCCCCAGCGCTCCCTCGGTACTCCTTTTCTGTTAAGCTCGGGTTTGGGAGGCCATTTGACTTCCCTAGTAAGTATATGTAGTAGCCAGGTAGTGGAGGAATTGTTAGGCAGCGGAAAGAAGCTACACAATCTGGTCACTCCCCTCTCTAGAGAAACGGGAGCAACCTTCTTTGGGGGCTTTGAGGAGAGGGTTATCTGGGTGTTAGATGTGGTCCTCTGATCGTGGCATGTGTGGTTACAAGCTCGGAAGAGATTGTCTACGTACCGAACATTTTGAGTAGGAAGTTGAAATGTTTGACTCCAGTATTTTGGAACTCTCCAGACTGTCGCAATAGTCTTTCATTTCTGTTCAGATGTTTTAGGCCCTTCGCCTGAGTTTCAAAATTTTGAAAGAGAAGAATGACTTTAGTGTGGTTCCGGGAAAGCTGTGACATCGTTGTTTATTAGGGGTACATGTGGAAGACACTCATAAATACTAATTAATAGCAGTCATTAAATCGGCGGATGTGAGAGAGCCGTTTAGGGTCAGCCAGTTCTGGTTGCCTATTTCTTCTTATCTATTATACATAAACTTCAAAATTGTGTAGATTGAAGCGGTCTAGACTGCGGTCAGAGCGGCGCACATTACCGCCTGGTAGCACGCCTCCAACTTTCACCTCCATCTCTCCACTGAGATTGGGTCACATTCCACTAGTTCCCACGGACAATAGAGTTCACCTTAAACACAGCAATTTCTCTCGTACCAACACAGCTGGCCCTGTTAAATATCCAAATGTAGGTCTATTTCTGGAGTCTCCTGCTTTCTCCGATCACTGATAAGAGCCAGAGCTGCAGTCATACTAACTTTAGAATACTTAGTTTTCACCGGAAATGTGCTTCTCAGTTCGAAATCTCTGGAGTGCAAAATTAAACTGGCTGGCTCTGCCAAACCATCAGGTTGATTAGCTTAGCTAGTTGCAATAAGTCCAGCTATGAGGTAGAGGTGAGTTCTCCTTAGACACCACTAGAGACTTTGCGCAGCATGCTGACCATTAACTTATAACAGTCAACGACACCAGAACCACCCACCACATCTCTTTTCTACGTGGAGTGATGTGAGAAATTAGTGCAGATAACTGTGAGGATCAGTGCAGACACTACACATTAGTAAATAAATAATTGGCAGGTGATGTCAGATTTAGCTGGCAGGCATGTTCCAGCTCCTTCAAACAGTATACTTACACACAAACCCCTGACAAATACATTTAGATAGCATATAATGATATCTTTCGTTGTTTCGTCATCGACTGTTTGAGCGAAATCTGGGCCAGTCATCTCTCAGGTTGGGCTGATCTCTGAAGGAGTCAACATGATTCTTTTTGCGCAGTTGATTTTCCATTTGAGTTCAAACGATTCTTGCTAGAATCTGTAATGGGAATGTTTGATTTTTTCCCTCGAAATTCTGAATTTACTCTGTGTGCTATCTATCTACTAATCTACGAGTATTTCTTCTATCTAGCCGTACCATGGTAAGGTGCCTGAAGGTCTATCCTAAGTCCATTATCGTATTTACGTTATTCTTAATGATATAATTTGTAGTAGGACATGAGGCTTGCCTGTGACACATTAATGTTGTAGAACTACTTGAATTTGGGTAAATGTGGGAAATAATTTCTACCTTAAAGCTCCAACTTACTTTAAAGAAAATAACACGCGATCATGAGACCAGAATTCTCTGAGGTCTTGGGCAGAACATTTATTTAATTTTAAAATTCGAAAATTATTGTGGACCATGGATCCTCAAAGTGTTAATCTGGAAAAATCAAAATTAATTGATATAGCTTCAGATCAAATGAAAGATGGATGCTGAAGGCACATATGTACACCACTAACAGTATTCTGGAGTAATACTAACTTCTCAAGTATCACTTCCTCACTTTCAATAGCACCAGAAAGGCTAACGAACAATCCTCTAATTAAGGAAATAAATAACCAAACTGCAGATCTTTATCATTGTATCGAGGTTCATTCTTTTTTATAGTGCCCAAAGTATTTGGGATCAGAGGATGTTGAAGGGTGCGTTGGTTTTTTCAAAAGGAAGTTCCAAATTGAACAAAGCTTTCACCTGGAGATGTACTCCACCTGGATTAGATCCCTTTCTAACCTACTGTGAATGGTCGCCCCCGAGTATTCACAAAATATTGAATACCCCGCATTGTTACTGAAGCTGTTACTAAAAAGAATACCTCCTTGTTAACTTTTTTTTTTTAGAATTTTTTCTCCGTTAATGACGGCTGTAATTTTTAACTGAAAACATTACCTACACTTAGACTTGAATCATTAAAAAAAAGATTGTTTTAGAGCAGTTCTGAGAGAAGAGGACGTTCTCCTCTAGAGTAACCTTACAGCGTAAAGTGCGAGTTTGAAAACTGCATCATGTTGAGAATTAACTGTATGAATAAAATTCAGAGTTTTAAGAAAAAGAAAGAATTTGAATTGATATAAGAGAATGATTTGTTATATTCTCAATGAGCTCTAGTTTCAATTCATTAAGTGAAGTTCATCTCGTCTATGTTACATACCTGTAATGCAGAATGACCACGACGGACGTTTTGTATTCAATTCACTGCTACAGTAACTGCATAAGAAGGCCTACACTCTGTTATATAAATAGAAATTCTTGGACAGTGGACGTCAGTATGGAAATTAGCTGTGATTGCAGGATGACCGAGATCCTAGTCCAAGGGCGTGCGTGGGATTATGAGCTGAAGGAGAAATGACACATATTTACGCCAACAAAAACCAACAACCAAGTACTATCTGAGTTGTTTACGTGGTGTACGATATAACCTGTTTATACCAAAGGTTACCTTAATGCAGGTTCTTTTACTCTTACAAAAGGTAAACATATCTCTGCTATAACTTGGCACACGTCATTCTCTTTTTCGCAATTTATTCATTTAAATTTCTCTCGAAATTTACAAAATTTTCTCATTTAACTCAAAAAATAAAAGCCATGAATCTTAAACTCTGTACCACAATACCTCGTGTTCACAAATAAATTACAGGACTCTATTAAAAAGAATTTCGATAAAATACTAAAAGCTTGAAAATCGATGCAGTAAAGTGATTCTTCCAGTCGACTAATTTGAAGAAATTAGTTATTATTTTACTTATTTAAATACTACAAACTGCCCGGGAAAATATTTCAATTAAATTGAGATCTAATCGCAAACAATTATTTTAATCGTAATTAATCGCAAACATTATTTTTAAAGAAAATCGATTACAGCCGTTTTAGAGAAAAACCAACAAAAAAAACTGCAAAAATCGTTTCAGTAACGAGACTTCACTGGTCGGCTTGGACTTCCTGCGATTGAGTTTCGCTGATCATACTTTCCGCTCCAAAATTCAATTTGTAGAAAGCACTTCCTTTCACTCAGGCAGCCACAGAACGTGTATTCCGGCGAAAGTCAAAATGTATAATCGGCACCTTTGGCATTTTTTGTGCTTAGAATGGATAGAGAAAGAGATGAAATACATAGAAAGACAAATTGAGAGGATTTAAGTGATTACTGATCAAGACGGCAGTGTACGGGTTTTGGTGTTTGTGCAAGTGGATGCTTTCTACCGCAGGAGATTAAAGTGAGTTGAGACCGCAAACCGCAATCTGAAGTCTGTGCTTACTGGGAGCCTTCATGCGGCTATTTTCGCAAATAATACCATGTGAGCTCGTAACAATAGTTAATTAATAATTACGTAAGAGCCTTACTAGGCCATAGTCGCTCATTGATGCAGGAAATTGATGGAGATAGCCAACTTTCACCGCCTAGATTGTGCTCTACAATCTGACAGAGACGCTTGGCAGCCCGCTTGTTGATTTTTCTTTTTTTACTTTCTCTTAAAAAGAAGGTGAGTATTGTTTTCCAGCAGATTTTAAATTTTCACCGGAAATACAAATATTAAGTCCCCTGAGTGTGAAAATCAGTGGTTTCTACAAATTTGTCTGTACGTGAGTGTGTGGCCAGCATGATGTAGAAACGGAAATCACAGCCATCCTAAAACCTCGTAGTACATTATTCCGGACATAATTAAACCGAACGGAACTGCCTGTTTACTGAATCGATTTTCACCCATTATTTGATTTACTCATTGTTCCTTAAAAAAACATATTTAAACCAAAATTCATTTCAAAAAATATACTGTTAATCGCAGAATGTCAAAAAAAAAACAATCTCCGCACAGTGGGCTTTCTGTTCTTTAAATTTAGTAGTTTAGCGACGATTTTCAACCTACTTAATTTTATGTACGTCACATTATTCTGAAACAACATTTTAAAGGGACTATTCCGTTTCCAAGAAGACCCTTTAATCAATTTCCTGGAAAAAAAAAAAATTCGAAGTAAAAGTTTTCGATTAACAGGAGTGTTCAAAAGTCAATAAAAATTTGGAGCTATTTTCGAAAAAGAAAATTGGAAAAACGCTCTTTGAAGTGGTACTTCCGGTTGGTGGATTTTGATGGGTAAGTTTTTGTCAGCTCCCCCAATGGAAAACACAATCATGTTTGAACTTGCTGCTTTTTTCGTACTCACGGGATCAAAACGATGTTTCCGGCGCAAGTTCGATAACGAAATTCGCTTGTGATTGCAATACTTCCCCTACCTAGTAAGAACTTCCTGCTGACGTCGCAGACGCAGCAGTTTGTGCAGATTACGTGACTAGAGGTTCTAGTCTGATTGTTCGAATTCCAGGCCACAGTTAGAACGCTCTTTGCCGCTCCCCAATCGAAACTAAAGCTACACTTTCCACGTCACTTCCTTTAGCGCTTGTTCATCTCTCGTGACGGTGCCACATAATGCCTGGTTTTCTCCTGCTGATCGGGCACTTTTCTTAATTTAGCCGGCTGTGCCACGTGCACTGAACTCCTTTGACAACTTTTCCTTCATGCTCTTATTATTCATTTTTAGCTTGAAAGGACAACTTTCTTTTGGACAAGAATAAAGGCTTCGGACAGCTATGGAAGGTTAATCTTCTACTAAAAACTCTTCCACATTGACGAATATCGGCTGAAAGTTTTCAACTTAAGATTTAGTAAACCTGAGATGTACTCGCCACACCTCTTGAGCGAATAAGCGCAGAAATTTGATGACAATATTACTTTTGGGCGCCAACAGAGGGGAGACTACAATAAGGTTTTGCCAAAATCGGAAGTACCTCTTTACAAAAGCTAAATACGAGGGAATCGAACTTGGAATCTCATACTTACAAAGCAACGCTCATAACCACTAAACCAACACTCGTCCCTTAGTTAGTAAGTTAGAATCATGAGAATAGTAGTAAGAGGTAGTTGAGAGAGAGTTCGAGTTCTGAATCTTTAGTTAGTTTAGAGTGTTGAGGGGGAGTGGCTGTACAACGCCAAATCTACAAGATCGATTGTATCTCCCTAAAATTTAATCATACGTTATTTTCTATTAAGTTATGCCGCATATTGTATTGGTCTCCCTCATCCAGAGACTGAAGTAGTGAAAAGAATGGTCTCCTTTCCTTCATGCTCTTATTATTCATAAAATACAAAATACGACTGACCAGAGGTTACCAAAAATTATATTTAATGCTTTAAAAGTAATCGATAGTAGCAAATATAATAATGTAAATTATAACTGGTATACCCAATTTAAGAACAAATTATTGCCTATTGGTTCTCAACATATTTTAGAATTAAACTCCAGCAGCCTTTCTAGTATTGAAATAAACAATATTGATGAGCGATTCTGTAACCATTTGTTATCGTCTGATATCGATAGGGTCATCCATTCAATATTATAATAAGGAATTTAGACATTTTAGCTCTCTAAAGGGCGGTGAAGAGTACTTTGTTGAATTTAGATGTTCTATTAGAAAGCATAGATTGGTTTCTCAAATTCGCCTATCTAATTTTGATTCGCCTTCTTTTTATCTTAATAATGAACATTTCAAGTTAAACAGTTCAGGAAATATGCCCGATTTGCAATTCATGTAGTCCCGAGAATTTATTGCATTTTTTAATAGAATTTCCTATGTATAATGACCCTAGGAGCAGATATCTATGTTAAGTATATTAATAAAAATTTCCCTAATCTCACAAATTTGCTTAATATATTAACAGTTAATTCTAAAGAAAAATTAAATGATATTTATTATTTTGCATTAGAAGCTTTAAAGATACGACAAAATTATTGTAATAAGTTACTTAATGATAATATGGGTATTTCTACTGTTATTGTTATTGTTATTATTCTTTCTTCAATAATACAGTTACTTCCGTACTCTGCCCTCTCAAACTTAATAAAATGTACAAAATGTAAAATTGAGAATCTTATGTTGGCATGTTAGCTTTAGCCTATTTTCTTTTATATTATTGTATTTTTTCTTTATCTTTCTTTTTTCCTTGTTTTCTGTTTGTTTTCTTTCAGTTTTCCAGTTTTGTAAATTTTCTTTTATAATTATTGCAAGAATTACTTTTGTTTTAAAAATTATGACCAGACCCATTTGTAAAGAGTGTAACTCTAAAAGCAAATAAATTCTATTCTATTCTATTGAAATGTTATGATTGTATTGTGATGGTTAACATAATTTTTCATGATGTTTTTACTTTCGTGTTATTGCGTTATAGCGTTTTGTCTTAATAATAATATAAGTTAAAATAGTTAGTTGTAATGTAAATTATGGAACATGAATCAATGAACTCCCTTTGTTTTTTGGAATACTGACAGCAGAATAAGTCGACGTGTGCGTAAAGTTGGGCTGGCAGCCAATGCTGTTATCACTGGCCGGGTAGACAGCAAGTCGCCTAGCGAACTGTGGTGCACTATCTGCCCCGCCAGTCAACTTCCTGTTCTGCACACGCGCACACTCGGCGGAAACCAGTACTGCTTCGTCATGAACAGCTGTTTTATCAAACTCACCTATTCGTTAGGGGTGCGCCATGGGTTCTTTTTTTTCCCCTGTAAAAGGCAAGAGAATCATCCTGTACTTCATAGTTTAAAGGTCACTAGAAAAAAAAAACTGGTACAAAGTAGGTGAGGAACAGGTAACAGAAGGCTGCTGCCAAGTACGGAAAAAAATCTGGTGTGCTTCCCAAAAAGTTGCCAATTCCTACCTGGGTACACGAGACTAAAATCAACCTTAGAGGTAGCACCGTGTTGTATGTAGTAGAATTTTGGTGTAGGCCTTCTGTTGCTGATGATTTTGTTACTGAGTCAAACCGGAAGGAAACACTGGTGTGAATGTGACCAGCCTCAGCGGAAGTGCAATTGGTACCTTAGAACACATTACTCCCGCCGAATGTCTCAAAAAAGACGCTGGCGGCCTTCACCGTGCGCTGACGTCACTTACCTCTCCTTGCCCCTGGCGTGCGTATTATTGTTTTTTAAACACTATTTCCTCTTATAGTTTTGCCTTAAGCGTTCATTAACGAAGTCATGTCAGGTACTACCTGACGCAGGCAGAGTTTTTCCACTACCTTGGTTGTTGGAAGCCATGTTTGCTTCATTCAGAGCTCTACTGTTAAAGAAATAAAAATAACATAAAATAGGTAAAAGGTAGAACTGAATCTAAACTATGTTGAACATATGTTCATGACATTTTAGATTTTGGTCCAAGGATGTCACTTTCTAGTCTGTGGATTGGAAACACGTGTTGCCATGGAAACTTGCTCATGCAGACACACCTGATCACTTTCGGCGATCTATTGGCTTTTCTGACTGCTTCTCCTTGATCACTTCCTAGGCCCAAAAATTATCATCCAACACTAAAGCCCTAACGAGTAATTCCGTACTTATTAATAGAATTAACAATTAATCTAAATTAGATCATAATGAAGTATTTATTCTCTTCGATAATTCTGGTAACAATTTCGGTCTGATTGTAACCAATTTACTTTGTTTAGGCCCCAGGCCCTGAACTACACATTTCGTACAGAATTTACTGGCGCCCCCTCTGCCTGAAAATAATTTTGTGTTTACACGCAGGCTACTCTTACTCTTAAATTATCTCCCTAAACGGATATTTATGGGGGGGGTTTTAAGTCCCCGTATATTACACTGTAGCCTTTCAGGGATTTTACTAGCTGTAGTGTGTTTGTCTGTGTAATGTATTCTTGAAGTTGACGGAAAAAACCTTGGAGCTATTTTTTGTGGAATTCTTTTTAAAAAAATGTGAACAAAATCCTTCTAAAGTAAAGACGTACTTCAGATGGAGGAATTTTTCTTCGACCTCGGAATTTTAATAATAACCTTTACCCTCCTAAACTACACCCCAGGGATATGGCGGTAAATTACTCAAAAGGACATTTCTAAGAGATTTTTTCATTCCCCTCCCCTCTAAATCGAATTTTTCTTGAAAAATATAACTAGTAATAGTTGTAGATTTGTATGTTTGTAGATTTTGTTTGTTTGTATATTTGTATTTGTTTGTATTATACTTAAAATATTATAAAATCTATTTATTAGGTGGCACTTTTGGCCACTTAATTTTTCTATTTTCTTAACATTTCGAACATTTTAATGTTATTCCCGATATTTTGAACCCCTTTTTGTAGCATTTCCGGTTATTTGATTTGATCCAAAACCTCCATTACTGCATCTTGTGGAGGTTTCCTCACCGAAATATTAAATTATAACCATCTACGATTTCCCGTATTTCTCTCTTATTAATCTTGTACAAACGCACATAAGCCACTTTTTTCTTTGGTTCTTCTGCTTGAAAACTGCATATTACTAACCCCCCCCAATGATCGTAAGACTATCAGGTCTGAATCGAGGGAATAATGGCGGTCTGAGAGATTTGTGTGGTTCCTCTTGAAAACTTAGTGTCCCTCACAGTTTGAGATTTAAGTGTGTCGGCCAGTAACCAAAGAACTTTTAAGCAGACTATGAGTAGTTTCGGTGGACACAGGATGTGACCTGGCGAGGATTCAAGTACCCCCTCCCCCCCGCTGTGGCACGCATCTCGCTACAAACAATAAATAACCTTACACTGTGAACACTGTGTCTTACTATTGTAATTACACAATGTTTAGTGGACCTTGTCCCCAATGGAAGGTTATTCAGATATTCTTGTGTAAACATTGTAACCTTATCTATAGCATTGTTCTACACCCCACACACTGCCTTCTAGTTCACAGATTGTATAATATTTAATTTGAACAAATTTTTATCTACGTCATTACTAGATAATGAACAAGTTATCTTGTGTTCACGTATGCCTTGCTAGCATTATAATACTAAATGACCTTCATGTGAGTAACCCTCCTCTGAGATTAGCTTTGCTGACGGGGCCTCATTTCCCAAATAATATTTCTCAGTAGTGTGACTGGTAAGTGTCACTCAAAAGTGGAAAATATCAAAAGTACAAAATCTACCAACCGGATTTCCGTTTTACTAAATGGGTTTTCTAGTTTTCCGCTCAATACACACAGCCAATGTTTTAGCCTTAAAGTTTACTGCGTAATTTTGGGTCTATTTACTTTTCTTTCGTAACACTTTTGTAGGATACCATATTTAAATAGGGTTCGCAGGGTTGAGAAACCCGAAAACCATAGGATGTAATTTGAACTAGGACATAATGTTTGGTTTGAAGCTTGATTCAAGAGGAGCTGTGACGACATCCTTTTATTAATATTATGCCGGCATTGGTAAAAGGAAGTTATGAGAATCTTCGCTCGCAATTTTCCAAATTCACCACACTGTATTTACGTAATTAGATCTAAATGCACTAATCCTATTGTCCCCGTTTGTCTCATAATCCGTTTAATCATGTGAACAAATAATTGCATCATCAAATTAACTTTTTATGCAATCCCTTTAATTTTGTTTCTTTATTTCACGAAATAAACTGTTTTATTCCGGAAGTACAGTACTGGCTGCTTGATCAGAAGAGATGCCGTGAGTTTCGAACTGAAAAACTTCTGCAGAAAGTGCAAGCCCAAGGCAGTCGCTTCATATTTCCCATCCAGTTCTGTAATCGTTCGCTGCAAAGATTATTATTAAGTCAATACAGGGTTGGCAGAGCGGCTAACTGACGCATACGTGGGGAACTCGGAGTGCTGTAGTTTGGTGCCACGGCTTCATCGATCTGGCAACTCCCACCTGGGAATTTTACTTTCCGTTTTTCACTTCCTCTTTAAGAAAATTTTTAAGTAAACTATTCTTCATTGGTACTTCCTGCCGCGCTGCTTTATAACAGAGAGTGTTGGCGTTCAACATCCGGATTTTCAACAGCAGGACAAAGAAAAAAAGCCGACTTGTCCAAAGAGAGCACTTCAATGTAAATGCTTCCTCAGAATTCTTCAGTATAGAAATCTCTGTTTGAGATCGCTTGAGTAATGATCCAAAGAAAGTTATTTTTCCTGAAACTTTTGTTATTAAACTCAGTTAGTGCAGCTTAATTATTTCATTTGTGAAATCTTTATCTGATGAAACCTCCGATTATTATTCTGTAAAACGTTTTTGTAGAGACATCTAAATAATATTTTAGATAGAACTACGTATATGGGAAACTGAATCCAGTTTCCTTAATGAAAGATCTTTTAATCTTTAAACTTCACTATGTCTTGGTAATAAACAACGTCAGATGCCATGGGCGCTTTCAGTTTCCAAAGGGTCTACTGCACAATGTACAGATGCGGCTTTTCTATGATATCTTGATAATTTAGTTTGATACAATGATACAAAACACCATATACCTACTCGTATATTATAACATATTAAAACCTGTCCGATAGGGCATTTCTAATTATGCTCTTATGATTCTAAAGGTTGTAAATTCTGAAGATTGAGTAGAATAAAGGAACCTTGAGGTGATGGGCGAATTCCCGGGCTTCCTTTGGAGAGAAATAAAGTAGTTCCATTCTTCCTGGGGATATTTAAGGACTAGTTTTCTAAAAAGAGACTTTTAGTCTTGAGGAGCAGTGATGCTGCCCACTAAGTTAAATGCTGAGTCTAGGTGAAATGTAATTCTTCAGGCTGACCAAAATTTCGCAACCTTCAGCTACAAAAAAACAGTGGGAAATGAAGTGTTTACAAAGTAGTCTTAGTGTAGATAGTTAGTAGATTCCCTATCAAAAATTTTAATTACTGTATTTTGTATTAATTATTATTTAAAATTACAAATATATTTGTGTTTAAATGTCGCTATTTTAATTATTTTATCTGTTTCAATGAAATGTAACCCACATTTTGTCTTTGGAGAAGCCTCCAGTAATTAATATTTTCGTACTGTAAGGTACTACTCTTCAAAATATTTCGTTACAAATGCTAACTAAATAATTCGAAAATGCTAACAAACTGTCGATAGAATTTCTGTTTTCTTTTTTCCTGCAATAAAATATTTATTACAATATAACATACAAAGAAATATGACGTTACTAAATAATTTTTTTTGCATTTTTTTTTTCCACCCATTTATTTATCTTTGCACACTACTTGCGCGCACACTACAGATCAAAGTTTATTTGCCAGGAAACGCCATTTAAGCGTGCTTCTGAGGAGGTGGTGGGGGTCGGAAGTCCGACTAGGTTTTGCGTCCTTAGTAATGTGGCCTCTGTGCGTCAAGTAGGGAAACCTGACAATTACCTCTCAGAGGTCAGCTCTTCGTACCGTAATACGTGAATTCATCTCATTATGTCTTTATTTAAATTGGACTAACTTTCATTTTGTAAGTAGATTTTCATCTTTACTTATTTTCAGTAATTGAATTGCCTCCATAGTTTATTGCTCTTCTTCTTAAGTGCTACTGCAGGTTAAGGGCACAGAACTAACATACACATAATATTACGCATAATTGGAATAATATATCAACTTTACGGGAGTATAGAGTGTGTGTTGTTTTCTGTAGTCAACGAAAATTTAGTAAAAAAACCAAGTTTAGGAATTTAACTATGAGAAAATGGCGTGAATATTTACATCAAATGAAAAAAGAAAAGATCAGCTAGACGTAACGATTATTAAGGCTGTGGCAGATCGTATGATTAATATTGTGTATAAACAAGCATGGCTAATTCTGTAGTGTCACCTGTTAGGTTTGATTTAGTGCTCTGTTTTGATGTCATTAACTGAACGTCATAGTTTGATTTATTATGGAGAGGATATCATAATTTATTCTTTTTTTAGGATCCGGTAGTCCCAGAATGACTTTGCGGCTCGCTTTAGGGTTATATATATATCATTCTTCTCTAATCTTGCGATAATCAGGAACCAGTACAAGATGTCCTTGCAGTTCTCCAATCTCAAATCTTGTCTCTCTCTCAGACGATCCATACAATAAGTACTTGTAGTAAGCACTAGCAGTAATTATAGACAATAAAAACATATGATGATGCCGCAGGTCCTTTCGCTCATTGCCTGCTTCATCTGCAAGTGTCGTGCGAGACGGGTGACAAGTAAAACCGAAAACTCGAACACCAATCTGATTAAGCTATCTCTGAGGATGGATGAAATTGCGTAGCCGGTCAGGGTTGCAATAATGCCGCACTGCGACGGATACTATCAAAAATATAACACTCAAAAAATCTTATAAAGAATATTTCGATTGAGATTCCAAAATGGAATGTCTGCAAGATTGCAATGCTCTCTAGTAGTAAGAGAAAGGAATTAATTGTTTTAATTGAAAATATCAGCGTATTGTTCTAAATCCAACGATCATAGTCAAAATTTAACTGGCACATTTCGTAGCAAAATTGGGTCACTTTTTTGGATTGGAAAAATTATATTATGAAACTCAATTATTGAAAATGCACACATAGAATAACTATATTCAATTTTGTCATTAATTTTATCTTTAAAAAAAGCAAAAGAAAACTGCCGTTCCTTTTGGAATGAACAACGGAAATAGGCTTCTAGTTGGAGAATGTGGTTACATTTAAAGCTATTTTATAACTCTCTCATTTACACAATTTTTTCTGCTGTTAAATGCATTATTATTCAAGTTGCATTTTTAAAGTAGGATGCATGTCCTTCAACATTTATTTCGCATTGCAATAATGTGCTTGTCATTTTTCCTCTTAATAGTGTTAGGCGGTAAATAGACGAACTTTCATCAATTTTGATGTTTGATAGAAAAAAGAAATAGATCTTAGTACTGCATCTTTGATGAGAGAGAATTATGTAGCAGAATACAGCGAGTGCAGACATTAAATGTAGACCGAGCTGCTCGCGGGGAAAAACAGATATTGATTGCCCGGACATAATATTGACCAGCAAGCCACTCTCCCCTTCACCGCTGCTTTATCTGAATATGAGCGTCAGTTGGGGGGTTAGATAAGCTTTTATCGTGACAACGATGTCGCTTAATGCCCGTACGACAACACGGAACAAACTCCTCAGACTTGCGTTGGGCAAAAATTTAATCAATTAAAAACCAATTGAATTAAACCGAAATTTAATTTTAATCATTATTAAAATTAAAAAATTTAATCGGCCCAAATTAGTTGATTAAAATTAAATTCACTTTTAATTTAATCGGAATTTAATCAATTAAAATTTTTAATCATAACTAAAAATTAAGATTAAAATTAAATAATCATAATTTTAATTGATTGAATTAAATTCCAAATTTAGTTTTAATCACTTTGGACGATTAAATTTTTTAATTTAATCAAAATATGAGAGATTAAATTTTTAAAACCAAACATTGCCAATGGTTAAACCAGAATCGGACCAATGCATCTTTATTCCGCCTAGCTGGTGCCTCTTCTCTATCAATATTATCACCTTTCCCAAACTTGGCACCTTGATTCTACCAGTCTGGTGTCTCATCTATAACATGTTCGTGACTCTCAAGACTTACATAGGACCACCTTACACTCACATTTAACCATGTTTACCACTCACTAGAATTAGATAGGACCACCTTACACTCACATTTAACCATGTTTACCACTCACTAGACTTTGATGGAACCACCTTACACTCACATTTAACCATGTTTACCACTCACTAACTTAGATAGGACCACCTTACACTCACATTTAACCATGTTGGCGACTCACTAGACTTAGATAGGACCACCTTACTCTCACATTTAACCATGTTTACCACTCACTAGACTTAGATAGGACCACTTTACAGTCACATTTAACCATGTTTACCACTCATTATACTCAGATAGGACCACCTTACTGTCACATTTAACCAAGTTTACCACTCACTATACTTAGATAGGACCACCTTACACTCACATTTAACCATGTTTACCACTCACTATACTTAGATAGGACCACCTTACTCTCACATTTAACCAAGTTTACCACTCACTATACTTAGATAGGACCACCTTACACTCACATTTAACCTAGTTGGCGACTCAATAGACTTATGAACAGGGTGACCAGAGTTATGTGTTCCACCCACTTTTTTTTTTAAACGGCGGGAAATTTCAAAAAAATAGAAAACACGTATTTAATCAAATCTATTTTTTTTCAGTAATTGACGTATTTTTTAAACCCCAATTTCCCCAGATACAGTATCGTAAGTTTTTTTCAAATGGAACAAACCAGATCTAGGCAGGCTACAGCTATTCGATATTCCAGATCTTCGATTGAAGCCAAGGGATTAAGGTTACTGTACACTTTATTTTTTAGATATCCCCTCTGAAAATAGTCTATTGGGGCTAAATCCGTAGTTCGAGGTCAAAATTGAGCTCTTCTTGAACCGGATGATAACTGGGGATGAAAAGTAGATTACCTACGAAAACATCGTAAGGAAAAGGATATATTGTGAACCAGGAAAACCTAGCCCTTCCACCTGTAAACCTAATTTCACTCTGAATAAAAGAATGTTGTGTATATAGTGGGACATTCGAGGACCTACACATTATGAGCTCTTAAAACCGAACGAAAAGCTAAATTTATTAGTGAACCATGTATTAGTATGGAATTTTGTTCTCTTGTACACTTTGTTTTTCTCAATTATAAACTATAGTTATTTTGTGCACAGATCTAAAAAGGTAGAAGATATAAAGGGTTGAAAATTTTTTGGGTCATGAAATTCTGTAAAATAGTGGTCGTTCTATATCTCCCACTGTGAACCACGTATTGATATGGAATTTAGTTCTCTTGTACACTTTGTTTTTCTCAATTATAAACTATAGTTACTTTTTGCACAGATCTAAAAAGGTAGAAGATATAAAGGGTTGAAAATTTTTTGGGTCATGAAATTCTGTAAAATTCTGGCAGTTCTATATCTCCCACTGTGAACCACGTATTGATATGGAATTTTGTTCTCTTGTACACTTTGTTTTTCTCAATTATAAACTATAGTTATTTTGTGGACAGATCTAAAAAGGTAGGAGATATAAAGGGTTGAAAATCTTTTGGGTCATGAAATTCTAAAAAATTATGGCCGTTCTATATCTCCCACTGTGAACCACGTATTGATATGGAATTTTTTTCTCTTATACATTTTGTTTTTCTCAATTATAAACTATAGTTATTTTGTGCACAGATCTAAAAAGGTAGGAGATATAAAGAATTGAAAATTTTTTGGGTCATGAAATTCTGTAAAATTCTGGCCGCTCTATATCTCCCACTGTGAACCACGTATTCGTATAAAATTTTGTTCTTTTCTACACTTTGTTTTTCTCAATTATAAATTATAGTTATTTTGTAGACAGATCTAAAATGGTAGGAGATATAAAGGGTTGAAAATTTTTTGAGTCATGAAATTCTGAAAAATTATGGCCGTTCTATATCTCCTACTGTGAACCACGTATTGATATAGAATTTTGTTCTTTTGTACACTTTGGTTTTCTTAATTATAAGCTATAGTTTTTTTGTGCACAGATGTAAAATGGTAGATGATATAAAGGGTAGAAAATTTTTTGGGTCATGAAATTCTGTAAAATTATGGCCGTTCTATATCTCCCACTGTGAACCATGTATTGGTTTGGAATTTTGTTCTTTTGTACACTTTGTTTTTCTCAATTATAAACTATAGTTATTTTGTGCACAGATCTAAAAAGGTAGAAGATATAAAGGGTTGAAAATTTTTTGGGTCATGAAATTCTGTAAAATTATGGCCGTTCTATATCTCCCACTGTGAACCACGTATTCGTATGAAATTTTGTTCTCTTGTACACTTTGTTTTTCTCAATTATAAACTATAGTTATTTTGTGTACAGATCTAAAAAGGTAGAAGATATAAAGGGTTGAAAATTTTTTGGGTCATGAAATTCTGTAAAATTATGGCCGTTCTATATCTCCCACTGTGATCCACGTATTCGTATGAAATTTTGTTCTCTTGTACACTTTGTTTTTCCCAATTATAAATTATAGTTATTTTGTGGACAGATCTAAAAAGGTAGGAGATATAAAGGGTTGAAAATTTTTTGGGTCATGAAATTCTGTAAAATTATGGCCGTTCTATATCTCCTACTGTGAACCACGTATTGATATAGAAATTTTTTCTCTTATACATTTTGTTTTTCTCAATTATAGGCTATAGTTATTTTGTGCACAGATCTAAAAAGGTAGGAGATATAAAGAATTGAAAATTTTTTGGGTCATGAAATTCTGTAAAATTCTGGCCGCTCTATATCTCCCACTGTGAACCACGTATTCGTATAAAATTTTGTTCTTTTCTACACTTTGTTTTTCTCAATTATAAATTATAGTTATTTTGTAGACAGATCTAAAATGGTAGGAGATATAAAGGGTTGAAAATTTTTTGAGTCATGAAATTCTGAAAAATTATGGCCGTTCTATATCTCCTACTGTGAACCACGTATTGATATAGAATTTTGTTCTTTTGTACACTTTGGTTTTCTTAATTATAAGCTATAGTTTTTTTGTGCACAGATGTAAAATGGTAGATGATATAAAGGGTAGAAAATTTTTTGGGTCATGAAATTCTGTAAAATTATGGCCGTTCTATATCTCCCACTGTGAACCATGTATTGGTTTGGAATTTTGTTCTTTTGTACACTTTGTTTTTCTCAATTATAAACTATAGTTATTTTGTGCACAGATCTAAAAAGGTAGAAGATATAAAGGGTTGAAAATTTTTTGGGTCATGAAATTCTGTAAAATTATGGCCGTTCTATATCTCCCACTGTGAACCACGTATTCGTATGAAATTTTGTTCTCTTGTACACTTTGTTTTTCTCAATTATAAACTATAGTTATTTTGTGTACAGATCTAAAAAGGTAGAAGATATAAAGGGTTGAAAATTTTTTGGGTCATGAAATTCTGTAAAATTATGGCCGTTCTATATCTCCCACTGTGATCCACGTATTCGTATGAAATTTTGTTCTCTTGTACACTTTGTTTTTCCCAATTATAAATTATAGTTATTTTGTGGACAGATCTAAAAAGGTAGGAGATATAAAGGGTTGAAAATTTTTTGGGTCATGAAATTCTGTAAAATTATGGCCGTTCTATATCTCCTACTGTGAACCACGTATTGATATAGAAATTTTTTCTCTTATACATTTTGTTTTTCTCAATTATAGGCTATAGTTATTTTGTGCACAGATCTAAAAAGGTAGAAGATATGAAGGGTTGAAAATTTTTTGGGTCATGAAATTCTGTAAAATTCTGGCCGTTCTATATCTCCTACTGTGAACCACGTATTGATATGGAATTTTTTTCTCTTATACATTTTGTTTTTCTCAATTATAAACTATAGTTATTTTGTGCACAGATCTAAAAAGGTAGAAGATATAAAGGGTGAAAATCTTTTGGGTCATGAAATTCTGTAAAATTATGGCCGTTTTATATCTCCCACTGTGATCCACGAGGTCGTATGAAATTTTGTTCTCTTGTACACTTTGTTTTTCTCAATTATAGATTATAGTTATTTTTTGGACAGATCTAAAAAGGTAGGAGATATAAAGGGTTGAAAATTTTTTGGGTCATGAAATTCTGTATAATTATGGTCGTTCTATATCTCCCACTGTGAACCACGTATTGATATGGAATTTGGTTCTCTTGTACACTTTGTTTTTCTCAATTATGAACTATAGTTATTTTGTGCGCAGATCTAAAAAGGTAGAAGATATGAAGGGTTGAAAATTTTTTGGGTCATGAAATTCTGTAAAATTCTGGCCGTTCTATATCTCCTACTGTGAACCACGTATTGATATGGAATTTTTTTCTCTTATACATTTTGTTTTTCTCAATTATAAACTATAGTTATTTTGTGCACAGATCTAAAAAGGTAGAAGATATAAAGGGTTGAAAATTTTTTGGGTCATGAAATTCTGTAAAATTATGGCCGTTCTATATCTCCCACTGTGATCCTCGTATTCGTATGAAATTTTGTTCTCTTGTACACTTTGTTTTTCCCAATTATAAATTATAGTTATTTTGTGCACAGATCTAAAAAGGTAGAAGATATAAAGGGTTGAAAATTTTTTGGGTCATGAAATTCTGTAAAATTATGGCCGTTCTATATCTCCCACTGTGATCCACGTATTCGTATGAAATTTTGTTCTCTTGTACACTTTGTTTTTCCCAATTATAAATTATAGTTATTTTGTGGACAGATCTAAAAAGGTAGGAGATATAAAGGGTTGAAAATTTTTTGGGTCATAAAATTCTGTAAAATTATGGCCGTTCTATATCTCCTACTGTGAACCACGTATTGATATGGAATTTTTTTCTCTTATACATTTTGTTTTTCTCAATTATAAGCTATAGTTATTTTGTGCACAGATCTAAAAAGGTAGAAGATATAAAGGGTTGAAAATCTTTTGGGTCATGAAATTCTGTAAAATTATGGTCGTTCTATATCTCCCACTGTGAACCACGTATTGATATGGAATTTGGTTCTCTTGTACACTTTGTTTTTCTCAATTATGAACTATAGTTATTTTGAGCACAGATCTAAAAAGGTAGAAGATATAAAGGGCTGAAAATCTTTTGGGTCATGAAATTCTGTAAAATTATGGCCGTTCTATATCTCCCAATGTGAACCACGTATTGGTATGGAATTTTGTTGTCTTGTACACTTTGTTTTTCTCAATTATGAACTATAGTTATTTTGTGCACAGATCTAAAATGGTACAAGATATGAAGGGTTGAAAATTTTTTGGGTCATGAAATTCTGTAAAATTCTGGCCGTTCTATATCTCCTACTGTGAACCACGTATTGATATGGAATTTTTTTCTCTTATACATTTTGTTTTTCTCAATTATAAACTATAGTTATTTTGTGCACAGATCTAAAAAGGTAGAAGATATAAAGGGTTGAAAATTTTTTGGGTCATGAAATTCTAAAAAATTATGGCCGTTCTATATCTCCCACTGTGAACCACGTATTCGTATGAAATTTTGTTCTCTTGTACACTTTGTTTTTCTCAATTATAAACTATAGTTATTTTTTGCACAGATCTAAAAAGGTAGAAGATATAAAGGGTTGAAAATCTTTTGGGTCATGAAATTCTGTAAAATTATGGTCGTTCTATATCTCCCACTGTGAACCACGTATTGATATGGAATTTTGTTCTCTTGTACACTTTGTTTTTCTCAATTATGAACTATAGTTATTTTGTGCACAGATCTAAAAAAGTAGAAGATATGAAGGGTTGAAAATTTTTTGGGTCATGAAATTCTGTAAAATTATGGCCGTTCTATCTCTCCCACTGTGAACCATGTATTGGTTTGGAATTTTGTTCTTTTGTACACTTTGTTTTTCTCAATTATAAGCTATAGTTTTTTTGTGCACAGATCTAAAAAGGTAGAAGATATAAAGGGTTGAAAATTTTTTGGGTCATGAAATTCTGTAAAATTATGGCCGTTCTATATCTCCCACTGTGAACCACGTATTCGTATGAAATTTTGTTCTCTTGTACACTTTGTTTTTCTCAATTATAAACTATAGTTATTTTTTGCACAGATCTAAAAAGGAAGAAGATAAAAAGGGTGAAAATCTTTTGGGTCATGAAATTCTGTAAAATTATGGCCGTTTTATATCTCCCAATGTGATCCACGAGGTCGTATGAAATTTTGTTCTCTTGTACACTTTGTTTCTCTCAATTATGAACTATAGTTATTTTGTGCACAGATCTAAAAAGGTAGAAGATATAAAGGGTAGAAAATCTTTTGGGTCATGAAATTCTGAAAAATTATGGCCGTTCTATATCTCCCACTGTGAACCACGTATTCGTATGAAATTTTTTTCTCTTATACATTTTGTTTTTCTCAATTATAAACTATAGTTATTTTGTGCACAGATCTAAAAAGGTAGGAGATATAAAGGGTTGAAAATTTTTTGGGTCATGAAATTCTGTAAAATTATGGCTGTTCTATATCTCCCACTGTGAACCACGTAATCGTATAAAATTTTGTTCTTTTCTACACTTTGTTTTTCTCAATTATAAATTATAGTTATTTTGTGGACAGATCTAAAATGGTAGGAGATATAAAGGGTTGAAAATTTTTTGGGTCATGAAATTCTGAAAAATTATGGCCTTTCTATATCTCCCACTGTGAACCACGTATTGATATGGAATTTTGTTCTCTTGTACACTTTGTTTTTCTCAATTATAAACTATAGTTATTTTGTGCACAGATCTATAAATGTAGAAGATATATAGGGTTGAAAATTTTTTGGGTCATGAAATTCTGTAAAATTATGGCCGTTCTATATCTCCTACTGTGAACCACGTATTGATATAGAATTTTGTTCTTTTGTACACTTTGGTTTTCTTAATTATAAGCTATAGTTTTTTTGTGCACAGATGTAAAATGGTAGATGATATAAAGGGTAGAAAATTTTTTGGGTCATGAAATTCTGTAAAATTATGGCCGTTCTATATCTCCCACTGTGAACCATGTATTGGTTTGGAATTTTGTTCTTTTGTACACTTTGTTTTTCTCAATTATAAACTATAGTTATTTTGTGCACAGATCTAAAAAGGTAGAAGATATGAAGGGTTGAAAATTTTTTGGGTCATGAAATTCTGTAAAATTATAGCCGTTCTATATCTCCCACTGTGAACCACGTATTCGTATGAAATTTTGTTCTCTTGTACACTTTGTTTTTCTCAATTATAAACTATAGTTATTTTGTGTACAGATCTAAAAAGGTAGAAGATATAAAGGGTTGAAAATTTTTTGGGTCATGAAATTCTGTAAAATTATGGCCGTTCTATATCTCCCACTGTGATCCACGTATTCGTATGAAATTTTGTTCTCTTGTACACTTTGTTTTTCCCAATTATAAATTATAGTTATTTTGTGGACAGATCTAAAAAGGTAGGAGATATAAAGGGTTGAAAATTTTTTGGGTCATAAAATTCTGTAAAATTATGGCCGTTCTATATCTCCTACTGTGAACCACGTATTGATATGGAATTTTTTTCTCTTATACATTTTGTTTTTCTCAATTATAAGCTATAGTTATTTTGTGCACAGATCTAAAAAGGTAGAAGATATAAAGGGTTGAAAATCTTTTGGGTCATGAAATTCTGTAAAATTATGGTCGTTCTATATCTCCCACTGTGAACCACGTATTGATATGGAATTTGGTTCTCTTGTACACTTTGTTTTTCTCAATTATGAACTATAGTTATTTTGAGCACAGATCTAAAAAGGTAGAAGATATAAAGGGCTGAAAATCTTTTGGGTCATGAAATTCTGTAAAATTATGGCCGTTCTATATCTCCCAATGTGAACCACGTATTGGTATGGAATTTTGTTGTCTTGTACACTTTGTTTTTCTCAATTATGAACTATAGTTATTTTGTGCACAGATCTAAAATGGTACAAGATATGAAGGGTTGAAAATTTTTTGGGTCATGAAATTCTGTAAAATTCTGGCCGTTCTATATCTCCTACTGTGAACCACGTATTGATATGGAATTTTTTTCTCTTATACATTTTGTTTTTCTCAATTATAAACTATAGTTATTTTGTGCACAGATCTAAAAAGGTAGAAGATATAAAGGGTTGAAAATTTTTTGGGTCATGAAATTCTAAAAAATTATGGCCGTTCTATATCTCCCACTGTGAACCACGTATTCGTATGAAATTTTGTTCTCTTGTACACTTTGTTTTTCTCAATTATAAACTATAGTTATTTTTTGCACAGATCTAAAAAGGTAGAAGATATAAAGGGTTGAAAATCTTTTGGGTCATGAAATTCTGTAAAATTATGGTCGTTCTATATCTCCCACTGTGAACCACGTATTGATATGGAATTTTGTTCTCTTGTACACTTTGTTTTTCTCAATTATGAACTATAGTTATTTTGTGCACAGATCTAAAAAAGTAGAAGATATGAAGGGTTGAAAATTTTTTGGGTCATGAAATTCTGTAAAATTATGGCCGTTCTATCTCTCCCACTGTGAACCATGTATTGGTTTGGAATTTTGTTCTTTTGTACACTTTGTTTTTCTCAATTATAAGCTATAGTTTTTTTGTGCACAGATCTAAAAAGGTAGAAGATATAAAGGGTTGAAAATTTTTTGGGTCATGAAATTCTGTAAAATTATGGCCGTTCTATATCTCCCACTGTGAACCACGTATTCGTATGAAATTTTGTTCTCTTGTACACTTTGTTTTTCTCAATTATAAACTATAGTTATTTTTTGCACAGATCTAAAAAGGAAGAAGATAAAAAGGGTGAAAATCTTTTGGGTCATGAAATTCTGAAAAATTATGGCCGTTCTATATCTCCCACTGTGAACCACGTATTCGTATGAAATTTTTTTCTCTTATACATTTTGTTTTTCTCAATTATAAACTATAGTTATTTTGTGCACAGATCTAAAAAGGTAGGAGATATAAAGGGTTGAAAATTTTTTGGGTCATGAAATTCTGTAAAATTATGGCTGTTCTATATCTCCCACTGTGAACCACGTAATCGTATAAAATTTTGTTCTTTTCTACACTTTGTTTTTCTCAATTATAAATTATAGTTATTTTGTGGACAGATCTAAAATGGTAGGAGATATAAAGGGTTGAAAATTTTTTGGGTCATGAAATTCTGAAAAATTATGGCCTTTCTATATCTCCCACTGTGAACCACGTATTGATATGGAATTTTGTTCTCTTGTACACTTTGTTTTTCTCAATTATAAACTATAGTTATTTTGTGCACAGATCTATAAATGTAGAAGATATATAGGGTTGAAAATTTTTTGGGTCATGAAATTCTGTAAAATTATGGCCGTTCTATATCTCCTACTGTGAACCACGTATTGATATAGAATTTTGTTCTTTTGTACACTTTGGTTTTCTTAATTATAAGCTATAGTTTTTTTGTGCACAGATGTAAAATGGTAGATGATATAAAGGGTAGAAAATTTTTTGGGTCATGAAATTCTGTAAAATTATGGCCGTTCTATATCTCCCACTGTGAACCATGTATTGGTTTGGAATTTTGTTCTTTTGTACACTTTGTTTTTCTCAATTATAAACTATAGTTATTTTGTGCACAGATCTAAAAAGGTAGAAGATATGAAGGGTTGAAAATTTTTTGGGTCATGAAATTCTGTAAAATTATAGCCGTTCTATATCTCCCACTGTGAACCACGTATTCGTATGAAATTTTGTTCTCTTGTACACTTTGTTTTTCTCAATTATAAACTATAGTTATTTTGTGTACAGATCTAAAAAGGTAGAAGATATAAAGGGTTGAAAATTTTTTGGGTCATGAAATTCTGTAAAATTATGGCCGTTCTATATCTCCCACTGTGATCCACGTATTCGTATGAAATGTTGTTCTCTTGTACACTTTGTTTTTCCCAATTATAAATTATAGTTATTTTGTGGACAGATCTAAAAAGGTAGGAGATATAAAGGGTTGAAAATTTTTTGGGTCATGAAATTCTGTAAAATTATGGCCGTTCTATATCTCCTACTGTGAACCACGTATTGATATGGAATTTTTTTCTCTTATACATTTTGTTTTTCTCAATTATAGGCTATAGTTATTTTGTGCACAGATCTAAAAAGGTAGAAGATTTAAAGGGTTGAAAATCTTTTGGGTCATGAAATTCTGTAAAATTAGGGTCGTTCTATATCTCCCACTGTGAACCACGTATTGATATGGAATTTGGTTCTCTTGTACACTTTGTTTTTCTCAATTATGAACTATAGTTATTTTGTGCACAGATCTAAAAAGGTAGAAGATATAAAGGGCTGAAAATCTTTTGGGTCATGAAATTCTGTAAAATTATGGCCGTTCTATATCTCCCAATGTGAACCACGTATTGATATGGAATTTTGATCTCTTGTACACTTTGTTTTTCTCAATTATGAACTATAGTTATTTTGTGCACAGATCTAAAAAGGTAGAAGATATGAAGGGTTGAAAATTTTTTGGGTCATGAAATTCTGTAAAATTCTGGCCGTTCTATATCTCCTACTGTGAACCACGTATTGATATGGAATTTTTTTCTCTTATACATTTTGTTTTTCTCAATTATAAACTATAGTTATTTTGTGCACAGATCTAAAAAGGTAGAAGATATAAAGGGTTGAAAATTTTTTGGGTCATAAAATTCTGTAAAATTATGGCCGTTCTATATCTCCCACTGTGATCCACGTATTCGTATGAAATTTTGTTCTCTTGTACACTTTGTTTTTCCCAATTATAAATTATAGTTATTTTGTGCACAGATCTAAAAAGGTAGAAGATATAAAGGGTTGAAAATTTTTTGGGTCATGAAATTCTGTAAAATTATGGCCGTTCTATATCTCCCACTGTGAACCACGTATTCGTATGAAATTTTGTTCTCTTGTACACTTTGTTTTTCTCAATTATAAACTATAGTTATTTTTTGCACAGATCTAAAAAGGTAGAAGATATAAAGGGTGAAAATCTTTTGGGTCATGAAATTCTGTAAAATTATGGCCGTTTTATATCTCCCTCTGTGATCCACGAGGTCGTATGAAATTTTGTTCTCTTGTACACTTTGTTTTTCTCAATTATAGATTATAGTTATTTTTTGGACAGATCTAAAAAGGTAGGAGATATAAAGGGTTGACAATTTTTTGGGTCATGAAATTCTGTAAAATTATGGTCGTTCTATATCTCCCACTGTGAACCACGTATTGATATGGAATTTGGTTCTCTTGTACACTTTGTTTTTCTCAATTATGAACTATAGTTATTTTGTGCGCAGATCTAAAAAGGTAGAAGATATGAAGGGTTGAAAATTTTTTGGGTCATGAAATTCTGTAAAATTCTGGCCGTTCTATATCTCCTACTGTGAACCACGTATTGATATGGAATTTTTTTCTCTTATACATTTTGTTTTTCTCAATTATAAACTATAGTTATTTTGTGCACAGATCTAAAAAGGTAGAAGATATAAAGGGTTGAAAATTTTTTGGGTCATGAAATTCTGTAAAATTATGGCCGTTCTATATCTCCCACTGTGATCCTCGTATTCGTATGAAATTTTGTTCTCTTGTACACTTTGTTTTTCCCAATTATAAATTATAGTTATTTTGTGCACAGATCTAAAAAGGTAGAAGATATAAAGGGTTGAAAATTTTTTGGGTCATGAAATTCTGAAAAATTATGGCCGTTCTATATCTCCCACTGTGAACCACGTATTCGTATGAAATTTTGTTCTCTTGTACACTTAGTTTTTCTCAATTATAAACTATAGTTACTTTTTGCACAGATCTAAAAAGGTAGAAGATATAAAGGGTTGAATATTTTTTGGGTCATGAAATTCTGTAAAATTCTGGCCGTTCTATATCTCCCACTGTGAACCACGTATTGATATGGAATTTTTTTCTCTTACACACTTTGTTTTTCTCAATTATAAACTATAGTTATTTTTTGCACAGATCTAAAATGGTAGTAGATATAAATGGTTGAAAATTTTTTGGGTCATGAAATTCCGTAAAATTATGGCGTTCTATATCTCCCACTGTGAACCATGTATTAGTATGGAATTTTGTTCTCTTGTACACTTTGTTTTTCTCAATTATAAACTATAGTTATTTTGTGCACAGATCTAAAAAGTAGAAGATATAAAGGGTTGAAAATTTTTTGGGTCATGTAATTCTGTAAAATTCTGGCCGTTCTATATCTCCCACTGTGAACCACGTATTGGTATGGAATTTTTTTCTCTTGTACACTTTGTTTTTCTCAATTATAAACTATAGTTATTTTGTGCACAGATCTAAAAAGGTAGAAGATATAAAGGGTTGAAAATGTTTTGGGTCATGAAATTCTGTAAAATTATGGCCGTTCTATATCTCCCACTGTGAACCACGTATTCGTATGAAATGTTGTTCTCTTGTACACTTTGTTTTTCTCAATTATAAACTATAGTTATTTTGTGCACAGATCTATAATTTTAGAAGATCTAAAGCAGTGGTTCTTAACCGGTGTTCCGCGAATATGGTCCAAGTATTCCGCAAAATTTAAATTTTAAATGTATTGAAATTTGGAAACTTAGTTAAGATAGGAAAACAAAAAATTGTTCCTTTTTTTTTTTTAATTTGAATTTAATTTTAAGTTCTTGCTAAATACCGAATTTCAAATTATTTAATGTTAGTGTTCCGCGAGGAAAATATATACATATAATTGTGTTCCGCGTCTATGAAATGGTTAAGAACTACTGGTCTAGAGACTCGTGAAGAAGTCCAAGTCTACAAAAATTAACCGAAAAGTATTTATTGAAGACGCTTAGAAAAACGGCCTCGCCAATACGTGGTTCGAACCATTGGTTGAAAAGCCATAAAAGTGGATGATTAAATTAGTTTGATTAACGATTGAAATTGAACTAATTCGGTGATTAAAATTAATGTTCAATTTATTTCTCAGATTTAATCATAATTTTTTTAGTTTGATTAACGATTAAATCTGAAATTTAATTGATTAAATAATTGTCATATGATTAAAATTACTATTAAATTCTGATTAAAATTAAAAATAAATTTAATCAATTAAATTTAGAATTTAATTTTTTTTTTTTAATCAGTGCCCAACTCTGCTCTAGACTAGTACCGACTCCTTCCAAAAGATATATTTCTAGTTCAGTCCTTTTTCCAAAACCGTCTATAGAAACTCCTTACCTGTATAGATCGTCAGCCTAAGCACTCTGCCGCTAAATACTTTCAGATGATCCTTCTCTTCAGACATTAGAGAGTTACGTATATTTTCCTTTAAATTCTCTTTTAGCGGTAGGTTTTTCCTCTTTTTTCCCTAATTATAATCTCATATAATCTCGCCAAGGAGATTATACGGATTGAGACTTAAAAACTTCTTCATGTCTATCTACAATATGTTTACGTTTTAAGTGGAGTTAGTATTAGTGAAGTTATGTATTCGTAATTTTGAGAAAAAGACTTTCTATTTATTTATTCGAAACATTCATTAAGTCTAAAGAATAAATTTAAAAAAAACTGTGATTTTTTTTAGCATCACATGCCTCACAAATTAAATTTCCCAAGTCCCATCTTGTATATTTCTTTTTATCTTAGGCCCTCCTTGTATGCGGCACGCCACGCCTTGTAGCAACTGGATGTAGGACAACTAAGCTAGCGAGAGAAAGGAATACGTTATACAATGGATATTCTGTAACAATAAGGTTGGCAACAATGATATATAAGAGCATTGCTGTCACTGTGTAAACATACTATGCTTACAATGCAGCGCGTTGTTACGTTCATCTTAACTATTCATTTCCGCTAATGAATCTCCTCCAATAACAATACACAGGCTTCAAGTCAGACTGATCTTGTAGACGGAAACAGAATTCAGAATACATAAACTGCAGTTTAAAAATTCTTTCATGGACCACCCGTGGATGATTTAAGATTGTATTAGTGAAATTAAAGAGTTCTAATTGATTCAAACACAATTACAATATTTTATTAATTGATTATTCGCCACATTAGTTTTAAATCTGTAGATGATTTGGAGGACACAAGCAGCGTGACCTTTTCTACCTGAATAATTAGTGAGAAATTTATTTTAAAAAATACAAAAAAAGAAACCTGCACAGTATTCAAGGTAATATAAGGAAGTGTGTAATTATAATTCATGATGTAGTTTGTTTATGTGGGAGTGACGTCAGATGGCGCCGCAGATAGTATCGCAGTGGGAACCGATAATCGGCTGTTCTTGCTCTAACTTTGGCACCTCCAGCCCAGAACCAGAACTAGACTAGAGTCATGCTGGCTAGAATGACTAGTAGATAGTGTGACTAGAGAGGCGGTCCTGGGCCGATCAGCTGGGCGCAGTGTTGCCACTGCAATGTTGTTAGTGTTGAGACCATAACACATACAATGACTCACTATCAGTTGGCGGCCTGACGTACTGTCACTTATCTAAAAATTTTGTAATCTCTTGATTATACAAGTATTATACTAATATACTCGTACTTTAGGATCTTTTAAATTTAAACAATTAGTCAATAAAACATTTTAAAGAGTGCGGAGCCCTCCCACCAGAAACCTCTTTATAAACAATTTGCGTTAAAGGAAAGTTGAACTAAAGCAATACTTCCTCTTAGAACGGGCATCAAAAAATTTGAACACACACGACTAACTACTATTCTCAAGGTTATTATAACTCGCAAATTTCCCTTAAACATCGAACATTTGACTCATATTTTTTATTCTTACCAACTTTATACAGTTGGCAACCGTACTTTACTCTGAAATATAACCTTAATGAAGCCTCTCTCAGCTCATTCCCAAAAACTGTTTTGAAATGATGTTTATGTGTGCACGAACTGTACAGAATAGCCTGGAAGAAATAAATTCTCGTTCCGTTACTGCACCTTTCTTTTAAAAAATAAATTATTCCTGGACGATTCGAGATAAGGACACTTGAGAGAAGAGATAGCATTTCAGAGAAATGTACACCTTGAGTAATGTAAGTTAAACGTCTTGATTAAATTCTAAGTTCGCTAAAGATTGTACCACATTAATCAAAATGTAGTTTTCTCTTAGTTTTGCTTGCTACATTTTCTCCAAACTTCATGTTTATATCAATATTGTTTTATTTTATTAGTTTCTCTGAGAAAATTCGTTTATGGCATTTTGAGGTGTGTTAAAGTTGTGTATACTCGTAAGTCAACAACTTCTGAATTGCCGTAAGAGATAGTCAAGTGAGTGTACACACAAGGTTTTTTTTTTTTCAATTAAAAGAGACGTAAGAGTGGACTTTAAAACAGGAAGTGAGCGGAAGGGAAGCGGACCGGTAGAGGGACACAGGGGAGGTGTTCTCGCACACACACTGCCAGTTCATTCATACCGTCTCTCCAATCAACTTGTACAGATGAATGAAGTGATACCGTCTGAGTGCGACAGCACCAGTATGTTAATGAGAGCGCCACTATCTAGATGGCAGTGCATTTGTGTATTCTGTACTTCTATCTCACTCACAAAGACCTCTTGACCGGACACAGTCGCCTGTCTGTCGCAGCCAGCAAATCTTTACCTGTCCTCTATGATACAAAGCATTGACTGCCTTGAGTCAGTGTTTCTTATCACCTACTGGAAGAGCTGCTCTCTGGGCGTTAAAAACTTCCTCGAAAAGTTTTGAACCATGTCCTTTTCTATGGACAGTCAGCGCCAATGTCTGCAGTCCGGAAATGTTATGCTCTTAGACAAACCAATTTTTAAAACATTTTCTTGCTTTGAAAGGCCCTTAAAATTCAAGTCATGTGAATACCAGGTATTTTATTATTCATATAGGCCTTTTTTGTTCAGTAGGAGGCCTTTGTCTTTGTTTACGCAATTTACCATTTTATTCACATCCTGAAGAAGTTTGTTTCTTTTTTTCTACTCTATCTGTAAGAGAGGGTATTGTAGTCGTGCGGATTTTGAGTCGTGGAAATAGCCGTTATTAAAATTGTTGTGAGCGTTCACACCACAGTTTTCTGCATGCATGGCGACAGATAGAAAGAAAGATGGGAAGAGAGACTGATCCTGCAAACTTCTGCAAAGATTTACACACAACGTTCAAGTGAATTCTAGATTCTTCTAAATACCTAAAAACATCTGTGATCACTTTTTTAAAAGTATCAAAAATAATTTTTCTACCTTACTTGCTTGTTGCAGGATTCGTCCGCAGCTGCCCAGAGAGATCATAGATATGTGCCGCGTATGTACGAACGTTACCCCAAATGAGCCTCAAGTCACCCTAGGCTCTGACAAATCTTTCACCTACGATTATGTATTCGACCAGCTCAGTGACCAGGCTACCATCTACGAAACATGCGCGAAGACGTTGGTGCAAGGGTCCTTGGAAGGATACAATGCCACAGTGCTTGCCTATGGTCAGGTAAGAGTCACTGATGTTAACTTCTTAGAGGAACCATAAGGTTGTTTATGTTACGTAATTATTCCATTCTCTTACTAAATGAACTCAGAGAACTACCATCTCCCAGGATGTTCCGAAGATTCCACTTCTCTTTCTTTTAAGCTCAGTCTTGTCTTCATCTTAAATTATCAGCCAAAATTCATTTTTTCAATATTTTTTTTCTTTCAATCCAGCATATAATTCCAATCAAGCGACTTAGAGTTCAAGTTTTCGATATACTCGTTCCCCAAGCCTAAGGGAACCCTGTTTGCTTCAAAGTATCCGAACAGGTGTTTTTCTATTAGAATTGTCATTTCGAAGGAGGTACGGTCGAACGAAGATTGAGCAACTGCATTTGGTGCAGAGACTCCATTTCCTGGACATTTTCCGAATCAAACTTTCTTATTTCAGCTTTCATCTTACTTCTTTAAATTACTAATTTTATTTTTTATTCAAAACAATTATTTATCGTCACCTTATTGTTTCAGACCGGTAGTGGTAAGACATACACGATGGGCACTGGTTTTGATGTGGAATTTCAGTCTGGCGATCAGACAGGCATAATTCCTCGTGCCATACACGAACTGTTCTCTGGCATCGCCCAAATCACAGAGGATGCAAAATCGAGGGGCCAGCCACCACCACAGTTCAAAGTGTCCGCCCAGTTCTTGGAACTGTACAACGAGGAGATCAAAGATCTGTTTGATCAGACAAGGGACTATTCGGCTACCAAGGTAGTGTTTTACTCCTACCATTTTATTATGTTTATATTTATAATTGTTTTTTATTATTTTAATATAATTATAATAATAATAGTAATATTTCCTGATGTTCTGTCGACAGGGAAAGAGTGGCATTAGAATACATGAGGACTGCAGCCACTGTATTTACCTGACTGGTGTGAAGAGCGAAAGGGTCAGCTCGGCGGAAGAAGCTCTACAGTGGTTGAGGCAGGGCGCCCTATCTAGGACGACCGCCAGCACCCAGATGAACACTCAGTCATCCAGGAGTCATGCCATCTTTACGTTGCATATCAAACAGCAGCGGCTCGTCAAACTTGAGGTGATTGTAGATTACATTGTTGCAGTCGTTTAGTTGCACGTCGACTTCTCGAACTTGTGCTCAATTTCTTTTTTTTCTTTTCCATTGCAGCATGACATTGAAGAGGATGAAGGTGCGGCGGACGTCGGAGGCGGCGATGAAGAATTTGAAACGCTCACAGCAAAGTTTCATTTCGTAGATCTGGCCGGTTCAGAACGACTGAAGAGAACCGGAGCAACCGGAGAACGTGCCAAGGAGGGGATCTCTATAAACTCTGGCCTTCTGGCGCTGGGCAATGTCATCTCTGCGCTCGGCGACCAGAGCAAGAAGGCTTTACATGTTCCTTACAGAGACAGCAAACTCACTAGGCTTCTGCAGGATTCTTTAGGAGGTGAGCACATGGTGAACACCCGGTTTGATTTTTACTCACTGATATCTTTCGTAGGAAGTATTGTGATAGTGCAGTTTTCCTAATTATTACGTCGGTTGGGTGGTTCGCATTTCTGTCGGGAAAGAGCTGGATTTTCTCTTTCCTTGGAAAACCATTTTCACACAAAAATTATTTGATCAGCAGCCTCAGTGGGTTTCCTTCTTTCACTTAAAGGTATGCTGGCTTGCTAGCAGAAATAACCGGTTTTCCAATTCTGTGTAAATGGAAAAATTTAATTATCTCCATGTTAGTAGTTTTTCCTCCTGCGGCTGCTGATTCAGCGAACCACCAGGTCAGGAAGAGAGGGGCGGCTCTAACCAATGTATGATTTTCCAGGAAATAGTCGCACCCTGATGATCGCCTGCGTGTCACCCAGCGATCGAGACTTTATGGAAACGTTAAACACCCTGAACTATGCCAATCGTGCCAGAAATATTCAGAACAAGGTGGTCATCAACCAGGACAAATCATCTCGTACGATCTCTTTACTAAAGAAGGAGATTCAGCAATTGCAACTAGAATTGCTGGAATATAAACAGGTTTGTAGATAACTTCTTTACTAGGTTTAAGGGATCTTTGAATGGAATAGATATCCATAGTGTCTTTGTTGATAGGGCAAGCGTGTGATAAATGAAGACGGATCAGAGGCTGTGAATGATATGTTCCATGAGAATACTTTGCTACAAAGTGAACTGGACAACCTGCGGACCCGAGTGAAGGGCATGCAGGAAACCATAGAATCGCTGTCGGCCAGAAACTCCGAACTACTGGCCGAAAGAGCCATGTCTCAGTGGATCAATTGCGGTCAGTGCGGCTACATTACTGCCGTTCTCAGTAGATTTTGCCTTTTATTTTAAAAGAAAACATGTCTGCTTCTTAACAACAGTTGCCTTCAAATCTTCGATTTAATAGCCAACAGCAAATTCTTGTTCACACGTTCGTTTCTTTTGCTATTGATAGCGGAAACATAATTTACTGTAACCCTCTTTTGTCCATTCACGTCACGCCTCTGATGTAACTGCCACTGTAACATTGTTGGTAACATTTCCTTACAGATGGAGAAAATAAAAACGACGACATGAGTCAAATGATTCAAGGTTATCTGGCTGAAATAGAGGGCCTTCGAGCAAAACTTTTAGAATCTGAATCCGTGTGCGGCCAACTGCGTAAAGCGGTGTCCAGGAGCAGAACCAGCATTACCTGCGGAGGCTTGAGGCCAGCATCTCCCACCGGTGGTAGTTCGATCAGTGAAAGCCGAGTGGACAGCATTCTTGAACTGGCCAAGAAAGATCTACAGAAAAACGTCGACCAGCTGAATAACAGAACTAAATTAAAGGAATCTGCCAGCGATCAGTCAGATTCTAACGAGGGTAAGTCTTACTTCTTAGATGGCCGTCGTTTCTTTTGTCAGTGTTCAAGATATACTAAAGTTATTTTAACCCGTCGCCCACCAGCGGGCTATCCTGAATTCTCCTGCGTTGATTACTAGAAATTACTGCTTTGTTTCTAAGCTTTTTATTTCATGATCTCCTTCTTCAGCTTTTTAAATGATGCCCAATATAATACTGGTTGCAGAGAGTGGCTCCAGTGAAAGCGAGGACGAGGAGGCCGAAACAGGGGAGGAGTACAGTGCGGAGCTGGCGGCACTCACGTCAGAGATTAGCATGAAGCAGCAGTTGATAGAAGAGCTGGAGAAGGCGCAGAAGCGCTTGAATAACATGAAACAACACTATGAAGACAAGTTGAGCCAGCTGCAAGCGAAGATTCTGGCCACCCAACAGGAACGAGACGCAGTTCTGGCCTCATACAGTAATTTCTATTAATTCCATAATTACTAGACTGAACGTGATTTCTATTTTAGATGTTAATTGTATTTTTTTGTATGCCTGTGTGATAGCAAACGAAAATAAACAACCGACTGAAAAAGTGAAGAAGATCAAGGAAGAATACGAAAGGAAATTGACTGACATGCAGCGAGAAATGAAGAGCTTGCAGTCGGCTAAGAAGGAGCACGCTAAACTGCTAAGAAGCCAGACCCAGTACGAGTCCCAGATCAGAACACTGTCCAATGAAGTCGGTGACATGAAGAAAACGAAGGTTGGTAATGTCTTTAAATTGGCCGGTAACACTTCAACGTACTGCTTATTTCCCAACTCATTGTAAAAGCTTTTGCTTTTAGTAAGAGTTTTTATTATCGCTGCAGGTGAAATTAATGAACAAGATGAAAGAAGAAGCGGCCAGACATAAGGAAGCGGAAAGCAGACGTAACAGGGAAATTGCTCAGTTAAGAAAGCAAACTAGGCTTGATGCAAATCTGATCAAGAATTTAGAAGCTGAGAAAAGAGCTAAAGCGATAGTTTTGAAAAGGAAACAGGAAGAGGTAAGCTGTCAAAGCTGTCATTTCCTCCATTACTCAATAGAGTGCATGCACTAAGCGTCCACCCAATTTCCTACACCAGATTTTCTTTCTACTGTAATCTTACATAAAATGTTTTGGATTATTTGTTAGTATGGGTATTTTCCCTGCTAAGTTTTGCTTTCGTTGACTTTTCATTTCTTTCAAAAGGGAAACATACCTGCTTTAACTGCTTTGGATTTTTTGTTAGTATGGGTATTTTCCCTGCTGTTTTGCTTTCGTTGACTTTTCATTTCTTTCAAAAGGGAAACATACCTGCTTTAACTGCTTTGGATTTTTTGTTTTTTCTGAAAGCGTTCACTGTTAGTTTTCCAGTATTGATTTCTCTTTTTTGGCGATATTTGCTTCACTTAGAATTCTCTCAACTTTACTGTATCGATTCTTATACTCGTTTTTGAAATCTCCTTCTGTCAAGGACTTCAACGCGGTTTCTTTCCATATGGTTTTAGAACCTTTGAGTAACTGCAAAAGAGTAACGACGAAAATTCCCACATAAACATCCAATTTATTATCAATAAAATATATTTATTAGATTATATCAAATATTTGGTTTAAAATAAGAATTATTGCCAGTAGTAAGAAATGGATTTTTTTTTTTTAGGTTTCTGCTTTGCGAAGAGTTGCAAAGTCTCACAATCGTCTGAGAGGTACTAGGGGCAAGTTGGGTGCTAAAGGTATCTCGCCGAAGGCGGCCAAACAGCGGTGGATCTCGTTGGAGAAGAGTATTTCTGAGAGCACCATGAACAAACATTCCATGGCCACACTAGAGCGGGAAATGGAGAAGTAGGTTTTTATTTATTTATTTTATTTTTACCTGGGAACACTTATGTTCTATAAATGCTAATCAGGGGAAGTATTGTAATCATGACAAATTTAGAAACAAGCATAGCTGATTGTTTGGTAGTAAAATCCATTTTGTCATTTAAAATTCTAATAACAGCCTTCAGAGAAAAAGTACGATTGACTTTTTTGGAAGGTTGTCTGAACAGAGATAGTAATTAGTTGGCAATTTTAATCTGGATATAAATTATAATTCTATAAACATTACAGGAAAATTGAAGCGCGTGCTGAACTTCAGGAAGAGCTGAAAGCCAAGGAAGCCATGCTAGCTGATCCTAGATACAAGAACAGTTCACTGGTTCAAGAAGAAGTAGAAAACCTGAAAGCCAGCCTTGAACATGTCCAAGCGACTATTTCTGATTTACAAAATGAAATACTTCAAGTTGAAGAAAATAAGGTCTAATTTATTAATTATTGGCAAAATTATTTATTTTTATTTTTAGTGTCTTTTGTATCTAGAAATTGTAAAATTGATTTTGGTCCTATAAAACATTAGGTGGTCTTTGAGAGCGGAGATTTGTTGGGATCAATGACCGACGTGTCTGAAATAGCCTACATATTGGACAAGTTGTACAGCATGGCCTTGCACCACAGCTGCTTGGTCGTCCAAAAAGATACCACTCTTCGGGAACTGCAGACAGAAAATGAGCAGGTTCTTTCATGAAAATTTTTATTTTTAAAATATTTAATATATGATCAGGCATGCAAAAAATAATACGTCAGGTGTTAATAGTAACTATCTAAAACAACTTCTTCTGGTTCTGATTATAAGATTGCTTTGGTTACAGCTGAAACGTGACAGCCAGATGCAGGAAGAACTATTGAAGCATCTTCTACAAAATCAAGGCGCTTTCAAAGAAGCTACATCTACTGGACATTCAAGTCCCGACAGCAGTAAATCTTCTAGATCGATTTCTCCTATTGACAAGTTAGTAATTCCTTACTTACCAGTTAGCGATTAGTTAAAAAGCTGAATTAATTTTTATTTATTACTATTTTATAAATCTTTAAACTAGGAGAATTATTTTATGTATTGCTTTTAACAGTGGTGTCAGTAACATCGGTCCATTCTTGAGCAACAGTTCGTCCTCTCCAGCTGTGTCGAGAAAACGTAGAAAGCGGCTGGCTTTGGCGCCCAATGAATTGCTTTTTCCAAATCCATTGCCTTTGTTGAGCCAGCAGCAGACAGGCGTGCAGGCCAGTAAGTCTGCCTTGAACAGTCCGGTCGAACAGACTGCCTCGACCGCGTTGGTGCCTCCACCCCTGACCAGGTCCCTCACCACTATCAAGTCAGTATTTTTTTTTTTCAACTTTTTATTTGTTAAGTTATTAACATCTGTTTATTTGTAACCAATGTAGTAGTTAAGTCCGCCTAAAATGCAATTTGGGGCCCTGCTAAACAGTTGTCGATTGACGAGAGGCGGTTCCGCAGCGTAGACTAAAAATTTGTGACAGATACCGACAGCATTTTATTGATGCCCGTTAATTATGTAGAAAATAGTTCATGTGTCTGTTTAACTGAATATCTTAAATATTAAAAATCGCTATTAACTGAAACTTTATATTTAGATTGCCAATAGTCTGACTGATTTTCTGAGAACTACTCATATTGTCCTAATGGTGGGCTACAACTTTATTGAACATGTTTGTCCAGGAAGATTCGATACAGGGCTCTTCTAGGGGGAAGTGGATGGACAGAATGTTCTGAAGGACTATTTGTTTTTTATGTATTTTAAAGTAGGTTGCTTGTTATTCTTTGTATTATTTATTTGAGTGTCGCCCCTCGATCAAGTTGCTCTGCGCACCCTCACGAGGCGACCTTGTAACCCAATATCAAGGAGTTCAATTTTTTTTTTTCACCATTAAGCCGCCGCGAAAGGTTCTGTATTATTTTTCTGAGCTCATTGAAGGCATGAATTATTTTTAAAATTTCTAATATTACATGTTTGTAAAATACTTGAAAATCTTTTTTATTTTTATTACACATGTTTATAAATATACTAAGATATGGGTTCTGTAAGTAGCTTGTTTTATGTGTTTGCACATGTGCTCCCAAACCAACATTGCACCAACAAAATGCACGTTTAGGGTGCAATCTGTGCCTGGCTCGCCAGTCACCCTGCGCAAAGGACTGTCCATTTCGCCGCGGGTCAACAGAAAAACCTACATCATTTCATCCTCCAACCATCCTTCCATGTAAGTTACCTCCCCCAATTAACCTAATGTTAATAAATAAATGTGTAGCTCTTTTTGTGTGTGTGTGTGTGTATTACCAAACTAATTCTAGGATTGTGCATTTCTCCTCAAATCGGCGTTACATCAATGACACTTTCACGTCAACTCATAAGCTTATTGTTCGCTTTTTTTTCGTAAAAAAAAAAAGTACTTCATTTGTATAATATGTAGTAGATAAGGAATATTAACAAAGTAATGACGACCACAGTACCTGCCACCAGAAGCCTGCAATTGATTGACGTCCTGTCGTTGTCGTCATGACAATCTTTACATAATTTATATTTTAACAATTGTTTCATATTTTGTATCTTTAACTGAACCCTGCATGCTCATAATACAAAGTTAATAAAGTGAATAACTTTCACGTACTGAATAACCTGCCCTTATTAACTTCGTTTATCTTGTCCATCGATCGTGTTTATCGATTGTTTATCTTGAATTACCACAAGTTCATAATTCGATATAAGCTTTTAGGATTGAATCGCTGCGACAGATCGTCGAAGCGCAGATTTGTGCGATGTAATATAAGGTTTTAGGGTTTCATATAGTAAAGCTGACTCCAATTTCAAAAATACTCTGATCATCAGTTAAACCAAAGTTTAACAACTTACACTGCTTATTTAAAATTATAAAACAATTAATTCGGTGTTATTCAAAAAAGATAAATAGAATAAGTGCTTGATTAAAGTAGTTCATAAAGAGTTAAACCATTAAATTTTGAAATAGAATAGTGAAAGAGTGAAACAACAGGTAGTAACACAAAATAGTTCAAAGTTTATGAAAAATACAAATAAAACATACACATATTTATTTAAATATAAATATATTTAAATAAATATTACTTTGGTTAGAGTTTGAGGGCGTACTGCTCCAGGTTTGCACTGCTACAGATACCCACCTAAATCGCCTAGGAAATCAGAGATTGCTGCCTGAACCCAGACAGATCCTGTTCGGTGAGCTTTGGGTTTTTTTATTTTCGTATTGGAAAGTATTTTTTTCTTTCGAAGAAAATGAAGGATCCGGCATAAAGTTTAAGCGAAATAATGACTAATGCACAATGTGAAGTAAGTCGCTGAGCTTGAAGAGCCGAATCCTTCTAGTCTTTAGACACGTGACGCTGCCGTCTTGTTTAATTTCTTTATTGCATGCTTAAAGTTTAAATGAATGGTAAAAATTCACATATGATGAACATTTCCTATTTTTTTTTATAAATAAAGTAAGCAATGGAGACTTCTTACTTGAAACACTTTCTTCTTCGGTAGCCAGAGGCCTATTATAGCCATATAATACCCAAGATTTCAAGGATGTGGGAGTTTAGTGGCTTGGTGTACTCCTGTTGTGTTTACTGACCCTTATCTGCTTTTACAAAAAATCGTGTCTTACATTTTTAAATATGTCTGCAAATATAAGCTTTCAATAACTGTGGTAATTCAGAAAATTATTACATTGTATGATAACTATTTAGCGACCCGGTTCTGCAAGAAGTGTGCAGTTAACATTGAAGTATTAATTATTAAATTAAATGATTTTAGATGGGTTAAAATTTTTTTTGAACTAGAGAGCAATTAACTAGTTAGCTGAGGTGGAGTTGCTGGTGGTTGTTAATACTTTAACTAGCGGTTTGCAACTAATTTCATTCATGCATTGTTTCCTCCCCCTTCCTGTCCCTTCCCCCAAAATATTACCCTGGCCGCCATCCAGGGAGAAAGGGCTGGACAGTTCACCGCCAAACTCGCCACCAATCTACCGGCGGCAGACCAGTCGCGAGGAGAACGTGTTCAATAGGCTGACATCGCAGCCGGCGCCCACTTCGCTCAGTAGGCAGTCTGGCAAGATCACTGCACACGCTTCCCGAGTAAGTCTAGTTCATATAATATAAAATGCTGCATGCTCTTTTTTTGTTCCTGTAAATAACTTTAGTCTGTAATATTTCTGTAGAGAGGCCAGAAAACACCCATCTACTGTACGCACATTGTGGAGGGTCACACCAGAGCTGTTCTAGCGTTACATGCTACCGACGAGTTCCTATTCACCGCTTCCAGAGGTAGTGTCTTCCTTAACACTGGTATCGTTCACCCAACGTTTTTTTCATTGTACTTAGGTTAATTTTACTGTAATTACCTTCAATCTGGTAATTTCTCTTGAGTTTACAGCTCTAACTAATATTGTAAGGAAGGTAAATATTGTAAGGATTTAAATCTAAAATATAAATAACAGATATAATTAACAGAAGTTAGTAAAATAACAAATTGGAAGAAAATTCATGTAGCAGAAGTGTGACTTTACGGAGTAGATTTTGGCCATTTATCGATTATTTTCGCAAAATTTCTAAATGCCAAGAAAATTCTATTTTGATTAGGAAATCGTGCTCGGATTAAAAGGAATCCGCTGCGGATTAATGACAATGAACTGAAGACCCTCGAATAGTTTCATTTCAGATAAAAGTACTATCCGCTAAAATAAAAAGTCGTTCCTGAAGATAATTATTTAGACAGAAATCTCTATTTCTAAAATTGGTTACATTCTCATTATTCCCTTTCAGGTGTTAGTAAAAATTAATTCCATACATTTACTTTAACATGTTTTTTTGCAATGCAGATCGCAATGTGGTGATGTGGGACCTGACCGAGATGAAGGAGAGCCAGGTGTTTGGCGGACATCCTAACAACGTGGTGGCCGTCAAGTTCGAACCCAACAGCCGTCTTGTGTTCAGCGTCTCTTCCTCCGTAGTTCGAGTGTGGGATATCAGGGCGTCCAAGTGTGTGCGCATGCTCAGGTTGGATTTCATTTCTAGGTGTTTTCCAAAATTCACGAAAAGTCTGGCTGATATTTTGTTAATGGAGTCATTTTGTTTTATTAGTTCATCTGGAATGTCTACTACCTGGTCTAACAATCAGATGTCGAATGGTGAAGCTCAGATTAGTGATATTGCTCTCAATGATCGAGGTTTAACTTTTTATACAGCTTCCGGCGACAGAGTGCGTGTCTGGGATCTCAGGAAGTAAGCTATTTTTTTTTCAACTCTGAAGTTCTTGGCTTTTATCAATGCACTGCCGGCATTCGGCCAGCATTCTCCCGTAACAAACAACACTGTCCGTCACCGGATAGTGAGCTGTAAGAAGTCCTGTGAAGAGAAAATCTGGATTCAAACCCGGGATCTCCGCATAGGAATCTAATATTCTCCAACCACTGAGCAAATCTCTTCCCTCCGTTTTGATAATCAAACTTTTTTTGCCCTTTTTATGTAAATCATTTCTAGTATTTTCCTTTTTTGTTTATCTCTGATTTTAGTAACGACAGAAAATAGTTTGAATTTCAAAACAGATACGAACAATGTAAACAACATTCCAACTTCAGTCTATAAATCTCAACTCTAGGAAGATATTCTGCAACACAATTACTCACGGTATTATCGAAATTGTTTCAGGTTCTCTGTGATAGGTAAATTGATCGGCGGACACCAAGCGGCCGTTATGTGTCTGGCTGTGTCAGGGTCTAGCACTGGCGAGGATCTGGTGGTCACCGGCTCTAAAGACCACTACATCAAGGTAATTCGTCTTCTTACAACGATAGAAGCTATTTATTTAGGAGAGTGAAAGAAAGATATTAATCATTTACAACGCTTAATTTTTTTGGGGGGTGCGGTCCCCGAGCGCTAGCTCATTTCCGCCCTACGACGCTTAATAGATTTCTTTGCTTACAAATATAATTATTTATCAATGAATGAGTAGAATACTCGTTTAATATATGTATATGATTCATAAATATTTGGCCAAATTCAATAACTAGTGTAAGCTCTTTTCATTCGCGAGGCCCGTAAGAAGCGCAATATACCCCATTCGCCCCTTGGAGGTGGCTTTTAAGGCACCTTCTGGTCTTCATATGAATAACTGGATTGCCAGTTAATAAATTTGATGATTATTTCAGGTTTTCGATGTTGGAGTAGAAACAGGTGGTATACTGACGCCTAGAGTTACTCTGGAACCTCCTCATTACGATGGAATAGAGTGTCTTGCCATCCAAGGAAATACACTTTTTTCTGGTTCTAGAGACTGCATTATCAAAAAATGGAGCCTGGATAATCATGAACTGCTATTGGTTAGTGAATTTCTGAATCCATATAATTAATAAAGAACATGGTGTTTGGTACTGTTGCTACAAAAAGGTTTGTTGATCATGTTCGCAGTCGCTGAATGGTGCTCACAAAGACTGGGTGACTGGCATGTGTCTCTCACCGGGTGGCTCGGTACTGCTATCTGGTTGCAGAGATGGTACTGTGAAGCTGTGGTCCACTGACAACTGTGTTCAGCTGGCCGAAATCAAGGCCCATACCTCACCCATTAACGCCATCGTGTCGAATTCATCGCATGTATTCACTGCGGCAAGGTATACTATTGATGCATTCAACTTACATGTATTACTTAACAAACACAACTGCTTATACCGTAGTTTGGCACTCAGATTTACTTTTGAAGTTTATTAGATCTATTTGAAAAAAATTAGTGCGTTAAAAATGACATTATAGTAAGTAATCTTGGTACAGCATAGACTTCCATATCTTCAAATGTATTTCCGGTCTATCTTACGCAAGCCTCATGTTCATGTAGGTAGTTGTCTTTTAATAGCGCATAGATTCCCATAATCCTCGTTCAGCCAGGGTCGCTAGTAGTTCGTCCCTTGAACATCAGAATTATTTCTCTCGTTTGAAGTTTTTCTAAAAACCTCTACAATTCTACGACAGAAAAGTCTTCTAAAAATCTGCCCTTGAAAAGAACAGGTTTCAATTTTGATTTCAGTTTTCTGAAGGCTGAGAAACATTTAAAATTTACTTCAGACTGATTTGATTCTATTTGGAATTTTCAGTATTTTTCTTATTTGAAAATTCTATTAAAGACAATTCTAGGAGAGGGGCTTTTTTTTTTCTTTTTTTTTATTGAAATATTTGGCCATAGCATTTTTATTATAGTAAAGAGGATTCAATTATTTGCTAAACTTCCATGTTTGAAGAGAAGGCATTACCTGAAGCACCACTTCCATCGAGAAAGTAAATGTGATAATTTCGCTGAAACTGAAGTGCAGAAGTTATTTCTTTTTTATCTGATGTCTGTGAGTAATCCAACAGCTACCTGAAGATGCTTAAAGCGTCAGATACAATGGTTGTATATGATCATAAATACCAAAAATTAATGAAAAGATGATTTTTTAACAAAAAAACAAAAAACAGTCGTTTTGTTTCCTTTATTATAAAATGTGTAAGAGCGAGGAGTGTAGGTGAATGTAGAAGCTGGATAGAATATTGAAGTCTCAGATTCCCGAAACTAAATATGAAGGAAATTTACTTTAAAATAAAAGAAAAATTGTATTGTGAAGTGGAAAATCGCAAGTGTCAATGCTCATGAAGAAATTCGTACCCGGAATCTTACTGAACAAGGATCACATTCTCTCATTAGATCAAGGAGGTTGTTGCAAGGCAAAAATATTACATCATAGCTGTATAACCTTACTTAAATCCTTTTACAAGAAAAATTCGTTTTGTGGGGACGAGTTATTTGCTTCCCTTTTAGGTTATATTTTAGTGTAATGTGAGGATTTATAAACTAATATAATGTTAACTTACATAATGTTGATAAAAATTAAATATTCTGAAGAAAATTTGTCAGAAACTTAAGAATCGTAGGAAAAGCAAATTGTGTTTGTGTTCACGCCTTTTATTTTATTTTTATTATTTTTTTTATTATTATTTTTTTTTTGCGCATCAACAGCTGAGGTTATTAGCGCCCGGAGCTTTTTCCAGTGCACTGCCGGCCTCCGGACAGTGTTCTCTCGTTACAGACAACACTGTCCATCACCGGACAGTGAGCTGTAAGAAGCTCCTAGGAAGAGAAAATCTAAGGGTCAGCTGCTGGATTCGAACCCGGGACCTCCGCGTGGGAGTCCAGTATGCTAACCTCATAGCTAATCCCTTCCCTTGTTTTTATTATTATTATTATTATTATTATTATTGCTGCATAATCATTCTGTTGGAACAATGTAGTGCGCATGTTGCTTTCAAATAGTAAGTTCATTTGTCGAAGAGCTTGAATTTGGCTGCAATAAAGGGTTGCGATTTAAGTCTTTGGTATTATTCAAGCACATAGTTTCCATTGCGAACATGGTGACTGCAAATCTCAATAAATTGTTTTAAGCTCGACCCCTGTAGCAAATAATCTTCACTAATGCTCCCTTTACACTGTTGGTGTGGCTTATGTGTAAAAGTGTAGCGGGTATTTGTTCAGAAGTGTGCGAAAGATGTATGGTGCGAACTTACTGAACCCTCCATGACGTGTATGTATTTATTTTACATATAATTTGAAATGAAGCGAATGGAATATCAAATTGAAAACATTCACTTGAACTTATGCTTCATAAATATGTATTTGTTTTTGTACTTGTTGCACTAAGCACTGAGTGTCTAATGGCTTGACCAAAATGAAGAGCAAATAAATATTTATAAATTACCAAAAAAAAAAGAACTCGTCTGAAATGTTATTTTCAGACATTTTTGTTGTTTGACTGTTAACAGTACTGGAGAAGTGAAAATGTGGAAGGAAAACTCGTCAAATAGTGGAACAGTGGCGGTCGGCACTATGCTGGAGCCGCAACCCGATATCATGACTATGTCAACTGGCCATATTTTCCAGTTATCAGTTTAAATAAAATAATAATAATAAAACAAATTAAAAAAATCGCCTTCCAGAAAAGAGTCTCTAATTTAAAAAAAAAATTGGTCAAACTGTAATCTTGAAGTATGCTTTCTAAAACTTACAACATTGAATTCATAAGTCTTTAGGCTTCAACATCTAGCTTCATGATTGCAATTAGAAGAACAATAATGTTTAGACGAGTTGATGAAATCTTTAAAAATGTTATCAGTATGTTCCAAAATTATAGATCATTGCATATTTTCAATGTAATCACTCATTTTTATATAATCAAAATTATAATAGCTCGATAACGTAGAAGTTTTTTGCTGGTTGCAGCAAAGACATGGCGTTTAAATAATAATTGAGTCATTCAGCTTAAAAAATTAATCCGAAATTCTGTTTAAAGTTTATTTTAAAAAAAAATAATTATTTAATAGAATAAATAATTTGCTGGAGCTGGTTATTGTCAATTGGCTGAGCTTTTAACGATAAAGTTGTCGAGCGAAATCAATTAACTATTACAATCAATTAACTAGTCAAATTAACTATTTACTGTAAAACATTAGCAATAATTGAAATAATGTAACATAAATAAGCTTTTATTATGTAATAAAGACATATGGTGAACAGATGCCGATGTCTTTAAAATATTGTAATAATTTTGGTTTGTTTGTAATCAATTAATTATGTAAATAGAACGGTAATTAATATTACGTTGTAACGCGCCATGAAATTCTATTTTATAGTCAATTGAATTGTATTCAATTAACAAAGATGAAAATTATGCAGGCCTTAACAAACATATAGTATTATGCCAAATAGTAGTTTAGTATATATTTTTGAAATGTGCAATTTACTATAAAATTATTTTATCTTCAAGGTTTTATTAAATATTGAAACTATGATCATTCTCTGTAATTAATATACATATTTTTTCATTTGTAGATCTTTTTTCAAATTAATTGATAATTTAGTAATTTTATTGCTGCAGAACTTAATTACTCTCTTAAGAATGGAATATAAAAGTGTTCTTTAAAGTAAATTTATAAGGGCTGTCCGGCTTAGGTCAAGTAAACTTATTGAGGGACTTAAGAGATTAATTTGCTGCTAAAGATCGCTTCGAAATGAGCGCCCAGAATCAATTAATTTTATATCGAATTTCAGATTCTGATGAATATCCTAAGTTAGCAAATGAACATCTTTTTTTTTGTTAGATGTTAAGTTAGATATTTCTGAGGAGTTCTTAAGGTAGGCCCAAACAGAAAGGGATTTGGAATGTCCTATAATGGAAGACCCTAGGAAAACTTCTGCCGAGTATAAAAATGGAACCCAATATTTTCATAGATCTATTATGTGTCATATCACTGTCAACTCGGCTTGTTTCTTAGTTTTCTATCCAAGTTAATTAAATTTTCTTTTCCTTGGAGACTGGCTCTCAGAAGAGCGCTCCCGTGTTTTATGAGGTTGTATAGTAGTAATTGTTAGCCATTAATTTCACTTCTAAGAGATTGTTTTTTTTTTTAAGTATTTATTTATATACGAAATTTTAGAACTGATTTAATCCACTCGAAATCATAAAAAAAGAAGTCTCGATACATTTTTCAAGTAACACTGGTATTTGTGAGTTTGGTTTATCTCACGTTGCTCCGGATTTTGGCACATCTCAGTTTTGTAGCTCCGAAAATACATTATCTATCACAGAATACAATACATTCCTTATCGTTGTTTCTTGTTTAATTGTAATAATTTTATATTTTATAATAAATTATTTTTATTCGTATATTATGTTAACATTGTTTTAGGTATGCCTATGTAAGAGGTTATTTTAATAAAAAAAATGATAAAATTTTTGTAAAAATTGATTTATTTTAAATTAGGGAAAATATTGCTCATTGTACTGCGAATTTGAGTATTATAGGAAAATAATTTCTCTGTATTATCGTAATGTCATCTAAATAGATGTATAGTTTAAGAACAAAAAAAGATAGCAATATTAAACAGCTGTTTGATTGAGATTGTTTATTGTTTACAACCTGTCTTATCGAGTATAACCAAATTGTTAAGGTACTGCACAGACTGTTCGTTTCCTTCCATTACGTGACCGAATTCCCTAGAATGTTTGTTTGGACAACTATTGATCGCTTAACAAGTGAACTTTTTTGCTATCAACAGACAGCTAGATCCTGCAACTTGTACAAGATGTTCGCACCATGTTGAGACAATATTTGCGTTTTTTTGTTTTCTTGAGGTGCGAAAATTTTGTAGCCATTGTTTCTATTCTCAGGTCTTAGCAGGCTTTAAGCCTATCTGAACTTTCTAAAACCAAACATTAGCTGCAGAGCTTCTAGGAGGAGAAAATCTAAAAGTGACTTTTACCGAAACTGGGTTTTCCAGCTAATCCAGTGAGCTTGCCTTCTTCTAATCATGGGCTTAAACTTATAATGAATTTCAGAAAGGAGGTGTTTAATTAAAGTAAGTGGTCGAAAGTTTCTTGATCTGAGTGATCAAACTTTATAAAGCTTGTTTTCTTTATTTTTGATCGGTATCGGATTTTTGGCCATTATCATTTGCTGAAGCGGTAAAAAATACAGAAAACAAACTTGACGTATGTCTTAAGTACAATAGTTGCGGACCCAACTAAATTTTTAGAACAATAGGTTCCTATTATAGATTTCTTAAGTATAACTAAACTCTTGTCTGTTTCTAGTGACAACACCTGTCGGTTATGGAGACTGAATCAACGATTGGACTCGTTAGTATGACACCTTGGCAGGGTGATGTTCAGACTGATGTTGAAGATACTGAGGTTCTTGGCCAGATTGTATCGGACAGTGGTGTTGGAAACTGCCAGACGAGATCAAGTGATAGCCGAAATTTCTGCAGACCAACCCTCCACCACTTGATAAAATTGGTAGCCTAGTTTTGCGCTGACTGTAAGATCTATAGAGATCTAGATCACCAAGTGCTATTATATTCTATCAGTAGAATTGAGAATCTTATACTTTTTTTTTTTAATTCACTTCTTGACAAGTCAAAAAATAGTTAAGGTGCAATATGCGATTGGTAAGCTAAAAAAGAGATTAGTAATACCGATCCGTTGGGCCAGTGAATTGTTCAAGAGAATTAGAGAATTAGATGACGGTAGTTTAAGTCGTGAGTAATAAAGGCGGTCAAAAGGTTAGTGGAGAATCGCCTCTGAGTAGTTTGCTCATTTAGACAGAATTTTAGCAACAGGGTATACCCGTCTTTAGATTTTATTAAGCCTAAATAATGAATGTGTTCATTTTAGTCTTCCTAAATTTTAAATTACAACCGCCGAGCGATTTTGTTTGTAAATTTGTTTTTTTTTTATGTATATTTATTTATTTTTTTTTGTTTTCAAATCCATTTAAGTTCTCCAAATACATTCCTGTTTTTATTCCCATGTTATTCCTGCGATAAAGAAAATAACAAAACAACCCTTTTATCTGGCAAGAGATTACAGGGCGAGTTTAATGAAATAACAGCTGATTTTTGTAATTCACTGTTAGCTTTGTCCATAGAGATTTAATTTATTTCACTTAATTTGTAAAGACACAATCAAGTTGTTAAGTATAATGTTATCTCTCTTAATAATATATTGTATTTATTAAACATATTTATCTACTTGTTATCATTGAATTAACTTGCTAGTATTTTATTGATTTTAAACAAAACAATTGTAACAATTGCCAAAGCTAGCGAATTTTATATTGCATGTATGTACATAACAAACGTTTTATAAGATAGGTATGATTTATATTTTTGTATTTTTTATTAAAATCAGTCAAATTTGTTAATAGCATTATAGTGAGACGACGCCAAATTTGATAGCAGTTAAAATTTCCAATCAACCTTGAAATACGCATTATAAATAGTTGTTAGAAGTAAATATTTTAATAATTTATATAAATAAAACAAATTACAAGAGACAATAAACAGATTATATGTACGACATTTAAAAGTATTTGCCACAAGATAAATAGTACACTAAGAAATTCAAACCAAAATATTTATAGACTAACCACTTTTTAAAATAAATGCATTTTTTTTTAAACATTGTTTATTAATTAATCCCAATTCCCTAACATCATGATTTTATAAAGGACACTAAATTTCTTGTTGATTGCGAGAGTTTGCAGCAATACTGTATTACATACTGATTATCATTACATACTGTATTACATATAGACTGCGCTTAAGTATGAATAAATCCCAGTTTCACTGTTTATACAAGGAGCTTAAAGTAAATCTGGGTGAGAGAGGCATTATCTGGGAAATGACAATTATACTGTTTACAAGAAACAGGTTATTTTCAAATTAAGGGGCCCAATTATTTAAGCTAAATTATAACGTCAGCAGATCTGGTACCTATTATACATGTCCTGAAATACAGGTGAAATAGAAAATGTAGTCCATTTTCTGGGTCTCGTACTCCAGGAGTTTAGAATCAGATGGCTAGGGGGAAAATTATTTATCTTATGAAGGGGTGATAAATTATTTGAATGGTGACTACGGCTGGGACAATTTGTATGAGTACACCAGGAGAGCCTGGAGTTAACAGATCATATTTAATTTTACATTTCAATTTTTTCATTTTATACTTTTCAATTTTTTCTTTTAGCTTGTGAGAGTCAACTTGTCGGGCGGACTACGCTCCATGTACAAGTGTATTTTGTATATATGTATATCCAAAATTATTGTACCTACTGTTTCAAAATAAACACATTATTATTATTGTTATTACTCATATACAACAAACAAATTACTCTCCTGTGACTGAATATCTGTTTCTTCAGTTCTCCTAAACTCTTCGAAATTAAAGATTGTTATTCGAATAAGGTACCATTTCCGTTGACGTTAGCAATTGCAGTTTCATTTCGTTTGTTCTGTCACGAAATATTGATCTTAGTTCATTTTTAGGAAAATTTGTGGTTACGCCTCTTCAACAGAACCCATCATTTCTTTAGAGAAAAGTTTATTTTATTGAAGTCATCTATTCTTTTAGTTGCTGCATATTCTAGGTTAAAAAAAAAAAGTAATTTCGATAAAAAAAAAAAGTTTCGTTAGTGTCAAACCTGATTTTTCAGTAAGTAATTTCATCATTTCATTTCTTTCGTGTTGGTGGCAAGAATACAGAGTCTTATCGTTTCTGTAATACGATATACATAGCTTACATTCATATTGGTGTTTACATACAGCCCATCAGTTTTTGGTTTACAATATTGAGAAACCATGTTATGTTACGTAGCAATACTCTCAGAAAAGCGTAAAATGCTCAATTTGACAAGATATCCAAACTTGTAATTACAACTCGCAGTAAGTAGGAGAGTTCTGTCTTGTGTGCAGTAGTGGGAATGCCTAAAGAGAGGGGAAACCCGACTCTAAGATGGCCGACCACGAAATGTCCTAGATCCAGTAGGCTAGTCAGGCCAAGTCAATGGAGATCGAAGTGTACGTCAAAACGCAAACCTTGGAATTGTACCATTTTGTATCCAGTTCTTGTGTGTAAACATTGATTAACAGATGTGCGCTGATTGTGTGGGGCAGGAAGTGCCGCGGTTAGGCCCGCAAGTAGCCTTAGAATTTGTGTTATTGGGAATAAAGTTTCAAGTTTTCTCTAATCTATTGGATAGTTCATTGTAGCCACAAGTCTTCTTCATAAATCTCATCTGAACAATGTTGTCTGTATTTTTTTGGAATTCAGCTTTAATATTCTGTTTCATCACCACATGTATCGGTAATTAATTATCAAGCTATTTTAATATTAACAAATGATTATACCTATTTATTTTAAATTAATGCAGATACTATACATGTATTCTCTGAGATTGGATGAGTTTTTGCACTTGTGTTAATACTATCCGATCTGTTGATCTATCACAGAAGTAAACTCATTAAGAGCAATTAATGGAATGCAATATAAGGTAAATTATTACTAAAATAAGATGACAGAAGGTACATTGATAATTTCTCCTAAAGCAATTGTTTTTCATTTTTAAATTAATTTTAATTCTAAATAGTTTATACTGAAATACAGCAAGTTACCTAAATTTTGTAATTATTCAAAATAGTTTGTGCACGACCATTCTATCAGTATTTGGAAACAAACTAATATCGACTGATTGAGATACTGAATTAATTGATTCACTTAGTTTTGGAGATTTGAACAACTAATTGGGCAGACTAATTATTATACTCGTTAATACATCAAGTTAATGAGACAGTAGGCTCTGACATGGTTATAATCCAGTCTCCTAATGGTTTCTAAAAATTAACTCCGGTATTTCTTTTCTTTCACATTCTTCATGCGTTTTTAAAACCAATTTTTATGTAAAGAATGTTTTTGTGCTTGGGTTATCAGGGACTTAGCCGTCATTATTCCAGTAACGTCAATTAAAATCAGAATCCTTTACAAAACCCTTTTACTTTTAAATGAATTTTGAAACAGAAAAAAAAGAAGTAAAGGCAAATGAAAATGAATAATTTTGGTCGGAATAGAGGTGAAAAAGAGTGCCCACCTGTTGCTAGTCAGTGCAGAGATTTAAACGAGTGGCCTACAACGACCTCCTAACTGCACGCTTAAATCAAGTTGCTCATGTTTTACTTCGTAACTCGGATTTTTACTATTTACTAAAATGGTGATGCTAAAGAAAGTGACTTAACAGTTCACTTAGAAGTAAGAACAATACTTCACGAGTAAAATTACAAACCGTAATGATGGCTTTACATAAGTCTCGTCCAACTTCAAATGGAACTCTTCGGCAGCTTTTGGGAAATTTCAACGAAGAAAAATTAAAATGAAACAATAAAGTGGCACCGTCGTCCGGTTTTCTTCAAATATGTTTTGTTTTTTGGCATGTTGAAGGCCAATTATTGTATATTATCTCCTTAACAAAAACTTACAGTTTAAAATGTTGAGTATAAGGGTTGATTAAACGCCAAAAGGTACACAAATCAGCATGTACCCAACATTTCATTCATGCTTAGTTCATATAATTTAAGTAATTTTGCTGCATTAACTTTTCCTTCACATTTTTTAGAATTTATTAGATGTCACAGACCCTTGTGCTGGCCATTTTCATCTACAAAATATTTGTTCAAATATTACTGTAGATTGACTTTAATATCTAATGATAATGATACAGGTTAAAAAGAAAACGTTATAAAAAATTAAAAAAATTATCAGGCTAAAAAGTTCAATAACTTTTTTTAAAAAAATGCTTACATCAACATACACCAATGATTTTGTTTATTTTATTTATTTTTTATTTTATAAAAATCGTCGGTTTAAGTTCATTCTTCGATTAATGTAATCGTTATTTTATGTTGTAGTCAAACGTTTATAGTAATAGGTAATCATTATCTGGCTTTATCGCAAATAATATAGTTTTCTTCATTTACACTCTCAATGTAGCTGTTCTTCTCGCAACGTTGTAAATATGTAATATAAAATAAATAAGATATGCATACTTTTAGGACAGCTAATTATTCCTTTTTTTACTATAAGAAAATTAGGGGGCTAAATTAAATTACTATTGAGAAATGAATAATTGTTGTTGAATAATCTACTTGTTATTAACTGTGTGTTATTTGTGCTCACGAATATTTGGGTAAGACGGATTCAAGACTGAAATATTCTTTTAAATCCTTGATTCAAATTTAAACAGTAGCCGACTCTGACTTGGTTTTTTTCTACTTTAACATGCATGTACATATGACTACTCAGAATAAAGGGCATATTAAAGATAAATCCGAAGAATAATTTGGATTAGAGTTAAAACAAATTACCTATTTACAAACGAAGATATAACATACATTTTATCATAATTATAACAAAATAATATTGTAAATGAAGTGGCCAGCATAAGGGTCTGTGACATCTAATAAATTCTAAAAAATGTGAAGGAAAAGTTAATGTAGCAAAATTACTTAAATTATATCAACTAAGCATGAATGAAATGTTGGGTACTTGCTGATTTGTGTACCTTTTGGCGTTTAATCAACCCTTATACTTAACATTTTAAACTGTAAGTTTTTGTTAAAGAGATTTTTGTACCTTTTGGATAGATTTTCCTTTTTGTCTATTTTGCAATGTTACATATCTGCTTTACAGATGTTTTTTAAATTTGGAATAAGCAATTCTATCATTATAACCTGATAAGGTGTTAAGTCGGAACCGTAACTACCACTGGAGAGATCTTTTTAAAGAATGATTATAGTTGCCATCTTCAATAACAATTTTTTTGAGAAAGCGTTTCGAATTAAATAGGAAGTTATTTGTTCGAAAAAGCAAAATTAACTGCGATTTTAGTACTTCCTTTTAAGAGAAGTAAGAAAAATAAACTGCGATTACAGTACTTCTCCCTAAAAGGCAAAGAAGCAAAGATTTTGAATCGAACGACAATTCATTAATAGGTACACCCATTGATAATTTTAACGATTGCAGTACTTCCTCTTTTAAGTGTAAGAGCACTTCACAGCCAAGTAGAGGAGCTTTAATCACTTCTCCATGCTAAATTTTATCAAAATCGGACTAAGCGTTATAGAAATATTTGGTATAATAGTTTTAGAAAGGGCCTTACTTGGGTGGGGCAAACTCCCCTCCTTGTGAGGAGAGTTTTGCAGAAAGTGCAAATCTGTACAAAATTTCAATTCGAATGACACTTCATTCATGAAAATCGGTTCATGTGTCGATAATTTGAAACGATTGTTATACTTCCCCTTAACCAGTGTAAGAGCAGATCGTCGCTTTAATGTTACGTTGGGGAGCCCTAACCCTATCATCCTACCAAATTTTATCAAAATCGGGCCAAGATTTACAGAGTAATTAGTAATAATAATTTTGGAGGGGGCCTTACATAAAGGGGGCTAACTCCTCTCCCATTCGATGTACAGCGACGAGACCCCCAAAAGGCACATCTACATAAAATTCCGAATTGAATGACATCTCATTCATGAAAATCGGTTCGCGCGTTTGGGCGCTACGCAGTTTACAAAAAAGGTAACAACAACAACAACAACAACAAGAAAAACAACATTTTCTGAAAAAGTCGTTTTTGCTCATTTTCGGCAACTTTTTTCTCGAAACCTATTAGATCTGGGTTGTTGCAAAAAAATTACAGCTATAAAGGAGGATTTGCCCTGTATTTTAAAGAAAATTTGGGAATTTTATCTTTTATAGAGAAAGAGAAAAAAATTGTCGAAGTTGGGTGTTTTTCAACGTTACGCTTTTTCGTGCAGTTTTTGACGATCAACCCTTATACAACTGTCCTACCGGACAGTTTTAATATGCGACTATACAATTGCCTTAAAATGGCACATTAAAGTCATGTCTGGCCCATCCCCAAAAGTGTCTTTAAATGAAATTTTCTGTGAAAAACAATCTCCAGTAACAGTTATAGATCTGTATGCAATTAAGGAACTAAGTTTTAAGAAAAGCGTTGCACCATTACAATCAAGAAAAATCAGTTTTAAAGCAATTTGAGTTGGTGCGGCAGGGATTCTAAAAAAAAAAGTCATTTATTTTGTGATTTCAAGAATCATGTCGCTAATTTTGGTGAATTCGATGAAATCTCTAGAAAGAGGTGTGAATCATCTAAATGAATGACAATAGGATGAAAAATTAATGCCAATTTCAGACGAACTTTCGACCTAGGGCTAGGCCATCTTGAGGGCTAATTTACAATATACGGGTTTTATATCATTAGAGGGTTGGTGTGCCTTCTGTCACTTCTGACAAGACAAGACAGAAGACACACCAACCCTCTAATGATGTAAAACAGTATATTGTAAATTAGCCTTGTAGATGACCTAGTCCCTAGATCGAAAGCTCGGCATAATGAAGTTTATAATGACTGAAACTGGCATTTATTTTTCATCCTATTGAAACTATGATTCAGTCACCAAAAATAATGAACAGTAATAAATGAATGACTTAAGTAGATGGAAGCATACTGCTTTGAAATTATTAATTGGCTTTAAGTAGGGGTTCTGTGCCGTCAAACTTCCCTTAAACTTCTTCTATTACTGAAGGCAGCTAACATTTCTTGCAAAATCCATATTTAAAGAAAGCCTGGAAGGTTGAAGTTAGACCATAATCTTCTGTTATTTTCCCTTCGAATTCACATTGCCAGTAAACGCATACAGTAAAAACCTTTCTTTGAATTGCCGTTTCCACCTATTCAGATGACGACTGAATGCTCAGAAATTTACTCTGACATGTAGAGGAATGAGTCACTAGCTGTTTTACTGCAAAAATGAAAATAAGAAAAGGTTATGGTGTTGCAACCTTCCACTTTCTCTTTGCAGCTTTTACTTTCCACCACAGCGTTTCTCCACCAGGCGTTAGTTTAAAAGTTTCCTGATGTTACATGTAGCTGTAACACCGGATGTGGCTAGTTTGTGAAACTTGAGTTTCCCTCAGCTGAAGTACAAGTTGTTTACTAATAATTTAGTATGGAGGTTGTTTCATTGTAGTTTATCTTCACGCATTTAGCGTTCCATGTTTCGTGCACCATTTTGAAGAACTTATTCTGATTCTCTGAAAACTTATTTCTGTCATCACTGCTTCCATAAACTAACCATCTAAACTGTAATGGTAATTGCACTTATTTGAACGTTACAAGCTATTAACAAAAATAATACGACAGATTTAACCGTTTTCAAGGAATGGTGCTGAGACAGTGCGCAGTCTCGCTGAATTCCATTGCAACTTAAAGATTATTAATACTAACTTATTTAATCTAGATTTTTGGGGGACTTAAAAAAGATATTTATACCTTCTCTTGCTAGTAAAGTCAGAACCTAGAGATTTACCTAAATCTGTCTTTGACCCACTTTCACAATGTCGTAGAAAATAAATAGCAAAACTTTACATTTAGATTTTACTAAATAGAACTGCTAGATGTTGGGAATCCATGTTTTTGTGGTCGCCTGCGGTGTCCTGGCTCGACCGCAGACACTATCTGCGGCTGCTCTGGAGCCCCACTTCATTATCTAAGTCTATAACTAACCTCACTAAAGTACATTTTACGTCAAACATTTCAAACAGAATTGAATAATGTTCGGTGTTGGATGAATGAGTTTCCGGTGGAAATAACCAGTAATGTTTTCTACGCATTCTCGCTCAACTTCCTTATACTTCAGTTTTCAAGCTTCTCAAATTTAGATACTTCTTCAAACTTTACACTTCTGAGACATGTTTACTTTTTACTGAAATTATAGTTTTTTATACTATCTTCATTAAAATGAAACACAAAAATTTTCGAAAGCACAAAAAGAATGTTTGACCGAAAGAATTCCCTTTATACTCGTCACGATCAGTTATGTTATTGTTCAGTAGCAATAATTTTGTATTTAAAGGGTCCCTTTCCCGACTTCCGGCCATTTCCTTTTCTTACTAGATCCGCTCCCCCCCCCCAAACGGACGCTCTGGATGCCCGCGCGCAGATAGTGGACAAGGCCGGGTGTGTCGCCCTACAGTGGGTTAGTGGCACACCGTCTCTCCTACTTTCACCTCGTGGCGTCCTCTCCGGCAGTGTTGCCACCACACATCTCTCACCTTCCTCGTTCTGGAATCACTATGCTCTCACCGTTCACGAAAATTTCCCCATAAAAACACCAGATTTTATTGGTCTTCATACTTAGGTTGATTACTTGCCCAATTATGATTGTTTTTTTTTCTTGTCTGAACCCTTTTATTCGAGACAGAATCGTTGGACATAGGTACTCTAATGCATGCACGCAACAGATATTTCGTGACATGTAGATACCAAACTTTTCGAGAAGAGTATAAGAAGTCTATGATTAAGGCCAGTCTTCGTTCTTCCGAAACTGCTATCACTATGTTCGAGAAGGCTATAATCGAAGCTAAAAGGGAAATCGCCAGTGCTGAAGAAACTTGCCAACGTTTAAAAGATCGGATTCCACGATTGAATAGAACTTACATATCGTTGTTACATGAACCAAGCCATAAAAATGTTGTTGATTCATCGAACGAGGTTAAAAAGTCACATGAATTGACAGGTTTTGATTTATAATTGAAACAATTTGGTGTGAGACGCCTCGGTAGCCGAGCAGTTTGAGGCGTGGTCCTCAAAGCTGAGAGGTATTGTGATACTTGGTTCGATTCCTGGTATAGTAGATTTTGGATCTTACTTAATAGTATGTATGAGAAGTTTACAGTAAAGTATGTTTGCTAGTCGCCTCCGTTCATGACACCTAATTGTGTTAGTTGGACGTAAAGGCCACCTGAAAATTAGGCATCACATTATCTAACTGGGTGTGAGAATCGAGTGTACTCCATGACCGACCTTGGGAAGTGTGTGAGGAGACCGTCCGGGAAGGGAAAGTGAATGGAGAGAGCCGATTATCCCACAATTAGGCTATGCGATAATCTGTTTACAAACACAATGGCAACTCTTAACAGTTTGGTTAATAATATAACAGCATTGTTAAGAGGTGAGCAGTGAGGAAGTAAGATGGTCAGTGTTACCAACTAACTCACGCACAACGTGTCCAGCTTTCTCTTCTATTACACTCCAAACTGTGACGTCATAGTCAATCCCGGAACTCATCATATAGACCTTCACATGATGAAAACAAATCTTTATCAAGGTCCTTCCTTCCTTTGGTAGTGATTGATTTCTCCTCGAACTAGTAATTATGGAATACATTGATATTTAGGTAGTTGATTAACATGAACTTGTGGCCCTTTACTGATTTGAATTACCATTTAATTAGGTAAAATAGAATGATTTCTTTCTCTTACGCCGAATTAGGGGAAGTATTGCAATCCTTTTTTCAACGAGTTTTCGCTGTAAATGCCCATTTTAAGGTCCCCGTAGTCCGAAAAAAAGTGGTTGGTGGGAGTGAACGAAATAACCCAAAAATAACACGAAGATGAAACTTAATATTTCGATGGTCTCACTGGAAGACCGGATAATAACTTAGCGAGAACATTCCTTAATCGGAAGGAATTAATTATATTTCACTTTCTGATATTTTTTCAAAAAAGTACTCCTAAAAATATACTCCTAACTTGGTATACTGTACGTACTTGAACGTACAGTATAATCGATTTTATAATCGTTTTTAAAGTGACTATTTGCTTTACATTACTCTCGACAATGTCCACACAGCACGTCATTAACCGATAGTGAAATGATGACGTCACTTAATGAAGGACTGTTCTCGCTGTAAACAGCCTGCTGAACTTTCGCTTTCCAGTAGATGGAACTTCGATGAAATGAATGATCGCTTTCCGCCTGAAAACTACTTTAGTTTTATTTACTAATTTTTCTCGTAAATTAAATTGTTCCCGGTCGAAGATTACACTGATTACATTGCACACATGGTTATGCGATTAGTCATACACTGTGCAGTCCATTAGTGAAGCTTTAAATGCCAGGCCGTTGTGAAAGTTTTACACCCTGTTATTAAAATGGAGTCAAAGGAAACAGTACTGCCCAATAAGGAAGGACTAGCTCAGTATTCAGCGTACTGGCTACCGTACGGAGATCCTAGGTTCAAATTTGGTCCAACGGCTCTTAGCTTTTTCTCTTCCTAGGAGTTTCTTACCGCTTACTGTCCGATGGCAGTGTTGTCTGTAACTGGAAAACGGGGTCCGCAAGCGGGCAGTGCACTGTAAAAAGCTCCGTGCGTCAACAGTCTCAGATGTTGATACGCCTTAAATTTAAAAAAAAAAAAAAAAACAGGGGAGCGACAGCCTCTAAGATTTCTGAGACAGTTCATTCAGTGGGTATTGATGCTGAATTTTTCTGATATGCATTTAGAGTGAAGAGTCTGCGCCAGTCAGAAGAGCGCGTATTGCGATCGTGCTGTTAATTTTCTACATTATTGAAAAGATTAGATTTTGATACCCGCTGAGTCCAAAAAAATGAGTACTCTCGTAACTTGAAAACCATTCAGGGACCACCATGGGATCACAGGACGTCTTGTAGCGTTCAAAATCACTCAATCGAAAGTAACCTTTCTCAGGGGGTAACCTTACTTCTGGAGATTTCCTCCAAAACTACCGAACATTCATTAAACAGTGTAAACTCATGGAAATCTATAACTTTAATTTCAAAAAATTAAAAACAAAAATAAAATAATAGATTCATTCCAAATTTTAGAAAAATCAATTGTACTGAAGTGTACATATTTTTTAGTATTTATCGATTTTTTTTTTTTTAGAAAAATATTTCCATTGATTTTCTTTAAATTCTGCGTGTGTTATTTTGGGTTGAAACATTTTCCGTGTTGAAAGTGTATTGAAACGGAGTTATTAGTGGGCAATAATGTCTTCCCTAAAAGTCAATTTCAGGGTTTTATTTCTCGGTTCCAATAGACTGTAACTTTCAGTTTTCTGCATTTTATAGGTTGGTGGATGGGTTACATTGTACCCATTTATTTTAGGCCTTCATATTGGCTTGAAACTTTTCGCTAAGAAACTATTTACTAACAAAAGGTTTGAGGATTTCCATGGTATTGGGAGAGAACAAGATCGTGGCGGAAGAGGTCATGTGAATGCTCACAGTAGATTCCTTTCTGTAGATGAATTGTCCGTTGTAGATGGCTGACAAAAATAGAGCCAATTAATTTTAAAAAAACCTGCTCTAAGCTGAACTACTGACGTTGATTCACTTGAAGCTCGCAAAGATGGTAGATGTAGGAGGTCTAGAATACCTGTTGCTGCGTGCGTAGTGAGAAGCAGGTCGTGGCGGATAACGGTGCAGCAGGTATAGAGGTAGCGCTGTTCGGGGCGGGGGTCACAGCTGGTCAGCTCAGACTGACGCTCCCACGGGCGAGCCAACAATGCCCGAGTATGGCTCCTTGAAGAGCTGCCTCACAGAACTTTGGGGGTCCTTCTGGTGCCCCTCCACATGAGGTTTTTTTTTTTACAAAATTTTCCTCATATTTGGAATTTACTGAAAGTTATCATAAGTCACAAACTCAGTTGGAGGTGGGAATGTTTTTCAAATTATTCTGCTCCGAGCAGAAAATCTGACGGATATCGGGGAACATGTGTCAATTAGAGGAGGATGGATAGCACTCCCAATTTTGGGGAAACCATTGCCTCTATTTTCATGAAATCTTTAAAACATTCAGAAATCGAT